>NC_141685.1:337988350-339188350 GCF_964263255.1 Lissotriton vulgaris | reverse complement strand
AAGCTACCGGGGACCGGTTTCTGGCATTTCAGCCGTCTTCGGCCCGGCTTGCTTGAATCCTGATGGTGCAGTGAGAAAGGGACTCATGCCTGAGTATACCCTGCCACACCTATAGTGGCCAAAAGCGATTCAGGAAAAGGGGGTGGTGATGAACAGAGTGTCTGAATTAAGCAGACCACTCTTACCCAGTCCAAAGATCAGGGCCTGATCCATCACCATTATTTATCTCACTGCACCATCCCAGCTCAGAACCTGGCTATATGCAAATCAGTCTGTCCCTGGCCCAGTGCATCATGGGAACAGGGCAGACTAAACTACCAAGCCAATTCTTCACCAGAAAGGAGACAAGCTACCGGGGACCGGTTTCTGGCATTTCAGCCGTCTTCGGCCCGGCTTGCTTGAATCCTGATGGTGCGTGGAAGGGTATTCTCAGATGTGAGACCCTTGCTCATTGCACCATCAGGATTCAAGCAAACCGGGCCGAAGACGGCTGTAATGCCAGAAACCGGTAGCCGGGAGCTTGTTTCCTTCCCAGTTTAAGAATTGGCTTTTGTAGTTTGGTTTGCCCTGTTCCCATCATGCACTCGGACAGGAACAGACTAATTTGCATACAGCCAGGTTCTGAAACTGGGATGGTGCAGTGAGCTAAAAAACGGTGTTGGATCTAGCCCTGATCTCTTGACTGGGTGAGAGCTTTCTACTTAATTCAGAGACTCTGTCCCTCACCACCCCTTGTTGTAAATATTTTTGTCCACCCTAAGCGTGGAAGGGTATTCTCAGATGTGAGACCCTTGCTCATTGCACCATCAGGATTCAAGCAAACCGGGCCGAAGACGGCTGTAATGCCAGAAACCGGTCCCCGGGAGCTTGTTACCTTCCCAGTTTAAGAATTGGCTTTTGTAGTTTGGTTTGCCCTGTTCCCATCATGCACTGGGACAGGAACAGACTAATTTGCATACAGCCAGGTTCTGAAACTGGGATGGTGCAGTGAGCTAAAAAAACGGTGTTGGATCTAGCCCTGATCTCTTGACTGGGTGAGAGCTTTCTGCTTAATTCAGAGACTCTGTCCCTCACCACCCCTTGTGGTAGACATCAGAGGCACTGCAAATACAGCCACTGTAAGGTTTCTAGTCCTTTATGACCCTAGACTGTAGCCCATACCTGTAAAACACCACAACAGTACTTCCTGCTTCCATGAGCCCTTGTAAATATGTGTTCTGCCCTCACTGCCTTGCATGCACATAACTGGGGTAATTTCCTTGCCTTGTCCGAATAAACAACCCCCAGGCATTGTACAAGTAAAGAAAACCCTTGAATTCCATTTTGCTCAGAAATGATTGCATTCCTCGGTGAAGGAGATCCTAATGCATGCCTTTTGACTAGGACTTGGGGGTTAGGGAAGACTTATCCCCCTCTCAAGGTACAAGCAGTACTTGAGGTTATACTGATTTAAGCATTTTAAAGACAGGCTCGTGGGAATCTCCCTAAGAAATGGAGTGAGACTTGAGAGGTAAGAACACGCCCTAGCTGACCCACACCATAACTACGTTAAGGATTGGGATTGGACATTGAGTGCTTCCCCAAAGTCCCAAATTCACATCCCTTCTATCCTCCCTATGTCACTATACATCACTTTCCGAAAAAAATCGTATTTATTAAGAAGCATGCTGACCAAATAATGAACGTTACTTATTAGAAAAAAAAAGCAGAATTTCATTAATTCATTTGCACTTTTCCTGGTGTCATATAATGAGCATCCCCTCATTCACTAACTTACAATGAATTAGACTTGAGTGACATTTTTAATATGGAAGTGCAAGCCACTAAAATCTGAATTAATGAATTTTTGCATACTTTGTATAATTTTTACCTTCTTCCTCTTGCATCCTCTAGCATACTTGTGTCTGACAGACACTGGTTCATGCAGAAAATATCTTACGGGAACTGTAAAAAGGACTTGTACCTTCACTGAATGAGTTGTGTGAGCAATGTTCCCCCAATACCTCAACCCACACCAACGCCATTACTTCTACCAATATCACACCAACAGCACCACCAACTCAACCAGCAACACTACCAAGCATTAGCAAAATTGGCATTGTCACATTGTGCCTTGTTTATTGGCTTTCCCTGAAACCATGCGACTCTGAAGTGAACCACTGAATGAAATTGCCATTTTGAAATCTGTTTCCATAGCGAACGTGAGCAGCATCCCATAGCAGGACATAAACAGCTGCAAAATTGTCAATATTCTTTCGAATCATTACCAGTTCACAATGAGATTGGTCAACCATCCAAAAACATGGTAAGCTGCATGACATTGTATGCCTGTATCTTGTTACCTCTACTCACTCCATAATGCTTGCAGTGTCTTTTGCAGTGCTCTTACCCTATTCCACCCAGGGACCACTACTTTCGTGTTTGTACTCATGTTAGAGTTGGAATTAAACTTATCATGATTATAACCTTTTTTCTATATACCTCAAGGTTTCTTTCTTTTTAGATTACTATCCTTAGAGTGGGGCGCATATTAGTATCTTTCTAATTAGGACTCTCACTCCCACTGCAAGAACAAATGCACCGATTGGGTAGGGAATGTGCTTAGCCCTAAAGAAGGCTTTCCACCCATTGAGATGGTATACATGCCAAAATATGTTGGCACAAAAGGGGTTAGTATGGACACAGTATGCTCTGTGATTTCTCATAATTTTTTTAAGCATTAATCAGGGCACCACTGATAATATTTACCTTACCCTTGAGGTAATTTTAACTTCTGGATCCCTATAACCATTCATTGCCTCTTTAACAATACCTCCCTCCATTAGGAGATTGAGTCGGCCCTGACATAAGGATGACTATGAAGAAGCATGGCTAAAAAGAGTGGAAGGGCAGACTGTTAATGGGGGATCTTGGAGGACACAAAATACCCCAACTATATCAAACTCTGAACATGCACTCCAAAACAAACATATATCGGACTAGGGCAGCGTTGGAGGCTGATTTACCGCCCCTAACTGACGATGACTAGACTGAGGCCCTTGCCAGCCCCAGGTATGCTGCCATATCCTCTAGGTACAGGTTGATTCAGTTCAAGTATCTTCACAGAGTATATTACACTGCCTTCCCCTTTGGAAGATGGGTGCTGTTCAGTCCCCTACTTGCCTCCGTTGTAATTCTGGCACCGCCCCCCTAGGTCTCACTCCCTATTTGTCGGGTGCGACTCATGATAAGGGCCACACTCTGGATCAAGTGTTTTCCACCGTCCCCATTATCATGACCTGTCCCATCCCTGTTCTCTGGTCAGACCATTTTTTGATCTGTTTTCAAATTCAGGGTATAAGCAAATCATCCTGTATAAACTCTAGCCATCTCAGGCACCCCAGTAGGCCCCACCATAGGGTCACTCCTGAAAGTTTGGCCCAAGCCTGTCTGGAACACCCCTGTATTCTATCAGGTGATCTGGATAGTGACCTTAATACGCTACAGAGATGGCTGACTGAGCGGTTAGATGAACTTGCTCCACTTTCCACGCCCCGTTCATCTACCAAGCGGAGCTCGGCGCCATGGTTTTCCAAGTCTTTGGCTCTGTCCCGGCGTAACTGTAAGTTAGCCGAGAGACTATGGCGCAAGCACTACGATGCGGAAGCCAAGGCGGCTTACAAAGCCTCTCTTAAGTTATATCACGCTGATATTATTGCTGCAAAAAAGAGTTATTTTTCCACTAGAATTGAGTCAGCATCCAACTCCTGTAGAGAAATTGTCACTATTGTCAAGGAGTTTGTCTCTCCCAAGGCTAGTGCAGTTCGGCACGAGTTCTCTGAGTCATGAGTCACTTCGCTGGCCAACTTCTTCACAACAAAAATTAAACAGATCCATGACTCCTTTCCCCCCTCTGGCCTTAGTACAGTTCCCAACTATAGTAACCCATCAATTTTATCCACTGAATCCAGTCCTGTTCTCTCGGAGTTTCCAGCTATGTCTACTTCCACTTCTCTGGATCTCCTTCTCAAGATCAAGTCAGGCTCCCCTCTGTACCCTTGTCCTGCTACCCTTTTGGCCAGCACCGCCAAGATTCTGAACCCTCTAATAAATCCTGTTTTCAATCTATCATTGGCGAGTGGCACTGTCCCTCTGGCCTGGAAACAGGCAATGGTTGTTCCACTTCTTAAAAAGCCTGGTCTTGACCCTGAGAACCATGCAAATTATAGGCCAATATCTCTTTTACCGGGTTTGGCAAAGATTGTGGAAAAGCACGTCCACTCTGTGCTCTCCACTTTTCTGGAAAGTCATGGTCTGCTTAACTCCACCCAGTCAGGCTTTCGCTCCAATCTGAGCACTGAGACCGCTCTCTTGGAAGTAAATGAAGCCATCAAGGAAGTTCTTGACTCAGGTGGAAGAGCTATGCTGGTGATGTTAGATCTGTCGGCGGCCTTCGACACCGTCCCTCATGAGGTTCTCTTGAGCAGACTCCATGAGATCGGTCTAAGAGGGACGGTGTTGAGCTGGCTCCGATCCTATCTGGCGGGTCGTCGACAGGTGGTCTGGGCCCCCCCGTACTCTGCCGAAGTACCGCCTTTGGAGGTCGGAGTTCCTCAAGGGTCGGTGCTTAGCCCGACCCTTTTTAACATCTTTATGACTCCCTTGGCGGAACTGGCGCCTTCACTTTTTCTTCAAGGACAGAACTGATGACTCTCAAACAGGTGATGACACTATCAAGAACACAGGACTACGTCCTCCTTCCACTTTTACTCCTTTGAGTCATCAAGTTCCTTCCCTTGTCACTACCTTTGAACAAGCGGTCAGACACGATATTTCGCAGCTGCAAAATACTGAACGGAGTACGTTCCACAACTTCTCAAAACTTGAACAGCAGGCGGTAAAAAATCTCTCACAAGATCCGTCCATCATCATAAAACCGGCGGACAAAGGGGGAGCCACTGTTATTATGGATTTGGAACAGTACCGTCAGGAATGCCTTAGACAGCTGGATAATGACAAATTCTATCGCCGTCTCACTTCAGACCCCACTCAAAGTTTACTTACCGAAATCAAAACTTTGGTGGACGAAGGGAACATGGAGGGGTGGATCACACCTCAGGAAGCCAGATTCCTTGTAACAGAGAAACCCACTATTCCAGGTTTCTATTGTCTCCCTAAGATCCACAAAGCCACCAGACCACCACCAGGCCGTCCTATCATCTCAGGGATTGGTTCCATTTTGGAACCACTCTCCACTTTTGTAGATCATTTTCTTAGACCTCTAGTTAAGAAAATGCCCACGTATCTGGAGGACACAGCCGATGTCCTCAGATTATTACCAACTATAGAGTACAACGTGGATACTGACCTAATGGTCAGTTTTGATGTAGAATCACTCTACACCTGTATTCCACAACAGGATACGTTGGATACAATCAGAGGTCTTCTGTCAATGGAAGATCTTGACAGCATAACCCCAGTCAATTTTATTCTATCTCTTGCAGAACTGGCAATGAAGCAAAACTATTTCAAATTTGAAGAACAGCTGTTTCTACAGATCTCCGGTACCTCCATGGGGAGTGTCTTTGCCCCGAGCCTGGCAAATCTTTATGTACACCAAATGGAACAGACTCATATCCTCAACCATAGCAACCCATTTTCTGACCACCTGGTGCTATGGAAGAGGTATATAGATGACGTCCTGGTGGTGTGGCGAGGCTCTATTCCTGAAGTACAGGCTTTCCATACTTGGCTCAATGGATGCAATCCTCATCTGAAATTCACGCTTGAGTACAGTCATGTTAGACTCCCCTTCCTTGATCTATCTATCTTTCCCGAGGATGGGAGTCTCCGTAGTGAGTTATTTACCAAACCCATGGCAAGAAACTCACTCCTGTCATTTAACAGTCATCACCCACGTTCCCTGAGGGAGAACCTTACGGTGGGCCAGTTCCTCCGGGTCAGGAGGAATTGTTCATCTAGAGAACTATTCAATAAGCATGCAACCACACTAGCCACTCACTTAGAGGAACGCTATTACCCTAAGCATCTTGTGAACAAAGCATGGAAGCGTGCCTCGAATAACAACCGCGAGGCACTAATTGAAAAACGCCCATCCAAACCACCAATTGAGCGCCTGACATTTGTTAGTACATTCAGTACAATGTCTAACTCTGTCCAGAAATTGGTTCGCAAACACTGGACGATTTTGAACAGTACTGATGCAAACCTTCCATTACCATTGTTTTCATTTAAAAGGGCACCTATTCTTCGAGACACTCTTGTCCATACAAGACCCAGGACTACCAGGACTGACAGCTCAACAACCCTATGGAACCTTCCTCCGGTTTCTGGTCATTACCCTTGTGGGTCATGTAGTGTCTGCCCCCAGACTGAGAAAACCACTACAGTCGACATAGGGACAGGGAGGACATGGTTGCTCAAAAAGCATACTAATTGTAACACCGACAATGTCATCTATATGATAACGTGTCCTTGTTCCCTTAGATATGTTGGCTATACCACCCGCAAGATCAAAACAAGAATAGGGGAGCATAAAAGCACTATTAGGTGTCGCAAACAGGCCACCAAATTAACAAACCACTTTCTAGATCAAGGACACACTGCTGATGAAATGAAATGGGTCATTCTAGAACGGCCATTTATTCCGTCTCACATCAGTGACGTGGCCAAATTTCTGTTCATGAAGGAGCAGAAATGGATTTTTCTTTTGAAAAGTCACATTCAAGGTTTAAATGATGACATACCATGGACATCGCTGTAATCAACAAGTCCTGAGTTCTTGTCATCTGTTTACTACATTAACTCATTCTGTTATCATCCTTGTGGTCATCCAAGATACTTCATCTCTGACTAATCAAGTAATTCTGCGCTTGATGCAGTACTCCACACTTATATTTGCTTATTTCAGCATATATAGTCTAATTACGGTCACTACCTGTAGTCATTAGGAGTATATTTATTGTTGCCTCAACTCTGGCTCAATCTGCACACAATATTTACTTTTTCCTATATTGGCAATAGGGATCGAATATTAGCACATACGCTGCTTTTTTTCACACCTTTCAGCGCATGCCCTTAGAATTGACCACATTTTTATGCCCTTGATGCAGCTGTGTGTTTATATGACGCCAGCAGTGCTCCTTTATCATTATGGTGGTACGCAACTTTCACTAGCAATGAGATCGGCATCTGATGTGATCCAATATCGGCGCATGCGTAGTATACTCTAGCACATGCGCAGATCGATGTAAACAAACTCGATGTCCACGCATGCGCATCCCAGCCGGGATACTGAACGCATGCGCGCTACAACTTACGCTTACAGCCTACTCATGCGCAGTCTTGCCGGGATGCCTAGCGCATGCGCACAATAGCGCGGGCATCCTTTCAACGAAGCTTTTTTGATGAATATTGGACACAGCTGCAGCCCATTACCCAATTAACCTGGGTATAAATAGACATGCGCGCTGTGTGTCGGTACCTCCGTTCCTTCTCGGACGCCGGCATCGAGGTACCGCCGGACAGGTAGGGCAGCACACCACTCTCTGTTGTTCCTATAGTGCTAGTTCCTTCTTTAAGTCATCTCAGCGCTAGCTAGAGTCCCCTAAGGAGTGGCTCTGCCCTAAAAACTTTGGTTAACTAATGCTTGCAGAGTCTTCAGCCATTCGCCAAATACTTGGTTGCTGGTAGTGCTAGTGCCTCTTTAAGTCATCTCAGCGCTAGCTAGAGTCCCCTAAGGAGTGGCTCTGCCCTCAAACTTTGGTTAATTAATTCTTGCAGAGTCTTCAGCCACTTGCCTAATACTTGGTTGAGTCTTATTTCTGTTTAAAGCTAGGTTTTGTTAAGAAAAGTTTTGGAAATGATAGCAATTATTGTTTTTAGTCCCTTTGCTATTTTTCAGAGGTTCTTTCTTTTCCATTTCCCTCCTTAACTAGAGAGGGGCCTCCCTTTTTCCCGAGTGGGTTCCGGGTGAGGTGAGGCGTACTCCCACATAATGCTGGGTAAGTTATCACATCTATCCCCATATGCGTGATTTTATACACAGATTAAAATATAGTAGTATAATTAGCGGGGAGAGACTGTCTCCATCGCTCTGTTCGTGTGCTCAGCAACTTGTTCTTGTTTTCCTAATTCTGTTGTACACTACATGGTTTTGATTCACGCTTATGTCTCTTCCTTAGGAGATACATAAAGTTCTGGACCTCCTACAGTATTCATCTGGGCTCAGAGGAACTGGTAGGACTTATCCAATGTACATTAGCGTGCATCATTATTTTTGATTTGCAGTCGCAGTTTCCCAATGGTCCTGAAGAAAGCTAAGACCAACAGTCAATACAGCTGAAACATGTCGACCTTCACTCACTTTGCCCACATATAGTTATTATTTCAAACTATTTTGGCAATTTTAATCTTGACCCGAGCGCCATACTGATTAAAATTAATTTTGGCCCTTGGAGTCAATTTTACTTTCACGTTTTTCACTTTAATTTTTTGCACTGCACCCCATTAGCATCACCAGTGAAGCCCAGTGGTCTGTATTTACACCATGTTAATCCATCTCTGCACCATGACTAGGTGCACTGTTTGAGATCTGGATTGGTGACATCTCCCGCATGACGACATTCCACCAAATGGGTGGGCTGATGGGAATTTTCTTATCAGACCTGGGTCATCACTTCTAGTGTTACTAATGGTCTTGGGGCTATAGTTCAGTTGCGGCACACTTACAGTTTCCTGACCAGGCCACTTTTTCGTTTGTTGACAGTCATTCTCAGGGCATGAGTGGTCTTGGTCGTTAAATATAGCCCTATTTGACCCTCCCTACGTTTATCTTTTGGAGTCTTTTGGAGCCCAGATCATATCATACGCTGATGACACCCAGCTTCTCTTCACCTGTAAAAAGGGTGCTGAGTTCGACGGAGAGAGCATCCGTGGCTGTCTTGGGGCTGTTTTCGACTGGTTTCAGCGAAGCACCCTCAAGTGCAACCCTGATAAATCAGAGGTGCTTTTCTTTGGATGTCAGGCAGACCCGCCATGGCAGGTTTGGTGACCGGCAAGTTATGAGAAAGAGCTCTCCCAATTAGTTGTAGGCCAAGAGGAGGGAGATCAAGGTACACAAAGCGTAAGCAAAAACCTCTTAAAAGACCTATATTACTTTTGACAAGGCAATGAATCCAACAGATATTTTCACATACAAGGATGCTACAAATAGACAAAACTTTAAGATATTATAAACATATTATTTTATTTTATTTTTCTTTGTATTTTTATATCATTTTACTTTTTGAAGGTTTATACAAATATGCATTACAACATCACATATAAAAAGTCATAAATAGTCCTAATACATTGACTAGATTGCCAATAGTGCAGTTAAATAAAGTGCAGAATAAAGAAGATTTTTAAAGAGAGAATTTGCCCCTATAGCTAATATATCTTGCTAACATACAAACTTTCACGCATACCAGTCATGCAAACACATTCATAATTGTTTAAAACAAACAGAAGAAGGAACATGCAAACACACTAAATAGGATAGAATAACAACCCAAAGGTGCAGATGGTAATACAATTTCTACAGATGGTATAAAAATGAGAATTCCACCGGTTTTAAACGATGATCTGTGTGGTATTGATCATTTTTTGATACATTATCCAGATCTTGTTAGGATGTACGGCCTACGTACGTTTCGGTGAAACAATCACCTTCCTCAGGGCCAAGATGGTGAAACAGACAAAACTGATACAGGCAATAGGTAAACAAAGTATTAAAAAATAAGGGGCAGTAAGTTTTCCTTTTCTATTGCAATTCGCATCGGTGTGCAATAGAAGGGATATGGGTCATCACTTAAGACAATGATGGGATCTGCTATGGCTATTGAGATGGATAATAGTATTATTCCATGTTGTTCTATGTAGTTTTTATTGCATGTGGAAGAAACCGGTACTGGTATGATTTAAGTCCTCATACAGTGCTGGTCTTGTATTTAGCATTTGCTGTTGACCAGAAAGTGGTAACGTTTCATTCTACTTGTAAATGGAAATGTGATGGCCGTAGCAGGGGGTCCCAGACGAGTTTACACAGCAAGCGTGGCCGGTGAATATGTTTCCTCCGTCATCTTCCTCCTCGCTGGCTAAAAATCTTGGGCTTAAAATTGATAACAATCTATCATTGAAGTCCCAGATAACAGGCTTCACTGGCACATGTTTCGGTCTCCTGAAAATGTTACGTAAGTTCCTCCCTTTGCTTCCTCTGGTCCATAGGAAGATGACAATTCAGGCCTTAATTTGTTCCAGGCTCGACTATTCTAACGTTCTATATTTGGGTCTCCCAGACTACCTATTGCAAAAACTCCAAGTGGTCCAAAATTCGGTTGCAAGGGCCATTTTTGGCCTTCCCCGCCATGCTAGAGCATCGGATCTGTTACTCTCCCTTCACTGGCTTCCTGTCAGAAAGCGGATTATTTTTAAGGCACTTACATTGGCCCACAAGGCACTTCAGGCTGTTAGGGCCAGCTACATTCAGAAACGGCTCACCTTTTATAAGCCTACAACATCCCTCAGATCTGAATCCCTTGGTCTGGCAACTGTCCCCATCATTAGAAAAGCTAGGATAGGGGGACGTTCTTTTAAACATCTCGCTCCCAAGCTGTGGAACTCCCTCCCCTTGGAACTCCGTTGCACTCCAAATTTGCAGGCCTTTAGAAAGGGTCTGAAAACCTGGCGTTATAGTCAATGATAGGTCTGTTTCCTGTTTCTTATCTTTTCTGTTTTCAGCTATGGGTCAGAAAGCGCCGGGACACTCCTTGGAGTAGCCGAGCGCTATAAAAGACACCCATAACATTAACATTAACATTAACATTAACGGTCTGGAGCTGCACTGCACTACAACATTTTTGGTCGGATGTGTCGTCCTGTCTGGGGCGGGTGGTATGCTGGGATATCCCGGCCGATCCTCGAAACAGATATAAGAGGCACCTCCTATTCCTAGGCCTCACCTTAGCCAAGCGCGACATCATGCAGCATTGTAAGTCCTACTCTCCCCCCAGGGTGGCGGCATGGAAAACAGCCCTAGATAACTGTATGTCAGCGGAAGTGGCAGTATTTCAGGCACGGGGTTGCCCGCAGACACATGGGAAGGTTTGGACCACTTGGCCTAAATACCGGGGTATCGACCTATCCTTCCTTTCACAGCCAGCGAATTCAGACCCTATTAAACGACTAACCATCAATGACTTCTCAATCTAATGTGCCTATTGGCTGTGGCTGTGGACCTATTCTTGTGGTTGTGTACGCTTTTATTGTTCCATGTGGGAAGTGTGGTGCAGGGTTGGGGGAGGGGGATGGGTGGGATGGTGGATCGAATGTTTCGCAGATTTCTGGTGAGGTCCACTCCTGCATCTCTTGTTTTTACTTTTTGTCATTTGTTTGTATGCTGCTTACTGGGGTTCGCCCACCGGTTGTTATAAACTCAATAGAATTTGGTGTTAAAAACAAAAAGAGTGGAAGAGGTTTTTTTGTCCAGAATGCGTGGATCCTCTGGCACCATGATAGTTCATCTTGGATGCAAATCACCACACCGGTTGTGACATAGTGTTAAGATAGGTAGGGTGTGCAGTATTTACCTGATTTCCCCTCTCTCTTCCCTTTTTTGTGTAACAAAGTCTTTTAACAACAATCCAAGATGATTCTGTAGACAGAATCATATGCAACCTGGGGGTCACTTGCTGTATTTAGGCATGAATGCATGATGGGTGGAAGACGGCACTATTGACGTGCTCCAAAGATCAGTATTAACAAAATAGTTGACATTGTAGGTTCACAACTGCCATACTTCATTATGTTAAACTATTGGTACATGTCAAATACACACTCTACTTCATCTGGTACACACTGCTCATTCTTCCTCTTGAGTTCCCACTATTTTATGTTTTTACAAAACCTCTGCTGTCTTCCTTCCTCTTTGTTTTTTTATTTAATGTAATTTTCATTTTATTGAATTCAGAAAACACTTTTGACTAAGCAATAAGCAGAGAAAATAATACCAATGAGATATGGTACACTAAACATATAGAAGGTGCATTTTTTTTAACAGATATTTGTGAGTGCATATTATCAAGTTTTCTTTCAGAGACATCTGTATTGCTCATATTAATTTGTTACAGTTTTAGATTGTAAGGTGGTGTACTAAAACGCATTTAATATAGTGCATTTGCCAGAGATGAATGAGAATGAATCATATGTGTTCAATGCCTTCTTTATTTTTTGTGACCAGTTGTCGTTTTTGGTTAATAATACATGTATTCCTTTTTTTTCACATATAAGGGTACCGTATCATTTACTGGATTATGTGTAGGTTGTAGAACTAACATGCATTTAAAGAAAGCTGTTAAGTTAGTGTGTTTGTGGGTCTTAAGCTTACAGTTGAGACATGTAATACTAACGTGAGAGTTGATTTTTCTGCATATTTTTCTCCCACTGAAGGTGCAGGCAAAAGGCATTCATTAGTTAGTAAAAAGCACATTGTATTTCAGAGATAGTGAAGCGAGGAAGAACTGGTAAGGTCAATTTATTTTAATGAACTGGGAAAGAAAGTGTTACATGTTGGTATTAGTAAACAGAAGGGAGGAATCCAAGGACGGCTAGGAAGCAGGGACTGGAATATGTTCTTTCGTGGGAAATGGAAAAGTACTATGATGCGTATGATGTCATATTTTCTGAATGTTCTTTGTGCATTTTAATCATCAGTGAACCCAACGTGGGTTTTGTCAGATTCTCTTGAGAATTAGAGAGGTACAGACATACCTCTCTTGACATCTCTGATTGTGTGGCTTTGTGGTATACATAACTCCTTACCTATGGAGATACTCATAGGTTCTGATGCTGACATCTTTATTGCTTCCTTGACTTCATATAGTTTTTCCTGTCCTTAGTTTAGTGAAGGGTTTAATAGATATTGTGAATCTATTACATTTATGGGGAGAAGGGTCAGAACCATTTGTCTAGTCATCAAATCCTATTCCTTATCTTTTGCATTGCTGACAGTGAAATTCTACTATGCTCCTTGCTGTTGAGGACCAATATTGTATGCTGCTTTGGTCTTCCTTTAATAATCCCACACTTTTATAGTATGTTCTGAGATTGATTTATATCAGTTTGGCTTTGAGTTTGTAATAAACCTTTTAACTTCAAATTACTGACTCAGACTTTTATTGTCTGGTCCTAAGGGTCACACTGTACCTTAAGATTTAAATTGTTCCTATCCCCTTTTTCTCTCAGGCTACAAAAACGATTTATTGACCAGAGTAAATTGGAAGAAATGACCCAGAGTGGTGTCAGATGGTAGCATACCAAGAATGGTTAGTTGCTGAAGTAGAGGGGTAAGAAAACTGTTCATTTAGATTATTCCATGTACAATCTCAACCCCTAGTGTCCATGTTTTGACTTGGAGAATCAATGTCAGTTATGTTCCTGTGGGTCTCAGAGCAAGTTGAGAGAAACATCGGTGGAGTGAGTCTCCATAGGGTTGTGTATAATCTGATCATGCTTAGCTTGCGGAGTTTGTGGCAATTGTATGGCGTCTTGTGGAGATTGCGTGATATGGTGTGCTAATGTTTTAGATGATCGTGGGAGTGTTGTGCTTATAATGAAGCTGTTATACTGGGATGGTATTAAAAAGTGTTGGAAACACTTTATTGCAATTTTCTTCTGAGGTTCTGGGTTTTCTTTTGTGTTAAAGCGAGGCATGATTAGTGTTGCAGTCCTTATGTGCAAGGGAAATCTGCACCAATCTGAGTGATTCTCTGCTGGACAAGGTTTAATTTGAATGTGTGTTTGTGTTGTTTTTGAATGATTGATTCTTTAGCGAATAGACAGTTGTTACTTATTGCTATTACATTGTATTTAGTTGGAAGTGTTTTCCTGAAAAGAATGCATTTGAGAAATGTAAAGGAGGCTGAGATGCTACGAGGAATGAGATTGTCATCACGGTGTGTCACGCTAGGCAAGGGAGGTTGGTCTGAAGCTGTGCTGTTAGTGACTGTCTATGTTATGAGGTGTTGCATTCTTGTTGGTTGATGTTTAAGAACCAGATCTTAAATAAAACATTGATTACATTTTAATTGAAAATAAATGTTTTAAAGTGTACATGATTTGTTTAGAAGAGATGTTCAGATACCTCATTGAGTGGGGCAAGAAGCCCCGCCTGAAAACACTGCAGGGGATTAGATGGCGATAAATGTAGGGTTACACACATGTGTTTCCCTTGAGCAATGGGACAAGGTCACCGAGAAAGAAGGTGCACTTGCTTTTCATCGTTATAGTGCATTTAATCTGAGAATTATCGAAAATTTTAGGAGAGTTCTATATGAAATTAAACCATAACCTAGACCCACACTATTTGTAGTGCTTAAAGCTTGGGAGTGTGTTGCTTACTCAAATGAGAAAAAGAGAGATATCACAGTTGAGTGAATAAAGGCAGTGCATACTTATGCAGATGCAAGGTGGGAAGCAGAGTAGAAAAGTTCGAGAACTGACACGTTCGAAGGAGAAAAATTGCACCCATTATTGCAAGGCGGTAAAGGAGAAAAAGAGACTGAAAAGAGAAAGAAGGATCAAACAATAGAGTCAGGAGAGAAATAGGAAAATAGGGATAGTGATTCCAGTGATAGTCTTTTAGAGGTATTCATGTCTGAGTGACCATCCTCATATAATGAGATTTGAATGGAGGGAGAGGGGAGCGAGTCTGCAGATGGGAATACCAGATTGCCTACTGCACCTGAAGATACAAGCCCTGGTCTGATAGGGATTTCTCCTGTACAGAAGGAGGAAAGCATGAGGGGAAGTGTTATAGTGAATCAAAATATGATAGGAGGAAATCCAGGTTCTTGTGTCCCTGGTGCCTCCACTGTAATTATAGTCCCAGGTACACTTACAGTTCATGTTACCATTAGACCAGTGGTTTCTTGATATAGACCTGGTTTGGGGGAAGGGGGATTCAAAACTAACTGTCCGCAATCAACAACGAGCATTAGAAGTACACCCATGGGGGTGTGGCTTGGCGCCCGGGAGCATGGTAGCTTCCGTGTGAGGTTCCCGGCATCGCCGGGCAGACTCCTGTTTTTACAGTACCTGAAGCACACCCAGAAGGACGTCCAGGCTGCTGAAACGCTGGGCGCAGTGATGGACTGACGCCTGCAGACGTTCATTACTGTGAGGTAAGTATTTTCGTAAGGTAACAGCTCCGACGCAATCACGGCATTGCGGCTGCCATTTTTGATCCATTTTTTGGAATAGAAGCATTTTGCTGCCTCATGGATAGGTGCGCTTTCTGCCTCATGTGTCTAATAAACAGTTATGCCTTTGTGCTTAATGTCAGAAGCACCATTTTTTAGACCGTATGAGCGGGCTTTTAAAAAGACTTGCATGCCCAATGCTTTCGCATTCTTATTCTCCTGGAATATCTGAAGAGTCACTAATGGCCGCCATTTTGAGGAGCTTTTCTAATTATATCATTGTGCTCCCTTAAAAGCCTTAGTATTACTTTCAGGTGTTCTTTTTACAATATTCCTATAATAAGGAACCATTTGTTTAATTTTTTATCTCCATGTTCTATACATTTTTCATGCTTCAAATGTTTTGAACGCAGACCTACAACATACCTATTAACAGAGGAGGGATTGTATATTAGAAGGAGAACAGCGGCTAATTCTGTTGTAATGGCTGCAGTGGTCCTCTTACCTTAATGACTGCATATATTACTTAATCTACCAACGACTATATTATTGGTCTAGCTATTTAGTACCCTTCCAGAGATCGTTGCTCACTCCAAGTTGTGCTGTTACCTCACATACTAATTTTTTTATCAGATTTCTTTGAAGTCACTTTCAAGATTACCCGGTTTGCTTATTTTTCATGTCCATGGGCAGAACAAAAGGATCCTTCCATATCGCAGCAAGAACTCTATGCTTTTTTCACAATTTTCCAAACTGGAAGATTTGGGATTAGTTGCAGCTGAGCAAGTTAACACGATAATGGATTCCTCACAAGGAGCATCAGGAAAATCCAATATGAAGCAGTTGAAAAAAGACCCCCTTTCAACACCTAAACCAGTCTCTCTGGTTTCAATGGAGCTACTTTTACAGGAGATACGGGCCATCAGGCCATTTGTGGAGCAGACTAATTCTAAATTACAAACCCTATCCGAAAATTGGTTGCAGATGGATACAAGACTTACAGTGGGAGAACATACAGTTTCTTCTTTCAGCGAAACTACTAAGAACGTCACTTCTTTGCATTCCAAGGTTTCAACCCTTCAGAGGAACTTGAAAATTGCAACAGAAGGAATCCCATGCGTATTTATGGTCTGGTGGAGGGGACCGAAGGTGTGAAATCTCTCTCATTCTTTAAATCATTCCTTCCTAAGCTTTTGCATCTTCCAGTAGATACTGCTCATAGATTGGGAAGAGCTCCCACTACAACCTCTTCCACACAACGACCAAGAGAAGTCATTCTCTACTTTCTAGAATACACTGACTTGCTAACAGTGCTGGCAGCAGCTAAAGCTTTTCCACGGGTCTCATGGTCTGGCTCCACCTTGTTCTCCGCACAAGATTATTCTACGGCTACAGGGGCAAGATGTAAACCATTTCTCAGCATGAGACCTGACCTCCGCACCATGGGCGCTAGATATGGTCTCTTTCACCCGTGTCTGTTTAAGGTGACCCATAATAACAGAACAACAACGTATGAAGGTCCAGTTTGCCTGCAAAGCTTTGTTAACCCACAAACAATGACTAACATGGATTTGTCAGGTCACTCCTCATCTCACATTCCAGGAATTGTTTGAATTGTCTTTGCAAATCGTTATTTTTCTGTTGATTGAAATCAATATGTTGCCAGTCTCGTGCTAATGCTAATGTTGGTACTCTTTCCATAAATAGCAGTATGGTTCTAATAACTATGTTTTATTGTTTTCAGGTTTAATGTTCATCTTCTAGTATATATTTCAACATGTTGTTTTTTCGTTTCACAGTTAAGTCCTGTTATGATGTGGTCCTCCTCCGGTCTTTTCGAGTCATCACTGGCACCATGTGGCTCCACCTACCCTCGCATCTAAATTCCCTTTGTGTAGGTATGTCAGAGGTATTGTTTTTTGGTATTTGTTTTGTCTTGTCTTTTGTTCATCGGTTCGTTTTGTACTCTTTGAGTTTTTGTTTATCTGACTTATTCAATATTCTCAGTTCTATACTACATTTTGTGTCTGGGTATATTTTCACTGGTGTAATTCCAAGGTTTCACATAGTTTTGTTGTTTGTTCTGTTTTTTGTTATTTGTTCGGTCATGCATTGCCTTATTCTCTTATATTTAGGTGTTCTTCCTATATCTACATTTTTCTAGCTTGTACGTATGTTCATACTCTCTCTATTATATCCCTAGATCTTGAAGTATATTTGTTCTCACTTTACCTACCTATAAGACATATTTTCGGTTTTATTATCAACTTTAATTCCTACCTTTGGCTTACGACGTCCGTTTCTTCTTTCCTTTTTCGTCCTGTAATTCAACTGATTGCTTGTCTCTATTGTTTCTTTTCCTATGTCCTTTATTGCTGCGGTTATGATTTAGACTTCTACTTTCTATTTCCTCTTCTAATGTACCATGTGTGTAGGTATCTTTTTCTTGTTGTTTTCTTGTTTCTTTTTTTATATTCTTATGTTCCTTCACCTTTTGCAGATTTTTTTCTTGGTCCTCTCTTCTTACATTGTCACTATATACATTCCTCGGTTTGTTTCTCATGTGTCCTTTGTTCTGTATGTTGCACTATATTTTTCTACTTTGTTCTTTTTCAACCTATTCTCTTCATTTATTTCTTTTTGTGGGTTTATTTTCTTTTTCCATATCCATTTCTGCGTATCTAATGCCTATAATTATCTATGACGTAAACTCACTCCCCTTCTTCTTCTCTTTAGTTTTTCTTATAAAGCTAATCACCGTTTTTTTATGAATTGGACTTTAGTGTTTCAAGTTTGGATTGTTTAATTTTTGATTCTTTCACCTTTTATTGTTTCTGCTTAACTACTTTCTATATTTCTCAATGTCCTAATCGCATTTTAACCTCGCTTCTTTTTTCTATCTCTTTCAATGCTATACAATGTTACTGTAATGCATTGGACTTCTGCACTACTAGCTTACATCATTCTTTTGATGTTTTATTTTATCTGATTGAATTGGACTGTTACTTCTTGCTGTTTTTATCATCTCACTTTAATGTCTTATGGCACTTAAGTTAGTCTCATGGAACGTTAGGGGTCTTAATTCTCCTATCAAGAGACAGAGAGTTTTATCACACTTGGCCATGTTGAATGCTGATATTGTTTTCTTACAGGAAACCCACCTTACAGATTTTGAATCTCTAAAATTGAAAAGGGGCTGGGTGGGGAAGCTTATTTTTCTCCAGGAGATGGTAAACAAAACGGAGTGGTGATACTATGTCGTAAATCCTTACCAGTTACATTGCTATCGCAAGAATCAGATGATGAGGGGAGATAGTGTAATGCTAAACTATCACTAAAGGGTGTTCTAGTCTCTCTTCTTAATGTGTATGCACCTACAGGGGGAAATACTTCCTTTTGGCCTGCTTTGGCAAAGCATATTTCTCAATGTTTTGAAGATAATTTTATTTTGGCTGGAGACAGTAATCAAGTGTTTGACCCCTTTTTAGATAGAAATTCAAAAGTGTCCTTCGTACCCAACAAGTCACATAAATCTTTTACCCACACTGTACATCAACATAAACTGCTTGATGCTTGGCGCCTTTGCAATCTGACCACTAGAGAAAATTCCTTCTATTCCTCAACCCACCATACGCAATCAAGAATTGACTATGTTTTTGTTTCTCATAACATTTCACAGTCCCTTACATATTCTGAAATTGGTCCAATTCTCTTATCGGATCATGCACCGGTTTCCATTGGCTTTGATATACTCCCCGGAAACAATGCTCCCAGATAATGCACTCCTTTTAGACTCCACATTCACTACAGCTTTCACTTCATTTTCTATGGAACAACACAGACTCCCTATCTCCCGTAATCTTTTGGGATGCCTTTAAGGCATCGGCAAGAGGTTTTATTGTAGATTACGTGGCAACAAAATGAAAGCTACGCGTAAGATTACTAGAGACCTTCTTCAGGACATTAAGGCACTAGAACATTCATATTACATATTCCACTCAGAGGAATGCTTAAAGACCCTCATCATTGCTAAGTTAGAGTTTAACAAAAAATCTACAGAAGATGCTTCACTTTATTTATTAAAATCCAGCGCAAAATTTTATGGAGGTAAAATCAAGGCAGGAAAAATTCCAGCCAATTAATTAAAGATTCGCCAGAACAAATTAAACATTGAATCAGTTTTTGATATGCACTCAGACTTAAAATTTAAAGATGCTGAAATTCTACACAAATGTTCTCTTTTACAAGCCTTTGTACTCGTCAGAAACCCAACCTACAGATCATTAACTTTCACAACTCTTCTCTGACATCCAAAAGCCTCAACAGACCCTTTTAGATCTCTCCCCCTTAGAATTAGACATTTTCCAAAATGAACTTCTAAAAGCCATTCAGATTCTCAAAAAAGTCAAAGCTCCTGGACAAGATGGCTTTACCGTTGAATTTTATACCCATCTTTTTTCACTTTTAATACCCAAACTCCATTCACTTATAAAAAAAAATTCCACTTCGAAAAACTTTTTGGGATCTTTCTCTGAATCTCATATATGTCTAATCCCTAAAGAGGGTAAAGACTCTAAATATTGTAAAAACTACAGACCAATTTTGTTGGTCAATATCGATTATAACATTTTCTCCAAAGCTTTAGCTATTCGTCTTGACTTCTACCTCCCGAAGTTACTAGGTAAGGAACAATCTGGCTTTGTCAAAGGACGAGTCATTACAGACAACACACAGCTCTTTTTTGATATATTATCCAAATTTTCGTATCTTGACAACCCTTTGGCCACAATTGCACTGGATGCTGAAAAGGCTTTCGATAGACTTGAGCGGAATTATTTATTTTATATCCTTAAATGGGTTGGATTTGGCCCCAATTTTATAAATGTACTTTCTCTTCTCTATTCTAATCCTCGAGCAGCAATTTGTGCAAATGGCTTAATCTCCTCATTTTTTGACTTAGGTAGAGGGGTATGCCAGCGTTGCCCTCTTTCTCCTTCACTTTTTAACTTGGCCCTAGAGCCATTTTTATCCAAATTACGTCAAAACCCAAACATTTATGGATTTCAAACTCCAAATGTTCACGTCAAACTCGCAGCTTATGCTGATGACATTCCCCCTTTTTTGTCCAAGCCAGAAGATTCAATTCCAGCTTTTTTAGCGGAGGTGAAATCTCACTCACTCACTCGTTTCTGGATACAAAGTAAATAATGATAAATGCGAAATTCTACAGCTAACAAAACATACATTTAGCTCACAATTTCAAGCTTCTCAATTTAAATGAAGTCCAAATCATATTAAATATTTAGGTTTACACTTTACACCCTCAATTTCAGAAACGGTAACATTATGTTCGAATAAGTGCCTTCAAATGATTACAGAACTGACTTCTAAATGGCATCCACTTTATCTGTCTTGGTGGGGCCGCTTAGACACCATAAAGATGATTTTATCACCCATATTATTATACACTAGCTCGAATATTCCAATCCCCACTACTTGCAAATTAATAAAAAATATTAACTCCATTTTATCCTCTTTCTTACGGAATATTAAGAAATCTGGAATGTCTTTACTTAAACTAATCCAACCTAAAACAGAGGGTGGAGTTAATCTCCAAGATTTCCCGGCTTATCACAAAGCTTTCTTATTGCGTCAGGCCTCTCTGTGGTTGCTTGATTCTACAGATGAATGCCCTCTCTGGACTTCAATTGAGCGCCCTGTTTATATCTCCTTATTCATTCTGTGAATATCTTTCTTTTTCACGTAAGCCATAGTCCATTTTCACTCTTGTGCTGAAGCATACTTCCAAATACTCGACTTACCTTCATGCTCTATTCTTGATTCTAAGGATTCCTTTTGAATTCCACAATTTGGCATATTAAAGGCTTAACGATCCCTAATAGACCCTTTTATTGGAGGACTTGGAGACATTCAAAATGTTTGATATGGATTCATCAATTATTCTTAGATTCAAAATGTTTGCCTTTTGAAACGCTTATGCAGGTATTCAACTTACCAACTTCCTTCATTCATAAATACAATATACTTAAACAAGCTGTATTGAAAGCTTATTTCCATCTTCCTGACACGCCAGCCACCTCCAATAATTCAGACCCCTATTCGCGACTTCATACCCTGTTAATGACCAAACCCAAAGCTTCTGCTATCTACAAACATCTACAGAGCATTGACACTTTATGTAAGCATTTTTCAGCCACTCCGGCCACATGTTGGACCTGCTCTTCCCCCAACGCTGACCTATTTCATATGTTATTCATTTGTCCACAAGTACCAACTTTTTGGAAGCATGTATGGTCACAAGTTAACTCGATATATGATACTACATTTCCATTTTCTGTTATTAATATCTTCTTGGGTAGTCTCTCTTCTATCTGGGAAGAGGTTTTGCTTAATGTCAAAATTATCGATTTATTGTTAGCAATTGCCTTTCAACAAATTACTGTCAATTGAAAGGACTTCTTGAAGAGTTCATACAGAGCTTGGTGGTATACTATTTGTATATATATATAACAGGGAAGACTCTACAGCTTCTACTTTCCACCCAAGGTTCAGGTTCCAATGAAGTAATGGAAGCCGATCTCAATACTAGTAGGCGTAGATACATCATAATAGGCACACTAATGGCTTTAGTTAGAGTGCTTCTGGGGCGATATATAGCAGAGAGGAATATAACTCTACTGTTGCCCCTAGTACATCACATTCTTCTGATAGTAACATGCACTTGCGGGGGTTAAGAAGTTATACACAGATGTATCAAGAGGGGATTATACTGCAAATGTTTATTTTAGATATCTGTATGAGTAGCTCGACATGATGAATGTTGAAGTTGCTATGTTTGTGCTCAGTTACCCATTTCTGCTTCAGAGGGAAATAATTATAATCTCCCTCTGACATATGGTATTTCCTGTAGTCTCCTATTAAGTATATTTTATGGAGAAGGTAGATTTCAATATTATTTTTTTACTTATTATCTAGTTCTCCCAAAAGTTCCCCTTACCAAACACTTAAATAAGCATCCTTATTTTAAAAGTGCAGAGATTGCAGACAAATATTTTGCATCTCTTAAGTCACTAGACACTGCATAATCACATAGACATGATGTTTGTGCTCAGATACCCATTTCTGCTTCAGAGGGAAATATTTATAATCTCCCCCTGACATATGGTATTTCCTGTAGTCTCCTATTAAGTATATTTTATGGAGAAGGTAGATTTCAATATTATTTTTTTACTTATTATCTAGTTCTCCCAAAAGTTCCCCTTACCAAACACTTAAATAAGCATCCTTATTTTAAAAGTGCAGAGATTGCAGACAAATATTTTGCATCTCTTAAGTCACTAGACACTGCATAATCACATAGACATGATTTTACTTGTTTGAAGTCAGATGCGGAAAATAACTTTTTGGATTAGTGAAGAATAGATGGAAAGACCTAAAGTCTCAAACTGAAACTTTTAAGGATCTTAAAAATCAGAAGTAGAGTAGCAAAGAAATTCAACGTCAGGAAAAAGGAAATTTACCCTCCTTAGTTCCAGATTGGAAAAACAAAGGAAAGTTGTGTATACATATTGATCAGAGTTATATAGATCCGTTGTTTCTAGGGGAGATTGAATGTGAGCATACTTTTGAAGCAAGAGGGAAAAATGCTCATTAGGATCCTTTGATTCCTGGAGTCTATTTTATTTGGGGACAAAATGCATATTTCGAATTGCCACCTGGATGACATGGTGCCTGTTATCTTGGGATTGTTTTCCTGAAGATTTATCATGTGGTACCTTTTAATGATCCTGTACAGGAAGAGAAATCCAGGTGTTAGTGCTGCAGAATTAGTAGGAGATATTTTTGGCACTATAATCCTGTCTGTAGGTGTGATTCTGAATGACCTAAAAATTAGAAAGCTGTCTACAATAGTGGATAAGTTGGCTACTAGTACCACAAATTCCTGCGATAAGGTCTTTAGTTTTACAGAGCCATCTTGCATTATACCTTTCCTTGCAAAATTGGGTGGAGTTTGACTAATGCTCAAAGTTCAGCAATGCTGCACTTATATTCCAGATAAAAGTAAGTGCCTGAAGAAATATGTTGAGAATATATCCGGGGTGACAAAGAATTTGAAAGAGTTGGAAGTGACAGGTGGTTGGGAAGCTATTGGAAATGGGGTTGTTTCAATAGCTGGGAAGTGGAATTTTGGGTGGCATTTTGAAATCTCATTTGATAATTGCCCTTTTTGCGATATTCCTATACCTGATCTTTAAGGGCTATCACCATGCACAAGCTAGAAAGGGAGTACAGGGAGTGAATAGAAAGAGAGCAGATGTGGAATTAGAAGAAGGTCAGAGAAGATATTATGATGATATGAAGCATCTAGAGGAGTCCAGATGAAAGATTCTCAAGACCACCATATTTTGATTCATCTAAACTGATAATGACTTGATTGTAATCTGATACTTTGATCGCCATCAGAGAGGGAGGATTGGAGTAGCCCAATTTTGGCTCCAACTTTTTACGTTTGGCAAGGTCATATATATATATTTACCTTTGGCCACATTTACCTGTGTGATGCAATAATACCGATGAGATATGGTGCACTAAAGGAATAGAAGGTGCAATTATTTTGTAGTTTTAACATATATGTGTGTGTGTGTGTGTGCATATTAAAGTTTTTTTCTTTTTCAGAGACATCTGGATTGCTGGTATTAATGTTCTGTAGGTTTAGATCATGGGTACTCACAAACTTTCTCTCGGGGGCCAAATTTACAGTGTGGTTTGTATCCAAGGGCCGCACCGGTGGGGGCGGGGTCAGAGGGGGAGGGGGCACGGCTAAAGCAAAAAAGAATTGTTACCATGAGGTTGAACACAGGTCCCTGCAGCAGACACCTTCGTCCACTGAGCCACCAGACCCAGCATACACGCATCTCTTTCTCTCTCTCTCTCCCTCTCACTCTCGCTCCTTCCCTCTCCCTCTCCCTCCCTCCCTCCCTCCCTCCCTGCGTCTCCTTCCCTCTCTCTCCCGCCGTCTGTCTACCTCCCTCTCTGTCTCCCGCTCTGTCTCCCCCCTCTGTCTCACCCCCTCTGTCTCCCCCCTCTGTCTCCCTCCCTCTGTCTCCCTTGCTCTGTCTCCCTCCCTCTGCCTCCCTCCCTCTGTCTCTCTCCCTCTGTCTCTCTCCCTCTGTCTCCCTCCCTCTGTCCCCCTCCCTCTGTCTCCCACCCTCCTCTGTCGCCATCTTCCCTCTGTCACCCTCTTCCCTCTGTCACACTCCTCCCTCTGTCTCCCTCTCTCTGCCGCTCTCTCTCTGTCTCCCTCCCTCCTCTGTCACCCTCCCTCCTCTGTCGCCCTCTTCCCTCTGTCGCCCTCATCCCTTTGTCTCCCTCTCTGTCTCCCTCCCTCTGCCTTCCTCTGTCTCCGTTCCCCTCTGTCTACTTCCCCCTCTGTCTCCCTCTCTCTGTCTCCCTCCCTCTGTCTCCCTCCCTGTATCTCTCTCTCCCTCTGTCTCCCTCCCTCTCCCTCCGTCTCTCTCCCTCTGTCTCCCTCCCTGTCTCCCTCCCTCCCTCTGTCTCCCTTCCTCTCTGCCTCCCTAGCTCTGTCTCTCTCTGTCTCCCTTCCTCTCCCTCCCTCCTTCCCTCTGTCACCCTCCCTCATTTCCCTCCCTCTGTCTCTCTTCCTCCCTCTGTCTCTCTCCCTCCCTCTGTCTCCCTCCCTATCCCTCTCCCTCTGTCTCCCTCCGTGTCTCCGTCTCCCTCTCTCTCTGCCTCCCTCTCTCTCTGTCTCCCTTCCTCTCCCTCCCTCTGTCTCCCTCCCTCCCTCTGTCACCCTCCCTCTTTCTGTCATCCTCCCTCTGTCACCCTCCCTCCCTCTCCCTCACTCACCCTCCATGGCTGCCAAGGTTTCAGATTGATATGTGCGACATTTTCATAGTTTCAGTGTAATTATGAGTGACATTTCCACAAATATGAGTGACACTTCCTCGCAAACATAATCATGCACTGAAGACGAGGGAAATGTATAAATATCAAACATTATACCCATTTGAACGAGAGAAAAGGCAAGAAGGTCTTAAAAGTACTACATAGCACCAAAAATGGAAGAGCACTGTGGGACCCAACTGTAATAAACAGGATGCGAGGGGCCATACTTCCTGCAATTGAGCCTCATGTTCCATTATGCTCTGCCCACCCCACTTAAGGGTATGCCATATCCGAATACATGTGGGATTCTTCTGCATTATAAATACACAGGAACAAGTGTTTTTATTTTTCAAGAACACTCAAGCTTGGAGTTATTGTAAATTATCCCTGCTGCATGGATAATGACGAATGAAGAGCAGGAGTGTAATCCTCTGAAGCTAGGAGAAAGGAACGATTTGTTCTATGCGTTTAGCCTGGCACCATGACCTCGTCTCCCTGTTCCCTAGAGGGAGACCATCACCTGCAGAAAGGATGGTAGGAAAGTAATATCTGCCAAGCCAAGCAGGCCGAGATTCCAGTACAAAGACAGTGGTGCGTGTAATATGGCGCTGCAAGTTGGCACATTAACTGAAAGGGGGGACACCCGATATCGTTTGAGTTGCTGGTGAATAGATGACATCCAAATGCAATCTTAAGAATTCCTCCTTCTGCAGTCTGAGATTTTTTCCCTATACCCCAATGTGCTGTTTAAACTGAATCCTGCAAAGGAGGGTTCGAGTTGAAGGAACATAATGCCGTTGCAGGGGAGGCAATAAGTGCAATGTGAAGAACCCAGGAAGGAAGCAAGAGATCTGTGAAGGTGTACCTCTGTCACCCCGCACTGTGTGTGTGTCAGCCCGGGCTGAGACATCTTCCTCAGCGCACACACACAGCCGCGCCCCAGTACTTCACAGGTCTGTAAAAAAGACCATTTACATGTTAATGAGGCTTTGCTGTACGGCCCTCTTAGCGCCCCTGCAGCTCCCCTCTGACAATCACTGAAATCCCCCTCTCCGGCCCCCATAGAGCAGAGTCTCTTAAGTCCGCGCTGCTGCGGCGGTATTTGCTAACACAATTTTTTTTTTTTTTTTAACACGGGTGGCTACAAGGTCCGCGGGCCGCCCAAGAAGGCTTGCTGGGCTGCTGGCGGCCCGCGGGTCGTACTATGAGTACCCCTGGTTTAGATCATAAGGTGGTGTGCTAAAACGCATTTAATGCAGTGCTTTTACAAGGGATTAATGAGAATGAATCATATTTGTGTTTATTGTACAGCAAGATGATTATTGTATGTAGGGTTGGCTGGCTAGAGGCGACTAATATAATAGTCTCTGGGGATTGCATTGCAATTAATGTTAAGAATTCTAGGTGGCAGAAACAGGGCTTGCTTAACACAAGCTTTCCACCCACTAGATTTATTTTGTCACCTGATGGGGGTTTCAGCCTACCCCAGAGATGGCTATTAATCCAGATGTCCAGCTAACAAATAGAGTTGCCTCTCTAACTGAGCTGGATGAGCAGGGCTCACTTTTATCTTCTAAGACATTTAATGAGACAACCATTAGTGGGGTTGAGGTTCCTCTGGGGTCTCCTCACTCACTTGCCCTGCTTAACTGAAATGTGTCAGGTGTTAGGTTTGCGGGTAGATAAACAGGAGGTCAATATATGCTTATAGCATTTGAACTTATCTGTCTACAAGAGACTTGGACATGGCAGGGACTGCATTAATTGATGGGTATGCTGCTTCCCTTTACCCACGTTTACCTTCTCAATATGGCACTCAAAGTGAGGGCAGGCAACGTTTGCGAGTTTAAATTTGGACTGCGACATGAAGCAAATTCCTTCATTATCGCCTAATGTTTTAGCTGTTCTTCTATCCTTTCCATGAAATCTATGTGTCTTAATCATTAATGTGTATAATTCTCCTTCCATCGCTGCACCCTCAGGGATTGCTCCAAAGATATTCCTATAAGGTTTTTATCAAGCCAGGCCCATTTACCCATGGTTACTATTAGTAGGGGATTTTAATAATCAGCCGTTTATGCTTTGTGTTCCTAATGAGAGTAAGAAGCTGGCCATGAGGCCACAAACATGTGGATTTTGTTAACTATCGGCAGGGTGATAGTTTTAATCTCTTTTTTTCCTAATATGAGCTTGTCAACCTCTTGGTAAAGCCTGTGTTTAACTCCCCAGAGCTGAGACCAACATTCAAGGAAAGAAGCCAGAATTATAGTATTGATATCATTCATGTTCCTTCTTGTCTGTTCTCCTTGTTATTAAATTACATTTTAAGACAGGTTGGAACACTCATGGTGACTATAACCCACTTATAGTGGAAATCAGCAGGTCTTAGTCAGGGGGACATAATTCTAATCTGCACATGGAACCACTGAAAGTTAAGAAGCAGGGCCAAAAAATAGCTGGGCCAAGACACTCCTGAAGGAGGTCATGAAGAAAAAATGTTGATGTTTGTTTATAGTCAGATCCTCAAGACCAAGGGGCATATGTATGAAAGTCCCGAACTGCGATTCAGAAATTGCGATCTTTACCGAATCGCACTTTCCGAATCGCAATTCGGTATGTATGAATGAAAATGCAAATAAATAGCGATTCCTTAGAAATCGCTATTTATTTGCGAGTACCCCAAATGCGATTCCTTAACCAGTAGGAATCGCATAATTTCTGAAATCGCACCGGAAAATCGCTATATTAGCGAAAAATCGCAAATCGCGGCGAGAAAATCGCTATAATAGCGAAAAATCGCAAATCGTGGCGAGAAAATCGCTAATTAGCGATTTTCTCACATGATCCAATCAGGAACCCTGGTGCAGCATGATGACATCACAACCAGGAAGGGAGTGACTTCCCATGCTGCACCTGACTTCCTGAATCTGAGGCAGAGTGAAGGAGTGTTTGGCAGTGAGCAGTGCACACCTTGGAAAACATGGCTGACAGTGGAGCCACGCCCAGCCAGGATTCACAGCAGCAGGAGACTGAGAACACCAGGAAAAGAAAACAAAAGTTCTCAGAGGCAGAATTGGAGGCCCTCATCCACGAAATGATGTCAAACCATGAACTCCTTTTTGGTGCAAGATCCAGGGAGGTTCCAGAGACCCGCAAAAGAAAGATCTGGGAGGAAATCCAGCACCCTGTACATGCTGTGGGTGTGACACACCGGAGTATTGAGGACCTCCGAAAGCACTGGTATGACCTACGCCTGCGCTCAAAGGAGAAACTTGCAGCAAGGCTGGAACAGTACAGGCAGACAGGTGCTGGGACCTCAACTGTACCTGCATCTACACCCCTGAAGGAACTGGTAGAGGGGACCCTGCAACCAGAGTGTGTGGGAGGATTGGCTCTGACCAGCCAGCAGCAGGAAAAGGTAAGAATCATGCCCTCACAACCCTCACACCCCCTCACACCCCCTCACACTCCCTCACACCCCCCAGAAGTGAGCCAGGTGCGCAAAACAAGATATGCAGCCCAGAGCAGGCACACAGGCAGCCATAGCAATGCATTATGGGAGATGTAGTCACATTTAAATGAAAGTGTCCAATATTTAGCAAAAACAGTCTATCACATTATCTGCTGTTCTAGACAGTGAAACAAGAGCACAATGTAACCGAAATATAAGTGCAAAATATATTTATACAGTGCAAAATAGTGAATCTAATTAATGTGTGCTGTTCTATTCACAGCACCATCTACAACACAGCCCTCAGGCAGTGGGACTTTGGCAGAGAGTCACCAGTCGGGAGATGGCGGCCAAGATGCCAACACAGATGGGGATGACAGCCCAGTGACCAGGCGCAGACATGGGAGGAGACAGATGCCACCTCTGCCACCATACCAGGATGAGGCGGAAGTAATAGCAGAAAATGACAACCATGCTGACACACAGCCAGGCCAAGAGGGACATGCCACACACCAACAAGTGCCACGTACTGCAGCCAGGCGCAGACGACGCGTAGCAAATCCTTTTGAAGGTCGAGGTGAAGAGTCAGTGTATGCAGGCCTGGAACTTAACATGTTGCAGGTGCAGCGCCTGCAGGCAAAAATTATAAAACTGTTACAGCGGGAGATGAGGGAGGGCTTCCGAGCACTCAGGAAGGACCTGCAGGATGGTGTACAGGCTGTAGTTGACCAAATGCGCACAAGTACGCAAAGACAAGACAGGTACACCAGGGCCATCAATCGTTTGGCGGCTATGTCTGACATACAGGCAAGGCGCAGCATCGACATGCAGCGCCAATTCACTCACGCAGCACAGGACATTGCCAGTGCACTATTGCAGGTGACCACTGCGGTTGATGAGTTGCGCCAAATACGCGCTACTGGGCCGGGAGTGCTGACTCCCAGTGAGGAAGAAAACCAGTCTGGTAGGAGCAGCATCACACCACCACCAACCCTTGAGAGACGCCGTAGTGCCAGGACCAGTAGGGCTGCACCTACTAATGACCAATAGGCTGTGTAGCGTGTGACTGGTGAATCCTACTTATTATTTTTTTTAAGGGCACTGTGACATTAACATGTGCAAAGGTATTCAATGACACTACTGTTCATTTTCACTTTATGCGTTTCCTGCCATTAAGGAATTAAAGCTAATTTACACACTTGCATTAAACATCTGTTGAGATACATTGAGTCTGCAGGAGTACTGGATCCATCGCAATCGGGCTTTAGGCCCAAACACAGTACGGAGACCGCTTTAATGTCAGTCGCAGACGATTTGCATATGTACCAGGATGGGGGGTTCTCCGTCATCCTGGTACTACTAGATCTGTCTGCGGCGTTTGACACCGTATCTCACCCCATTCTCATGACCAGGCTGGAAAACATCGGCCTAAAAGATGAAGCCCTCGAATGGGTAAGGAGTTTCCTAACCAATCGGACCCAACAGGTAATCATGGGCAATTTTCGGTCAGAGGAAGTTGAGATCACCAAGGGGGTGCCACAGGGCTCCTGCTTGAGCCCAACTCTTTTCAACATATATGTGGCACCCCTGGCTAACATCTTGAGAGCATATGGATTTGTTCCTATATCCTATGCTGATGATACTCAACTCCTCTTTCCCTTTAAAACCTTAACACCCGAAGTCAGGAACTCCTTTTCCTTGGGAATGAAAGCGGTAGCGCACTGGATGTCTTCCAACTTTTTACAATGCAATGTTGGAAAGACGGAAGTCATGTTGTTTGGGGGGGTAAGACAACTCTGGACTCCGGACTGGTGGCCACAAGACCTTGGCCCAGTACCAGAACCGAAACCATCTGTAAAAAATCTGGGGGTCCGGCTGGACCAGGAACTTTCCCTCAAGCAACACGCCAACCAGGTGGTGGGATCCTGCCTCCACATAATTGGTATGCTACGCAAAATCTTCCCCCTCCTGCCAGATGCCAGCAGAAGAACATTGGTACAGGCACTAGTCATAAGTCGCCTTGACTATTGTAACGGCCTGTTGCTAGCTGCCAATGAGGGAGTCATGGCAAGACTGCAGGTAGTCCAGAATACGGCTGCCCGGCTAGTCCTAAATGCGCCCCCTCGCTCCCCTTCTAAGCCCCTACTGGAAAAACTTCATTGGCTACCCATCAGACAGAGGGCTAAATTCAAGGTATGCTGTACCATACATAAGAGTCTCAATGGTATGGGTCCGACATACCTGGCCACCAAATTTATCCCCTATCAGCCCTCCCGCCCTCTTCGCTCGAGCGAACAAGGCCTTTTAGTAGTGCCTAGGGCAAGGAAGGCAAGACAGGGCAGTAAAGCTCTCTCAATAGCTGGACCGTCTCTTTGGAACAGCCTTCCTAATTCCTTAAGGCTCTGCACAGAATACCTTCCTTTTAGGAAGATGCTAAAGACCTTCCTTTTCAGCTCCTAGATAGCTCACGCTCTCCTGATCGCACTGTGGCAGATGTCAAAAGCGCGGAGATGCTCCCATGGGAGTCGACACCAGCGCTATACAAGCCAGTAAATAAAAAATAAAATAAATTACTTGGCATTGTGTTGTTTTTTCTTACCTAAAAATAGTTGCGCGTTATCTCATCACGCCTCTGTCGCCCAGCTGCTGCTACCGCGCTACCAGCTACCATTCGTCCAGGTCCATGCCCCTCTACATCAGAGGATCCAGAGTCACTCAGTTCCACTGGTGTCCCTTTTCTTGTTGCAATGTTATGGAGCATGGCACAAGCCACCACTATTTTACAACACGTATTGGGGGTGTATTGGACTGCTCCTCCACTCTTATGGAGGCACCGGAATCTGCTTTTCAGTATTCCAAATGTACGTTCTATTGTGCCTCGGGTACCAATGTGTGCCCTGTTATATCTGCGTTCACTTGCATTGTTGGGATTGAGGTAGGGAGTCAAGATGAAATCACGAACAGTATAAGCACTGTCACCTGTGGGTTAGAGAAAAAGATGTTAGCATGTGACATGCACATGGTAGTTACTATAAATGACCACTATGTGTGAAGGCATTTACCGAGTAGGTATCCCTCGCCAAACTCCCCTCTTGCGAGTCTACGGTAGATTCCACTGTGTCTGAAGATGAAAGCATCATGGGTGCTGCCAGGGTACTTTGCTACAATGTCAGTAATGATGTGTTTGGCATCACACACCACCTGAATGTTCAGTGAGTGGTAGCATTTCTGATTTCTGAAGAGGTATTCATTGTGTGCGGGTGGGGTTATTGCAACATGTGTGCCATCAATACATCCGATCACGTGTGGGAAATGCGCTATTTGATAGAAGTCCTGCTTTGTCTGTGCAATTGCCTGAGGAGTGCTGGGGTGGTATATATGATGAGGCATCCTCTGGATCATGGCATCTAGGAAGGCATGGAAGTATCGCGATAGGGAACTCTGTGACACCCCTCCTGCTGACGCTATCACCCCCTGGAAACTTCCAGAGGCCAAGAGGTGTAGTGAACAGAGGACCTGTATTTCTGTGGGAATGGCATTTGTCCTGCGGGTGGGCTGTTCAAGGTAGGGTCTGAGTTCAGCTATCAAATCATTAATGCTGTCTTCATCAAGCCTGTAATGGGTGTGGAGTTCCTCCTCAAGGCGCTGGGAGATGCTGATGCGCGAACGGAATACCCTCTCCTGCCGCAGCCTCCTCTGTGCAGCAGCTCTCAGTCGCATCCTCCTTGCTATGATGTAAAGCCCCGCCATTGTGGTAAACAGTTTTTTTAAATCTGTTGCAGCTTAAATAGTTTGCACCTGGTTACCTCCTGCTCCTACTTGGTGGTAATTGCGATTCTGAATTCTGCGAATTAGCGAAATTCGCTAATTGCGAATTGGTCATACATATCATTGCGAATCTGAGAATTCCGAAATGAGCCAATCTGCGATTTTTATGCGATTCCCTACTTTTGCGATAATCTTTCGCGAACGGAGAAATCGCTATTATGCATTATCGCAATTTTATCGCAGATTGCCTCTTTTCGTATTCTGCAGATTCGCTCTTTTAGCGATTCCCACTTTTGCATGGCTAATACCTTCATACATGCCGTTCTGCATATTCGCATTCGCAAAGGCCGAAATTCGGCGATTTTCAGCCTTTGCGAATGCGAATTTCCTTGATAAATATGCCCCCAAGTCTTTCTAAACTCCCTGTCCAGTATTTGTAAAGAATTACAGACCGCACTTACCAGAAAAACAAATACGAAGAGATACTTGGGCCATAAAGGGTTTGACAAAAGCTGCACAAAGGCCCACAAAGATCTGATGGTGGCTCTGTACTGTAAACCTAGGCACAGGTTTCAGATAAAGAGACAAGACACTATAAGGAGGCCTGTAGAAATCACAAGATTTCGTTAGCACATGGGGTGTGGGGTATGTTAGTTATCTACTTGTGAGAACGGAGACAACAATGCTTTTTGGAAAATAGGGAACCAGTCCCTTTTTAACAAGTATCTGGGCCCAAACATTTTTCATGCTATCTCAGGACTGGGTGAACCATTTTAAATCGATTTACATGAAGGTGATACCTTTTCATACATTTTTTTTTACAACAACAGTGGTCCCATGCAAAAAAGATGAGAGAAAACAATAAATATAGACACAATGGAAACTATATTGAGTAGTATGACTTGTCCAGCCGGACAGAGGTCAAGAATTTTTACTATACACTTGATAAGTCACATAAAATACCTTCAACAATTCTTTAGAGTAGGGCACAAGCCTGTACCCTTACGCTTACAAATTGGCAAGGTGAAGAGGTAGTGAAGGGACAGAAAAGAATATTTAGGCAGAAGTAACGATTTCTGTAAATAAAACATTCGGTATACATATTAAGTATATAGTGCTTCAACAAGTCAACGGCGTTTCGATCCCATTTACAAAATCAAAGGGATCATCATCAGGACAAAGAGTATGCCTAAATAATACAAGCCACAATAGCCATGGCTACCTAGTTGGACCCGAATGAATCAGTCAGGCAGAGTAAAGGGAGAAGGTGGGACATTGCGGCATCAGTAACTATAAATATGATGTCATACACCAGCCAGGGCTCGGTTGTAGAAGAGTTGTTGCGCGCGTTTGGGCGAACAATCAGGTCATCATCCCGTAATAGGGTGAAGGTAGCGGTGAGGCTTACCCGTACTAGGGTGAAGGTTACGCGCCAGCGGATGGCTCGGTCGCGTTTTTCCGAGCCGATTGCCAGGGAAGACATCTGAAGCCTGATCAATCGGCTCGGAAAAACGCGACCAAGCCATCCGCTGTCACGTAACCTTCACCCTATTACGGGTAAGCCTCACCGCTACCTTCTCCCTATTATGGAATGATGTTCAGTGAGTGGTAGCATTTCCGATTTCTGAAGAGGTATTCATTGTGTGCGGGTGGGGTTATTGCAACATGTGTGCCATCAATACATCCGATCACGTGTGGGAAATGCGCTATTTGATAGAAGTCCTGCTTTGTCTGTGCAATTGCCTGAGGAGTGCTGGGGTGGTATATATGATGAGGCATCCTCTGGATCATGGCATCTAGGAAGGCATGGAAGTATCGCGATAGGGAACTCTGTGACACCCCTCCTGCTGACGCTATCACCCCCTGGAAACTTCCAGAGGCCAAGAGGTGTAGTGAACAGAGGACCTGTATTTCTGTGGGAATGGCATTTGTCCTGCGGGTGGGGTGTTCAAGGTAGGGTCTGAGTTCAGCTATCAAATCATTAATGCTGTCTTCATCAAGCCTGTAATGGGTGTGGAGTTCCTCCTCAAGGCGCTGGGAGATGCTGATGCGCGAACGGAATACTCTCTCCTGCCGCAGCCTCCTCTGTGCAGCAGCTCTCAGTCGCATCCTCCTTGCTATGATGTAAAGCCCTGCCATTGTGGTAAAGAGTTTTTTTAAATCTGTTGCAGCTTAAATAGTTTGCACCTGGTTACCACCTGCTCCTACTTGGTGGTAATTGCGATTCTGAATTCTGCGAATTAGCGAAATTCGCTAATTGCGAATTGGTCATACATATCATTGCGAATCTGAGAATTGCGAAATGAGCCAATCTGCGATTTTTATGCGATTCCCTACTTTTGCGATAATCTTTCGCGAACGGAGAAATCGCTATAATGCATTATCGCAATTTTATCGCAGATTGCCTCTTTTCGTATTCTGCAGATTCGCTCTTTTAGCGATTCCCACTTTTGCATGGCTTATACCTTCATACATGCCGTTCTGCATATTTGCATTCGCAAAGGCCGAAATTCGGCGATTTTCAGCCTTTGCGAATGCGAATTTCCTTGATACATATGCCCCCAAGTCTTTCTAAACTCCCTGTCCAATATTTGTAAAGAATTACAGACCGCACTTACCAGAAAAACAAATACGAAGAGATACTTGGGCCATAAAGGGTTTGACAAAAGCTGCACAAAGGCCCACAAAGATCTGATGGTGGCTCTGTACTGTAAACCTAGGCACAGGTTTCAGATAAAGAGACAAGACACTATAAGGAGGCCTGTAGAAATCACAAGATTTCGTTAGCACATGGGGTGTGGGGTATGTTAGTTATCTACTTGTGAGAACGGAGACAACAATGCTTTTTGGAAAATAGGGAACCAGTCCCTTTTTAACAAGTATCTGGGCCCAAACATTTTTCATGCTATCTCAGGACTGGGTGAACCATTTTAAATCGATTTACAAGAAGGTGATACCTTTTCATACATTTTTTTTTACAACAACAGTGGTCCCATGCAAAAAAGATGAGAGAAAACAATAAATATAGACACAATGGAAACTATATTGAGTAGTATGACTTGTCCAGCCGGACAGAGGTCAAGAATTTTTACTATACACTTGATAAGTCACATAAAATACCTACAACAATTCTTTAGAGTAGGGCACAAGCCTGTACCCTTACGCTTACAAATTGGCAAGGTGAAGAGGTAGTGAAGGGACAGAAAAGAATATTTAGGCAGAAGTAAGCGATTTCTGTAAATAAAACATTCGGTATACATATTAAGTATATAGTGCTTCAACAAGTCGACGGCGTTTCGATCCCATTTACAAAATCAAAGGGATCATCATCAGGACAAAGAGTATGCCTAAATAATACAAGCCACAATAGCCATGGCTACCTGGTTGGACCCGAATGAATCAGTCAGGCAGAGTAAAGGGAGAAGGCGGGACATTGCGGCATCAGTAACTATAAATATGATGTCATACACCAGCCAGGGCTCGGTTGTAGAAGAGTTGTTGCGCGCATTTGGGCGAACAATCAGGTCATCATCCCGTAATAGGGTGAAGGTAGCGGTGAGGCTTACCCGTACTAGGGTGAAGGTTACGCGCCAGCGGATGGCTCGGTCGCGTTTTTCCGAGCCGATTGCCAGGGAAGACATCTGAAGCCTGATCAATCGGCTCGGAAAAACGCGACCAAGCCATCCGCTGGCACGTAACCTTCACCCTATTACGGGTAAGCCTCACCGCTACCTTCTCCCTATTATGGAATGATGACCTGATTGTTCGCCCAAACGCGCGCAACAACTCTTCTACAACCGAGCCCTGGCCGGTGTATGACATCATAATTATAGTTACTGATGCTGCGATGTCCCCCCTTCTCCCTTTACTCTGCCTGACCGATTCATTCGGGTCCAACCAGGTAGCCATGGCTATTGTGGCTTGTATTATTTAGGCATACTCTTTGTCCTGATGATGATCCCTTTGATTTTGTAAATGGGATCGAAATGCCGTCGACTTGTTGAAACACCATATACTTAATATGTATACCGAATGTGATATGCTTGTAATGGTGTGAACTGAATTTCTGTCACTGTTTTATTTACAGAAATCGCTTACTTCTGCCTAAATATTCTTTTCAGTCCCTTCACTACCTCTTCACCTTGCCAATTTGTAAGCGTAAGGGTACAGGCTTTTGCCCTACTCTAGAGAATTGTTGAAGGTATTTAATGTGACTTATCAAGTGTATAGTAAAAATTCTTGACCTCTGTCGGGCTGGACAAGTCATACTACTCAATTTAGTTTCCATTGTGTCTATATTTATTGTTTTCTCTCATCTTTTTTGCATGGGACCACTGTTGTTGTAAAAATATGTTCCCCGAGGTCCTGTGCTGACTCGTATGGGTGCCCTTGTTGTTTTGGATATATACCTTTTCATACAGACATTACCATTCCCTCTGCTACTGATTTGCTGCTTCACTATGATGTGGACGAAATTGATTAACCTATTTTGGACCTTACCTCAAATAAAGCTCCCATCCCAGATGGAGTGCCTGGGGATCTCTTTAAGTCCTGTTTGGATCTATGGGGCCCTTTGCTTACTCAACAGTTTAATGTCATAGCACCTGGGAGTATCCTTCCTTTTAGAAACAGTCAGTGATTATGCCAGCATATAAAAAAGGGACCCACACAGACCCGGAATGTTAACAGGCCATATCTTCAATAGCTGCTGAAGTTTAGGTCATAGGCAGGGTCCTGTTGAAATATTTGTTGGATTGGGCTGAAAATGCGAAGGTTACATCTGGTATTCAGTATGTTTTGGGACAAGGTAGAGGGACAATTGAGCAGAATCTTAATCTTTAACTTTTAGTTGCCAAATAGTCATTAGTAAGGAAAGAGTCAATCCATCTTGCCTTCATGGACCTCAGTAAAGCCTTTGACTCTGTTGACAGAATAAGGTTATCAACTGTGCTTATGGCCACGGGGGTAAATCGAGCCCTCATAACTTTTTTGTCTGATGTGCACGCTGGTCCGTCATCCTTGGTTAAAGTGGCAAGGGGGAATGCACCACGTGTTTTCAGCTGGGTAGAAGAGTCAGTCAGACTTGCATTTTAGCTCCCTTTCTTTTTTATTTTGTATCTTAACCAGCTAGACTCATTTTTAATTGTTCAGTACAAGGATGTGCCAAGGACAGGTAAAAGGTTGGTTCCAGCCCTATTATATGCAGACAATACTGTGCTCATAGCATGCACGGCTAATGGCCTGCAGTGCCTGTTGGGCTGCTTTGTCAATGTTATGGACTATCTGTGCTTGAAAAAAAATTGGACTAAAACCTACACAATGGTTGTGGGGCCACAAAATATGAAAACTAAAACCCATTCAATCTTGGGTACATCCATTGGCAAAATGAACAAGTTCTCATACCTAGGAATTATGATAGAACATAAACTGAATTGGGAACCCTCTGATGAGAACTCATGTGCAGTACTTGAATAGGATCGCGTACAGTATTGATGCCTTTGTGAGGCAGCTTGGGTGCCTTTGTGTCAAATCTTTAGTGAACCTTGACAAACCCAATTGCATCCCGATTGTGTCATTTGGCTTGGATACTTGGGGCTACAACTCCACTCACACCATGCGAGTGGTTGAAAAACATTTTTACATCGAATTGTAAAGCTACGGTTGACTGTGCCTCCTGAGATTGTGCACAAAGAATTCTATATTGGGTTCATTTCTGATTTTATAACTATTTGTCCAATCATTTCATGGATTCCTGTATGGTGAAAAAATAAATTTGACTTTAACAGAAAGATCCTTAAGGATTCTTTTGGGCTAGACTATTCTCATCGAATCCCATGGTTGCAGTACATTTACGGGTTTTGAATGACTTGGATAGACCAGAACTAATTTGCAAAGAGGATGTCACATGGACCAAGGAAACACAAGGAAATGGTGGATGGAGTGCTGAAACCTTTCAAACACTCACCCCCAGTCACAGATCTGGGTTAAATCCATCATCATTCTTTAGCTCAATTCTGCACCTCAGTTCAAACCCAGCTAATGCAAATCAGTCTTGACCCTGTGCCTCATGGGAACCGTCCAGCCCGAACTGCCAAGCCAGGTCTTCTCTGGACCGGAAATAAGCATCCTGGGACCAGTTCCGGGGTAACACTCTTCATCAGCCAGTCGAGCTTGAATCCAGTGGCAAAGTGAGCAAGGGACCCCTGTCTGGGCATACCCTGCCAAATTACGGCAAACAAATCAAACACACATGGAGATGATGGATGGAGTGCTAACACTTTTCAAACACTCCCCCCAGTCACAGATCTGGGTTGAATCCATCATCATTCTTTAGTTCACTTCGCCAACCCAGTTCAGACCCAACCATATATACATCAGTCTTGACCCCGTGCCTCATGGGAACAGTTCAGCTCCAACTGCCAAGCCAGGTCTTTTCTGGACAGGTAACAAGCATCCTGGGACCGGCGTGGGGTAGCACCCCTCATGAGCCAGGCTAGCTTGAATCCAGTGGCAAAGTGAGCAAGGGACCCACGTCTGGGCATACCCTGCCAACTTAGGGCGAACAAAGCAAACACAAGTAGATGATGGGCAGAGTGCTGACATTTTTCAAACACTCATCCCCCGTCATCAAGGAAGCTTTTAGTGAATCTGTGCAAAAAAAACAGGAGGTCCGCTTTGGACTGAAAAGCCTAAACAGGCACTATGTTATGATTAATACCCCAGGTCAAATGGAATAATATCTAAAATCGGATATAACTACTTTGCATAGACGTTTATTATATACATTTTTTTCCCACAGCTTTTAGTCAGTTGGCATAAGTCGTCCTAATCTACCATTTCTAAATGTGATATGGTTGCTGCACTTGACACTTTACATGTTGTTTTTATCTGTCCTAAACTTGAGACACAAGTATATTTATCCACTACTCTTGTCTTTGAATTTTAAACAAGTAAGTTCTGCTTTGCTGTATCTCCAATTTTAAGACAACTGTACTGTATGTTTTAATGTATCTAAGTTTGCAGTGGGGGTGTTTCATTCCACTCTCTAAAAAACTGTTGTCTTATCCTTGCGACTTTTATTAAATTTGCACTTTTATCTGCTCTTATGATTTACTGTAATTAATTGAATAAAGTGAGCTTGATTGATTGAATTATATATTCAATCAAACTCTTTATACATTGTGACCAGCTGTTGTTTGGTTAATAATACATGTATTAGTTTATTATGCCACATACAAGAGTACTGTATCATTTATTGGATTATATGTAGGTTGTAAAACTAATATACTTATAAAGAAAACTGTTAAGTTAGCATGATTGTGGGCCTTAAGCGTCGAGACATCAAATACTAACAGGGAAATTGTTTTTCCGCATGTTTTTCTCCTCTACGGGTGCATACTCAAGGCAATTATTAGTTAGTAAAAAGCACATTGCATTTCAGAGATAGCGACGCAAGGAAGAACATGGCAAGGTCAAATAATTTTAATGAACAACAAAGGAAGTGTTACAATTAGATGAAGAGAGTAATCCAAAGACTCCTTGGAAGAAGAGACTGGAATATGGGAGTAGTGTTCAAGGTACCAAGCTCTTTCTTGGGATCTGGGAAAGTACTATGATGCGTAGGAGGCCATATTTCTTGAATGTTATTTGTGCATTTTAATTATTGAATCAGTCTTGAGTTTGGTCAGATTCCCTTTAGACTTGAAGATGTACGGACCTCTCTTGTCATCTCTGATTGTGTGGCTTCATGCTATGGATGACTTCTTACCTATAGAACATCTACAGAGGTTCTGATGCTAATATTGCTTCCTTGATTTAATAGAGTTTCCTCTATCCTTAGCTTAGTGTAGGGTTTAGTGGATGTTGGGATCTTCAGATGTAAGGGAAAAAGGATCAGAACCATTCGTCTAATCATCAAATCATATTTTCTGTCTTTTCTCATTGCTGCCACAGAAACTCTCATAGGATCATTGCTGTTGAGGACCAATATTGTATGCCGCTTAGGTCTTTCTTTTATAATCCTTTACTTTTATTGTATATTTTTGAGAATGATTTACATTATTCTGGCTTTTACTCTGTAACATACCTTTTAACTTCAAGTTACTGACTCAGAATTTTATTGTGTGGTCCTAAAAGTCACACTGTAGTCAAGTCAAACCACTTTATTCGATTCATTAAAATCATAAAAGTATACTATACACTATACAAAACATTATAAAAATGTATTATACAATAAAAAATACAATTAAAAAACATTTAAAAGGACCACTTCTTTGTTAAAGACCAATAATCATGTACATAGACTTATAATAGATGATTAGACATTTCCAGTAAAGCTGCCTGTCTGACCCTCCTACTTCTGACAGACGCAACTAGAAAGCTGGCAACTCTAAACATGATTTCAGGGGAATCCAGCAATTGTAGGAACAATAATGCAGGTTTACATTGTATAAAGTCCATATTTTTCAATAGAGGAAAAATAAACCTTTTTCTGGCTTCTTGAAAAAAAGGGCAAAAGAACATAAAATGCATGGTGTCTTGGGCGGAGAAATCATCGCATTTACACGGAGTTGCGTCTTCTAGCCTGAACCAACCCGGCAGATCCCACAATACCAGGTGAATTTGGTTGAAACGGAATTTAGTCAAAAGCCATCTGTGAAAAGGGTTAGAAACGATTGACAGATATGATGGCATTGCTAGTGACGAAATTACCAAGAAGTGGGTCCTGACAGATTATTTGCATAACTCCACTGCTTCTCGGTCTGCTTCGCTTTGCCTAACAACATTTTTCTTAACCCACTCTAAGTCAGCTTTACATAAGGATTCAGGATGAAGGTAAATCTCAGGACGCCCCAATTTCTCTGATGACATTTTTACATACAACAGCCACTGGATATCCTTCATTCTATCTAGTTTAATACAATCCTTTAGAATCCTATGATTTAGGGTAAGATTCGGATTCAACCAGATTCTGATCCATAACAAGATTGGGGCTATTTTAATTATATCGGAGATGTATCCTAAGCCCAACTCGAGATGAACAGAATGGGTCGCAGTGGATTGTGGGAGACCAAGGAGGGCACGGAAGAATTTATTCTCTTCTGTCTGTATACAGTCACGTTTAATGTACCCCCATTTAGCTGCCCCGTACTTATCAATTGCGATAGTTTTTGCTTTATATATAGCCAAAATAGCCTCAAAGGTTTCCACCCCAGTCGTTTGACAAATCCTGCTATTGCGGCTGAAGAATTTCTCACAGCATTCACCTTTAAAGAGAGCTGAGGTGACCACGTTCCCCTGTCGTCAAAGACAACTCCCAAATAGGTGAACACTTTCACCCTGGTGATTTCTTCTTCCCCGCAATAGAAAGATCTAGCGGTACCTTTACCAGCCCCTAAAGACATAATATGTGATTTGCCATTGTTGACCACTAGGTCCAGGGAGTTCATAAAGTTCCCAAATGAGTCTAGCAGTCTTTGTAAGCCCAAAGGAGTCCTTGCCAATAAAACGGCATCATCCGCGTAGAGAAGCACCGGAACCGGTAATCCTCCCATACGCGGTATGTCGAGTGTAGCTGTTAAATAAATTGGCTTCCAGCGAATTTGTATACAAGGTGAACAGCATGGGAGCCCGGATACAGCCCTGCCGCACCCCCTTTCCGGACTTAAAACTAGCCGTACATTTCCCCTCTTGTGTCATCCTCATAGAGGCATTCAGATCTTTATGTAACTCGGCGAGAAAATACACGAGGGGCCAGTCGAGGCCCATTTCCAGCAGCATAGTTCACAGCCTAGACCTATTAACTAGGTCAAAGGCCGTGGATAAATCCATAAAGCCCAAGAAAATGGAGCCCCTTGCTGCCCTCGTATATTTGGATATTATTAGATGTAAATTGAGGCATTGGTCCTCCATGCCCCTCCCATCTCTAAAACCATATTGGGCGCCGGACAGTATGTCTTTTTCCAGAGCCCAATCTGTTATCTTTGCTAATATAACCTTTCCCAGTATTTTAAAGGAGGAGTCAAGAACTGATATAGGCCTATAGCATCTGGGATCTCCCCTTTGGCCCTTCTTGAAAACCGGGATTATAGTTGATTGCGACCATGATTTAGGAAATCCTGAAATGGCCGAGGTGTTGAAGACATTAGTCAAAATCTTTCCCCAATAAGTGGAGTTGGCCTTATACATATCTGAGGGAACCCCGTCAGGGCCTGGTGCCTTACGCCCCGCGGTGCCCTCTATTGCTTTAACCACTTCTTCTAAATTAAAATTTAAAGGTATAATTGGGGGATCTGTGATGGGAATCTCAAACATTTCCAACTCTAAATCACTCCCATAAATTTTTTTTAAATGGCTTAACCAATCCTCCTCAGCAATATTTAATTCCAAAGCAGAGTTCAGATTGCCAGAGAACAGGGGAGTATTAATTATAGACCAAAATTTGGCACTATCTTTCATTGTCGCTTTATCCGTTAGATCAGCCCACACTTCTTGTTTTATTTCATTTTTCTGTGCCAGGACAACTCTTGAGTACTCCTTCCTAAGCTGAGCGACTAAACCTTTATTCCTAGGCCGATCGTTTAGAGCCTTTTTAATAGATTATGTGCTTTGGCACATTTATGAATAAACCAGCCCTGTACTGGTTTATTTTTCCCTTCTTTGCTATTTATTGTAAGTTCTCATAGCCACCTGAGAACAGATGGCTTCATACGAGGTAATTATATCCCCCCCACGAGATTGTGGTTCCGCACATATGTTTAGTTCTTGCGCAGCCTTAGTCGTAATAATGTGGAAGAAGTCTTCTGGGGTAACCTTACTCCAGTTTAATCTTCTGCCCTGATCTTTTATTTTTACCTCGGCTACAACCTTTGGCAAATCAGTTTTATTTAATAAGGAAAATCCATTTATCAATTCAATCTTCACCGGGTTGTGGTCACTGAAAGTGGAGTGTATAGCATTATAAAAAAGTACATATTTTAGAAGTCCCGAGGAAAGAAACATATAATCTATTATTGACTCATAGTCCCTAGCTACATACGTCGGGGTACGAACACTCTTATGTTGGACAGGAGTATCTCCAGAGCTTCCCCCTTAGAATCATGCTCAAAATGCTGAGGGCATGTAAGATCTGGTGCATCAATATCAATAATTTGACAATTAAGACTACAAGGATGTACATTACAATCGCCCAACAAAATATAATGGCAAAAAGTGGTTTGCTTCTCCTTATAGAATTTTTAAAAATCAGACAACAAATTAAGAGGCTCATTAGGAGAATCCCCTTGTTGCGAGTTATAACAAGTCACCAGTATTAGTTTTGTGTTATTCGCCAAACTTATTTCCAAAATAAGAAGGTTATGGGAAGCACAGTCAACCCTTTTTACTTTACCTCGTGTGTTCACAGAAACCAAGAACATAAGGCCCCCTCTATCTCTCCCAGCAGGAGTTCTCAATGCGGGAACGAAATAGGATGTGAAGCCATCAATCCAGAAGTCACAATCATTATCCCATGTCTCTTGGAGAGCCACAATGTCATATTGTTTTACAAGGTTTAGCCAGTTGCTATCATCCCTCTTGGTACGTAGCCCAGCAACGTTCCAGCTTAACATCTTTACCTTGTCCCCCACAGTTTTACTTATAGTTTCAGGTTTACAACAAGTATTTTTAGGCCTTATTATGTTTTCTTCAGGCTCCAAGTGTTCCCTTACTGCAGATGTCTCCCCCCCAAACCCTCACAACCCTCACGTCAATCACACAACTCTAATCCAGATAGTGCCTAAAATCTATTGTGAGTGACAAGGTTAGACCCAAATTGAAAGTAATTATCTCCCCCACAGTTCTGTGGAGATCCTAAGGGCCGGGTCTCGATAAGTGTGGGTAGTGTAAACGGTCTCATTCTTGCAATTTGTGGAGGGGCTCTGCCTAGATGTGAGTAAAAGTACCCTAAGGGGCGCACATAAATACTATTTGCATTGAACGACATAGAGGCTGCCCTTAAAAAAACAGTAGCGACATGTTGTGGGTGTCTAAAATTTACAATTATGCATTCCCCGCTACACATCTTCCTAGATGGCCCGATCCAATTGGCCGTTCTGGTTGATATAATTTCTGTAGCAATTTTTGTTGGGAAGCCACAGCTCCTATTCAACCATGTCACAGTTTTGTTATTAAGACATTCGTGTGTTTCCTTGGCTAGCTGGGCAGAACAGGGGTCAAAGAGTGGTACATTGGTTAAAACCACCACATAAGGGGCGCAGTCAGGTGGAAAATGTATAAATCTACTTCTCCTCCCTCGACTGCTTCCTAAAGTACCCTTTGGACCTGGATGAATTTGTGAGTCTGCGCTAGTTGAGGAAGAAGGGACGGGTATGCCTACATTAGTTCTAGCTATGGGCTGGGAAGGATTCTGCTGGTTAACAACCAAGACTTCATTCTCTACTCCAACTGGACCCTTCCCGGTAGGTTTTACTCTGTCGGTCAGAACCAGTTATTTTTCTAAAAGCACTCCTAACCTCTTTACTTCTGCCACAAGAGTATCCAATTTGAGCGCTAAGGGTTGAACATACTCTTCTAGTTTAGCTTCAAATTTAGCTTCTAGAGAGTGGACCAGTAGCTCAAACTGCTCTGAGTTTAAGTTAAAACTCGCTGCATTGCTTCCATCCTGCAGGATATGTTTAGCAGGTTTAGGGATATCAGTCCTTTTTTTACTATTCTTTCCCCCACGTTTGCTTTGTTGTTTCCTGCATGATCCTATTGGTCTGGAGGTTGGTGGCGCTTCTTCTGTTTCACTAGAGGATGTGTTTAGGACTTCGACCTGCAACTCTGGGTGAACCTGGGCATCCTTTATTATAACAGCACGCGAGCCCAACCCAGTATGGTCATGTTCCGGAGGTTCCGCCACGATAGTAGATGCATCTAAGGCTACTTCAAATGGCCCCTCTCTACCTAAGGAGGCTCTCCTGTCGTTATTAATTTTATGTACCATTTTAACCATATAATTATCAATGGCGCCTGCCCCTACTGTAACCTTCTCACTTTTTGATTTAGACATGATTTAACCAGGTAATACAATCTTTTGCAACTCCCGAACGTGTTATATAATTAAAACAGTAAATGTCTGATCTCTAAGTTATATACTGGAATGCTTAGTAATATAAAAATGAATAACAATCTCACAATATGAGGGCACCGAGGGCAGCGGCACAAAAGTCAAGATCTGTGGCCCAGCCCAGTCTCCTCCTGTCCCGGACTGTCACAGACTGTCCCGCCCTTGTCCCGGGGTTAGCCCAGCTGTCGCCCGGGCGCGTCCCGCGACGCGGAGGGAGCGTCGCAGTTAAGTAGCACCTCTGGGCGCGCTCAGGCAGGAACCAGGAAGTGACCGCAAGGCTCACTGGGAGCTGTAGTCTCCAGCCGCAGGATGACTACAGCGTAAGGAGCCCAGGAGCTGTCGACTGGCCCAGCGGGTAAGGTTCTCCTGCCACGGACGTCTGTTTGGTCCCCCGCGACGCGGAGGGAGTGTCGCAGTTAAGTAGCGCCTCCGGGCGCGCTCAGGCAGGAACCAGGAAGTGACCACAAAGCTCTCTGGGAGCTGTAGTCTCCCGACGCGGGATGTCGATGCTGCTGCAGCGAGACTACAGCGTAAGGAGCCCAGGAGCTGTCGACTGGCCCAGCGAGTAAGGTTCTCCTGCCACGGACGTCTGTTTGGTCCCGCGCTTGTCCTTCCCTCTCTTGACTCCTGTCCCTTGCGTCCACTGTACCTTAAGATTTAAATTGTTGCTAACCCCTTTTTTAGGTCTCGCCTAACGTTGCAGCATGCATGCGCTGCTCGTGTAGCGAGATTTATTGGGGTAGAGGGATTTTATGAGATGGACTTTTGCTCCTGCCCATGCTTTCTATTAAGCAATGTCAAAAACTCTGCCTTGTCATTGGTGTGCAGCGGTTTTTGTTACTGCCCTGTGGCTTTTTTCAACACGCCCTTGGGACAGGGAGTCTACGGCGTGTCTTGCTCACGCTGCCTGCACGCACCAGACAGCTCTCTGATTGGTTGGCAAATCAGCAAAGTGTTTGTTGGACCTTGTCAACCAATCAGAGAGAGTACTGGCGACTGCAGGCAGTGTCAGCAAGACACACTCTAGACTTGCTGTCCCAAGGGATCTTTGATTGGGCATCGATTAGGGATCACGCTGCCTTCATGCAGATGTCACTGTCCCTCCTCCCCGCTGCAGCAGCAGTGAGGCAGCGACATGCAAGGGAGACTCCCAGGGGACAAGGGCCGTGCGTGTGCTCGTCTGTGCAGTGTGTGTCTTGTTTTTAAAGAAATGGTTTTTTTTTTACCAGTTTCATACTACAGTGGGAACTTAAACCCAACGGCATTGATTCCGTTACTTAAATCCTGTATTCCCGTAATTTGTGCTGACTCTGTTGCTGACGTCAGACCTTGCCTAACTTTGTAAACCGGAAGAAACAAAATGTATATTTATATAATTTCTTTGTATTGTGTGCAGACAGCTTGATAAATCATTGCATATTCAGTCTGTCAAGAAAGCCGAATTGTAATCCGTAGCCAATATGATAGGCCTTGTCTATATGTTTGGGCAAAGCTGCTCACATCGCAAGGCTTTCCAGCGCCTGCTTGCACTTCAGTGCAGGCCTTTCATTGTCGTTGTTTGTGTGTGTTGGGGATGCGAAGGGTTTTAGAAACCCCTTACGTTTGATTGTCACACTGTATCTGAAAACTTTTGTGACTTGCTCAACCTGTGAGGTACGGAGGAGAGGTCAAAGGTCACATACAAATAACTGTCATCCCTGCCATCTGGAGCTGTCTTCAGATACACATTCCTGCATTGCTGTCATTCCTGGGTGGGGGTGCTGTAAGAGTTAATCCCAATCTGCTGCATGCTTCACCCAGAATGTGCCACACATTTAAAAACCTTTTAGCTCCTGATTAAAAAGAAAATTTACACTCCTTCAAGAAAAGAATGAGGTGCCATTTGAAAGTATTCCTTGCAGGATTTAAAACAAGCATTTGCAATGCAATAGGACTCGCATTTACGCGGGTTTGAGCTATTTGCATTGTAAATGACAATGTCTTTTATTTGTTTTGGTTTTAAAAAAAGATAAAAGGCATTGTCATTTGTAATGCTTATAGCTAAAACTCTTGCAAATGCGAGACTTATTGCATTGCAAATGCTTGTTATCCCAGGCTACTAAAAAGGTCTATAGACTAGAAAAAATCTGAAGAAACAGCTCAGAGTGTTTTACCTCGACATTACCTGGCCCCTTGGAAGCAATCTTCGAACAGTGCTCAGAGAAAACACAGTGAGGAAATATTTAAATACAAAAAAAGAACACGAATTTCCATTGTTTTTTATTTTATTTCTGGGCTCCTAATTCACTTTTCCTAAATAGAGAGAAATGGCTGATAAAAGTTCCTTTTTTGTTTTTCCCACATAGTCAAAAGTCCCTAAAAACTTGCCAAAGGTCAAGCCATTGGCTACAATATAGTGCACCCTCTGTGAACACTGGCAGAAATAAAGAAATAGGCTGGTGATAAATACAAGATACCAAAAATATGTCAATGTGCAAGAGACTGAAAAATATTGTATTTGTCAGAGCTAAGAACTGATTAAGAGAATACTGGTGACATACCAACAAGTACAGCAAAACAAAGATTCAGATACTGACCTGGAGTATATCTTAGGAAGAATACAGCTTAACAAATATATATATTGTGTATTTCTGTGTCTTTCAATCTGACTTGGCACCTCAATAATAAAAGCTGGGAGTTGTGGTAGAACACGCATCAACACATCTCGTTTTTACAGTAAATCTGGACATTATGTTTGGTTTTATCAAAAGAAACAGTAGGGCAAACACAATCACTGAATCGTGATTTAAACATAAAAATCGCATGTACACCATTACCACTTAAAGAAATAAATGTCTTCACCTGACACTGATACAACAATAGCTACCATTCCTGTGACACGGCCAGAGGAGAGCAGAGCAGCACTGAAAGGAAGTTCAGCTAAATGACGTGTGCATATTCTATGCCAAACATATGGTATCTATATATGTTATCTCCCTGTTGCTCTTTTAACACAAAAGAAAGAAATTTTGTATTGAACAACGGCTGCTTGATAGAGGAGAAATCCAACTGCTAAAGGGAATTATTTTTGGAAACACTACAAATCTAATCTGAAACCTACTGGCATGCAACACAATCTTTGCTTTCTGTTACAAGGCCCAAAACTAACATTTTCATAATAATTTTCCAGTATCAAAGTGATAGTTTTAGCCAAGGCAGCTGAATCATGCAAAACTGTTCGGCCACAATTCCAAGCCAAACATATGCTATGCGTGTATTTTAACACCTTGGATAATAATATAAAATGCGTGTTCGTCGCGTGTTTTTCCTCAGCTCGCCTTCAATAACAACATCTCATGGTAGTTGGTTGTGTTTTCCTTTCTCATTATGGCCAGTGTGTGTTCCTCTGTGCCACGTTGGCTTTTTGACCTCTTCTTCAGCATTCCTCTGTTACTGTCTGATTAAGAAATTAGCCTTTCAAGTGCCACAAAAAGATCCAAGAAATACAGTAACACAATCCTATGGAAAACTGATATAATCTTTCTCGAACTATAAAAATTGGTCACCCGGAGGAACATCTGCACGGTAAAACGTAAAACAAACTGGAAAGGCATCAGATAACCCATAAAGAACCTTACAGCAAGAAGACCCACTGGCCTGCTGACTGTTTCTGTGCTGTCATCCTGCCTGAAATGGCCTGTCCTCTTGAATCATGTCTCCAGTCTTAGTTACCAGCATCTGGAATGAATTGGCAGATAGGACACTGGAGTTTTTAGAAGGAAACGTAGCCTTGCAATAATTAATCCTTAAATCATTAATAAGTGAAAGCACCAGATGGAAGAATGAAAAATGAAATATGCTTAAACTCTGGTTGTGCATCTGTCTGTTTTCTCAGCTCGTTAATGTGAGTAGGATTTCAAGACTTTTTTTATATTTATGGAAAATTCTGGTCTGGCTTCCTCCCGCATCGCATTTTGTATTGCGGCGGGTTTATCTGCTTCCTATCAGACAATAGCTTCTTTTGTGGCACCTGATGGTCTACAAGGCTCCTGCCCGGTGACCTTTATGGATGCAGCTCTGATCCCAGATCACAGGTGATGTAAAGCAGTTTGCCTGGCCATGTATTTAGATTAAAGGTCTATGAAGTGGAGGTGACTAATTATGTGCTTCTTAATTGTGGAAAGGTGACAACAATTAAACTACCAAACCACACAAAATTAATCAATTAAACAACTTTTGATGCTGCATATTGTAGAGAAATTGAATTTATAAAGTGCTTTTTACCCCTGACAATTAGCATTTGGGCTAGTGTGCTACGCCATGAGGAGGTATTTGGTTGGAAAAGTGTCGAATTGCATTGTGGTCTATATGCAAAGAGTTTTTGTGTCATGCATGAGTCACCAGAGTGATGCTTGTATCTTGTGGTGGATCAGTGCGTTTTTCGGGTGACAAAAAGAAAAGGACTGGAAGGAAGAAGAGGGATAGAATGCATACAGCTTACAAAAATGCACATTTGTGCCTAATGAGATGTGACGCATCTGTGCCGGAAATGTGGCGCATTGCTGGAGTTGCGTCGCAAGCGCGACGCAGCTCCAGCAAGGCTCGGGGGTGCCCCATTTTAACAATGCTGTGTCAAGACCTACGCCTGCTTCAAGCAGGCGCAGGCTTTTGACGCAGCATTGGCTTAAAAGTGACTGAGTGAAATCTCATAGATTTCACTCAGCCACTTTTGCGGGGCGCACCTGCCCCGGAACGCCCACCCTGCGCCGGAACGCCCACAAGCGGCGCAGGGCTTTACAACGTGATGCATCTGCCTAGATGCGTCACGTTGTAAATCGTTCGTAGGGATGCGCCACATTTACGCCGCCTTGCGTGACGCAACAGCGGCGTAAACGTGGCGCAAGGGCCTCATAAATCTGCCCTTAAATCTGAGTTCTTCAAAATCCAACCTTTGCCTATTGTTGTTTAGTTAGTATTATAACTTTTTAAATGTGCTTTAAATTCTCAATTATTTATAAAATGTATAAAAATAAATAACTTGCATTTTTTATATTTAAATTGTGTTGGTGTAATTTTTTACTCATTATATTCTTTGTTTCAATTTGATATATTTGTTTGGTATGTATATCTTATTTGTTGCTTTTATTAGGGATTTTTTAATGTCTTTACTTAATTGTTTACATACATATTTAATTTTTCATAGAAGATATATTTATTTTGAATTTACCATGAATAAATTAAAATATTTTTAACATTTATTTTTCAGTATGTCAATGTTTTAAATGTTAGCATTTAAAATAAATTGAATACATTGCAATGTAAAGTAAGATGGGCAGGGCAGCATTTACAAGGCTATGTAATGGCACAGCAAAGAAAATGTTGATGGGAGACAAAAATATCCTGGTCAAACAGCGACATGCACAGACAGTGATGAATTCCTACACCTACTTGAGGCCACAAGGCTACATATCAGCACATTTTCATCCAGCCATGAAAAGGAGCTCCATATGGTACCGTTTAGGAGTCAAAATACCTACTTCCAACATGGAAAAGCAGGAAGCAAAACACAAACTGCTGTCTATGTGGATACAGAATAGAATCCATAAGTCATCTGATGTGTATATGCTCTGTAGTTAAGGACCCTAGAAAGACACTTCTTAATCCAATTTTTAATGAAGTAAACATTAGTACCTGTAGGCAAGCCGTTACCTGCAAGCTGGGTGGCACATCCAATAAATTGATATGTGGAGGGTTAAAATTATTTTTATGAAGAAGCGACCTCCTCCAAAAAGCAGACTTACAACAGTAACAGGCTAAACAAATGGGCAGTTTTTATGAACTATATGAAAGGAATGAAATAATTGGAAAGTTAGGGACAAGTGATTTCATATAAATGGCAAGCATGCAGATTTAACTTTTGTAACCAGTAAATTTTATAAAGCGAACAAAGTAAACATTTATTGCACTGCACTTTATGGTTATGAATAACCAAATAAAGGTTTCTTTTATTGATTGATTGCAATGTAAAAGTTGTGTTTGTTTCCTTCTTGGACACTATTGTGATACACAATATATTTCTGCAGTTCAAATATAAAGAATGTAAATTCTATATTTGTTTGCAGAAATTTTTCATGCGATATTAGTGTAACACAACATTTTTGCCTCAAAATATGTTGCCACACAACCAAAACAATCACTTGCAAATTAATTGATAACCACTCAAAGTCTTTTTTAAGCATAATTTGCTTGATCGTCCTTTGAGACGTAACAACAAAAGCAATTAGTTGAATTTTTTACAAATACAATTATTAGAAACTAGCAGCTCGCCCCACGTTGTCCGGGAGCAATTAGGCTTCAGGGCCCCCGCCCGCCCCGACGTTGTTCGTGGGTCCCCCAGGAGCCTTTCTCCATATATTGCAGTATTATACCTCTATGTTTACTTTGTACGCTTTTGTAACCTGTACACGTAACTTTTTCTCCTGTAATGCACCGTTTGGCTCACTTTCTTAATGCTCCGTTTGCTTCCTCTTGCTACCTGCACACGTCACTTTTTCCTCCTATACCTCTATGTTTACTTTCTACGCTTTTGTAACCTGCACACGTAACTTTTTCCTCCTGTAATGCACCGTTTGGCTCACTTTTTTAATGCTCCGTTTGCTTCCTCTTGCTACCTGCACACGTTACTTTTTCCTCCTATACCTCTATGTTTACTTTCTACGCTTTTGCAACCTGCACACGTAACTTTTTCCTCCTGTAATGCACCGTTTGGCTCACTTTTGTAATGCTCCGTTTGCTTCCTCTTGCTCACGATGTACGCTTTTGTAACCTGCACATGTAACTTTTTCCTCCTGTAATGCACTGTTTGGCTCACTTTTGTAATGCTCCGTTTGCTTCCTCTTGCTCACGATTTTCATTTTTGCTTCATTTTTCAGCCGCTCACCACTCCTAAATAAATAAATAAATAACCTACCTCATCCGCCGCTCACCGCTCCTCCCCGCCTGTCCGCCGCTCCTCACCGCCTGTCCGCTGCTCCTCACCGCCTGTCCACCGCTCCTCCCCGCACCATGTCCGCCAGTCCTCCTCGCGCTCCTGGACGCCACTCCTCCCCGCGCTCCTCATGTCGGGCACGCGCGTCGCGGCCGGCACTTCTTCCAAGGGACTACTTTTTTTCGGTACATTTTTTAAATAACGTATATTTCTTACGTTTATATAGCCTATGTCCATCTGCACAGCCTGACGATTACAACGATGTATCGGGTGTGTGGATTGGCGCTGTGGTTCCCGAGTTTACCCGCCTCAAAGGTTTAAAGTTCTTCCTTTATAATAGTAGTATAGATTACATGCCTCTCTTGGTGATTCTCTCAAAGTCTAATAGATTGTGAAACAACGTCTGTAAAGAGGCGAGGTGCATATCTTAAGTCAGTGCTACAGAAACTCTGTCACAAATAAAAAATGTATAGATGGTCGGTCGATAATGAGCAAATTTGGTTGTTTGACATTATATAAAGGTCAATTATATTGACCTTTAATAGCACTGTACTCAGTACATTGCCTTCAGCTATATTATCATTGCAAGTGAACTAATTGTTTTACTTCCACATCATACCCAAATCTATTTTCTATTGTGGTGTAGTAATTATTATGTTATGCACATTTGATTTGTGTTAAGTTGCATGTTTGTAAAACCATACTTATGTCTGTTTGGTGGGGCATGTTTTATGTTTGAGTACACTTTCACGATAAATGGGTAAATTGACGGCCTATTTCAGTGTTTTTTTAGTGTTTCATTTCGTTTTATTGTTAGCACATCAGGGGACTCAGTCGGATCAAGTGAATTGATTTAAACAGCATTAGCGGTGCCCGTTCTTATCCACCTAGCACATTCACTTTGGACCGTTAACATTTGGCATGCGCACAAGGTAAATTTCAATCTGCTCGAGAAAAGTGGACGAATTGGGTCTGGACATCATATAGTCACGTCAGTAGTGGTGTTTTTAGTTTGGGGGTTTGATGTAACGGAATGAGTAATTTATATTGCAGATATACATTGGTGTATTTACTTACACGTTTTGTAAACTGTTTGTTAGATAAGCTACTTTTCAACTAAGGAGACATTACAGGGTTTAAGCATGGTTTGTTACATGAATAGTATGGTTCGAGTGTTACAGATTAATGACTGTGGCAATCTGTCTCATTTCAGTGACCCCTGAGGAAGGGCACATTGTTGCCCGAAATGCATTGGGTTTATTAAATCACGCTTCAAGGAGTGGTGTATCTCCATTTGTTGTTTGAAAGGCCTGGATATGCATTCAGTGTACACAGAGTAAGAATCCGACACCTTGCATGAACACTATAGGATTACAAAAAGTTGGCAATAATCAAATGGATTAACAAGAAGAACAATGTGTAGAATTAATTTGTTGGAGTAAGTCTCTGCTGGCAGTGCAATCAGTTTTGTAATATGAAGAGGTTCCACTTCTATTTTGCTTTCTGAACTTGTGCGCCTGGATGGAACGCACATCACAGAGTTGCAGGCATTAACTAGTCAAAATATTTGGAACTACTTGCATGTTTGAGAAAATGGATTGCACGTCACCATTATTCAAAACCTTTCTAAAAGTGGCATTTTCAAAATCAAAGCTAATGTTCTAGGTTTTACCAAACTGAAGTTATGTAATATAAGGTGTTATAATGTAACCTATTTGCTTTTCCATGGGAGAGCCACCTTGCCATAGGGAAAAATTACTTAGTGGATTTTATGGGTGACTTGTTAAAAATAAAAAAGAAGGTTTAAGCCTGGTAAAAGGTTTAGTTTGCCGGGTGATTGGCAGTTTTAAAACTGCACACCTAGGCTGCAGAGGCAGGTATGATGATGCTTTATATGGTCACTTTAGTTGTGGCACCATATGTGCTGCAGTCCACTAGTGGCATTTTAATTATATCCCTGAGTACACTTTAGTACCATATACCAGGGAGTTATAGGTAGGTTTAATATGACAAAAAGTAAAGAAGCCAATTTCTACATGTTGTAGTGGTCTAGGTACCAGCACTGGGGCCTGGTTAGCAGTGCTCCTGAGCGCACAGTCAAAAACCATTAGAAAAATATAGTAAGCAAATGGGAAGATCATGTTAAGAGGGGCATTATCTAACACTTCCCAGAACATAGAATGCATAGACCCTTTACTTAACAATTACATAATATAAATATTTTGTGTGACCACCATAATCAGCATTTGGGTGCGATTGGCTACCTTTTATAGCATATATATGTGTCATTTTGATGAATCTTTCTGGTGTCAGTGTCATAGAGCTTGGGTTCTGAAAACAGCAGGTTGATCAAAATTTGCAATACTTTGGAAACTCAGAGCGAAGACGATTTGGATACATTACCAAAATATTAATGTTAATGTTGAGAAAGTCGATTTCAATATGAATAACGATACATTCATGTATAAAAAATGAAATTGCATCTTTATTGACAAATGTTCCTATTGGGAACTCCACGTCAACCCCAAATCATAAATACGTAGTTAGGCAGGCCCTGAGACCCAGACCCAGGCCTGAGGTAAATAAATAACAGATCACTGGGGGTTGGTACATAGCCGACATACAAACATGCGAATAGGAAATCCCAGAACAACCCCAATGATAGGTGCAGGAGCACCACAATGGATCCAGGGAAACTAGCGCCAATACAGCACACATGGCCAAAGGGGTATGCACATTCCCAAAACACCATAAATTCAGATGCCACAGGAAGTTAGAGACACATTGCTAATCCGTAATAAAACACACATAGTATATGCCAGACATCTGAACACATTATCCACTGGCCGTTTTGTGTCCATGCAAGGTCGAGGCTCACCTGGATTCCTATATTAATTTATGGCTCCAAAGATAGAGGTTCACATTCGTTATCAAAAAAGGATCCCTGGGACTATTTTATTGTATTCAGTGTTTTGTATGGAGGTCTATGGTAAATTGATTGTAAATTGACAGTCCTCAGACCCTATACATGTGACTGTGCTCCCGGCTGCATTGTTAAACTAAATAACTTTTCCTGTTTGGCAAAACGCCTCTTGTCTTCTGTTTTTCAAGGTAATTGATGTTCAAGCAACACATTCATAAAGAAATTGCTGGACCCAGTCTTTTCTCTTTCCCACCATCTGAAGACTACTGGACAAATAAACAAAAATGTTCCTGTCCAAACACTCTCTCCCACAAATATTCTTGCTTACTGAAGTTTCTAGCACTTAAACCCCTCTTTCCAGGAACAGTTTTGCAGGAACTATTAAAGGTATTCTAGCACAAAAGCTCTTGTCTTCCTGCTCAGGGATGGTAAAACCTTGTGCAGGTCAAATCTTGTTAATTCCGAGATAATTAGATGCAACATTATGACTGTCTGTCCAGTTTACAAGCTACCCCCGTGTGCGTTTCAGGCTTCCTTGTGGTTCTATGTAAACATGTTCCCAGACAAACTGCGGATGTGGGCTAAGAATGGCTTTGATTATCAAACCATATGTGTTTATTGAACAGAAATGTATTGAGGTCCCCTTTGGCAGACAGTGTATCATCAGATATACGATCACGGTTTCACGTAAAGTGGCCATGGCTTAAACTCACCATGTTTCAAAAACAATTGTCTTATGAGAAAAAAAAGTCAATGAAAAATATAAGAAATATGATGTTAGACACTTGAGGAAGTTGTTACAATTTTAAAGAAGAGTTTCAGTAGTAAATTACAAGACAGGTTCTCTAGGTGTTACAATAAACCCTTTCTGCGATTTTGCTAAAATAATGAATAAGTTAACATCATTTTTTGAGGTAGCTGCAGGGTTGATGCAATTTATCCATGCCTTGGCGTTTACTACTACAGCGTTCATGGCACATGAGTTCCTGCTTGTAAGATTCCTGGCAGATTCCTTAACAGGTGACAATAGAGGTGGCTGCTTTGCCATGTAAAAGAGCTATTCAGTTTAGGATGAGGCGGACGCTGGGGCATATTACCATCAACTAGCAATAATTATCGCTATGTTGGCTTAGCGGCAATATTTTTATCGTCGAGCTGCAGCGATTTTTATCGCTTAGGAACCTTGCTATTATCAAGATTTATCTCCTAAGCGATATAAATCCGCCGAAATGCATGAATATCGCTGAAAAGTCAGCGATATTCATGCATTACCGAGCTAATGCTTTTAGCCATGTTATCCCCCTACCATTGGATAACATGGCTAAGAACTGCTATGGGGCAGGCGTTAGCTTTTGGAGATAATCGCGCTTAGCGCGAAAATCTCCAAAAGTTGGTAATAGGAGATAGCGATGTTAGGGGTTTCCAGTCGCTAACATCTTGGCACGCCCACTTTGCATGTCATTAGTCAAAAATTTCACTGACATGCAAAGCGGGGCCCAAGGTGGTCTCTATCTCCTACTAGCTGTCGCTAACTGGTGTTAGCGACAGCTAGGTAATAGGGAGATAATTTTATCTCCACTTTCTTGGCTTTTAAAGCCAAAAAAGCGGTGATAAACCCCCTTGATAATATGCCCCCCGATTCGTGCCAGAATGTCGTGCTAACAGCTGGCTCTCTAAATGCAATCTTGTTGATTCTTTGAGAAAGTGTTGGGCTGGATGGTACTCCACCACAAGTAAGAATGTCATTATTATTGTTAGGTTCCAGTAAAGCTTTTAGTAATTTGAAGCAGAGCTCACCTACTAGTAGCTTCGACACAGAGCAGACAGGCTTAATTAAGGAAATGTTTAAAGCATTTAGAAGTAAGAAAACAAGTCAAAAGTTAAAAATACAACACAATAAAAATCCCACTTTAATTTATAAATATAGAGAATATTTTAACCAACAAAATGACACCAAAATTAGAAAAAAGGGAAACAGCTATGGATTTTTTAAGTTTTTTATAAAAATAGCATCAAAAAGTATTAACAATAGTTATCTTGTTGTACCTAAACTGGACATAGACATGATTCAATGTCAACCACGATTGAGCACAGATCATATACAGAAGTCAGGTTCGACCTGATCTGAGGTTTTACCTTCAGACTTAGGGACAGATTAACTAGCCTTTCAGGCAATTCACTGTGGAGTGGTGTGGCTCACTGGTTAGAGGCGGCAGACCCGTAAGCAGAGGACGGCCAGGGACCAGGGTTTGATTCCCGACGCGGCAGGGTCGTGGACCAGGGTCAGCGGGCTTGATAATTCTCGCCTCGATGCCTACTCCAGTCAGGGACCACACTTGGCAACTCTGGGCATTAGCTTGCCTCATCTTCACAACAGCCCCCCCAGACTGCCGGGGATGCTTGGTCGCACCTTAGAGATACCCATTTGGGACCATCTCTCAGGGTGAGCCAGGACGGGTTCCCCAGCGGTCGAAGCGCAGAGATACTCCCCCGGTAGTCGATTCCTAGCGCTATATAAACCCGCAATTAAATTAAATTTAAATTCAGTGTAGCAAGGCAACTTGCTGGGCTGCGATGCGTTAAAGTGAGCGAGAAGAAATTAACCATATCAACTAAGATATAGCTCACTGTTGCTCTCTCATAGCGCTGGTGCGCTTCAGGCAGTCTAGTACCAATGCAGGCCCCTTTGCACCATAGTGCCTGTGTTACAAGGAGAATTGTTTTTGTGCAGGAAGTTATACTTTCATGCATAAAAACAATCTCTCAAGGCATTTTCCTCTTTCCATGTGTGCTGCAGATAGAAAGAGGAAATAACGAGTAGAAAAACGATTTTTCTCCTCATTATGCAATTCTCTGGGAAGCGTAGCGATTTCATCCAACCCAGGTTTACAAACTTTTGTAAATCTGGGATTGTGTGAAATCCATTGAGGTGGACTCATGGGAACACCTCTCAGAATGAAATGTAACACAATGCAGCACAAGCCTCTGTACTGCATTGCATTTTTTTGTTGAAAATCCACACAAGGCATTGCAAATCGCCCCTTGCATAGCTTTGTAAATATCTACTAGCATTCAGTGTCATGGATGCGCCACAAAAAGTGATGGAATCAGGACAAAAAATGTTAGTAAATCTAGCCCTCAGTCTCTGAAATTGAAGTCAACAATCCACAGCGGGGCAAGGCTGTAGGCTGTGGCCAAGTAGGGCTCCGTGAGGCCGGAGAGTTGACAAGTCCTAGTGAAGTCATTGACGTTTTGCAGGAAACCACTGAAAGGGAGAAATTCAAAATTTGTGGTCAAAGAAATAAAGGTAGCACCAAAAACTGTTAAGTTCCAACAACGGTCATCTGGTGGTTGTGATTGACCAGGATCTAAGCATGATTCATTGTTGATCGCAAGGAAGCGTAAAGATTTTTATATACAGTTGTAGTCACTTTTTTGGAGCTCATATTCCGACAGCGAGGCAAAGCTGCAAGCTGTAGCCCAACAGGGCTCCGTGAGTAGGATACCCTCTACATGACATCCCACAGATTTGCTGCTGCGAAAAACTTTTGACTGGGAATGGCCTAGATATGTGGCCAATCAGCAACACACCTTCATTGGATTGACTTGACAGCTGCTTTGTCAGGGTCCTCCTGCAGTTTCTGGAGCCCAAATTGTTTGAATCACAATATTTTCAGGATGTTAGGATAAGTACAATTTGACAGTGCCAAGGGAGTCACGACCTCAGAAACAGCACTTGGGGTTCAAGACTTACTCTAGTAGAAGTCGCCAGTAGGATCCTGGGCACATCCAGTCGGAAATGGTCAGCTGTCTCTTCAGGAATATGGCTACTTGCAGCTGTTTGTAGCCTTGTAGTTTGACAGGAGGTTACCTAACTGACCGTTGGAGTGATCTTCTTTGTTCTGGTTATTAGTGCGAGCAGGTCCACCAATTCAGGTCCCCTCACAGGTCTCAACCACTGAGGAAATCCTTATGTTTTCTACCAGTAGTATTCTGAAGAAGCTACCCAGGGGTACCACATATATACCTTGCTCTAGTTTGTGAATGGTGGAGAATCCTTGCCCCTTCCTAAGCAATAGGGAACACGTTTCCCCTACTAGCTTTTGCAGCAGTTTATGTGTGCCCTACTACAAAAAATCCCACAGTCTCCCTCTCTGACCAAATTCAAGGTGGGGAAACCTTTCCAGATTGTGCAGAGCTCGTTTGTGCCCTGAACTGTGCCCTCAGGGCAGCAGGGGGCATGACAGAGACCAGAAGGTCAAATTTACTATACTAACTCATATCCTAGAATGTGTGGGGAAGAGCAACTTTGCCCCAAATATTTCAGGACACTTATTTACTTTTCTAACTCCAGTCCGCGAATATTTTGTGGATGGTTATAAATTCCGCAAATATTTTTAGGAAGGGTTGAAAAGTATTAATTTTCAATTAGATAAAGTGCTGCCCTGAGGGTGCAGCTCAAGGCAAATAATTAGGAATATCTTATGCAGAGCCTGTGCACCCAACCCAGAGGTGTAGACAGGAATATGGGCAGCCCCTACTCTGGCCATTTCAAACCAGCTCTTCTCACATTTGAATTGATGCACGCCTGGCTGGGGGAATATAAAGGAGCCCTGTCCAGGCATCAGCTCGAGTTTACCAGTGACAGGGTAGGTATCTTTGAAGGTAATCAAGTTCCTGGTCACAGTCCAGATGATCATTGTTAGACTTGGCGTCCTTGGCATGGTTTTCCTCCTAACTTATTTCCTTCATGCCTACTGTTTTGCTGAGTTCATTTTGGCTGGCTTTAATACTCTGCACACTTTACAAGTGCTAAAGTACTTGTACTTTCTCCCTAAAATATGGCATAATTGGCTTATACCCAATTGGCATACTTAATTGACTTCTAAGTATATAGTAAAGTGTGACATTCCTGTTCCCAGGACCTGTAAATTAAATGCTACTAGTGGGCCTGCAGCACTGATTGCGCCACCCACTTAGGTAGCCCTTAAAACATGTCTTAGGCCTGCGATTTCAGCCTGTTGGTGCAGTTTTAAACTTCCATTTTAATCTGCCAAGTAAACCTTTTGCCAGGTCCAAAACCTTCCTTTCTTAATACATGTAAGTCACCCCTATGGTATGCCCAGTCCAAAGGGGAGTGTGCTGTACATTTAAAACGTTGGACATGAACTTCTAGGTTTTACAGGTTCTGATAGTGAAAAGCCCTTACATTTGTTTTTCACTACTGCCATGCCTAACTTTTCCATAGGAGCTACCGCACTATATCTAATAAGTGATACTTTAAAAATGAAAGCTGGTAACCAGTTTATGTTTGTTGTCTTTTGAATTATAAGAAAAAATCCTCTCTCATGGTGAAGTTGGATTCAAGTGTAAATAGGGCTATGGTCAGACCCGCACTCCCATCCTGCTAGATGGAGGTGCTCTGCCTGCACATCTGTAGATCCAGCAGAACCAACACACCTCCTCTGACCCCAAGAAGAACCGGCGCATCATCTTTGATGCAAGGTTTCTGAGAGCAAGCTATGGGGTTCCCCAGGGCTCAGCATTATATCTTCTGCTGTTTATTGTTTACATCTGCCCATTGAGCTTAGCCCTGGCTAGTCTTGGTTGTAGATTGATGACTCTCAGCTCATCTTCTGGCTTAGTGGTAGTTCTCAATCCCTTCAGCGATATCAATCTACCCTGAAGTTAATTTAGAACTGGATTGGCACCAACTTCCTTAACCTAAACTCTAGACTGAGCTGGTTATTTTCAATCACAGGTCAGATCTCTGAGCCAACAACTACTATCCCTCTGAAACCACCGCTCCTCCTGTCCCAGCACCCTCTGACAACAGCCTGGCATCCTGGTACTATATAAACAAAGAGGGGGGACACAGGGAGCTATTCGGAGGTCCAGTGATTCGTGCTCCCAAAACTAGACACTTTAAATAAATTAAAGTCGAACTTCCTATATTGGAAAAAAGGCTGAGAGAAGGGAAGGATAACTAAAGTCGTTCTACTACTCTAGGAATTGGGGACAGTGTGTCCTTATCATGATGCCCTAACACACCCTGAAGGATGTCATGCTTCATCATCGGGCTGGTGCTCCTCGTTGGGCCGGCACTGCAATGTCCTATGGGTCCCCCGAAGGGTCACTCTATCAGAGATATTTTTGATGAAGCCGTATGGGTGCGTGGGGGTAAGTGGCAGTGAAGTCCTAAATGTGTGATTTAAAAGATGATTGGAGGCATCCTGGTAGACATTCAACAAATCCCCCAGATCATGGCAATCATGGCAAAATATTTGGGCCTATGGAAAACCATTAGGAAGGATGCTTCTTCCTTGTCACCCGAGGCTTTGAAAGCGCTTATTGAAGCAGTAATTGTGTCTCTCTTGGACTATATAAACTCTTTGTAGTTTGGTCTCCCTGCAACTTCCTTACAGAACCTGCAAATCATTCAGAATACAGCAGCGAGGAAAATCTGTAAATCGCAGGGACATTCACACATCTCTCCTGCCTTATTTAAGCTTCACTGGCTCCCCTTCAAATAGAGATCCATTTACAACCAGGCTTCAGCCTTTGTATCAAACAGAATTAGGAGATATGTTACTACTTGAGCTCCCAGATCCTCTTTTATTACCCAGTTGAGAATTCCTCTATTGAAGAGACAGAGGGAAGAGGGTAGGGGATGTTCTGTCCTGGCCCCCAACTTATCGATCTCTCTTTCTTACTCGGTCCGGCTGATACCTAACTTCCTATGGTTCAGGAAGCTTAGGAAGGCATGGCTGCTTAAGCAAGCTTCGATTAGACTAAGCTCTCCCTCCTTCCCATCCTGGTTGTAACAGCACCAAGAAACCCTTGGGTGTATGTGCACTCTATACGTTTTCATAACATGACATAGAAGAACATAACATATAACATAACATAAAATAACTCAACAAAGAAAATCAGCCAGGCACTAAGAAAGCTGCACCACCTGGAGTACACACTTTACAAAAGCTACCAAGTTGCTCGAGGCTAATGGCCAGCAGCTTATTAACCATACATTTAACAATTTATACAAAAAAAGAGAGGCATCAAATACAGTTGATTATGAAAGAGCTATTAGCATAAATCAAATCTCATAGTTCCTCGGTAATATGGTAGGTTATTCTTTTTTATTCAAATTTCTTCAAACACACTGTAAGCACGCAGCCAACACGTTTTGCCTTACAAAGGCTATATCAGGGCTGCAACCATAAAAGACAATATTAAGACACACCACAGCATAAAACATCCATATAAAATCAAAGATCTAAGACACAGAACCATTTACATACAGTCCAAACTAATAAACTAGTAAAACAAAAAACACAATACACTTCTAAAACATTGAGAGAACATATAATTACATTGATGGCAAAAGGAAATAGTTGAAAATGGAGCATCAACATAGGATTGGCTTAGAGACAAATATTTGAGAAATAACAATATATGATTGACTTAGAAGCATGTTGTTAGAACTGGGGGTCTCTAGTTGGCAGAGGTAGGTATCACTGTCCAAATAGGGACCCTTGCTTGTAGTCAGGGTAAGGAGGAAACACTCTTTAGATAACCTCTGCTCACCCCCTTGGTAGCTTGGCACAAGCAGTCAGGCTTATCCAAAAGCAATGTGTAAAGTATTTGTACCAACACTCGCAGTAACACAGTGAAAACACCACAAACTGACTCCACAACAGTTTAGAGAAATAAAGGTATTTAATCTAAACTACACAAGACCAAAACAACGAAAATCCAACATACACAGTTCAAGAATATGGTTGCAAAAGAGTTCTTAAGATTGTGATGAAATAATCCACAGTTGCGTGAAAAGTTCACAGTTGCGTCACGTTTAGCAAACAGTACCTTTTAAATGCGACAAAGTTCCAAAGCAGAAGCTGGCGCTGTGGAAAACAAGAGATGTGTTGCTCGTGAGACCCTGGGTAGGCGATGCGACAACCCCGCTGCAGCAGCGGGCGTGTTGCGACAAATCCGGTCTGTATGGGGAGGAAGGCAGACTTGTATCTATTCCAGTGCGTAGGTTCCGTAGGAAGTTTTCTCTCGCAAAGTTACGATGCGATGATCTTTGGAGTTGCGACGATCTACGGGGCGACGATGCGCGGACCAGCGGTGATATCTCTCTCGCAGCTCCTTGATGCGATGGCTTCTGCGATGACACTCGCAGTGACGTGATGCGGTCCGCAAGCAAGCGGTGTGGCGATCTCACCCAGCGACGACAGGCTCTGTGACAACACTCGCAGCAATGGTAATCTTCCCGCACCTGTCTGGTGCGTCCCGCAAACGAAGGATGCAACGGTTCTGGCAGCGGCAACAGGCGCCGCGACGATCTCTACCTTCATATTGGCGGGAATTACTCGCACTGTCGGGGATGCGCTCCGCAAGCGAGCGATGCAACAAAACTTCCAGAAAGTCTTTTAAAGCTTGGTTTCCAGCTTCCCATCACAGGTACAACTTCTAGAGGCACCACACTTGGGCCATGCACTCCAGGAAGGACAGCACTCTCTCAGTAGAGTTCAGGGAAGCTGGGGGTGAAGTCCTTCTGTTCCTGGGACTTCAGAACAGGGAGCCAGCTCTTTTCAGGCCCTTGGAGATTCCTTCAAGCAAGGGGGCACAGCACAATGCAAAGGTCTTCCCCTTTCCTTGGCAGCAAAGCAATAGCAGGTCAGTCAAGCAGAGCAACAGCAGGACAGTCTTCCTTCTTCAGTTTCAGCTTTCTCCTTGGCAGAGGTTCCTTCTTGATTCCAGGATGATCTAATTTTCTGTTGTCAGGGGTCCTGTACTTATACCACTAAAAGTCTTTGTTCTCTTTGTGCAAGTGGGCCCTGAGCCCGGTCTGAACCAGTTCTGGGTTTTCCTTGAGCACTTTGCTTTCCTGGCTTCTCCTTTCCTTTCAGAGTGAGGGGCAGGGTCCAGGAGGTGGAGCCAGCATTGTGGAAGGCAGGCACAGCCCTTTTCAGGGCCAGGTGCAATCTCCTTCCACCACTCAAGTTGCAAATGCAGTCATTCAGTCCAGGGCTGACCCAGCCAGCCTCCTGGGGGCTCCCCAGCCTCTATCAATCTCAAACCAGACAGTCAATTCACAAACAGGCCAAGGCACACAGAAAGGTCAGACAAGAGAACAGCAACTTTCTAAAAGTGCTGTTCTCAAACACAGGAGTTATAAACCACCTATCCTAAAAGATGTGTTATTAAATTCTGTGTTCAGGGATACCAGACTTTAATGTCCCATTTTGCTCCTATGGGATGATATATGCTGGTAGCCACTGTAGCCAGCATTCCCCATGATAGCCTATGGGGCAAGATAGCTTCACAATAGTGAAAAACGAAAATGGCTGTAATTCACTACCAGAGCATGTCACCTGCACTAGTACATGCTCTACCTTTCACATACACTGCACCCTGCCCAAGGGGGTACCTTGGGCCTTCCATAGGGGTGACCAATGTGTACAGAAAGGGAAGGGTTAGGCCTGGTCAGTGGGCACGCTGACCAGGAGGACATGGCAGTTCACAGACTGAACACAGGCACTGCGGTGGCAGGCCTGAGACACCATTTTAGGGCTACTCATGTGGGTGGCACAATCAGTGCTGCAGGCCCACTAGTAGCATTTGAATCACCAGCCTTGGCACACTCAGTGCACTTTACTAGGGACTTCTTGGTAATACAAATATGGCAATCATGGATAACCAATCACAATAACAATTTACACAGAGAGCATATGCACTTTAGCACTGGTCAGCAGTGGTAAAGTGCCCAGAGTCCTATTGCCAACAGCCACAGGTAAGGAAAAATAAAGGGGGAAGAAGCAAACATTTTGGGGATAACCCAACAAGAAGGGCCAGTTCCAACACAACCCCCTTCCAGCCTAAAGCAAGGGTAGACCAAACAATACCTCGATGGGATTCCCTGCTTAAGGCGACAGAACACAGAAACTGGCCCAAACAGCAGGGCACAAGTCTTGTTCTATGCGGTCCTGAACCTAGTTGGATCACTCTATCCATACTCTCAAGGTCCACCATGCCAATCCATGTGGAACCCTCCTGCTCACCTGTGGATACCAGCTGTGCAGCACCCAAACTTAACTTGCTCACAGGTGTGTCCCAGCAGATAGACAGCCAGCCACAGTGACTGAGACCCAGGCCTCATGCCTCTCAGCGCTCTCAAACCCCTGTGGCGTCAGAGGGTGTGAAGGACTGGGCTATTCTAAGGCCCAGCGGTGCCAGGGGACAACACCTGAAACCTTCGTGGGTTACCTGTTCCGGCGTACAAATCACAGAGACACGGGACACTTCCTTCGGCGTCAAAGATCAGCGTTTATTTACTGCGGGGATACAGAGATCGCAAGAAGTACAACGGAGAGTAGGTTCTGAGAGTCTGCTTCAAATTGCAAAAGTGGATCGCTCCTTTTATACACATTTTCGTCATTGCACAACATAGTGAACAAAAGGTTACAACTCAGTTCCCACAGTAAACTTCAAAAGGATTGCATTCATGTTTTCAGAAGCCCGGAACATAATTACAGTAGCATTGCCGGTTCCCAACTGTAAAAGCACGTTATCTCACCATTAGGCACATTCCACTCTAGTTGTAAACGAGAAGAGACAGAAACAGGTGCAAGGAAGACAAAGACAGACAACAGATTGAAAAGAGTGTGGGGGCAATATTGGAAGCGTGATCGCAGGATCATAGGATTCGAGCCTAACACACGCAAGGCTGAAACAATAAACCAGCACGGCAAGATGAGCCTCGAGCGGAGCCATCTGCCTTTGCCGTGTCATCCTGTGGTAAATAAATTAATTACCCTGTCGGAGTTTCTATACATTAACAAGGATCATGCTTATAATGAGAGGAAGAGTCCGTGGTGTCCGATTCAGAAGGGCTTTATTCAGTAACTCGAGTTACCAGAGAATCGGGTTCCATCACCACTAGGGATCAGGAAGGATCGTCATCTGAGTCTTTATTCACTGAACACAATATATATAGTTAAAACATACATTGACTTGAATAGAGAAGGCGGAGCGCTCCAGGCGGAGCAAGTGCAAGAGAGATAAGAGCACATGGGCATGAGAAAGGGCGTGTAAGAAGGCGTACACGTGGGTGTGCACTTGATGAGTCATAGGTGTGTCATAGGTGGGTGGATGCATGGAGGGGGTCTGCATGGTCAGCAGGAACCTTTACCTTACTTGTGCGCGCAAACTGATCATGACGTGGAATTGACGTATAACTGGGGGAAGCTGGGGGGAGCTGACTTTCGTGCTAGTAGGGAAGTCTTGGATGTCAGGACGACCTGCACCTCTGGTATTATCTGATATCTTGAGCTTGGAGGATGTATTATCTGACTTAAAGGTCCCTGGAGCAAAGGCTGCTCATCACTAAATGCTAGTGTGTGCCTATATTTCTTCGTGTATGGCGTGGGGCCATGGGGCTTCTATGGATTCGGGTTCTGTAAATCACTTGAATGGAGACAGAAAGGCTAGGCCCTATCTTCTGCAGGCGGAATATGTTTACTCTTTTCATTAAGCAGGAATGTGTTTCTGTGGAGCAGAGCAGATAACTGTAGGCAAAATACTGTCTTGGCAGGCCAGGCTGGGCACCTCTCGGCTGAGCAGGAAGTATGTGAGAGGTCAGGGATACATAGCTAAACTGCGTGAGTGTCAGGAGGCTTGGAGCCTGAATTCGGGTCCTGGCTCGGCTGAGCCACAAAAACGAGTTCATCTCGACTTTTAAACGTGTACCATGTAAATGCATTGGCAACATAGGCCTCAGTGCAGAATTAACGTTTCTTTCATGGAGGGCCTGGTAACTGACATGTTAACATTGGACGGAAATGCAGAGGCATTATTATTACAGGCAGAAGAAGGGAATCACATGATGACATGGACATACATGGGGTATATGTACAGACATAGGGTGCATGTAGGGGGCATACTGGCCACGTAAAATTTCTATTTCCTCATTCCCTCCTTGTCCCCTACTGTGCCCTTCAGGACACATCTATATTCATGATACCATATATCTGATCATACAGCATCATTTGCTCATCTTTATTCTTTTGTACACGTGAACGCGGACGGGGAATACAGGCAGTGGCACACAAGCCGCAAATCGCTGGGCCACATTGTCGACAGAGACAGCAACTGAATAGAACTAGCAGTATCAGTCCTAGGAACGACAATACTTTCCATCCCCATGCTGATATTACACTCCAGAGCCAACCGGACCAAGTCCATGTGCCTGGATTTTGATGTATCTCGTGAGCTATCTTATGGAGTCTCGTTATTGCTGCATACACGGATGGCGCGTTATTTGGAATAAACACACAACAACTGGAGCCGATCACTCTACAAGCCCCGCCCCTATCTGCCAGGATGACGTCAAGAACAAGGCGGTTCTGAAGAACAACAAGTCTCATAGCAGACTGTTCCTCAGTCAAGTTAGCTAGGGCAGAAGTAGTCTCATTCACTACTGCCTCAAGTGTTCTCGTTAACCTGCGTATTAATTTACTGTTTTGGATGGGACCTATGAAGAAAAAGAATCCTTTATTGAAATCTGTATATTGCTCCAAAGCTGTCTCAGTCTGATCGACAACTGGGGAATTGGTCTCCCTTGTATTTCTAACATGTACTAGTCGGGAATCTCGATGATAATGGGATGGTGCTAGAAAAACAGGTGGCAGTAGGAACGCAATATAACACGTCCCACCCCAATCTAAGGGCAGACGCACATAGGCTGTCTGACCACAAATAAAATAGGAATGACGAGAAGCTTTGAAAGTAGACTTTCCTTTATCATTGAACTCGACTACAGTATTACAATCACTGTGTCCTAAATGCACTGAGCCTTTCTTTCTAACGCATAATTCACCTTTTACTGGTAAGACTGTTATAAACGGTGAACCTGTATTTTTCTCGGACTGGACATTCAGAATCATAAAGTTAAGGGAAACATTTCCTTGGTCGTACACTTCATTTTCTAGATCTGTTCCTTTTCTCTGGGGAAGACCATCTTTGTCTGGAAAACATGCCTCATTCATTACTTTCTTTAAATCTCCCCAAATCCCTTCACTCTGGGAATCTGTGAACGTTCTGTTTGGTGATGATATTAAAGCAAACCATGCTCCGCACGAACCATTGTGCGAGAACGGGAAAGGAAAGAGGGGCAAAACTCCCTTCGTTTTCTGATAAGGGGGGAGTCGGCCACATACCCAACAATTTGTTACATTGCTGGTCTGATGAGAATGGTGCAACATGCGAATAAAAGTATTGTTGCGCAGTGCTAATCGATATGACAGTTCATGAGGTGGCAGATCACTGAATGTGTGCTCTACGGTGTCATTGAAGGAAGAATGTATATGTGAACCAAGAGGAGGAAAGAAAACATGTAGCGTCAAGCTTATACATATAATCAATATACTTAGAAGAAACAAAATGATCAGTGTTACTATACATCTGCTGCGTAAGGTCTTGCAGTATTTCTCTTTCTTATCTCTCTGTCTACTATTCTGGTCTACGGTCTTATACATGTCAGGAACCTGTCTAACCGATTCACCACAGGGTGGACTTAAACAATTAAACGCTGTCTGACTTACTAGACCGTAATTTAGACCTATACTCCTGTTGCGGAGTCTTTTCTAGCAAAGGGGGCTTTGAGTCACTGGTTTCGGGGCAGTCCTTAGTTTTGATTACAGTTCCGTGTCCATGGAATCTTTTAACGTGTTGGGCATGGATCCAGCCCTTCCTTCCCTCGACCTTGACGGCGGTCCTCGTCGTCAGCAGTACTAACTTCGGTGCTCGCCAGCGGGGCTCGAGAGGACTTGAACGGTCAAAATTCCGCACCAACACTGTGTCTCCAGGAGCGATGGAGTGTTCCTTAACTTCGGTGTTGTCGGGGAAGGCGGCTGCAACCTGTGAACGACAAGAGAGGAGTGCAGACATCAAGGAAGCCAGGTAATCTGTCAGCATATTACTGTCAACATCGGTAATTCTTTTTGGCATAGGCGTACCCCACATATTCGGCGGTCTACCAAAAACCACCTCGTAAGGAGACAGTCCTGTTCTGGAATGAGCTACCATACGCATGTAAAAGAGGGCAACTGGCAAGGCTACCATCCAATCCACGCCTTTTTCTGCACAGACTTTCGCTAATTTTGTCTTAAGTGTCTGATTGTGTCACTCTACAAGGCCTGCTGCCTCTGGGTGTCGTACACAATGGAACTTCCACTGGTACCCTAATAGAAGAGATACTTGTTTCATTAATTCAGAGGAGAATGGCTGACCGTTATCTGAGTACACGACACGGGGCAATCCGTACCGTGGAAAGAACTCACGAACCAACTGCTTGGCAGTGGTCACAGCAGTGTAATCTGGGACTGGGTACGCTTCTGTCCATCTAGATAATGCACATACAACTACTAGGACGTATTTGTATCCTCAACATCTGTCCATCTGGATATAATCCATCTGGAGGACTTCAAAAGGGTGGTCAGGAGGATGAAATCCACCTTGTTCCACTGGAATGCCTTTGCCTGGATTGAACTGGCAACAGATCATGCAGGTACGTACTTTCTGTTTTGCTGCTGCACGCAGGTGCTTGTTGAACCAAATGTTCTGTAAACTGTCTAGCATAGCTTTTTCTCCTAAGTGTGCGGGACTATGCGCTGTGTTTATGATGACTTGAACCATAGAGTCAGGGAGAAACCATGCAGCTTTGCCTTTTGTCATCCAACCCTGGTCAGTCTGGACCCCTCCTTGTTCAGTCCATTTCTTTATTTCGTCTGGAGTGGCATGTGTCTATATGTCGAGTACATCTTGTGAGGTATCCCTGACTGTCATGCTGTTTGTCAGTGATGGTACTTCTGTCTTTGTCGTGTCTGTTGGGGTCTGGGCTGTAAGTTTAGCTGTTCGATCTGCCAAGTCGTTACCCTGGGAAATGGTGTCAGTGACTTTCGTATGTGCTTTGCACTTCATGATGGCTATGGCTGTTGGCAAGTGTATAGCTTCTAACAGAGCCTGAATGAGGGGACCATGCTGAATTTTGGCCCCATGAGAGGTCAGGAAACCTCTCTCCTGCCACAAAACTCCGAAGTCGTGAACGACTCCGAAGGCATACTGTGAATCTGTGTATATGTTCACTTTCGAGTTCTTGGCCCGTATGCAGGCTTGTGTCAGAGCGATGAGCTCTGCTGCTTGTGCTGACAATGTGTCAATTTGTTGTGTCTCTATAACTTTAGTATCAGTGGTCACTGCATATGCGGCCACTATCTCTCCTGTGCTCGTTCTCATGCATGAACCATCCACATAAAGTGTCAGGTCGGGGTCTGGCAATGCAATGTCTGTCAGATCTTGTCTTGGTTTCGTCACTGTATTTACTACTTCCACACAGTCATGTGGTGCAGTGTCCGCTGTGCTTGAGGGCAAGAGTGTAGCAGGGTTCAGTATATTGCATCGTCTGATTTCTATGTGTGGCTGAAATAATGTCAGTTCATATCCTGTCAGTCTTGCTACAGTCAGATGTTGTGTCTGAGTCCTGTTCAAGAGAACTTCCACTGAATGTGGAACCTGTACTGTCAGAGGGTGTCCTAACACTATGGAATCACTCTGTCTTATTGCTAGAGCTGTTGCTGCAACTGACTTTAGGCATGCAGGCAGAGCCTGGGCCACTGGATCCAATGTACTAGAAAAATAAGCACAAGGCTTGTGTTTTCCTGCTTGATCTTGTGTAAGGACAGATAATGCTGTACCTTCTCGTTCAGTGACAAAAAGTGTAAAAGGCTTGCTGTAACAAGGAGTCGCTAAAACTGGTGCTTGACATAGAGCTTTTTTCAATTCTTCAAATGCAAGTGTATGTTCTTGTGTCCAAGGGAGGACAGTCGAAGATGCTGCCTCCTGTGTTGTTAACTGTATGAGTGGCTTTGCTAGATATGCATACTGGGGAATCCATTGTCTGCAGTAAGAAGTGAGGCCAATGAAGGCCCGTACCTCCTTTTGTGTCTTGGGCTGTGAAAGATTTGCAATTAACTGAATGCGGTCTTGTGTCAGCTGTCTACCCCTCTTGGACAGCAAGTGTCCAAGGTACACCACTTGCTGTGCACAGAATTGTAACTTCGAAGGGGACACTTTGTGCCCCTTGTCTGCCAGAAAGTATAAGACTGTCAGTGATGCACGTTCACAGTCTCGTTCTGTTCGTGCTGTGATCAGGATATCGTCGACATACTGGAGCAGTGCGGTGTTGGCAGGCATGTGAATACTGTCTAGTTGTCTTTTCAATGCTTGACTGTAAATACTAGGACTTTCTGTGAATCCTTGAGGAGCCCTCGTAAATTTAAAACTGCGTCCATTTAAACAGAATCCGAATAAGTATTGGCTCTCTGGATGTATTGGGACACTGAAGAAGGCGTTCTTCAAATCAATTACAGTAAAGAACGTAGCTTCGGAATCAATTGCAGTCAGTAATGAAGAAATGTCTGGGACCACTGGGTATTGCGGTATTATACATTTATTCAGCTCTCGAAGATCAATCACTAGTCTGTAGACTGGTGGTGCATTAGGGTCAGTTCGTTTAAGAATAGGGATGACAGGTGAATTACATACATTTGAGTCAGTTTCTACTACCACTCCTTGTGCAATGAGTTCGTCAGCAATTTTCAGTAATGCTACTACGGCATCAGGTGGTAACTTGTATTGTCGGATTCGTGGCAGTACTACTCCTGGTTTGAGAGTGACACGGTGTGGCGTAATGTGCATGTAACCTACATCAGTCGGACCTTGCGCCCATAAATGCTGTGGTACATTCTGGAGTCTGGGATCAAAATCTCTCATCACATAATGTCCTTTAAAATCACGTAAAAACAATCTCACTCCTTCCGGAGAACAACAAATTACTGCTCCTAGTTCTTTCAAGGTCTTTATACCAAGCAAATTTTCTGGACATGACTTAGTAAGTAGCAAGTCTGTAGTACGGGACAATGGACCGACTCCTAGGGAAACTGGTTTTGACACTTCGTTAACAATAGGCTTTCCTGAAAATCCCAGGGAAATATTCTGTGTGCCTGAGAGGGGTGCCCCTGGAACCTCGTCATGACTGATGGTAGTTCTGCTCGCCCCTGTGTCAATCAGAAATTTTCTGTCTTTTCCCAATACACGACTATGTACATAGGGACCCTCTTGTTCTACAGGAACTTCGATAAGGGGCAAGCCAACCTCCCTCTCTAGGCTGTTTCATGAGTACTGTTGATATTCTGGATAGTCTGACTGTGCGTACTGGTACATTTGTTGCATGACATGTTGCGTGGCAGCTATGGGTGAAGGTAACGCTACTGTCTGTTGCGTATTCTGTGGCGTTGGCGTGTTCTGTGGGGTGCTATTCTGTCTGGGAGGATGTGGCCTTTCTTTTGTCTTGCCTGTAGCTATATTGTGTTTCAGGACAGCACATTCATTTACATAGTGACCTGGTTGTTTGCAATAATTACAGTTCCCTTTAACAGGTGCCGTGCCCTTTTTATGGCCATCAGCTGGTACTGATTGTGCGACTAGCACTTTCATTTTCGTATCTTTCATACGTCTCTTTTCATGTTCCTGTTCCTCTCTAATTCTGTTCTGGTGATATTGTAACATTTGCAACATTTGGGAAGGGCTGTTTGCTTGCCAGGTACTCTCAACCTTCAGTACTCTATTCTTGATCGGGGGTAAGGAATTCTCTACTAATTTGCTCACAAAAAGATGTGGATATGATTCACTACTTGGCTTAAGGCCACTATTAATAGTAAAACATTTTTCGAATCTGGAATAAAAATCACTGGTATCTTCGTCTTGTTTCTGTTTACATGCTGAAATAGCATCCCAATCTTCCTTTTTAGTAACCAATAGTCTCGGCAGGACCTGTATCAAAAGTTCAGGTAGTTCCTTAGCTTTGTCCCCAAGACCAACACCAGGGTGCCGGCCTTTATCCTCATCTTCCAATTCTGTCCAATTTATCTTTTTCTCTCCCACCTCCCATTCTTTCTCTTTAAGCTTTTCATAAATGCCAGCCGGTAACAGTACTTTTAATAATTTAATGATGTCAGCGTATGTGTAATCCCCTATGCGGAGAATGTCTTTTAATTCACGGTGGAATCCCCCTGGGTCTTTATCATGGCAGGGCAGCAACTTTTTCATTTCCAGTATTTCTATTTTCGTCAAGGGTGTGTAAACATATACTCGTTGAAGCTCATTGTTTGCATTTTTGACGGGATGTACTTCTCGTAGGGGGTTCTGTCTGTCTATGTGTAAAATCTTTCTGTCGTGGTGTGGGGCAGGAATCATGTGCGTGGTCAGAAAAGTCAAGTACTTATGTCGTTGGTCCAGAATGACATTAATTAATTCGGTACCTAGGCCTATCCATCTCTCTAGAAGTATATCATCCAGTAATTTATACAAGGGGCCGGGATCAGAACGTTGACTCTCGTACAACGTGATCAGATGTTGAACCATGTAAATACCAGCCAAACGCTGTTCTTCCGGGGGAAGGCTCAAAAAGGTCTGAGCCACTACATCACTATTATATATGTTAGAATTAGTCACCCATTGAACGGCTGACCGGGCTAGTTCCTGTTCGTGTATAGTGTGGGGTCTACCACCCCCTACTCGTCTTTTCAGTGCATTCTCGGTAGCTTGGAATAGGTGTTCGAGAGAATATCTTTCTGGTATGTTTGCTGTAGTCGAGGCACTTAGGCCTGTCAAACTGTCTTGCTCTGCCTACATAATTCATTTTATCCATTTCCTCTGCTTCTGGCTCAGCATCATCTGATGCTAAGTCGTCCTCTTTCTTGTCTGACTCTTTTCTGTGTAAGTTTAGAATTTCTTTTCGTATTTTCCTGTACATGCATTCCATCTTTGCCATTGTATCATGTTTACAGGCAGCTATGTTGTCACTCCAATCAATCATACCTTTAGTTACTCCTTTATCTGGCTGGTCTTGTTCCCTGATCAGACAATTAATTAAAAAACGTAAAATTGCGCGTTGAACCTCCACCTTTTGTTGTGCCATAGCCTCATGTATACTCTCGGGTCCCTCCCCCGTTCTAATGAAATGGTATATTCTGTCTAAATTGTCTTTCATGCCTGGTAATGTGATCAAATATTCTGCAACGCGTCTTAACCGTAGTGAGGATATGAGCATTGGGCCCACACCTGGTACTGGATCATATATACAGTGTGCGATTGTTACATTATGCTTATGGGGTGATGCTGTCCTTTGCGGCGTTCGTTGTAATGCTAGTTCTTGCAATGCTCGTGTTTGCGGTATGTTTGTGGTGGGCCCCCCTCCCACTGCCCCTTGTCCTAAATCGTCTATCACTGTCGGTGGCGGAAGCAGTTGTGCATGCTGGTCCTGTGATGCGGTCAGAGGGAGAAAAGGATTGTTGCCAGGAGGAGGAGGAAAACCTGCATTAGCATAATCTGGAGCGGGCTCCTCTAAATAGGAGGAAAGGAAGACCTCCGCGGCTGTCTGTTTATGACTGCGTACTTTAGTCGGGATCAGTGGTGGCGGCAAATTACTAGGTACTTCCGCGGTCACTTTAGTTAGTCCTTCAGCGAGGACGGGATATATGCCTTCAAAAAAAGGCATTTCTTTGTCTATCTGCTTGTTCTGCCTTAACCCGTTCACCTTCTTCCTTTAGCTCTTTTTCTCTGGCTTTTTCTGCGGCTTCTTTACTCCTTTCTGCTTTGTGGAATTCTTTCTCTGTTCTCCTATGCGCTTCTTTACGCCATAACTCAATGGCATCTTTCTGGGACTGTCTACCCTTCTTTTTCCATAGTGCTTCCTCTACTCTCATAATGCAATCAGCATCCCATGTCCCTGAGACAGGCCATCTATACTTTTCTTCTAGATCCTTCGTGTAATCTACCCATAAGTCTAAAAACAGTATGGCATCTAACCCGTGCTTTTGGTACATGAAATGGCCAGGAGTGTCTCTAGGCGGGACGGGGACTGCCTCTTCGAGTATCCCTTTCCTGGTCCCTATCTGACGTAGTTTCGAAAACAGTGGCATGTTGGAGCTAACTAGAACGAACACACAATATACACAAGAATAGACTGGAAACAACCATTCACACTACAACATAAAAACATTAAAAAACAGATACATCCTAACTAGTACATAGAAAAAGAAACATGATCCTGAAAAACTGTTTACTTTATGCACTGCAAAACAGTACAACCATACTGGTCTCGTAAAGAGACACGTCTTTACCGCGTCCACCGAAATGGACACGTCTCTACCGTACCTGTGTACCCAGATACGTCTTTACCGGGCTCAAATAAATGAACCCGTCTCTATGCATTCCCAATAACGGTACTCACTGGGAAGCAAACTGAAGGCCTCGGAAACTCGATACTGGACTGCTACTGCTGCGGCTGCGGCTGCTTCTGCTACGCATGCGCCTCGGAACAGGTGGCCTCGGGATACCTCGGACCTTGCTCTCTCGACTTGGGCTCTGGTCGGGATGGTCCGCAATCCTCACCGCCTCGTGTGGATGCCTGGTCGCAGTCTCCGTCTCCTCCGTGGGCCTGAGGGAGTAGGCAGGAAGTCCCGCTGTCGTGTACACTTGAAGTCCGTCACAGCTGTAGAAGAGGTCAGGTGGCTGGACCTACATCGCCGGCGCGTGGGGAAGGGGACTGGTCCCTGTTCGGGCGCCAGATTAATGTGGTAAATAAATTAATTACCCTGTCGGAGTTTCTATACATTAACAAGGATCATGCTTATAATGAGAGGCAGAGTCCGTGGTGTCCGATTCAGAAGGGCTTTATTCAGTAACTCGAGTTACCGGAGAATCGGGTTCCATCACCACTAGGGATCAGGAAGGATCGTCATCTGACTCTTTATTCACTGAACACAATATATATAGTTAAAACATACATTGACTTGAATAGAGAAGGCGGACCGCTCCAGGCGGAGCAAGTGCAAGAGAGATAAGAGCACATGGGCATGAGAAAGGGCGTGTAAGAAGGCGTACACGTGGGTGTGCACTTGATGAGTCATAGGTGTGTCATAGGTGGGTGGATGCATGGAGGGGGTCTGCATGGTCAGCAGGAACCTTTACCTTACTTGTGCGCGCAAACTGATCATGACGTGGAATTGACGTATAACTGGGGGAAGCTGGGGGGAGCTGACTTTCGTGCTAGTAGGGAAGTCTTGGATGTCAGGACGACCTGCACCTCTGGTATTATCTGATATCTTGAGCTTGGAGGATGTATTATCTGATTTAAAGGTCGCTGGAGCAAAGGCTGCTCATCACTAAATGCTAGTGTGTGCCTATATTTCTTCGTGTATGGCGTGGGGCCATGGGGCTTCTACGGATTCGGGTTCTGTAAATCACTTGAATGGAGACAGAAAGGCTAGGCCCTATCTTCGGCAGGCGGAATATGTTTACTCTTTTTATTAAGCAGGAATGTGTTTCTGTGGAGCAGAGCAGATAACTGTAGGCAAAATACTGTCTTGGCAGGCCAGGCTGGGCACCTCTCGGCTGAGCAGGAAGTATGTGAGAGGTCAGGGATACATAGCTAAACTGCGTGAGTGTCAGGAGGCTTGGAGCCTGAATTCGGGTCCAGGCTCGGCTGAGCCACAAAAACGAGTTCATCTCAACTTTTAAACGTGTACCATGTAAATGCATTGGCAACATAGGCCTCAGTGCAGAATTAACGTTTCTTTCATGGAGGGCCTGGTAACTGACATGTTAACATTGGACGGAAATGCAGAGGCATTATTATTACAGGCAGAAGAAGGGAATCACATGATGACATGGACATACATGGGGTATATGTACAGACATAGGGTGCATGTAGGGGGCATACTGGCCACGTAAAATTTCTATTTCCACAATCCCCCTAGTCATAAAGACACACTCAAAGGAATATGCTTCTTCCGCAAGAGCTTGGGAAACCCAGGGTCATGAAGTGGACATTGTCCGTTCGCCGGCTACGTGAGGGCAAGAAACAAAATGGATGCCGTATCTAAAATGGAACCCGAGGGTTCAGTTGAAGAAACCCACGAATAAGACGAACGCTGCAAAGTAGAGTAGCGAAAACGCGTACACCTACTAAACTCGTCATTTGCGGTTTGTAGATACCAAACTCATCCATATCCGAACAAGCCCAAGACATCGTTACGATTCTCACGGAACCTCAGACGCTCCTTTTGCCCTCATGTAGGCAAGCACTAGTCGATATCAGAATCAATTTCGATATTCATCAGATCGTTCAGTTGTTGCTGCAACATTATTCTATCCAACAATGTCTCTTTGGTAACAGATGGCCTTCTTATACACGTTGTAGCACAAAGGCCACATAAGGCTGGGCCACACTGCACACAAAGACAACACGTGAACAGAAACGTCACAACAACCCCTACAATCATCAGAATCTTCCAACCCCAAGTCGACATCAGACCCCAAAACCATCCTCAGACATTTTATGCAACTTCGAGATGGCTTGATAAACAGTTGGAGCATTATCAGGTATGAAAATACAGCAGCTCGAATGGATCACCTTGCACACACCACCTCTATCTGCGAGTACAACGTCTAGAACCATACGGTTCTGTAACGTCATAAGTCTATCCGCTTGAAACTCTGCTGTCAGGTTACCAAGAGCACTTGCAGTTATGTTAGCAGTCGATTCCACCACACGAGTCAACTGTCTCAGGTTCCTACTATTAACCATAGGTCCCCAAAACGGCAGGAAACCCTTAAAGAAGTCTCCTGCTTCTTGACCGGCAGTGTCTTCTTTGCTAATAACGCCTCTCACAACTCTAGTCTTGTAATAGTCTGAGGCAACTGTAAAAGTCGGTGGCAAAAGATTCGCGATATAACAGGTGCCCGAGAAGTCACGGGGCAACCACGTATAAGCGCGGTCATAACACACAAAATAGGCACCCTTGGCAGTCAAGAAGACAGGGGAAGAGAGCATCGGTTAAACGTACGTTTCAGTACAAGCACTCTTCCAAGCTGAGCTCTCGGATTACGACCAAGACCTTGCAGGCAGAAATGACCAAGGTGGGGTACAATCCAGATCGGAGACGAGCTCTTAAGCTGTCTATCACCCACTGACATACTATACTCAGCCTCACTCAGATCCTTGTATGCTCGCACCTCTTCCTCTGGAATAAGCGATGCATCAAAAATATCTCTATCTAGATCAGCAATCGCTATTGCCAAAGACTTGTGGTACGGGCCGGGACCAAGGTCTGTGGAGCGTGGCTCTCGACGGGGGTAGGAATCTAGTGCACTACGGAACATGGTTTGGAATGCTCGAGCTGACCCCTGGGAACTATAAGGAAGAACTAAATACAGAATACCCTTATCCATGGTATGTGGCATTAACCCACACACCCAACAGTTGGTAGTGTTCATCACCAACTGATGCTGATGCAGAAGTTGGACAAAGGAGTTGTTCATAAATTCCGCACGTCTAACCTGTTCATGTTGGGGCAGAAGATGAAAGTAATGTGGAGAAATAGTGGGAACAGAATTCAGATCATGAGAAGGAGGAGTAGGCGAAGTGGAAGGCAATAACGACTGAATCCCAAAATACACTCCACCCACCAATAGCATAGAAACAGTTAGGAATAACATGAAAACCTGAAACAAAAAACATTTTGTTCGCAAAACCTTATGCAATTTGGATCTTTGCGCCGACATCCTCTCTATTTCCGACAGCTTAGAGAACTCCATCCTCTAAAGACCGTCCGTAACGTTCTTGACGCACCTCGTTCTGAGTAGCAATTATCAATTCCCAGGAGTTCCCAGGAATCGACAAAAGTAACCGACCTAGTGTCAGAAACCTGCTAAACAGAAGTAGGTACCCGCACGGCCCTACGGCCAACCCAGATGATAGGTTTTAATCAATTTGACATTCAGTTTAATATAAGTCTCCTAGCGGCACAAAAGAGGAACACACGAGATGTATAAAACAAGAATTGAAAAACTCAAAATCAATGAAAAAATGCAAATGTTCACAATGTTCGTAGCAACAGTGAGGGGGTAATGTGAATTTAAAAACAAAAAAGGAATTTTTTATTAGTCCTTGTCACGCGATAGAAGAAAATATCGACTTCTTCCAGGTCGAGTTTGCTCTTCAAACAACGGTTCAGATGGCAAAACAGTGTTCGATCGCTCAGGTGACAGTTCAGAACTTGAATTCTCCAATGCTGAAGACAAAGGTACAGTTCCAGATGGTTCAACAGGTGTATCTGACCGAACTAAATCGTTCTCTACAAGTTGGGCATCACTGAATGGCATGTAGCGTGGAAGGGCATCGGTCTCCATTGGGGCAACTCCTGTCTTTACCCAGTTATCTGCTGGCAAAGGAAGCAGAACTTTTTTCGTATGGGTGGCATGCACCCAATGATTCCTGCCGTCCAGCCGAACTGCAGTCCTTGTTGCCAGTAAAACTTGATAGGGTCCCACAAACCTTGGCTCGAGATTACGTTTTCTCCCAAAGTTGCGGGTGACAACCCAGTCACCAGGTTGGAGCCGATGTCCAGATCCTTCTGTTTGTGCCGGTAGAGCTTCAAAAACCTGTTGATGAATCAAACTCAATTTAGCAGTCAGATCGTAAAGATAGTCAATCAACATTGGATATTCAAGACTGTCAAATTCTTTAGGCCTCGGAACTCCCCAAACGTTCGCAGGACGGCCGAACACAATCTCATATGGGCTAAGCCCTACTCGAGAGTGCACAGTCGCCCTGGTCGATAAGAGAGCCAAAGGCAATGCATCAGGCCATGATAGACCAGTCGTTGCTTGAATTTTGGCAAGTTTCAATTTCAGAGTACCATTGTACCCTTCCACTAAACCCGCCGACTGGGGATGGTTAGCACTATGGAATTTTTGGCAAATTCCCAGGCCCTTACACACACTCTTCATCACACTTCCCACAAACTCACTTCCATAATCCGACCATACGATCCGTGGCATGCCATACCGGGGAAAATATTCCTTGAGTAGGACTTTTGCTGTGGACAGGGCAGTATTATCCTTAAGAGGGTAGGCCTCGATCCATCTGGAGAACGCGCAAACCACAACCAAGACATATTTCAGGTTATTGCATCTCTCCATATGGATGAAGTCCAACTGGATAACTTCAAAGGGACATGTAGGAGGAGCAAAATGACCAGGTGGAGTGGGGGTGCCCTTGCCAGGATTATACATCAAGCATACCATACAATTCTTAACCACTTTCTCAGCACACTTAGCAATCCCATCATTCTTCCATACAGGAGACAACAACTTACATATACCTTTTGCGCTAACATGTGACATGCCGTGAGCCATAGTAACAACGGCAAGCACATACGCATCCGGTAACATCCACCTCTGATATCCTGACAAATCAACCCAACATCCATGCGCGTCTAACTTCCCCGTGCTTTCTTTCCACTTAGTCTTTTCAGTTTCGGTAGCCTCATTCTGAATCGCTTTCACACTTTCAACTGTGTCCTCACACATACCAGTCTCCGCTGGCCATCTCACTGAACTCATAACGTACATTTGACTCATCAGATTCTTGGCCGTTTCCTTAGCAATCTCATCCGCAAACGCGTTACTACGACCAACATCATCCGTAATCTTTCGATGCGCGCTGCATTTAATGATTGCCACCTGCTTAGGCAATGTAAGTGCATCCAAAAGATCGTTCACGAGCTGTCCGTGTTGGATCTTCGTGCCATGCGACGTCATAAATCCTCTTTCTCTCCACAATCGACCAAAACTATGCGCTACGCCAAATGCATACTGACTGTCAGTAAACACATTCACTCGCTTCCCTTTAGACAAAACACACGCTCTCGTTAACGCAATCTACTCTGCTGCTTGCGCTGAATTCTGACTCAATCTCGCAGTTTCCACAACCGTACTCAGCGTCACTACAGCATATGCAGTCGTCACATCACCATTCGGCAACTTGAAGCATGAACCATCAACATACAAAGTACCATCGGGATCTACCAATGGAGTATTTTTCAGGTCAATACGACCCTTCGTTTCTTCTTCAGTTCTTAAATAACAGTCATGTGGTGCTACATCACCTGATTCCACATTAATCGGCAACAATGTCGCTGGATTCAGCACATTACAACGTTTTATCTGTATATGACTTGCAAAAAGTGTCAACTCATAACCGGACAACCTTGCGCTCGTCAAGTGTTGAGTCTTTGTTCGATTCAAGAGAGTGTCAACTGCATGCGGAACCATCACTGTAAGCATATTATCCATGACCAGACCTGCGGACTGTCGAATGGACACCGCAGCTGCCGCTGTCGCTCTTAGACAACTCGGCAATGCTCTAGCTACTGGGTCTAAGGTCGAAGAAAAATATGCACATGGACGCTGTTTGCCGCCAAATTGTTGCGTCAAGACACTCAACACACAACCTTCTCTCTCGTGAACGTATAGTGTAAACGGCTTACTGTAATCAGGAGTACCTAACACAGGAGCCAAACACAGCGCATCACGCAGTTCAGAAAAACTTTTCTGACATTCTTCGGTCCATGGCAAAGGAGTCGGAACATCCTTGCACGTGAGAGCTAACAATGGCTTCGCTAACAATGAAAAGTTTGGAATCCATTGTCAGCAGTATGACGTGATACCTAGAAAGGCACGTACATCTCTCTGAGTTGTTGGCACAGTCATTCGAGCAATTGCTGCAATTCTTTCTGGGGTCAACCATCTTCCCTCCTTTGACAATAAGTGACCTAAATAGGTTACTTCTTGACAACAATACTGAAGCTTAGAAGGTGACACCTTGTGATGTAAGTCACATAAATGCTGTAACAACGATACTGCAGCAGTTTTGAAAATTTGCTCAGTGTCGGCAGCCACTAACAGGTCATCAACGTATTGAATCAAGGCCGCACCAACTGGTAACACAAATGCATCAAGTTGACTCTTAAGGGCTTGACTGTAGATCGATGGACTCTCACAGTAGCCCTGAGGTGCGCGTTTAAACCTGAAGCTGCGACCACCTAATGAGAAGCCGAATAGATCTCTGCTTTCCTCAGCAATCAGAATGCTAAAGAAAGCATTCTTCAGGTCGATTACCGAAAACCAGGAGGCAGAAGCTGGAATCAGGGTCAGCAAAGCTGTAATGTCAGGCACCACGGGAAACTGTGGGATCACGATTTTATTCACTTCTCTCAAATCAATTACAAAGCGGTACACAGGAGGCTTGGATGGGTCAGTTCGTTTCAGAATAGGTAATACCGGACTATTACACACATTTCCCCGAGTTTCCTCGATAACATCCTTATCGATCAAATCATAAATGATCACTAATAGCGCTCGCTCGCCATCAAGAGAGATACGATACTGAGGAATACGTGGTAATCGCACATTTGATTTCAATTGGACTACATAAGGTGGTATGTCCAGTAGGCCCACATCATTGGGACCCGTTGCCCATAAAGACGCAGGAAGGGAACTCAATTCCGGTGGGAGCTTATCGGTTGACAAGTACATAGGAGAGATCACTCTTTGACCTAATGTAAGCTCCACTCCCGTAGGAGAGCAGTATAGAGTCGCATATAACCGCTTCAACAAATCCAGACCCAAGAGATTCTCACCACAACCAGTAGTTAAAATCAAAGGAGCCTCTAACTCACGTGGCCCGATCGTAAGGGACAAAAGGCTAGAGACTGGATTGCTAACCGGGGCGCCAGAGAATCCAACGGAAACATTCGTAAAGCCAGACAAAGGTGCGCCAGGGAGTTTCGAATGCATGATGGAACTTTTCGCTGCACCAGTGTCCAACAGAAAAGGCTCAACTACGCCCGATGTGGCAACTGCGAGGTAAGGCCCTCTCTGATCAACCGGAACTGATACTACTCCCTCTCTTTGTCTATGGCTGTCCTAGTAATTGCTGTCTGCATCAATCTCATGTTCAACATAATAGTCATCCACATGATACTGTGCAGATCTACCAGACGATGTATTTCGCTGATCAAAACAATTGTTCGCGTCCGATGAAGGAGTAGAACGTTCATTTTGATTTTGAGAGGTGCCACGACCTCTACCTCGAGATGCCTGCTGAGGACCACTACGACCTCCTCGGGCCGAAACACCATTATTTCGGTCACGTAAAACGGGACAATTAAACTTTAAATGGCCCTCACCCCTACAATATGCACATTGATTATACCCAAGCATAGATCTGGGTGTAGAGGAGTCAGAGCACGACTGCGTTCTAGAAGACTGCACCTGTGGTCGATATTGCTGTTGCGAGTCATTTTGATTCGAGCGCGGAGTATACGCTTGCTGCAACAAGACCTTAGTTTTAAGCTCCTTCGTTTTCTTATCTGCACGATCATTCTCTTCTTTTTCCCTATTCTCATAGTACTGAGCCGTCGCTAATATTTGAGCAGTGGTTGAAACAGCCCATGCACTTTCAGAATTTTTCAATTTGTTGCATAGCTCAGGCAACAGATTTAACACAAATTTATCAACAAACAACCGCTGACCTCCCTCAGTGCTCATATCCTGACCACTATGATCGATAAATGCCTCCTCAAATCTAGTAAAGAAATCGGAGACACTCTCGTCTTTCTTTTGTTTGCAAGCAGACAATGTATCCCAGTTCACCCTCATTGCTGGCATAAGTGTCTTCATGAGCGTAATGATTCTTTGGGGCAGATCCGTGATTAACTGTTCAGGCTTAGCCCCACCAACTTGCCGTCCATCAGCCGGTACAAGAGCAGCCCAATCACCACCTAACTCAGCTGCGTGATTCTCTTGACGGATTTTCGCCCAAATCGGTTGCGGTACTACGTTACCAAACAACATGTCAATATCAGCAAGGTTCATAATAGAAGCATCCACAAGTTGGGATAACTCCTTGTAATAACCTGCGGGATTCTTCCGCGGGTCAGGCAAAGATTGTTTCACCTGTAAAACTTCTGATCGCTTCCATGGGAGATGTATCCAAACGCTCTGGAAGTGTGGCAAAATTGGAGGAGCGACAGTAGCATCACCTGGCATCCACACTGGAGGAACTTCTCGCATAGGATACTGACCAGCTTGTGCTTGCGAATCATCGGAATCATCGTCAAACGACACTCGAGGAGGCACTGTAGATCTAAAAGCTAACAAACGCTCTAATGCACGTCGTACATTACCGCCTACAATCATACCGTTCGAAAACTGATTCTGAAGTTCAGTCATATCGGGCGACACATTATCTAACTCATCATTATCCCACTCTTCTCTCAAGGATTTACACATTTCCTCGAACACGAATCTCTGTGTGGGCTCATTGAACTGAGAAAACGTATCGAAAACTGTGCGCGGAGTGTACTTAGCAGGATGTCTAATCCACCTACGCGCCATAGTGACTAACGTCGTACTCTCCCTACCTCCAGGAATTTGACTCCGTCTCTGAGAGATGTCAGAGACATCGGACCCAAGTATCGATCCGAAAAGTGGGGAATAGAGATTACCAACAGTATTAGGTATACGACTACGAACAGAGGGAGAAGAGGAGAGAAGTACAGGAGCAACAACATGAGGACTGAACGTAGGAGCAGTAGGAGTAGCCAAGATAGCAGGAGTAGTAGTAACAATAGACTGAGAAGGTACAGGCAAAGGAGCAGTAGGAAGAAGGGCAGGTAAAGGAGCAGTGCCCACTTGAGGAACAAGAGGATTCGGAGGAACAGGACCAACTACAGGCTGACCAGCAGCCGCCGGAACAACAGGTGGAGGAACAGGAGGAACGACAGGGGCTGTAGTACCCTGTACATAAGGAGGTGGTGATTTTAATAAATAGGATAACAAGGGATCCTCCGTCGATTCTTCTCCCTTCTTATCAGAGTTGGACGGTAAAACCGGATAACATTTATCCACCGCCATGCGATGCAGTCTGGAAAAGACTTCCTTTTCCTTCTCTGCTTTATATCGCTGATACTGTTCTGAACCTTGCATCATCGTAATGATACCCTCTCTCTTATTTTTCTTAATCTGTTTGATTTCTTTCTGTTTGGCCTCTTTGCGCCATAACCGAAAGGAATCAAACATTGCTGGCCTAGCTTTCTTTTTAAACAATTTTGCCTCGAGATTATCTAAAATCTCAGTTTCAAAACTACCATGGGGTGGCCAACTAAGGACACCATCATTTTTTGTATAACGGATCCAACATTCATTATATACAATAGGGTCCACTCTGTGTCGACTATAGAGCTCATAAATCGGAGTTCCAACTGGAGGTATCGGACACGAGTCCTCCAACCGGGAATCCGTGCTGCAACATTTAAGGAAACCAAACAAAGTACTACGGCCAGGCATCGTGCACACTAACCGAGTTTACAAACTTCAAGGGTTACCGAATTACGATATCCTCGTAAAAATACGAGACCCTCGGTTTTTGGCAATCGTCAAAGAAAAATCCCAAAACTAAGAATCAACAACTAAGAACCACAAATGCAATGGAACCATGCAACCAACCAAGTTTCAACAACAACAACCAAGTTTACTGGGAGCGACCCACAAATACTTTTTTTAAACCTTTATTAGTTGCGGACAACAGAGATACATGACAGTTACAGCATCAACAATCCATGATAGCATGATACTTATGGTACATTCCGTAGAGAAGCATTAATTTTTCTTGGGCTAGTATATCACATTTAGGCTGGCCAACAATACATTCCCCAGTGATCTGCAGTGTGAGAATATCCGAGCAAGAGCACCCCCACTTCACAGTCATGGTTATAAGGTGCGGAAAGCCTTCAGTACTCTCGTGTACAGGTGTAGTGCCACACAAGGAGGAGGGATGCACCGAAACCCCCCGACCCACGACAATCCAAGTTCTTATTAGTCAGCCAGTAACGTCACCGTGTATAGTAGCGTGCCACATGTGAGTCAAGGAAAGGTGGCCTCACGCGCCTCCCCAGTTAGCAGTCAGTGTATAGGCAGGAGGAGTTTAATGTGTCATGAGCTGGTGCACAGTGTCCAGTCGGGCATACGCCATGTCCATTGATGCGCAATCGCAGGATCTAATGTGTATGTCCACTCCCTGCTAACCCACTGCTGTATGATACCTGGAGGCCCAGAAAGAAGTGTTCCGTGAGTAGCAGCACCTGACCTGCAAGTATCCCGGACCCCCCATCCCCACTTCTGCATTAAGTCTACCACCACTGTCCAAGCAGGGGGGGCTGAGTTCCCGCCCATTATGTGATATGTAGTTTGGTGAATGTATTACACAGCATCCACTCGCTCAGGGGCCCACTAACCGATCTTCATCCCCAGAGGAATCACCGTGAGTCGCCCGGGACATCCAGTAAACCTGCAAAGGGGACCAAAAGTCACTAGGTCTGCAGCGGGCGGGCATTAATTCCGCATAGACGCCGTGCTGGTCTTGGCAGTACGTGAGGTCATCCAGCCATTCCCTAAACTTAGGTGCCCTGCCTCTCCCCCACCTGCAAGCGATTCTCCTTTTAGCCAGTAGCAGCACGATATCGACAAACCTACGGTCCGCCTTGGGTACCTCCCTGGTATACCCCAGCAACATCGCCACCGGGTCCAGAGGAAGAGGGCCAGCAATCATGACCTGGAGCGCAGCATGTACCTGCGCCCAGTATGCCTGTATCGCACCACACTCCCAGGCCAGATGAAGGAAACCCGCGCCTTCCGCACGGCATCGTGCGCACCTGTCGTCCTCTGAGAGGCGAAAACATAGCTTCCGGACTGGAGTGTAATAATATCTCTGTACAAACTTGTAATGAATAATTTTCAATCGGCAGCTGGAGGATATGTTAGCCGTGACCGAGCAGCAATATTTCCACTGCTCGTCAGTGAGTTCGTCATTTAGTTCAGAGCTCCAGTCGACCCACGCCTTAGACAGAGCCGGTGGGCGCTGCTCACGGATGGCAGCATACAGTTTGGACACCAAGTGTCTGCCATCCAACACCAGTAACATATGCAACGGCAGCACTGTCCCCGGCTCCTCTGGGAAACTAGGGAGTATGTCCCGCATACCCTGACGAAGTCTAATATAATAAAACACCTCCATAGGTGTCGGGGGGCCTGTCCGGAATATCTGATCTTTGGTACGGAACAACCCATCCTGGAATAAGTCACCCCATGTAGTAAGGTGAACGCGTTTGCACATGGACCAAAACCCATTTTCCAGTAATAGCGACAGCTTCGGGTGGTATGCAAGGGGCATTGCCGGTGAGTAGAGCATGGGCGCTACAAGCAGTTTAGTCACTCTCCTCCAAGAGTCAATCGTACAAGTAACAGTGGTAGCAGGCGTCTCGACATCACTAAGCAGTCCCATAAGCATGCCCTTGAGTGGGAGTGGATGTACTATCCAATCCTCGGCCGCAACTTGCGGCATGAAGGGGGCAGGGTTAACCCAGTGATAGGCGTGTTGCGCCTGAGCGCTGAGGTAATACACTTCCATATCAGAGACATCGAAACCGCCCCTGTCATATGGCTGTGTCAGGACAGTCCAGCGAAGGCGCGGTTGTTTTCCGCCCCAGAAGAGGCGAAGCAGCTCAGTTCGGAGCCTCTTGAAAAAATAGGGCCCCGGGTAGTAGGGAATGTTCTGGAATAGGTATAGAAAGCGCGGAAGGATGACCATTTTTATCAGGGAGGCTCTGCCTGCCATCGAGAGAGGAAGGGCCAACCAGCGGGTCACGTTGTCCGTCAGCTGTGAGATAGCCACTCCATAATTCAGCCGAATCGTGTCCTCCTTATTGAGCGATATCTCAATGCCTAAGTATCTCAGGTCAGAGTCACACCACTCTAAGGGGTAGTCTAATGGAAAGCGGGTAACCGAGGCCGTGAGGGGGAAGAACTGCGATTTCTGCCAGTTAATGTGCACTCCAGACATGCCGCCAAACACTATAAATTCTCTCAGGAGTGGGTTAAGGTGTTGTTGTGGGTGCCGCACATATAGCGTAACATCATCTGCATAAAGGGAGATCCCAATCTGCCTCTGGTTACAGTTAAAGGCGCTGGCCTTATGCAATTGCCGGATCCTGCATGCCAGTGGTTCAATTGCCAAGGCAAAAAGCAGGGGCGACAGGGGGCAGCCCTGTCTGGTCCCTCTCGTGATCGGCATCTGGGCAGAGAGCGCCCCATTAATGATGACCCTGGCGACTGGAGAGGTGTAGAGTAGTTTCACCCATGCGATGAATATCCGAGGGAACCCCATCCTGTCCAAGATAGCCATGAGATAGCCCCACTCCACGGAATCGAACGCTTTGGTGGCGTCCAGAAACACAGCAGCGACAGGTAGCTCAGGCGCTATGGTGGGTATAAGCGAGAACAGTGTACGAAGGTTATGCGATGTGGCTCGCCCTGGGACAAATCCAGATTGGTCTGGTAACACCAGGGTACTCATGAGCAGGGACAGCCTAGTCGCCAGCACTTTAGCAAGTATTTTTGCGTCGCAGTTTAGTAGTGAGAGGGGTCTATAGGCGTCAGGATCAATCAGATTTTTCCCTGGTTTCAGTAGGGAGGTTATCGCCACCTCCATCATTGAGCCCGGTAGTATCCCCACCTCAAGCGACTCTTCAAAGACCTCCTTCAGCACCGGTGCCATGATGTTTATGTAGCACTTGTAAAATTCGGCCGGAAGGCCGTCCAGCCCTGCAGCCTTGCCATTGCTGAGGGACATGATCGCCTCCCTGATCTCATCTAGTTCGAAAGGACACCCTAGGAATGCCCTGTCGCCGTCACTCAGCCAGCATAGCGCTATGTCATCTAGGATGTTCCCGAACTCCACATTGCCCTCCTGCTGTGTGGAATATAACCGTTTGTAGTGCTGCAAGAAGGTTTCCTGGATTCTCTTAGTATCCTGATAGGTCCCGCCTTCGCCATCAGCGATTTCTAATATGTGGGTGGCATGGCGCTGGTGTCTCGTGAGCGCCGCAAGTACCTTTCCCGGCCGGTCCCCCTCGCAATAGCGCCTAGCTGTCCAGTACTTGCCTCGGAACTTCACCTCTCTGGCAGCTTCCAGGGGCAACCCTGTCCACCAGGACAACTAAGAACACAACTCTCCTACCAGTTCAGGACCTCCCTCCAGCAACTGGTCTCCCAACCTAGGGTTTAAACCCTCAGGTTGCACCGGGGTCAGAGGCGAGGACTCCCTCCCTCTGCACCCCCTTCCAGAGCGCTGCAGCCGCCCTACTGGAGGGGTACCCCTGGAAGCCAAACAGGTCAGGACACTGGTTACAGATGTCCTTCCTTCCAGGTCAGGCAGATCCTGAATCTGGCCTCCCAACCCAGGGACCAATACCTGTGGTTGTGCACTCACCTGGCACGCCAGGACTTCTGGGGACTCACACAGTACCCACTTGCGGGTGACACCCAACTCAGGTGTCCTGTGACATTGTGCCTGGTGCCAATCTCCCGACCACTGTCCACCTGACAGTGCGTGATGATCCCCCAGGACAGATGTGGTGTCACCATGGTCACTCATGGGAGACTCAGCCCTTTTGGCTGGTCCCTGACCCATTGGTTCTCCCACTGGGGACTCCTTCCCCCTCTCACCCCTTAGTCTGGACTTCTGCACCCTCCCAACTGGAGTGGCACTGCCAGACACCAGAACTGATGGAGGCCTGGTTACAGGCACTCCCAGTTCACCAGACACTAGGAGATCCCCCTCAAATGGCTGACAAGTACAGTTTAGGTACCCAACCTGTTGTTCCCTTAAGGAACCCTCCAGGCCCTGAGACTGGGTTTCGGGCACCGTGAGATACACTGTCTCACACTCACTCCTTCTCCACTGAGACCGGACACGAGCCTCTACACCCTTCACACTACACTGGGACCTAATTGGGCTACACTGAACCTCTTCCACCTCACAGGTCTGGGAGATATCTGTGCCACTCCTTTTGGGATCACTCCCTAATGCCTCCTCAGACTCTCTGGAGTCCACCAAGAGGTCTTCCTCCAATGCAAGCTCTCTGGGGTCAGAGAACTCACACTCCACCGGGTGTTGGCATAGCTCTGGAAAACAGGTACTTAAAATATGCTCTCCAACAAATGAATCACACAGCCCCCCACAGTTGTTACCCAAGCTACACTTTGCCTCACCCTCTGGTGCCTCATACAAGTACCACATACCACTCTCCTGAGACAGGCAAGACAGTATCTGACTGTCTCTGTCACACAACCCACACTCTTCTGTCAGGTCTTCACACACACACACCAAGGTTTCTACCATGGGGGAACCCCTCTCCCTGTACCTCTCATCTAGAGTCAGTAGAGTGTCCCTCCCACCACTAGGAATATGTTCCCCTGTGCCAGTCCGCCAATCTACTTCAGGGACACTGCACTCCACTGGAACTACATCATAAACCTGAACCCCCTGGTGTATGTCGACCTTCCTCCCTCAAGTCAGGCTAAACATCTCTGGGTGTTTGTACCTTTCTCTCAGCACTAGATATCATAACCATGCTGCCACCATCTGAGCTGGACTCTACCTCCAACTCAGCAAAGCACACCTCTTGAGCTACCCATGTTTCTTCTTCAGCTGAGACCCTCATGGCCTCACGCCTCTTGAGCTCCAACTCAAGCTTCCTCATTCTTAATTCATGGGCCAAGGTCAATTTCAATTCCTCCTGGGCACTGGCATTTTTGCTCTCCTCTGCCGCCCTTTCTCTCTCAGCTCTTTGATTCTCTTTTTCAATTTCCAATTGCTTCATTTTCAATTTCAGGACCTCCAAGTCATGGTCCCTTGCTCTTTGATTTTCTTCTAACTCTTCTTGAGTGAAACCCCTACTGGAATGGTTACTGCCAGCCCTTGAGCCTATTCTGCTCACAGGCAGATGAGTGATTTGAAACCCATTCCCTGTACTTGCATCATTCCCCTCTTGTGCCTCCCAATGGGCCTTCAAGATTCTCTGCAACTCCTCCTTCCTGAGGGTGCTCTTTGCGGGGCACCCAAACTCTTGGCAGAATTTCCTAAGATCTTTTGCTCTGTAGGAATACAAATTCCAATTCCAATTCTGCCTCCTCACTGGGTGCCTTTCCTTTCACAGACATGATCCTTTGAAAAGTTACTCAAAAATACAACCAACCAACAAAAAATGTAGTATGCAGTGGCGTAGTGGTCTGCGCTCACTAGTGATGTACACCAATCACTGTAGTTCTAGTACAAATAAAAGCTCAAATCCCACCGCTGACCAACAATGTTAGAACTGGGGGTCTCTAGTTGGCAGAGGTAGGTACCACTGTCCAAATAGGGACCCTTGCTTCTAGTCAGGGTAAGGAGAAAACACTCGTTAGATAACCTCTTCTCACCCCCTTGGTAGTTTGGCACAAGCAGTCAGGCTTATCCAAAAGCAATGTGTAAAGTATTTTGTACAAACCCTCACAGTAACACAGTGAAAACACCACAAACTGACTCCACAACAGTTTAGAAAAATAAAGGTATTTAATCTAAACTAAACAAGGCCAAAACGACAAAAATCCAACATACACAGTTCAAGAATATGGTTGCAAAAGAGTTCTTAAGGTTGTGATAAAATAACCCACAGTTGCGTGAAAAGTTCACAATTGCGTCACGTTTATCCAACAGTACCTTTTAAATGCGACAAAGTTCCAAAGCAGAAGCTGGTGCGGTGGAAAACAAGCGATCCGTTGCTCCAGAGACCCTGGGGAAGCGCTGCGACAACCCCACTGCAGCAGCGGGCGTGTTGCGATGAATCCAGTACGTATGGGGAGGAAGTCGGACTTGTATGGATTCCGGTGCGTAGGTTCCGTAGGAAGTTTTCTCTCGCAAAGGTACGATGCGATGATCCTTGGGTTGCGACGATCTCCGGGGCGACAATGCGTGGACCAGCGGTGATCTCTCTCTCTCGCAGCTCCTCGATGTGATGGCTTCTGCAACGACACTCACAGTGACGTGATGCGGTCCGCAAGCAAGCGGTGCAGCGATCTCACCCAGCGACGACAGGCTCTGCGGCGACACTCGCAGCGATGGTAATCTTCCCTCACCGGTCTAGTGAGTCCCGCAAACAAAGGATTTGAAGGCTCTGGCAGCGACAACAGGTGCTGTGACGATCTCGACCTTCGTAGCGGCGGGAATTTCCTTGCACTGTTAAATGAAGAAACCCACGAATAAGACAAACGCTGCAAAGTAGAGTAGGGAAAACGCGTACACCTACTAAACTCGTCATTTGCGGTTCGTAGATACCAAACTCATCCATATCCGAACAAGCCCAAGACATCGTTACGATTCTCACGGAACCTCAGGTGGGGGGCAGTAACCCCAGGTGCTTGGCACCCTTTGCCCACTCCCTATCTTGTCAGGTCAGGTCTGACACTCTGGCACTGACCCACCAGTCCTGGACCTGTATCCGGAGGCTGGACAGGAGGTTTCAGGGGGCTTCCCGACACCTGGTCCTTCTCTTCCTTGTGGCTCTGTACCCTCCCACCTAGAGCGGTAACCCCTTCTAGAATAGCCAGGGCACCTGTGGCAGGTGTCTTGCACCATTCACCCACCAGTTCAGGGGTTATATCCTGAAACTGGTTTCCCAGGTCAGGGGGGACACCCCGGACCTGGCCCTCAAACCTAGGCTCCAAAGCCTCCAGGTCAGACAGCACCTGAACCTGGCTTCCCCACCCAAGGACCAACCCCTGCGGTGGAACACTTGCCCAGCACACCAGGACCTCCCTCACAGACATGCCCACACTGGTAGTCAGTACCCACTTGGCCAATACAATGGTGTGGCCCAGTCCACCCCCCGGGTGAGACTCCTGCCCCCCTTCCAGGGGCAACCCTGTCCACCAGGACAACTAAGAACGCAACTCTCCTACCAGTTCAGGACCTCCCTCCAGCAACTGGTCTCCCAACCTAGGGTTTAAACCCTCAGGTTGCACCGGGGTCAGAGGCGAGGACTCCCTCCCTCTGCACCCCCTTCCAGAGCGCTGCAGCCGCCCTACTGGAGGGGTACCCCTGGAAGCCAAACAGGTCAGGACACTGGTTACAGATGTCCTTCCTTCCAGGTCAGGCAGATCCTGAATCTGGCCTCCCAACCCAGGGACCAATACCTGTGGTTGTGCACTCGCCTGGCACGCCAGGACTTCTGGGGACTCACACAGTACCCACTTGCGGGTGACACCCAACTCAGGTGTCCTGTGACATTGTGCCTGGTGCCAATCTCCCGACCCCTGTCCACCTGACAGTGCGTGATGATCCCCCAGGACAGATGTGGTGTCACCATGGTCACTCATGGGAGACTCAGCCCTTTTGGCTGGTCCCTGACCCATTGGTTCTCCCACTGGGGACTCCTTCCCCCTCTCACCCCTTAGTCTGGACTTCTGCACCCTCCCAACTGGAGTGGCACTGCCAGACACCAGAACTGATGGAGGCCTGGTTACAGGCACTCCCAGTTCACCAGACACTAGGAGATCCTCCTCAAATGGCTGACAAGTACAGTTTAGGTACCCAACCTGTTGTTCCCTTAAGGAACCCTCCAGGCCCTGAGACTGGGTTTCGGGCACCGTGAGATACACTGTCTCACACTCACTCCTTCTCCACTGAGACCGGACACGAGCCTCTACACCCTTCCCACTACACTGGGACCTAACTGGGCTACACTGAACCTCGTCCACCTCACAGGTCTGGGAGATATCTGTGCCACTCCTTTTGGGATCACTCCCTAATGCCTCCTCAGACTCTCTGGAGTCCACCAAGAGGTCTTCCTCCAATGCAAGCTCTCTGGGGTCAGAGAACTCACACTCCACCGGGTGTTGGCATAGCTCTGGAAAACAGGTACTTAAAATATGCTCTCCAACAAATGAATCACACAGCCCCCCACAGTTGTTACCCAAGCTACACTTTGCCTCACCCTCTGGTGCCTCATACAAGTACCACATACCACTCTCCTGAGACAGGCAAGACAGTATCTGACTGTCTCTGTCACACAACCCACACTCTTCTGTCAGGTCTTCACACACACACACCAAGGTTTCTACCATGGGGGAACCCCTCTCCCTGTACCTCTCATCTAGAGTCAGTAGAGTGTCCCTCCCACCACTAGGAATATGTTCCCCTGTGCCAGTCCGCCAATCTACTTCAGGGACACTGCACTCCACTGGAACTACATCATAAACCTGAACCCCCTGGTGTATGTCGACCTTCCTCCCTCAAGTCAGGCTCCACATCTCTGGGTGTTTGTACCTTTCTCTCAGCACTAGATATCATAACCATGCTGCCACCATCTGAGCTGGACTCTACCTCCAACTCAGCAAAGCACACCTCTTGATCTACCCATGTTTCTTCTTCAGCTGAGACCCTCATGGCCTCACGCCTCTTGAGCTCCAACTCAAGCTTCCTCATTCTTAATTCATGGGCCAAGGTCAATTTCAATTCCTCCTGGGCACTGGCATTTTTGCTCTCCTCTGCCGCCCTTTCTCTCTCAGCTCTTTGATTCTCTTTTTCAATTTCAAATTGTTTAATTTTCAATTTCAGGACCTCCAAGTCATGGTCCCTTGCTCTTTGATTTTCTTCTAACTCTTCTTGAGTGAAACCCCTACTGGAATGGTTACTGCCAGCCCTTGAGCCTATTCTGCTCACAGGCAGATGAGTGATTTGAAACCCATTCCCTGTACTTGCATTATTCCCCTCTTGTGCCTCCCAATGGGCCTTCAAGATTCTCTGCAACTCCTCCTTCCTGAGGGTGCTCTTTGCGGGGCACCCAAACTCTTGGCAGAATTTCCTAAGATCTTTTGCTCTGTAGGAATACAAATTCCAATTCCAATTCTGCCTCCTCACTGGGTGCCTTTCCTTTCACAGACATGATCCTTTGAAAAGTTACTCAAAAATACAACCAACCAACAAAAAATGTAGTATGCAGTGGCGTAGTGGTCTGCGCTCACTAGTGATGTACACCAATCACTGTAGTTCTAGTACAAATAAAAGCTCAAATCCCACCGCTGACCAACAATGTTAGAACTGGGGGTCTCTAGTTGGCAGAGGTAGGTACCACTGTCCAAATAGGGACCCTTGCTTCTAGTCAGGGTAAGGAGAAAACACTCGTTAGATAACCTCTTCACACCCCCTTGGTAGTTTGGCACAAGCAGTCAGGCTTATCCAAAAGCAACGTGTAAAGTATTTTGTACAAACCCTCACAGTAACACAGTGAAAACACCACAAACTGACTCCACAACAGTTTAGAAAAATAAAGGTATTTAATCTAAACTAAACAAGGCCAAAACGACAAAAATCCAACATACACAGTTCAAGAATATGGTTGCAAAAGAGTTCTTAAGGTTGTGATAAAATAACCCACAGTTGCGTGAAAAGTTCACAATTGCGTCACGTTTATCCAACAGTACCTTTTAAATGCGACAAAGTTCCAAAGCAGAAGCTGGTGCGGTGGAAAACAAGCGATCCGTTGCTCCTGAGACCCTGGGGAAGCGCTGCGACAACCCCACTGCAGCAGCGGGCGTGTTGCGATGAATCCAGTACGTATGGGGAGGAAGTCGGACTTGTATGGATTCCGGTGCGTAGGTTCCGTAGGAAGTTTTCTCTCGCAAAGGTACGATGCGATGATCCTTGGGTTGCGACGATCTCCGGGGCGACAATGCGTGGACCAGCGGTGATCTCTCTCTCTCGCAGCTCCTCGATGTGATGGCTTCTGCAACGACACTCACAGTGACGTGATGCGGTCCGCAAGCAAGCGGTGCAGCGATCTCACCCAGCGACGACAGGCTCTGCGGCGACACTCGCAGCGATGGTAATCTTCCCTCACCGGTCTAGTGAGTCCCGCAAACAAAGGATTTGACGGCTCTGGCAGCGACAACAGGTGCTGCGACGATCTCGACCTTCGTAGCGGCGGGAATTTCCTTGCACTGTCGGGGATGCGTCCACAAGCGAGCGATGCGACACAACTTGCAGAAAGTCTTTAAAAGCTTGGTTTCCAGCTTCCGAACACATGTACAACTTCTAGAGGCACCACACATGGGCCGAACACTCAAGGAAGTACAGAACTCTCCCAGTAGAGTTCAGGGAAGCTGGGTGTGAAGTCCTTTTCTTCCAGGGAGACAGCTCTTCTCAGGCCCTTGGAGATTCCTTCAAGCAAGAGGACACAGCACAACACAAAGTCCTTCTCCTCTCCTTGGCAGCAAAGCAAAAGCAGGTCAGTCCAGCAGAGCAACAGCAGGACAATCTTCCTTCTTCAGTTTCAGCTTTCTCCTTGGCAGAGGTTCCTTCTTGATTCCAGGATGATCTAATTTTCTGTTGTCAGGGGTCCTTTACTTATCCCTCTAAAAGTCTTTGTTCTCTTTGTGCAAGTGGGCCCTGAGCCCGGTCTGAACCAGTTCTGGGTGTTCCTTGAGCATTTTGTTTTCCTGGATTCTCCTTTCCTTTCAGAGTGATGGGCAGGGTCATCAGCCGCCCAGCAGGAGGTGGAGCCAGCATTGTGGAAGGCAGGCACAGCCTTTTTCAGGCCCAGGTGCTATCTCCTCCCACCACTCAAGTTGCAAATGCAGTCATTCAGAACAGCAACTTTCTAAAAGTGCTGTTCTCAAACACAGAGTTAAAAACCACCTTTCCTAAAAGATGTGTTAAATAAATTCTGAGTTCAGGGATACCAGACTTTAATGTCCTATCTTGCTCCTATGGGACGATATTCTGGTAGCCACTGTAGCCAGCATTCCCCATGATAGCCTATGGGGAAAGATAGCCTTACAATAGTGAAAAACGAAAATGGCTGTAATTCACTACCAGAGCATGTCACCTGCACTAGTACATGCTCTACCTTTCACATACACTGCACCCTGCCCAAGGGGGTACCTTGGACCTTCCATAGGGGTGACCAATGTGTACAGAATGGGAAGGGTTAGGCCTGGTCAGTGGGGACGCTGACCAGGAGGACATGGTAGTTCACAGACTGCACACAGACACTGCAGTGGCAAGCCTGAGACACCATTTTAGGGCTACTCATGTGGGTGGCAAAATCAGTGCTGCAGGCCCACTAGTAGCATTTGAATCACCAGTCCTGGCACACTCAGTGCACTTTACTAGGGACTTCTTGGTAATACAAATATGGCAATCATGGATAACCAATCACAATAACAATTTACACAGAGAGCATATGCACTTTAGCACTGATCAGCAGTGGTAAAGTGCCCAGAGTCCTATTGCCAACAGCCACAGGTAAGGAAAAATAAGGGGGGAAGAAGCAAACATTTTGGGGATAACCCTACAAGAAGGGCCAGTTTCAACACAACTCCCTTCCAGTCTAAAGCCAGGGTAGACCAAACGAGAACACAAAAACTGGCCCAAACAGCAGGGTACAAGTCTTGTTCTATGCCGTCCTGAACCTAGTTGGATCACTCTGTCCATACTTTCAAGGTCCACCATGCCAATCCATGTGGAACCCTCCTCCTCACCTGTGGACACCAGCTGTGCAGCATCCAAACTTTACTTGCTCACAGGTGTGTCCCAGCAGATAGACAGCCAGCCACAGTGAGTGAGACCCAGGCCTCATGATTCTCAGGGCTCTCAACCCCAGAGTCCTATTGCCAACAGCCACAGTCAGGAAAAATAAGGGAGGAAGAAGCAAAATGTTTGGGGATAACCCTACAAGAAGGGCCAGTTCCAACACATGTATTTGTGAATTAGTCACTTATCAAACCATTGAATCAGAACAAATTGTATGAAAACTGTGATACCAGCATTTGTCTGCTGCAATTTATTAGTAAAAAAGGGACTAACAGTCAACATTTTTTGTTATTGCTGATTATAGATCCATGTCATTTTTATATCATTTGTAATATCTTGTTTGCATGTTTCTGAGTGCTATTCATTAGTTAAGGCTTAATTATTTATACTATGCTGACTGGATGCATTTGTCAAATTAGCATATTTATTTTGCTATGCTGATTGTTGTTAATGCCATGTTAGCATAGTTTTGAGAACTAATTTTGGATTCACATCATATAGGGTGTGAGTATTGCACCTGATGCAAATGATACGTTCTTTTACTTTTTGTGGGAGAAGTGTATTTCACCCATATGTTTCATATTTTCACTTGAGCTGGGGCAGTTAGTGCATCCCAATCAATTCTAACAGTTCTTGGTAATGGGGCAGGATTATGCAACCCAAACCATACTTACTTACCATGGCTGGTTATGAGCATTTGCATTTTGCCCAAACCATACTTGCCTTTACTTGTTTTGGGTTACACCTAGACATTACTTATTATTATTGTGCAAATTATACTTTCTTGTTCTTCTTGTTGGGACTTACACTCTATTCAGTACTTTCTTTTGAGATGTGTCTTATTTAGTGCACCCCAATCAAATCTTACAATTTTGGGGATGGGGCAGGGATCTTTCAACCCTAACTGTACTTACATTACATTTCATGGTGGTGGGCATTTGCATGACACTTAACCCAATTTTACATTTGCCTGTTTTGAGGTATATACTGGTTATAACCCCAAACTGTGCTTATGTTTCATGGTGATGGGCATTTGTACTACGCTCAAACTATGTGTTGTAGTTACATTTTGGGGCATATGTGTTGCATTACGCTCAAACCTTTCTTACAAGTACTAGTTGTGAGGTATATTGTTTGTAACCCCAAACTGTGCATCCATGTCATGGTGGTGAGCATTTGCGTTTTCTCAAACCATTCTTATATTTACCAGTTGTGGGGTATATTGTTTGTAACCCCAAACTGTACTTACATTTCATGGTGGCGAGCATTTGTACTACGCTCAAACTGTGTGTTGCTGTTACATTTTGGGGCATACGTGTAGCACCCGCAGGGGCATATATTTTGCACTTTAATATTGGGTGGTTCATGGCACCTGTAGGGGCACACATATTGCACCATCGTGAATGGGGCATAGGTGTTGCACTCGCAGAGGCATACGTTTTGCAATTCATTATTGTACAGGTGTATGGCATCCATATGGGCATACATATTGCACCCTTGTGAATGGGGCATAGGTGTTGCACCTGCAGGGGTATATACTTTGTACTTTATTATTGGGTAGGTGTATGGTACCCGTTTAGGCACATGTATTGCACTCTTGTATCTTGTTGCAGAGTCTGTGACTCTTTTTGCAGAGTCTGTGACTCTTGTTGCAGAATCTGTGCCTCCATATTTTATTGTCTGCAGAGGCGGGATAGTGTGGGTGTTACTATCAAGTGATGCATGTTTGTGTTATTCTTAACCTTGTATTATTATTCTCTTCTCTGATCCTTTTATTTCTATGAATTGCATGATATAATTTGTACTCTCTTGCTTCTTTCCCATCTTTGTTGATGTTGTGTATTACTGTCTTACTTGGATTTATACTTTCTATTTTTTCGATAAATAAGGGAGGTGCTTGGTGTAGTTATCTATGCCAAGCATTCTCATCTTAGTGTTTTTTCCCCTGCTGCTCAGCCAGAGTGACTGTGATGTAAATAGAATGCTAATGAGTGCATGGTTTAAGAGAGTGTCAGTTGAGTGCATAGGCAGAGCAGCAAGGATGCTGCTCCCGGTGGGGCATCCTTCATACCTACTTTACCTGTAACCCGTGATTCCTACATTAAAAATAAACCTGATCCTGTTTCTCCTATACTACTGGCCACTCTGCATCTTTATTTACCACAGCAGTTCACTCTGTCATTTTGTGCAGACATTGCACAGAAGACTAACATTATAACTGTACCTTTGAACGCAACATCCCCTATATAAGACTTGGTGGGTGGATGCTACCAGTTGAATGAGATGTTTGAGGAGAGGAATGCCAAATTTAAAGTTAGGCATATTATGGCAATAAATTTGGTGGTGTGGTGGTGGACATAGTTGGATTTGGCATTGATGCACGCAGTGCTCCATGACTGTGGCAGCCAAGAAACAGGAGTAATATCCAACAGCTTCCACTGTTAGTAGCTGTGCCATTTGAAGATTTGTGAAGATTCATGGATTGATATAGTTGTTTCATGGTAAACCATGCCATACAAACACTTTGTAACTCTGCAACACTGGACACTTATGAACTGGAGAAGCATAATTGTGTTGTACTGCTTCAGTTACATAGCACTTTATACCACTTTGACGTCCATAAGAATTCTCTGGGTGGTTAGGTGAGAGGCTACCACATTGGTTTTTAAATGGCTGGTAGCATTGTTAATTCAAGTTCAGATTCTGTTGGAGAAAATTGCTTTTTCGCTTTGCATACAAAATTTCCTTTTTGCCTTGTTCTTTCTATACATAATAGTTAGTGTTTTATTGCTTCCAGTTGCTTGTTAAAGCAAAGGAGTTTCTTTCCCTGTAGTATCTGTGAAGATTCCAAAAGGGCTCTAACTAGTCAAAGGTGAGGATAAGCAATCAAGCAAGTGTACTATAGACACCACATGAGAGAAGAACAGAATTCCACTTGGGGTGGTGTGCTTAAGATACTTGCGATTGTAGTTTTGTCAATGGATTTTAGAGTAACGTCTAAAGGGGTGTGTATGTTGCCTTGTTTATCTTACTATTGACGATCTCTAAGCAGAATCAGTAATGGTCACAGAATGTCATGGAGTAGAACCATGAAACTTGAGCAGTGCTTAATTTGTGCCGGTGCTTGCCGGTGCTTAGCACCTGCACTTTCTTATCAGGGCCGGGTCTATGACTCTACACACCGAACTGCTGCATGTGGTGGTCACACTCCACTTCCCCAGTCCCGAGTGAGTGTCTGTGTGTGTCCTGGACTAGTAGTGGTGTTGCAGCCGAGCCTTACCGCTGTGATACAGAGAGACGGCTGAGTCAGTTACACAGGCCTCTGCAACCCCCGTGTTGAGGAGGGGCCCGCACTGCAGGGGCTCCCTCTGTAGGCACACAGCCAGCCCACACGTTACACTCACTGCGTCTGCACTATGCCTGGTAACATTGCCATGCGTGCTCATCGTGCAATTAAAAGTGCGCGTAAGTGGTATCCCCGATACAACAGAGGGACTGTGCGGCCGCCGGCCATAATTTTATTATTGCTCACCCCTTGATAGCCTTGCCCTGTCTTCTGCCTCCCATTCGCGTCTGCCAGAAGCTCAAGGCCAGGCATCAGGTGAGTGTCAGAGGAGCGAGGAGTCAGTCTCTGAGGTGAGATTCCCTAATGGGGGTGGGTGGGATCAACATCGATCAAACCATAAATGAAGTGTGAAATCTGTGACCTCATTTAAGAGGCACTTAAGGTAGATACTTGGCAGGTGCACCAGGAGGAGGGGGGAGGTTAACCTTTAGTCTCAGAGAACATTCTGGGTTGTATCAAACCTTCACCATATTATAAAAATACATTCAATTCTAGTCCCAGAAGTAATTTTCTTTTGGTTACTGCAGTTGTGATTATTTTCATGCAATATATTGTTTGTGTTTAAAACAAATCCTTCCCACTGCTTTAGCAGTGGCACTTTCCGTGTAACTTTACAGAATGGATATTATTTCAAAGCTACCAGGTGATCCCTCATCGTGCGTGACACCTTCAACACAGTCCCTTGTTTTCACTTATCACGTGTAGCATTTTTAGGACTTTTGAGTCAATTCAATTCAATTCAGAAATCTTTATTTCGATATTGATATCATAAAAGATGCACATATATATATAAACAGAAAAAGATAATAGAAAGCATAGTATTCCATCTATCCAATTGAGATACATACGGGGATATGATAATTAACTTAGTCCATCCATTAAAAATATAATTTAAATACATTTAGTTTTCAAAACATCCATAATAGCACTTTTGCATAGGGTTAAAAAGAAAAAAAACCAGGGTCCAAATATATTTTGTATCCCAGATGGGGTTCATAGCAACAAAGTCATAAAACATTTCTAAAACCCAAGATCTCATTTTAAACTTAATTTGCGTGCGCGTATTATCCACATCCAGTGTAAGATTTCGGCAACGACTATGACCACGGGCTCAGTGCTGTTGGTTTTGAGAATTCTTAATGCCTCGCAGCCAGTGGTGATGCCCATCTGCAAACAGATGGGTTTCAACCACATCTGCCATGGAGAATAGTATTCAGGGCAGATAAACAAAATGTGGGCTATGCTCCATTGTGTAGGTCAAAAGGGACAGCTGGGGTTATAATTTGCTTTCCATTTAGAAGTAAAGGAGTTTACAGGAAGCGTCCCAACCCTAAACTGATGGTACCTCTGCCTGTCCCCAGGAACTGTAATAAAGTCCCAGTATCCCTCAAGAGCCGTTAAATGCTTTATTTCCAGGAAGTCAGCTGTCAGTGAAGGGCCAGAACAGTTCCTGAATCTTCTCGATGTAACCAAGCTCCAATATAGCTCTCTAAAAACCGTCCTAGGCGGGAAAGAATTTGCTATAGGATCTTCCCATAAAGAGCCCACGCCCATGGCAATGTACACTGCCCTTGACTCCCTCATCCATGGGATTTTATGTGCCCTATTGACGTCTCTGACTTCGAGGAATGCCTGGACATACTGGGAGAGCTCTGGGGTAACCCAAAGTCTCCTCCAGTATGCCACTGGTCTATACCGAGCGAAATCCTCTAGTCGTTGACATCCCAGGGCCTTAAAAGAGGGGAACTAATTGGGTGGATACTGGGAGACCCATTATTCCCCTAAGAAACTTATTTTGGGCACTGGTCAATGGGGTAAGATTACTATACCCCCATAATTCTGCCCCATAGAGAACCGCCACGCTAACTTTGGCGTCATAGATTTTTAATACTGGGGCAATTGGGTGTGTTTGGGAGAGAAAAAGCTCCTTATTTAGTGCACCTGCTAATTGGGCATGCTTAATAACCAGCTGGTTGGTATGTAAATGTAAATGTATTGCGATTTATATAGCGCACGTATCACCCGAAGGCATCAAGGCGCTTGCCTTGGGAACCCGTCCTGGTATTCCCCTGTGAGATAACCCCAGCAGGGTATCCACAAGGTGAAAGCCAGGCATCCCGCCGCGAGGGGCCGTAGTGGAGATTAAGCAAGCTATTGCCCAGAGTCGCAGAGTGTGAACCCGTGAGTCGAGTAGGCACCGGAACGAGAATTATCGAGTCCGTGGAATTTTTGAGCCCAAGACCCGCCGAGGCGGGGAATTGAACCCTGGTCCAGGACCGATCTCAGCTTCCGGGTCTGCCGCCTCTAACCCCTGAGCCACACTTCTCCACCAGTCTAGTTTCGAGCCCAGCGTTATGCCCAGATAAGAGAAGACTTGGGTCTGTTCTAACTGGGCGCCATTCATGACCACCCTCCCTCTTACATGCTTATACGTATGCAGGACCATGAACTTGGTCTTGCTCACATTAATGGAAGGCCAAAGTCCTTACAGAATGCCTCAAATATTTCAATGGCCCTCTGGAGGCCCTGCTGTGTCTTAGAAATTAGCATGGTGTTGTCTGCAAACATCAACAGGGGGATAAATTTACCATCCAACTTTGGACCATCAGTTGGATGGTTTTCGAAATACTGCATCACCTTATTGAGTAAAGAGAGAGGAGTGTCGGTGCTAATAGGCATCCTTGGCGTACCCCCCCTTAAAATTGAGAACCTATCTGTAACCTTCCCTTGTTGCTTCCACTGGACCTGGGCAAAATTATCCTTATGTAATTTGATTAGGAAAGCCAGTATGTCCAGTGGCATACCCTGACCTGCAAAAACATTCCACATTTGGCCCCTGGCACCAGGTCAAAGGCTGACTTAAGGTCAACAAATGCCGCAAAGAGTGTGCCTCCTCCTAACAATACCACACACCAGTATATTAAAGCAAATCTAAAAACTTGATCTATTGTGCTTGTGTGACTACGGAACCCTGCCTGGAGAGGTGACAATATTTCTTCCTCCTCAATCCACCCTTGGATTCTCTGCAAAACAAGCCTAGCTATTACCTTCTGTATACAATCTATTAGGCTTATCGCCCTATAAATCCCTGGGTCAGAGCGATCCCCCTTCTTAAAGATCGGAATGATGTCAGCGCCTCTCCAAGTATCAGGTATGGGTGAGCCATTGGCAATACCATTAGCAAGGGACTGTATATACGGGGCCCATACCTCCTTGTCATGCATAAACAAATCGGCTGGAACTTGATCCAGCCCAGGTGCTCTTCCCTTTGGGATGAGTTTCAGTATTCTTTCAACCTCGGTTCTTTCAAAGTGTAACAGAATAACATCATTAGGAATAGAAACAAGATCTACATCCATCTCACTATCAGAATCCGGAAGGGCAAACTGTGTTGCAAAATGTGAGACCCAGAGGTCGGGTTGAACATGGTTAGTGGGTTCTCCCCTAGGGGTCTCCAGTCCCCATTTAACCAAATCCCAAAATGTACCCATAGTCCTTTCTCTATTGGCACAATACAGCTCCCTCCAGTACTCATCCCAAGCCCGTTTAGCGTCATATTGGGCTTTCTTATATGAAGCACGAGCATACCTAATTTCGTCCCTATCTTTCAGTTTTACTGCTTTTGCCAAGTCGTTGTACGCAACCCTGAATGGTTTCCCATACCATTGTTCTTCCCTATTTACAGGCCCATTCTGCTTGTTGGAAACCTTCTTAGTAAAATATCCCCTAAGTTGATTGAAAAGTTCAGTATGGATGGGAATAACGTTAGCTACCACATCCTCCTGCGTAATACATTGCTGGAGATCAAGTGTTGCCTCTATTGTTAATTCTCTCATTGTCGCTATGTTGTCATCTTTCAAGAGGCAATTTGCCCATTTAATTCTCCTTGTATCATTAGAGAGGAGAATATCGGCACCATCTATACAAGCCTCCTGATGATTAAATAAAAACAACTGAAATAATAGAGCTAGCGGATCATGATCACTTTCTACTCGTTCGACCACAGACATGTCCTTGACAGAGGGCCAATTATCCTTATTACTAAGGATATAATCTATTCGGCTCCTACATAAGCCATTATTAAAGGTAGGAGCCCCCAATTTATCCAAAGCCATTCTACGATTCACCGCCCTTAACCCTTGCTCAATGCAAAACACTTTGAGCTGAAGTGCAGCCTTGGTCCACTTTTTAATGGGCGGTAGGGACAGCTGTGGAATATTCCTTGAAAGGTCTTCTTCCATGGTAAGATCTATGTCATTACTATCAAGGGGTTCTAAGCAACAATTAAAATCTCCCACAACTAGTATGTTCCCTTTCCCATTGTAAAAAGCAAGGAGCACTTCTAACTGAACAATAATATCCGAGGCTTTATCCCCAGGCAGGCCCCTTGCGTAAATATTAAACATATAGAGATCCTTAGACTCCGAAAACTGGATTTGTATTAATAGAATGTCATTACTTTTGGAGTCAAGTTGTTTGACTTTATAACTACCATCCTGTCTTACCCAAGTTGTTAAGCTCCCCTTTGGCCTCCCCCGCAGACTGGGAGTGGCTGGATTAGAAAAATTTAGGTAACCCAGTCTGTACTCTGAGTTAATCAACCATGTCTCCTGGAGCAATATAAGGTCATAACTATCTATAAAGGACAGCCAATCTTCAGAGGTTACCTTACTTCTTAATCCGGCAATGTTCCAGGAGACCAGAGATGTTACACTAGAACCAATACAGGTAGTAGAGCGTCCCGGATACCCACTATCGCCTGGCCCCCTATTTAAAACTATTCTCCCTATTACAGGGGATACTTGGAACAAGCTTGGGGCTATATTTAAATTTAAATTATGTTCCTTCTCCAGACACGATACCATGTTATTGATAGGGGCACTACCTATTGGTGCATCCTTTACCAGGACTACAGGCTTCCCTATTTTGGTATTAGGTCCTAGGACTATTGATACTCTTTGAGCTTGTGGTGGTCTAGCCCCTGCAAGTTTCTCGTCTAGTCTACATGGTAGTCAGTCGTTGGTGTCTAGGGCGCTCAAAACCTCAAACCTGTTATTCAATGGGGTCGAGCTATTTGTAGGACCCTCCTGAATTAATTGTTGTCTTCCTACTTTGCCCCCAAAAGGGGTGCACAGTTGGTAAAAGTAACCCAAGGGTAATACACAAATACCATCGGAGCAGATCCTAAACGTACCCGCCTACCTCAGGATATACCCCACCATCTCGGGATACCTGAAACTTAAAACTACACAGTCTCCTGCCATACCCTTTCGCGATTGGCCAACCCATGCCACACTCCTCACCATTTTAAACTCCTTGAAAAGATGGTCCCCGAGCCCTGTTTTCCCATTCAAGAAGTGGAGTGCCTTATTTTGAAGAGACGACCAATGCTCATCTTCATGATCTGGGATTTTCGGGACATTTGCTAAAATAATAGAATAGGGACTTGCCTCGGGAGGAAGATGAAGAAACTCCCCTGGAGGCCTACAATTTCCCACTGCCTGTAATCTCCCTGTAGGGCCCTGTGGCCCTGACCTCACTCTAGGGTCAATACGTATTGGAGGGGTCTGTAGGTTTACCATTGTGGTCGTTAGGGGGCATTTCGGGTCAATATTACAAGTTCTAACAACACCAGTAGACCGCTCGCCAATGGTTTGTTCGGCGAGGGGTTGAATCCCGGTTGGGATAGGGTAATATTTCAGTTGATGTTTTTCTATTTGATTTAATCTTAGGTCGATTGCTTCGAGTTTTGCCGTAACTGGGTTGATTAATACGAGAAAATGTCCCTCCAGCTGCTTTATTAAATCTTGATTGTCTTTGGGGGAGCTATGACCTGGTGTGGATACAGGGAGTTTATGCCCACCCTTGGCCCTGGGATTGTTTTCTGGGTTCACTGCTATATCCATTTGTACCCTTAACCCATGAGCACGATTTTTATTCCTAGCCTGCTTCGAATTCTGATAGCTTCCTTTGGGTGCCCTACGTGCTTTCCTTTTTGAAGGCAGATCTCTTCCTCTACTAGCTTGTGGAGCCCTTGACTGCCTAGTGTGTGTAAAGGGAGGGGAAGTGGATGGGGATGAGCATGGAGTGTTAACCACTTGTGTAGGTTGTAAAGAACCTTGCTGTGGGGAGGATATAATCACATGCAGGGTTAAGGGACAGGCTTATATTACCACAGTTAACTCCGCCGCAGATACTGGGTTTACAAGCGGGTGAAGTGGGTCTAATGAGATCCTCCTCTCAGTGAGCTCTATCTCCTTTATTAGCACTGATTTGGCCTACTGGAGGAAGGCATCTAACGTCCCCACAACCCTTGCCCCTACCCCAGTACCCCCCTTACGTGTGGTTTTGGTCATAATACAAACTATGTTCTAAATAAAAAAGAGAGGACAAACACTTAGAGCAAAACGCCTCAGCTAAAACCACTTAGCACACAATATGAAAAGCTGTATGGAAATCAACCAAACTGCTTCATCTCCCAGTGTCACAGTTAAAAGGAAATATCGGTGGCTAACTTAAGTCCCAGTCCCAGTTCATAAGTGAGGAATTAGAGGACTGGCCCAGCCCAGCCTCTGTCGGTCGCTGACGGGCGCGGGACGGGCCCGCCCTTGGCCCGGGCTTCGCCCGCGCGCGTTCCGCGCCGCGTGAGGGCTTGGGTGCTTTTGAGCACCTCACGGCACTCCCGATGACGCGGTGAGCCTGTGCCTGCAGGAGGTCTGGGAAGTCCCTCAGTCCGTGCTGGAGCCGTGTTCATTTCGGTAATCTCCTTCCGGCACAGCAGTCTCCCCTTGTTCTGTGGGCGAAGGAGGAATCCACACAATGGCCACAGGTAAAGGTCAATTTCACAATGAACGGCGTCCCCCGCGCGTGAGGGCTCGGGTGCTTATGAGCACATCACGGCGCTCCTGATGACGTGGTGAGCCTGCGCCTGCAGGAGGTCTGGGAAATGAAGTCCCTCAGTCGGTGCTGGAGCCGCGTTTGTCTCGGCGGTCTCCTTCCGGCACAGCAGTCTCCCCTTGTTCTGTGGGCAAAGGAGGAATTCACACAATGGCCACAGGTAAAGGTCAATTTCACAATGAACGAACTTTTGAGTCCATATACATGCAATGCTATAAGGCGGACTCGACTGCAAGTTCCAAATGCAACATGCGAATCTCAAAAAAAAAAAAAACAGGACAGCCTACACGGACTGTACTAACTATGAATCTTTTTTTATTTAATTTCCTATGTTATTGATAACTTCACACATAAATCTTGGTTTTGGCAGAGAGTTCATGTTGTCTACAGTCTTTGCTCAAGTCCACGCTTTATTTCTTACTACGCTTTCTTTCCAGGGCTTTTTAACACATGATTCACGAAGCTACGCTAAAAAATTGCATAAATTGTCTGGTGCATAGGCAAGTTTATTGCTGTGCCTCCATCTTCCCGACATGAGCTAATTTAATCCCCCCTACCCCCGCTGTTGGATTCGCCCACCCTGATTGGGTAACATTGACAATGAAATGTCCCAGCAGGCCAAACAAAGGAGTGTGTACTTCAGTGTTGACATGAGGTGGTGAAAGGGAGGTTGAAGGCCACCTCGGATTGTATTATAGGGGCAGGTCTTCTGTTTTGTAAAAACATAACATTTGCAAACACCACACCACCTCTCTTTTGTTTACATTGCTGTCTTGCCAAGGAAACGATAATGAAGTTCTAAGTTTCCTTCCAACATGGAAGCGCAGTCTGCCCGCCTTAACGCTAGTGATTACAATTAAAATGTAAGTCCTTAAATTTTCGATTCTGTCACTAAAGGTTCATGCTGTCAATGTGACTTAATTCCCATTTTCAGCACAATAATTTTAATTTTAATACGCTTGAAACCCCTCAGGAATACATGTTCTTCACACGGAGGTTTTCTACAATGATAAATGAAGATGAGCACCAATTAATTAGGTATCCTCTCTCCATTGTGTGCTTATTTAAATAATCTAACGATGGTATGTTTTGAATGGGTTTAGTAATCTGTACCCAATTGTTGACATTAATAGGTTGCTAGTCCCCTACCTGTCCTGATGAAGACCCCGCCGCAAGGGCTCCACTAATTCCTGCACCATCTGTGGGTCGAAACGTCGACAAGTGTCCTCTATGTTCCAGCCCCCCACTTGAAATTGTTACATATAATGTACTACGTGGGGCATGCGTTTGTTTAGGTGATACATTTGGATTCATGATCGTCTGTACATTTCAATTGATTTATAAATTTGTCAGATTTTTGTCTGATTTTATTGTCACTACTCCCTACCTGCACAATCCTCACCTTATCACTTCTCCCTCACTCCCAGGGGCACTATTCAACCTTTCAAAATGAGTAATGTTGGATACTATATCCTGGCTTTGTCTACATTGTGAATAAAACATTGTAGACTCATTAAGTGTACTACTATTATTATTTAATGTGTAGTTTGGGGGGACCCTCAAATCCAGTGGACCCCCTCCAGCACTGTGCACGTGCAGCGGGCACCTGGCCTGAGAGTTCCAATCTGGAGCATGGGACCCCTGCCCCTCTCCACACACTTTGCAGGGGGGCCCTCAAGTTTTGCTACGCCACTGTTTGTGCTGGATTCTGAATCAAGATTTTGGTTCTGTAGCGGGAGGCCACAAGCAGGGCAGCAGGCAGCGTGCGCAGATTTTTTTCAAATTGTCATACCCCAGCATACCCGCAGCCGCACACCCCACTACACCGCAAGTCATCCGTTAGTTACTAACAGGCAGCAGCACCTCCAGGGGCCGGCCTAACAGAACCAGTCAGTCAGTGGCAGTGCAGTTCAAGAGTACAGGTAAAATAGATTAATTAAGTACGGACACCGACAGTATAAGTAGTAGTCATGATCGACAATGCCAATAATATGCCATGACATCATCACCATGCTAAACCAATGCTTTTTTGAGGAGTGGCGTAGTGACGCGACCGACAGTCTGGGTCTGGTCATCAGAAAAGGCAAGGATGCATTTATGTCAGAGGCATGGCGGCCGCGGCCCTTAGTTCAGTGTTGTTGCCGGTTGGGCTGGATTTGGTTCTATGAATCTGTGGGCTGATGGGGCTGTGAGCGGCAGAGTCCTGTGGTTTTAAAAGAACTGGCAACAGGAAACCAGAGCTTTTTGATTTTTTTGCACATTTCTGAAAACTAGACACATTCAGTGCACAGAGGCTTTTAGAGAAGTCTGTCTCGATATAGATCTCATTCCCCAACTTGGGCAAAAATTTCGAAAGGATGCATGAGTTATTGAGGGTCCCCTGTTCGGAGGCAGCACCAACTAGGAGCACGGTATATTTATATATATATATTATGTAATTCTCTCTTCTTTTGTCACAATCATTTCTTTCTCTGTTGCACACTCTTCCTCCTCCCCATCTTATCCCCCCCTCTCTCTCCTGTTTCATGCACCCTCTTTCTGCAACCATCCAGGACTTTTTTTTACTTTCGGCTTGTGCTAGGATGCTTTCCAACCCCTGCTCCCAGGTGGGTTCAGTAGCAGGCACAGCCGTTGGTGATGCTAAAGTACCCCTCAGACCCTAGTATATATCCGCCTCTCACTGTCCTCTGCACACATCAATTTTTGGACATACCCAAATTTTGGCTGGAAAAATGAGGCGCTCTTCGCAGGGAATACTGATTTTCATCCCCCTGCCTAAGCAGGCTGGTTGTAATTGTGTGACTGTGTGTTGGGGGGGACGGGGAAAGCTGTCGAACTTCCCAGCACACTCACTAGTATTCAATTAAACCAGCCAGCATGCTTTCGCAGTGGTGGTGACGAAAATCTTAGTGGTAGAGCAGTACAGTTGCTTCGTTCTCACACCCAAAGCTGTCACACCCAATGCTCTCTCACCAGGAGAGCTTTTACAGCAAAAGCATTTTCGGGCATCCAATATTATCACAACTTTGCAGTGCTCTTCACCCACCACACCACTGCCCTACAACAGTTAAACTTTCTCACACTCAACATGCTCAAAACTGCAGGCCCGGGACACACACTCAGCTCGTCTACGCTGTCCCTTCTAACCCATAGCAGATATCACTTAAACGGCCAGCCTGTCTCTTCTGTCTGTTAGCCCATGGTATATATTGCATGAACTCCTAGCCCGTGTGACCAGGCCCTTCCCTACATCCACAGACACTCTCATCGCATCGCAGGCGCTTGACAAACACTCTCTGCTCCTTTCCACAGCTCTTTCTTTCCAACTATGACACAGGACCCATTTACTTCCACACCCTCCTCCGCCCCACAGCACTGTCTAGAGCTCCGGGCTAAAGTCTCAAGTCTCTTCTGTAATGTGCCTTATAACCCGCTTTCACCGCTAGCTTCATATCGCTGAATAATCCCTTTCTTTCTGCCCGCCAAGCTCTGCCCCACAGCCTTTATTTTTTGTCCCTTCCAAGAGTCCACCCACACCCTGATCCCCCTCCCCTCCGTCGGACGCCCTCTACGGTACCTGCAGTGGCTGCGCGGAAGTGCCCAGGGCAGACTGTAATTGCCAGTGAATTCACAGGCAGGGTTATGTAATACATCCCACAGTTGTCGCTCTTGACTTGTGCTGCTTTCACATTGGTTTAGTACTTTGCATGTCTGATATGCCTCCTTGCAGAATGAAAGTTGTCCTTCGCGGTCTGTTCACTTATTACATGTTGTGTTGACTTATGTGAACGCACTGCTATGAGAACAGTGTAAATTTGTCTCTGTTATTTGGACTTCGGACCGGATGTACATTCTTGTGTGCACTGTGCTTTCTGTGGTGCATTAAGTCCGAATACACAAGCTGCTATACATTATTTGGAGTCAAAACACACACTTTAGTCCAAATGACCATTATGTGTTTTTAAGATGAGCTTTTTGTTGGTGCTCAATTCCAGTTGTTACTGATAGTTATTGCACTGTACTTCGTACTGATATGGTTATCTAAAGCACATATTAATATGGACAGGCAGTACTTAAATAAACATCTGTAATGGCTTTAAGGAGTACTGCGCCTATGGTGCACGGTACTCCACAACACCAAACTAATTTAACCCATTAATGTCCGCTTCTAGCATTTCATGACCTCTCCCTGCACTCAGCAAAAGCGATCACTAAACCGTGTGCAAATGTCAACAGAACTATGAGATGCCTTTACTAAAACAGATTACAAATGATGTGTCATGTGTATGTGTTTACATAACTGTCCGTAAATCACTATGTGTTTGATTATGCTGGTGTTTTACTCAGATAAATATTCTGGTCGCTAGTGTACTCTTAAGGGTAATCTTCAGAACGAGAAAGTCTACTGTGCTCAGATTACGAGATCATTTTCAATGTGATTGGCAGAGAAAATGCCGAATCTATTGGATATAGGTAGTAGTAAGGGAGAGCATCACTGTGTCCCAAAATTGGCAGCGTCAGTTTCATCAGGAACGTGTGTTTTCTTTCACTGATTGTTTACTGCCCCCAATGGGCTGTCTTTTGATATTTCCACATGCACTCTAGATCATTAACATATGTCTGCGGAATAGGCCTTGCCTCACAGGTGGTTGAGGTCACCAAATACTGACAAAATTTAAAAGTCATTGTAATTGCCACTGGTAGTCATTTATTTTATTTTTTATTTTATTTTATTATAGAGTTTTGTATAGCGCGAACAAGACCCGTGGGTATCAGAGCGCTTCACATAAAGAGCAGGTTACAGTTCCGCCATGTCAACACAATAATAAACAGCACACTGATATGAGGTAGAAGGTTATAAGCTTTAGGTGCATAACGATCTATATACATTCCGATATACATCCCAAATGTGCAATACGCATTAAGAGGTAGGTTAAGGCATAACTTATATCATATTCCATTTACGCAAACATATAAAAGGAAGGCATATCTGGTTTACACAATATGATAGGATATATAGTGATGTGGATCAATACGATCGCCTTTACTTGAGGTAGCATTTTGTATACCGCTCAGTCTCAGTGAGGTCACCAGTCTCATATTGTCTCAAAAGTTCAGTAGTCAGACTGCACTTCGTTGTGGTCAAAACGATCCTAAGTGGAGAATTTCTTCATCATGAAGCTCTTCACTTCCCATTTAAATGTTGCAGTATTCTGGATCTTCCTAATTCTTGGAGGGAGTGAGTTCCAGATTCTGGGGGCAGCTCCTGAGAACGCTCTGTCATAGGTTTTTTTCTTTCGGAAGAAGGCTGGCCTCAGCAGCAGCTCCTTAGCACTTCTAGCTGGTCTGTTACCTCCTGATAGCTCAATTTTCTTGGCTAGGTAACTTGGCGTGTTGTAGTGGAGCGCTTTATGGGTGATACATGCTAACTTTAGTTGAATTCTGGCTTCAAAGGGTAGCCAGTTTAATGCTTTCAGGTGCGGGGTTATATGGTCGAATTTTCTCGATCCCGTAATGAGTCTTGCCGCTGAGTTCAGGCAGGCTTTTAGTGGTGCTGTCGACGTGTTTGGTAGTCCGGCTAAGGTGGTGCAGCCATATTCAATCCTAGAGATGACTAGGGATTGGATTGCCAGTTTAAGGTCAGCCTCTGATATGAATGGTTTCAATTTTCTTAGGTAATTCAGGTGGAAGCGGGCGCTTTTAGCCATTGAATTAATATGAGTTTTCATGTCAAGGTTTTCGTCCAAAGTGATTTCTAGCGATTTAGCTGAGTTGACTAGGGTGGGGGTGCAATTTAGCGCCGTCACCAGCTTGGTCCATTCCTTTATTTCTGCCTGGCTCCTTGTTGGTGAGATTAATAGGAACTCTGTTTTATTGGCATTTAGTTTCAGATGATTGGTCTTTAACCATTGCAATGCCGTTTTTAAGGTCTCGTTCATTAGCTCAATGTCCTCGAGGGAGGCGATCTTTATGTATATCTGCGTGTCATCCGCATACATGTGGTAGGATATCTGTGAGTTTCGGAGAATTTCGGTAAGGGGTTCAACATACAGGTTAAACAGGTCAGGTGATAGTGACGATCCTTGTGGAACTCCAATTGAGTTAGGGCATATAGGTGAGATTGATTGGCTGACCAGGAAACGTTGTGTTCTATTTCGTAAGAAAGACTCGAACCATTTCAGAACACTTCCCTCCAATCCCATCCTGTTCCGCAGCCTGGTCAGTAATGCTTCGTGATTTACTGTGTCAAATGCCGAGGACAGGTCCAGGAGAATTAGTAAGCATGCTTGGTTTTGGTCTAAGGCCTGTAGCGCATCATCAACAATATGGAGGATCGCTGTTTCTGTACTATGCCCTAATCTGAATCCTGATTGGCATTCATCTAGTAGGGAGAACTTGTTGATGTGTTGGCTCAGTTGGCACTGCACACATTTCTCAATTAGTTTGGCCAGTAAAGGGATGTTGGTCACTGGGCGAAAGTTATTCGGATCTTGACACTAGTATTCAAGGCACACCGAATAAGTATTTGGAATCGCATTTGGTAGTTATGTAGTTATTGTTGTTATATACCACTGGCACAAATTGAGCACAGCAGGCACTGTTCCCATAGTATGGACTCAACATGATACCCCTGGTCTCCAACCAATAAAGCAAGAACGTTTGCTTGAAAATGCACCATTGGTCCACTCATTTTTCAAAATTTTCTTGGGTTGAGAACCCCCCCGAACTACCCCCGAAGATTATTCAGGCACGCTTGCTACGCTAGCTCACCACTGTGCAGTACGACGATTGATTTACACCTCCTCACTTTCAAATGTCACCAGGAGAGTAAAGGTGCAGTGAGTAGACTGGGCCTCCCCGGCCATAATCCAGAGAAGAAAATTACCTCCCAAGTAGTCAGCAGTGCCAATTGAGGAAGTGGTTGGAGCAACTAGAGTAAGTGGGTGGAGCCACTGGTGGAAGTGGGAGGCACCGAGGAAAGTGGGTGTAGCCTCCTAAAAAAATTTGAGCACCTGCACTTCATATTTTACAAATTAAGCACTGAACTTGAGTAAGATAGCGTTGCTGAAATGGCATCTAGTGATTAACCCACTAATGCCTGTACTTGTTGGGTGATCTTCAGGGCTCATAAGGTATCGCAAACATTGTGTTTTGGTGGTTCAGTGGGTTGAGTAACCAAATGGTGAAATCTCAAATAATTATGAGCTGAGGATAAACAACAGTTTTTGATTAAATTGAATCTGAGAAGAATTTTCTTAAAAGTTCCCTATAAATGAGGGCAACTCATCATGTACTTTTGTATGTTAATTAAATTGATTTCTGTGCATTATTAAGCATGTTTATAAATTTTGATAATAAGTTTCTTGGTGACTTCATGGAGAGCATGTTTATTGTAAAAGCGGAAACTGCAATATTCAAAATATTAGGCAAGTGTCTGAGTGACAAGTCAGAGGAAAAGGTTGCTTGATGTATGCATTTTCTGACTGCTTGCAATTTTGATGGTCAGTAGGCTTCACCAATGCTGGTTGCTTGAAAGCTAGAATGTACATGTTGAATTCTGGATTTGTAGTGCTAGGTGACTGAAGATTATTGGTCTAGTTTCAGAAGCTAACTTTAGAGGAATAAGTAGGTATTTATGGGAGGTTTTGGAAGTGGTATAGAGAACCATTCTGTATGGGGTGTCCTAAGGGGAAGTAGGTTGAGAGGTTTTTGCTTGCTTGGGGCATATATCATTGCTTACCGTTTTCTGATGAAGCTTGATAAAGATGTGGGTGATGATTAGTTGAAGCATGAAGTATGAATATTTATTTCAGTGTAGTAGAGATTAGAGCTAAATTTGTATGAATGGCTTTTGTGCTGAAGCACGTTTCTGATGTATCTGCAGTTTTGAGGAGGTAGTCTATGAAGGCTTTGGGGATTTATCAGATCATCTGTGAGATATGGGTTTGGAGACACAGTGTAATGAGTTTTAGTATTTCAAAATGTTGTTGAGGAGAGAATGGGCATGATTAAAGTATTGGATGTGAGAACATGTTTAAGAGGTGGAGGTGCGAAATGTGACAAGCTCAAATGTATGGGTGTTAAGATATTATTTATGTATGAATATTATGGAATGAGCTGGATATGAAGTTGATTGGCCTGTTTTTTGTTAGTTATGTGCAAATGTTTGCAATGGATGACTGGTTGTTTTGTGATTAGCACGGGTGATAGTGTGAAGACAAAAATACAATTTGTGTGTGGATTGGAGGTATGTGATCAGGATGGGCATCTGCTTGTAACAAAATATTTGCATGAGGGTTTAAGGGATTCACATTCCATCATTCAGGTCGCATAGCAGGATACAGAAATCAGTGCAGTCAAATGAGGCTGTAGATAAATACATGAGAGGTGGTTTTTCTCTGCCACATTCTTTGCTCACAGTGTGCAGACAAGAAAAACAGTAAGCGGCTTCCATACCAAATATTGGTCTCATTTTTCAGTTATCATAATTTGAGCAATGGTTTCCCATCTGGTGGGCTATCTTGGAGTTTGGTTGTGATGGCTTGCTCTGTGATTGTCTCTTGAAGTTATGGACTGGAGACATTAAAATGACATTACCTGTCTGATTTTGCCTTAGTGTTGACTTTCATTTTTTAGGAACGAAGCCAGATATCAAGGAGTTAATTAATGGTGATGATTGGGCAAATAATGTAATTATTCTGGGGCTGCTAGCTTGATAAAGGGAACTAGAAAAGATGTATCATTTGTGTGTACATCCAAAGGTATCTCCTTTATATTTAGCAAGTTTATAATAACGAGTTTGACATGTTTATTGAGATGGAGGGGGGTTACCTGTTGAGATCGTTGAATGTTTAAACTTTTCCACTTTGGAGGTATGGATGAATTCGTAGCCCGTGTTTTTCTCCACAGAGACCAATTAACCTGCATACTTTTGTTATTCGCAGCCTAATTTGGAATGTGTATCTGGACAATGTAGTCCTGCACGAAAACCCCTAGAGCGCTGTTGCTATTAGCTTCCAGATTTTACAGATGACTACCATCATAACAATGGTGTAACATCCAACTCATAGTAGCGGTGAGAAGATTTCATAATTGGATGATTCTATACTTGTTACTGCTCCTATATGTTTCAGTTTTGAAAATATTTTCTTAAGTAGTATTCTTGTAGTGCTCTTTTAGATTCTCTTACATGCTTTTGTGAATTGGCTCCAAAACATCTAAAGTGGGATTACAATGAGAATATTCATATGCAGTTTATTTAGAATTTGAATGGACTGTGAATTTGCATTTCTGGACAAAAAGTCACATAAATGTATGTAGAAGATTACTACTGTTTAACCGTGGGAGGAGAACTCCGTCCCGCCATCGGAGTGTGCAGAGATTTCCCTACTCCGCGTTCCATGGAGTACGCTGAGTAGGCAAATCTCTGCACACTCCGCGGTGGAGCAGAGTTGGTCAGCCCCCGCCTCTCACCCCAGTTTCTAGAACTAGGCATGAGCGGGCGCGCGCGCTTGCACAGTTTTTCCAGAAACAGCCATGAAGATGAGGAGGGCAGCCTGGGGACGCTGCAGCCCAGGTAAGTGGTTTTTATGTACTTTAAAGTTATTTAATGTAATTGTTTTAAAATTGTTAATAAGGGGGATGGGAGGCGGGTGGCTAAGCAGAGCTACGCGGAGTTTCACGAAGTTTGTTTTCGGCTCCGTGGCACTTCACGTAGCCCCACTATGCACACTATGCCCAGGGTTACTCCTGTAGTACTACTTCCTAAAATGATAAATGCTTTTGTGAATCAGTACCAAAGAGAGGAATTCCAATCTTTTGGTTCAGGTTATGTTATTGTTAGAAATGGGGTGTCTAAGTTATGCAGATTTGTAGAGAACACTATCACCCTTGAGGGTATCCTTCCGCTGAGCAGGTATAGCCAAACCTAAGGCCTAGTAGGACTACTTGTAAACCCAGGTCTTCAGCTTCTTATGGAATTCAAGAAGTGAGGAGGAAGCTCTTATGTGTAGTAGCAGGTAGTTTTTTTAGAGCAATGTATTTGAAGGCGTGATGGCTGGATCTGAGTTTTAGAATGGGTGGGATGTGGGTAAGCGTTCGTAGGGTGAAGCAAATTGTTGACTTTTGCGGGGTTAGTGCTACGTAGTGCCTTGAAAGTCTGGGTGAGAAGTCTGAATTGTGTTCATTTCTGTATGGAGAGCCATTGGAGCTCCTACAGGTGTGGTTTGAAGTGAGTGTGGCGTGGGAGGTTGAGAGTGGTTTTGGCCACCGAGTTCTTTTAAAAAAAATATATCTTTATTTGATTTTATAACTAAAAAAACAAGACAATACAACACATAATACAGCACCCTCCCCTCTCCCTCCGGCCAAGCAGGTCATAAAAGGAAAAATAAGCAAAAAAGCATATATAAAAAAAAAAAAAAAAGAGATTAGAACAGGGAAAGTAGTATAGAGAAAAATAAAAAATATCGAAAGTAAACTAATGAATTAGCAGATAATCATTCAAAGACAGATGAACATAAGTTTACAGAGATACAGGTGACAGTTAAATCATTACAACCAAATTACTACTATATATGTCACTGAGATTGAGACCATTCTATTAAGGGTGACCAGATTTTTAGTCCTTTTATCCGACGCTTCCTGCCTTTAGTTTTATATATCGCCATTTCTAAATTAAAGATTGCTAACAGTCTTGAAAACCACTGTTGATATGATGGGGCCATGGGATCTAGCCAGGCTGAGGCTATACAAATTCCTAATACGGCCATCGAAATAAAAATCAATTCATGACCGACATTCGGGTTGGAAAGATTTGCTACACCCAAGACAACTGTTTCATCAGGTAGGGTAACCTCTATTTTGAGAATCAGTGAGAGGAAGTGTTCAATTCTTGATTTAAGAGGAGTTAAACAGGGACAGGAAGAAAAAATGTGTACACAGTCCGTATTTTGTAAATTACATCGAAAGCAGCATGTACCTCTCCCACTACCCCATTTGGAGATTCTGTCCGGAGTGTAATACATAAAGAAGCATATTTTATAAAATTGGGTTTGTAGTTTGGTTGACATAAGGATTGTTTGCCATAGCCCATATGCATATTCAAATTCTTCTGTGGAAATAGTGATTTTACTTTGCCATTTCTGAGTGATTTTCTGTATATCGTCCGTAAAATACATCAATAATAAAGGATATAACCCCCCAATCCTGGATTTTTCCTGAGAGTGGCTTAGAATGTCGGCTATGGCATTTTTATTCAAGGTCCCCTTGTACGTCCTGACAGAAAATCTCTAATTTGGAGATACTTGAAGAAGTCTCTCCATTCCAAATGATACTTATCTTTCAAGGATTCAAAAGAACATACAGCCCGATTCATGAAACAAAATTGCGCTCGCAAAGGGCCAGATTCTGAGAATCTGGCCCTGTGCGAGTGCAATTATTGCATTTGGGATTCATCATCCCAAATGCAAAATTCGCTATTTAAGAACTCGCAAATTTGCGAGGAATAGCATTTAAGGAATCTCTATTAGAGATTCCTTAAATGCCATTCTTGAAACATTTAAAAATTGCGAATTCGCAATTTAGAACCGCTATTTACCACGAAGTCAAACCTCCTGGTAAATAGCGAAAACTTCGAAAAATGCATTCGAATGCATTTTTCTAAGTTGCATGTTACACACACACATGTCCTTGTGGACATGTGTGTGTGTAACATCTGTGTGAATTTACATTTCAGGGGTGTTACAGGGTGTCCCCTGCACCCTTGAAATCGCAATCTCATTTGTGATTAGCTAATTGCTAATCGCAAATAAGGAATGACTCCCCATTCATTCCATTCATTCCTATTGCCTTTAGGCCCATAGGAATGAATGGGGAGTTATTCCTTATTTGCGATTAGCAATTAGCTAATCGCAAATAAGGAACCTGTAGGAATCGCAAAAAATATTGCGATTCCTACATGAATCCCGTTTTGCGAGTCTGGAATAGCGATTCTTTATTAATCGCTATTTCAGACTCGCAAAACTTCACAATGATGAATCGGGCTGATAGCCCCTCTGAGGAGCAAAAACATCCTATATGAGTGATTCCGGCTGTATTCCACCTATTGATGCAGGTATCTTTAAATATTTCTGGTAGGGAGGGATTATTTTGAATAGGTGTGTAAAAAGATATGCGTCCCAGACCTACCATTTTCCTCACAAATTTCCAAACCTTGAATGCTCCTATGAGTGTTTTTGATCTCACTTTTTTGTGGTAGCTATCGAAGAGATATCTCCAGAGATAGCCAGTGCTTTTATCGCCCAGTATCATTTGGTGGATTGAAGGGGCGTCATTATCCACCACTGTGGCAGTCCCATCAAGATGAAAGAGCTCATGATTAAATAGCAAAACTGTTGCCCAGTAATATGCCTTAAGATTTGGAAGGGCTAATCCTCCGCTTTCTTTGGGGAGCGTCAGCAGTTTGTAGGCGCGGCGGGGCTGTGTGTACGACCAAATAAAGTTCATGAAGATACGCTCCATTGTTTTAAACCACTGGTCTGAAATTTCCAGATTAATAGCTCTAAATATGTACTGGAGTTTTGGAAAATAGACCATTTTTAATGCGGTCACCCGTCCGATCATTATTGATACGGCGTAGATCTTTTTGCATTTTAATTAGTGAGGGTTTCAAATTAATAATAATAATAATGACCCCTAGATAAGTAGCTGATTCTGTTATGCGTGGATATGCCATATCACATTTGTTATTGATAATTATTTGTGTTTTCCCTTGGTTCAGAGCATACCCTGCAACTTTCCCAAATATTTGAGCCTCTAACTCAATGATAGGCATAGCCAAGTTTGGGTTAGCAGTGACAATGGCGATATCGTCGGCATATGCAAGGGTCTTTGTTAAATATCTATGTGTAGATATAGGGGTTATGTTCCTATTACATACCAATCTCTGAATAAACGGATCGATGTAGATAGTGAACAGCAGCGGGGAACAAGGACATCCCTGCCTAGTTCCTCTCGAGATTATTAGTTCTTTCGAGAGGCAGCCTTTAACCATCACCATAGCCCGAGGATTGATGTAGAGTTTCTGAATTGCCTGTATAAAAACCTGCTTGAATCCCACCCGGGACATAGCCTGCCAGATGAATGACCAGGAGACCCTGTCGAAGGCCTTCTCGGCATCGAGTAGTATTAACGGCATCAGGTCTCCTGTCACCTGGGTACTGTCGAATAAGCTGAATACCCTTCATGTGTGATTGGTGGTTTCTCTCCCGGGGATAAAGCCATGTTGAGATTTAGATATAATTTTATGAATAATTGATGAGATACGATTAGCCAGCAGTTTAGAGTATATTTTGGAGTCTGCGTTTATTAAAGTAATGGGGCGATAAGAGCCCATCCGGTCCGGGGGTTTATTTTTCTTGGGGAATATGACAATTTTTGCCCTGGACCAAGCGTTGGGGGGTTCCCCTTCTCTGAATAAATGTAATCATAGGTTTAACAATATTTCTTGAAGCTGGTCCAGGAATACTATATAAAATTCTAATGGAATAGCAGTCCAGTTGCCTTCCCACGGGAGAGATCCTTCACTGTTTTTACTATTTCCTCTATGTCGGTGGCCTCCTCCAAGCTTTCCTGATCTTCTGTGTTAAGTTTATTACAAGTATCTGTTTCTAAATATTCGATAATCTTCTCTTGATCTATTTCTCCCTCTTCTGTATATAGAGCACTATAAAAGTGCCAGAATGCTTCTCTAATCTTCCCTGAGTCGGATATCCTGCCTTCTATAGGGTCCTGGATTTCCTGTATAACATTCTGTGAGGTCTGCTGTCTCATCCGGATGGCTAACTGCTGACCAACTGATTCACTAAACTCATATATTTTTTCGCGGTGGGCAGTAGCTTTTTTAACTGCTTAGATGGTATATACATTTGTAATTGTGCTTTTGCTATTGCAACCTGAAGTTGAGCATTAGTTATCTCTTCTGTGGTAAGAGACCCTCTTGTTACCCTTATAAGATCTTCCTCCACCCTCTTTAACGTTTCGTGTAACAATCTTAATGATTCTCTTGCACGCTTGTTAGTCCTAAGTGAATATTGTATAGTTTCTCCCCTAATACCTGCTTTTAGGGCATCCCAAACGAAATCTACTGTTGTGCTCCCGGTATTCACTGCTAAGAAATTAGAGAGCCAGCTTCTCATGTGGTTGCAATACTCGTTCTCAAGGAGCAGAGATCTGTCAAATATCCAGACTTCTTGTGTCTGGGTCAATGATGTTGTGTTGACTGTAAATAGCAAAGGATTATGATCCGACATGACACGGGGTAGCTTTTCTAGTTTGGACAAGGATTTCACTGAATTAGAAATTAAGAAGTAATCCAACCAGGCATGTGTATGATGCGGATTTTAATAAAACGTTTAGCCTGGATCATTGGGGTTACTATTCGAGGTCTGCCACCCCTCCACTAACCCGTGAGTGATACATAGTTGCTTAATAGCCCTAAAGACCTTAGTTTTTTGACCGTGATATTGCCAGTCGTCTTTCATTGACCAGTCATGCGGAAGATTTATATTAAAATCTCGACAGATTTTTACAGGTAGTGGCCAATTAGTGAGTTCTTTAGAGACATGATTGATTGCCGAGGGGTCATCGCTATTATTACCATAATTTGAGCAGATGGTCATTGGCGAAGGTTGCCCTGCCTGAACTTCTGTAATCACCCACCTACCTAGTTTATCCGATTTTGTTCTGATAAAATTATTCCCTACACCTTTGGCTAGAAGTGCTACCCCTCTAGCCCGAATACCCTGTGTAGTTGCGCCAATCACATTGTACCCTAGTGATCTTAACATGTGTGATTGTGACCCTTCAATGTGGGTTTCCTGCAGGCATACAATGTTGGCACCGATGGTCTGTAAGCCCACTGCCACCATTTTTCTCTTCTTGATATCATTTAAACCACAAATGTTTAATGACAATATTTTTTGCATCCCCATCTATCTATCCGTTTTTGTGTCGATAATGTGAAGTTTTCCTTTCCATTCCCTAAAGAGTTTACCAGACATCTGCCCGACCTGCCCTACCTCCCCCCCTCTTTCCCTCCCCCCACCCGCCACCACCTTTGAAGGTTACCTGGCCCTGTCGGGACCAGGGGTGTGACATCTGTGTAAGCGGGCCCTGCGGGCTGGGCCAGTTTATTAATGTGTATTATATACTTATCTAATCCCAATTGAACCAAAACCTAGAAAATATGATAGCGTTTCACACTTAATTTTATAAACTAAATTTGTTTTCCAGCCTGCTCATCCATTCTACTAGTTCTCAACGCTTCCCCAGACTATGGTTCCTGATTAATACAAATTGGAATAGCTAATTCAGCTTATCTATTCCTTCTACAAGTCCTTTTATGTGGTTTACCTGAGTTTCGTGACCCAGTCCCTGAGATTTCTCGTAAATAGTCCTCCGCCTGCACTTCGCTATTAAAGCTTCTTGTTGAGCCCTTGAAAATGATTTTCAGGCGTGCCGGATTTTGCAAAAATACTTTTTCTCCAATTTTTTCGAAGGGTCCAAATAGCTGGCGCATTTTCCATCTTCGCTCCACAGTAGAGTGAGCGAAATCCGGTCTAGCAAAAAATTTGAATCCCTTAAATTCTCTTTGAGTGGTGGGTCTTGCAAGGTCATAGATTGCTTCACGGAGAAGGAAATTGCCAAAGTAGACCAGCATTGCCCTGGGATATTGATGTTGCTTCTTAGAATGTTTTGATGGCATCAGGGGAAAGCGATGGGCCAGCTGTATCTCCCTTTCCATATCCCAGGCTTCCAACTCCGGAAATGATGTTTTAAGAATGTTAATCATTGCCCCTCTACCGTCATCTCCCTCAAAGTTTTCTGGAATCCCAAGAAACCTTAAATTGTTCCTTCTAGATCTGTTTTCATGATCTTCCACTTTGGCCATGAGATCCTTTGTTATTCCATCTTGTTCTTTTTCGTTTTTTTGGAGCTTCACGATATCAGTTTCGAGATTCTCGGTGCGAGTTTCCACCATGACCATTCTCTCAGACATCTCTGAGCAAATGCTGCCCACTTTTTTCACAGCGCCTTGTAGTTTTTCAATGGCCATGCGATTCCTTTGGATATCTTTCTTCACATCCTCGTGGAAATTCTTTATTGAACTTAGCACCTCGCTCAATGAGGGCTCAGTTGTTTTTTGACAAGATGTTTCTCCCGGGGATTTAATCATTGGGCTTTTTCGGGTAGAATTAGGTCTACTTTTGGCATAGTCCGTGTTGTTACCGGGGTCTGTGGTCTCTTCGTTCATCAAATTTTTTTCTCTTTTCTGTTTCATCCTTTTTTTCCCCCTGCTCCTCTTTTTCCTGATGTTAGTTTCGCTGTGTAATCTTGAGTCATTGGAGCCAGAGACCTCCAGAGGTATAGAGCCCATTTGCGCGCCGGGACTAGATTCGCTTGAGTAGCTTAGTTCGCTTGAGTCACTTGAGATAGACATCCCTGTTTCGTATAGTTCTGATTCGGAGTCTTCGTCGGAGAGTGAGTGATTAGCTGAATACGATTCTTTCCCAGCTGGGAGCGTTTGCGTGTTGAGAGAAGGGTGTAGATGCTCAGTTTTCTGATTCGTCTTTTTTGGATCAGATTGCTCTCTCTGATTAGATATCATTGTGTCCACTTCTATGGATGCCTTTGTCTCTTTGCTCCTAATATTTGGGTCAGCATTCCGAGTTCCTTCGCCTGAACCTATAGTATGATTCCCCTCAGGGTTGGTTTCAGTTGGGAGCATACTTTGAACATCCTTGCAGCTTCCACTCAGCTCTCTAGAGTTCTTGCTTTGCAGTTGGCTCTGTACTTTTTCATTTGTTGATGCGTCGTTCGGGCAATCATTGGGCCGTGGGCTGAATATATTGGATATTCTTGGCTGGGATGTTGCCGGTTGACCAGTATTCTTTGCAGTGGCTTTTAAGTTTTTTATAGTCTGTAACCTCTGTGCTTTTTTGGCCATTAACTCCAGTTTGGGGTTTTCCTCTGTTTCTCCCCCTGTCTCCTTCTTGTAGCCAACCTCTTTCTCCTTTTCTTTCTCTTTCTCTCTCTCCTTACGTTTTGCCTTTTCCTTTTCCTTTTCCTGCTTTTTTTCTGCATTTTTGTCTTTAGCTTTTCCTTTCTCTTAGGATTCATTTCTTGTGATGTCTTTTTCCTTTGCTCTGGTTCCTCTAGTTTCAGGGCCTTTATGTCTGTTAGTTATGTGCGGAGCAGGTGTCTCTTCAAATTCTTCAATTTCGTCATTCTCAAGGTTTTGACGACTTCCTAGATTTACCGCGCCCTTTGAATATGCCGGGTCTTCTAGGATCAGTGTCTCTCCTTGTAAGAGCACGCCTTCTTCATCCCCCTTTTCTTTGTTGTGAGTCGTATTGTTTAGTGCTGCTGTTTGTGTTTTCTGGCCTTTTTGGTCCTTTTGTACGGTGAGTCCCTCCCCTCCGTCCTCTCTGTCCTCTCCAGCGTTCCTCTCCATATCTGTAGCCTGAGATGGCGTTGCAATCCAAATCTGATTGTTTTCTGGCGTTTGTAAACCCCGCTGAGGTCGGAGTTGCCCTCCTTGGGCTTTTCTCTTGCACCAGTATGAACGTTTTCTCAGCACAATTTCGCTGCTCCTCTGACCTCTCTTGTCATTAATTTTCTTCAGACAAATATTTAGCACACTCTGTGAGAAATCAGTAATGGAGGGACAAAGCTTACACACTTGAAGTTTTGTTGCTGTCCCAAAAATCAATGGAAATAACGTGATATTAATCACAGTATCAAATAAGACACACAGAGTGGCCACAGTTTCAGTCCCAGAACGATCTTCAAGACTACACCTCCTTTTTTCTAATTTTGATCTGCCTCTGAGCAACATTCGCTTTCCCAGTTCCTTTTCTCTCTCTCCCTCTTCCTTCTTACAGCAGACGCCTCCTGCGTCTCCCCGGCAACGGGAAACGCGGGACACGCAGCACGCGTGAGATTTGAGGCCCCTGCTCTTGTGTTAGCAGATGACGCCTTGGAGCCAAGGGGAGAAGACGGGGAGAGATTTTGGTGCCTCGAGGGGGAGAGACCGGCAATCGACAGAGGCACTGGCAAGATACTCGTGGATGGCAGGGTGAGTCAGAGTCAGAGGAGATAAGTGTGTGAGAGACGACCAATCTTCAGAGATCCAACGCCTGGAGATCAGGGAAACTTGGGAAAGGCAAGGGAGACAGGGATCCTTAGCGAGTTGCAGCCATAGATACACAGACCACAGAGCCAAGCAATGAAGTGATGATGGTGACAGCAAGAGCAGATATAGCCAATAACAGACAAACAGTCAATGTCAAAAATCAGTTCGCAATCGGGATGTAGCCGTCATCCTTACCCGGTGCTGCGGTGCTGCGGTGCTGCGATGCTGTAATATAACGATGCGGCGTCCCTCAGCATAGCATTCTTTACTTGGGGGCTCTTAGGATTACGGTATTGTGGGTTGATGAAGTCCAGCTCAGAGTGGCTCTAGAAGACGCGGGGAATCATGATAATCGGCTGAAGTATAGAAGTGTAGAAAAGTATTTTCTTGATGCGAACTGCCCAGTGCCGCTGAGCACTGCCACTGCGACCGCTCACACAGACGCCATCTTGCCTTCTGATTTGGCCACCGAGTTCTTAATTATCTGCAGCCTTCGGGCGAGTTTCTTGTTTATTCAGCTTGGTTGTGAAAAGGGCATGTGTGATGGATTTCCAAGTGCTGATTGGAAGCCATTTGAAAATGGAAACATGAGGCGGTGACGGCATTGGCTTTGATGGTCATGTAAAGTTTGGGTTGATGACAATCCCAAGGTTCTAGGAGGTGGAGTCCCACATTGAAGTGCTCTTCCCAAAGATCACAATTCTAGTCTTGTCAGTGTTCAGCTTCAGACAGGCGATCTACATCCAGTGGATGATTTCAGTCATGCAGGCATTAAACTTGATCTGGGTACTGAAAATCCTTTCTGTGAGGGAGAGAATGAGCTGTGTGTTATCGACCTAAGAGAGGATGTTAATGTTGCAAGAGTGGATAGTGCTGGCTAAAGGGTTCGTATGAATATCCAATGAGCCAACATACACTCAAAATACAACTCTGTGAGACTATTTTTGAGAGTACACACTGACCCCAAGTGCCACCAATATTAGGCCATTTCCATACCATCCTGATATGTATGTAACTTTGACATCATCTCACCTAACACAGTCACCTGTATGTTTTTTTAATTTGGAATGATTATGAAATAATCACTATGAATCCCCTGATCCAATGTGAGTCACTGTAGTCAACTCCCACATCTGTGCTTTATGTCGGTCTACAACATAATATATGGAACTTTCGCCACCACTGGCCAACCATACTTTTGTGCCCAAAAACTATTTTTTATAAGTCTTTTGGGCCAAAAATGTGTATCATTGCCCAATATCAGATGACCCTGAATAAGGACAGTCGAAATGCTCAGAAAAATGCATAAAAATCATCCATATTCCTGCTGACCCACTACTTTGCGTTACGTTTACTGCAGAAGGACATGTTTTATTAAGTTTTCATGTCAACTGCTCTAGGTCTATTACAATCTAATTTTTTATGCATACGATTCAACTGGTTCACAGGGTTCCCTATTATATATGCTCTAACATTGATGATATGACCTCTGGATGCCGGATACCCACCTACAGATTTATTTTGGAGATGTGCAGGTAGTCCATATGACGTTTTGTAAGGACTTGTAGATCCTATGGAGTAGCTGCACTGTCCTTTCTCTTGCAGCCTCAGTCTAACCCATGGTGCCAAGACAATAGGTAATCTGTCATGTTTAAATGCCAGCCAGGGGGTTTGCTTACATTCTTGACTCTAAGTAGAAGTTTCAGAAAGATAAAAGTTTGACTTTCAAACTTCGCAAGGAAGAGAAGATACGGAGGGATGGACGTTTGAGGCAAACGCTGTAGGTGTTGATTTCAATCGAAACTGCTTGCTCAGCTGTGTGTCGGGTCAGTGATTATGTATATGCCATGCTAATGGCAAACGTTGCACCCCACTTCGGCATTCAGTCAAATGCTTTATACGTTGTTCCATTAGTGCAGACTTCTAACTGTGTGGAATTCACGAAAGTTTCAAAGTTTACATATGGATGCCTCTAGCAATCGTAGCTCCTCGGCTTAGGCCTTGAAAACGTTTCAGGATTCAATTTTTTGCACATTTATATTTTCTCCTGACTAAATAAGTAGCATATCACTCTAGGGTCCTGTTGCGCTACTGACAACAGGAGGAGAAGGGCTCTCTCGCTTACCCTCCCCCCCCCCCCCGCCCCCGGCCTACAGCAATTTTATCTAACCTTCACTACCAATGTACAGATCAGATTTCTTTTAACCAGATTTCGCTTATGCACTTTACACTTTCTAGTGGCACTCCCGCTCCAGATAGGGTGGGCCGAAAAGCTCATGCCTTGCCCACGTGATAATTCGGCAAACCAGAGCACTATGGGGCACATTTATGTCGGACTTGCGCCGCCGTTGCGTCATGCAACGGCGGCGTAAACGTGGCACATTCCTGCGACCCATTTACAATGTGACGCATCTAGGCAGATGCGTCACGTTGTAAAGCCCTGCGCCACATGTGGGCGTTCCAGCGCAGGGTGGACGTTCCGGGGCAGGTGCGACTCGCAAAAGTGGCTGAGTGAAATCTACAAGACTTCACTCAGTCACTTTTAGGCCAATGTTGCGTCAAAACCCTGCGCCTGCTTGAAGCAGGCGTAAGGCTTGACGCAGCATTGGACAGATAGGGCACCCCGAGCCTTGCTGGAGCTGCGTGACGCATCTGTGCTGTTTTTGCCCCATGGTGCGCCGCATTTACAATGCGGCGCACCATGGGTGACAGAGCTGCGGCGCACAATAACTGGCGATTCCCTGGGGATGCGCCAGTTATTGTAAATCTGCCCCTATGCACTTTATCTAATTCTGCCCTGTTAGAACTGGGGGTCTCTAGTTGGCAGAGGTAGGTACCCCTGTCCAAATAGGGACCCTTGCTTCTAGTCAGGACAAGGAGATAACCCTCTCAGATAACCCCTGCTCGCCCTCAAGGTAGCTTGGCCTGAGCAGTCTAGGCTAACCAGAGGCAATGCGTTAAGTATTTGTACCAACACTCACAGTAACACAGTGAAAACACCACAGACTGATTCCACAACAGTTTAGGAAAATAAAGATATTTATTCTAAACTACACAAGACCAAAAACGTCAAAAAATCCAACATACACAATGCAAGGTTACGGTTTCAAATGAGTTCTTCAGGTTGTAATCAAAGTTCTTTAAGTTGCGTTAAAATAATCCACAGATGCGTGAAAAGTTCACAGTTGCGTCACGTTTACTCACAGTACCTTTTAGATGCAACAAAGTTCCACAAGCAGGAAGCTGGTGCGGTGGAAACAAGCGATGCGCTACTCCTGAGACCCTGGGGAGGCGATGCGACAGCCCCGCTGCAGCAGCGGGCGTGCGGCGACGAATCCGGTCTGTACGGGGAGGAAGGCAGCTTGCGTAGATTCCGGTGCGTAGGTTCCGTGGGAAGTCTGTTCTCGCAAAGGTACGATGCGATGATCTCGTAGGGGCTGCGACGATCTCCGGGGCGACGATGCGCGGTCCAGCGGTGATCCTCTCTCTCGCAGCTCCTCGGTGAGATGCTTCTGCAGCGATGTCTGCAGCGACGTGATGCGGTCCGCAAGCAAGCGGTGCGGCGATCTCACCCAGACGACAGGCTCTGCGACGACACTCGCAGCGATGTTCGATTCTCCCGCACCGGTCTGGTGCGTCCCGCAAACGAGGGATGCGACGGCTCCGGCAGCGATGTCAGGCGCTGCGCCGATCTCGACCTTCGTAGCGGCGGGTAACTTCTCGCACTGTCGGGGGTGCGCTCCGCAAGCGAGCGGGGCAACACTTTTCAGCTTCACAAGTTTCTCAGCTTAGTCTCAAGCTTCCCAGCTCAGGTTCAACTTCTAGAGGCCCCACAACTGGATCAAGCACTCTACGAAGGACAGAACTCTCTCAGCAGAGTTCAGGGAGACTGGGGGGTGAAGTCCTTTTGTTCCTGGGACTTCGGAAACAGGGAGCCAGCTCTTCTCAGGCCCTTGGAGATTCCTTACAAGACAGGGGACACAGCTCACAGCAAAGTCCTTCCCCTCTCCTTGGCAGCAAAGCAACAGCAGGTCAGTCCAGCAGAGCAACAGCAGGACAGTCTTCCTTCTTCAACGACAGCTTTCTCCTTGGCAGAGGTTCCTTCTTGATTTCCAGGATGATCTAATTTTCTGATGTCAGGGGTCCTGTACTTATACCCCTAAAGTCTTTGTTCTCTCTGTGTATGTGGGCCCTGAGCCCGGTCTGAACCAGTTCTGGGTGGATCCTGAGCACTTTGTTTTGCTGGCTGCATATTTCCTTTCAGAGTGAGGGGCAGGGTCCTCAGCCGCCCAGCAGGAGGTGGAGCCAGCATTGTGGCAGGCAGGCACAGCCCTATTCAGCCCAGGTGCTAACTCCTCCCACCACTCAGGTTGCAATTGCTTCATTCAGCCTAGTGCTGACTCATCCAGCCTCTGGGGGAATTCCCCAGCCCCTGTCACTCACAAACCAGACAGTCAATACACAAACAGGCCCAGGCACACAGAAGGGTCAGACAAGAGAACAGCAACTTTCTAAAAGTGCTGTTCTCAAACACAGGATTTAAAAACCATCTTTCCTAAAAGATGTATTATTAAATTCTGAGTTCAGGGATACTAGATACTTATGTCCTATCTTGTTCCTATGGGAAGAAATGCTGTTAACCACTGTAGCCAGCATCCCCCATGTTAACCTATGGAGCAAGATAGCCTTACAATAGTGAAAAACGAAAATGGCTGTGATTCACTACCAGAGCATGGTACCTGCACTAGTACATGCTCTACCTTTCACATACACTGCACCCTGCCCAGGGGGGTACCTTGGGCCTTCCATAGGGGTGACTGATGTGCATGAAAAGGGAAGGGTTAGGCCTGGTCAGTGGGGACACTGACCAGGAGGACATGGCAGTTCTAAACTGCCCATAGGCGCTGCAGTGGCAGGCCTGAGACACCATTTTAGAGCTACTCCTGTGGGTGGCACAATCAGTGCTGTAGGCCCACTAGTAGCATTTGTCATCACCAGCCCTGGCACACCCAGTGCACTTTACTAGGGACTTCATGGTAATACAAATATGCCAAACATGTATATCCAATCAGAATAACAATTTACCTAGGGAGCACTTACACTCTGGCACTGGTCAGCAGTGGCAGAGTGTCCAAAGCATCTAAACCAGCAAAAACGAAATCCAGCACAGCATCAAAAATACAGGAGGCAGAGGCAAAAAGATGGGGGTAATCACGCCAAAGATGCCAGGTCTAACACGTGTCCCCTCCAGCTGAAAGTGGGGAGAACTACCCACCCTCTTGGGAGTTCTCTTCACTAAGGCGGAAAAACCTGGACAGACCATCAGCGTTGGCGTGTTCTGTACCAGGGCGGTGTTCCACCGTAAAGTCCATTCCCTGTAGGGAGATGGACCACCTCAACAGTTTGGGATTTTCACCCCTCATGTGCATTAACCACCTGAGGGGCCTGTGGTCGGTCTGAACACGAAAGTGAGTCCCAAACAGGTAGGGCCTCAACTTTTTCAGAGCCCAGACCACAGCAAAAGCCTCCCTTTCAATCGCACTCCACTTCTGTTCCCTGGGGAGTAGCCTCCGACTAATGAAAGCTACTGGCTGGTCTCCATCCTCCTCAGTGGCTTGTGAGAGTACTGCTCCCACACCATGCTCTGAAGCGTCCGTCTGAACTATGAACTCACTGGAAAAGTCAGGTGCCTTGAGCACCGGTGCTGTGCACATCGCAGTCTTCAGGGCCTCAAAAGCAGTTTGGCAGGCGTCAGTCCAGTCAACTCTTTTGGGCAACTTCTTGGAAGTGAGTTCTGTCAAGGGGGCGACAATGGTGCCATATCCCTTGACAAACCGTCTGTAATACCCGGTGAGTCCTAAAAAGGCTCTCACCTCTGTCTGGGTCTTGGGGGGCTCCCAAGCCAGAATGGTATCAATCTTTGCCTGTAGGGGCGCCACCTGGCCGCTCCCCACCTGGTGTCCCAAATACACCACAGATCCCTGCCCTATCTGGCACTTACTGGCCTTGATAGTGAGGCCTGCCTTCTGCAGAGCCTTCAACACTTCGCAGAGGTGTTGCAAGTGTTCTTCCCACGTGGAGCTGAACACAGCAATGTCATCCAGGTATGCGGCGCTGAATTCCTCCAGCCCGGACAGTACCTGGTTAACCAGTCTCTGGAACGTGGCAGGGGCATTCTTCAACCCAAAGGGCATGACACGGAACTGGAAGTGCCCCTCTGGCGTTGAGAATGCTGACCTCTCTTTGGCCCCCTCAGTTAAGGCAATCTGCCAGTACCCCGAAGTCAAATCGAACGTACTGAGGTACTTGGCAGCTCCCAACCGATCCACGAGCTCATCAGCTCTGGGGATAGGGTGTGCGTCAGTCTTCGTGACCGCATTGAGCCCACGGTAGTCCACGCAGAACCGGAGTTCTGGCGGGCCACCGGGGGTAGCAGCTTTCTTGGGGACCAAGACCACTGGGCTAGCCCAGGGGCTGCTGGAGGGCTCAATCACCCCTAGCGCCAACATCTTGGAAACCTCTTCCTTGATGCTGGCCCTGACCTTGTCAGCTACCCTGTAAAATTTTTGCTTCACAGGCAGACTGTCTCCAGTGTCCACGTCATGGACGCACCAGTTGGTGACTCCTGGGGTCAGGGAGAACAGAGAGGAGAACTGACCCAACACTTGGCGACAGTCGCTCTGCTGTTCTGGGGTCAGGGTGGGCGAGAGGACCACACCATCCACTGACCCATCGTGCTCCTTAACTGCCAGGAGGTCAGGGAGAGGATCACTATCCTCTTCCATTCCTGCATCTGTAGCCATGAGCATGGTTACTTCAGACCTCTCAAAGTGTGGTTTGAGGCGGTTTACGTGCAAAACTCTCAGGGGCTGCCTGGGAGTCTTCAGGTTAACCAGGTAGGTTACCTCACTCTTCCTTTCCACCACCTCGTATGGCCCAGACCACTTGTCCTGGAGCGCGCAAGGCTCCACTGGCGCCATCACCCACACTTTCTGCCCAGGTTGAAATTCGACCAGAGTGGTATTCTGGTCGTACCATCTTTTCATTTCTTCCTGGCTTGCTTCCAGGTTCGCCTGAGCGAGTTTCCTGAAGCGTTGTGTCTGGTTGCGGATGGCCAGCACATAGCTGAACACATCCTGGGGGGTTTTCCCACGGGACTTTTCCCAACCCTCCTTTACCAGTGAGAGAGGTCCTCTGACAGGGTGGCCATACAGGAGTTCAAAGGGACTGAACCCTAAGGACTTCTGAGGCACCTCCCTGTAGGCAAACAACAGGCATGGTAACAAGACGTCCCACTTCCGTCTCATGGGCTCCGCTAGGCCCATAATCATACCTTTCAGGGTCCGGTTGAACCTTTCAACCAACCCATTTCCTTGAGGATGGTAAGGAGTGGTGAACTTATAAGTTACCCCATACTCCTCCCACAGAGACTTCATGTACCTAGAGATGAAGTTGGTACCCCGGTCGGAGACCACCTCTCTGGGGAACCCCACACGGGAAAAGATCCCCATCAATGCACGGCCCACCACGGGTGCTGTGATTGTCCTGAGAGGGACTGCTTCCGGGTACCGGGTGGCATGGTCCACCAAGACCAGGATGAACCTGTTGCCTAGGGCTGTCTTGGGGTCCAGGGGCCCTACGATATCTATGCCCACCCGCTCGAAAGGGGTGCTCACCACTGGGAAGGGTTGAAGGGGGGCCTTCAACTTCATTCCAGTCTTGCCACTAGCTTGACAGGTTTGGCAAGATCTGCAAAAGGAACCGACGTGCTTCCTCATCTGGGGCCAGTGGAAGTGGGTGACAAGCCGGTTCAGGGTCTTGTCTTGCCCCAGATGTCCTGCGAGAGGCACGTCATGAGCCAGACCCATTAGGAAGTTTCTGAAGCGCTCGGGTACCACCAGCACACGGGCTGCACCGGGCTCAGCAAACTTAGGCTCGCTATAAAGTAGATCGCCTTCCCAGTAAACATAGTGATCTTTGACTGCTCCACCTGCTGCCTGATCTACAGCCTGTTGCCGCAGACCAATGAGGGAAGGGCATTCCTTCTGCTCCCTGCAGAACTCCTCCCTGGAGGGACCACCTTCTTGCTGCCAATGGGTCAGCTCAGGTAGGTCTCCCAGTTCGGCCACCTGTTCCCCTGTAGGTTCCAGGGCATCCCCCTCAGGTTCTGCTTCCTCCTGGACCGTGGGAACGGCTGGGGCTGGTTTCCCGCGCCCTCTGCCTCTTCCTCTCCTGGCAGGTCTCTGGGCCACTGTTTCAGGCTCCAGTTCTGCTGATTCACCCTTACTGGCTGCCATAGCACGCGTGGTCACGCAGATCCACGCAGGCAGACCCAACATCTCCAAGTGAGTTCGGTGTTCTATGTCTTTCCATGGAGAACTCTCCAGGTCGTTGCCTAACAGACAGTCCACAGGCAATGCATCACTGACAACTACCTCCAAAAGACCAGAGACTCCTCCCCATTCAAAGGAAACTTTCGCTAGCTTGCAGAGGCGCACTGAGCTGTCAGCGGCCACTACAGGGCGGAGTACACCAGGGATGATTTGCTCGTCAGACACCCACTGACACCTCACTGATGTCACACTGGCTCCGGTGTCTCTCAGAGCCTCAACCTCCCTCCCATTGATGGTCACCTTCTGCCCATATTTCTTAGTGTTGGAGGGCAGTAAGGTTTCCTGGACCACCTCTTGGTCTCCTAGCGAGACAAGGGTCATAACTGCTTGCTCTCCCCAGTCACTAGAAACCAAATCCCCACCCAAAGCTACACTAGCTAACGCTGGGGCGGGAGCACCAGTGGGTGCGGGCTTCTTCTTGGGACATTTCGGAGCAATATGGCCCACCTCGTTGCAGTGATAGCAGGTAGGGGGACCCTGGTTATTTCTCTTGTCCCGCCTACCCTTAGAGGGCCATGGCTGTTTAGGCTTGGGGGGTTGGGAATCCTTTTCCTGGGAACTATTTTGGGGCCCTTGCGAGAACTCCTTTTGGTTACCCTTGTCCCCCCCACTCTTCTGCTGGGGACCCTGCCCACCTTTGGCTGTGGTACCCACAATTCCTTTGTGGACCCTGGTACTGGTCCAGCGGTCCGCCTCCTTAGCAAGCTCAATGGGGTCTGTCAGCTTGCTGTCTAAAAGATGCTGGCGCAGCTCTGGAACACAAAGACTACTCAAGTGCTCCCAACTGATTAAATGTAACAACCCCTTCAAATCAGTTACTTTACTGCCCTTCATCCAACCTTCCAGTGCACGCGAGTACCCATTCACACACTCCATCCAAGTCTCAGACTCTTTCTTCTTGGAGTTTCTAAACTGCAGTCTGTACTGCTCTGGAGTAAGGCCATACCTGAGACATAAGGCCTCCTTCATATTGGGGTAGGTCATGGCACCTGTCAACTCTAAAGGCTCTAGAGCACTTTTCCCAGACGCCTCAAAATGTTTCCACAGGCCCGCCCCCCAATACTTGTCAGGCACATCATTCATCTTCAATGCAATTTCATACGAAGTGAACCAGGCATAAATATCCTCACTCCTATGGTAATTCTGTACCAGGTCTTTGGGAATATATACTTTACCCCCATGCACTGGCTGCGCGCTGCCACCATTAGAACTGGCATCCACCTCCTTGTTTTTCAGATCCAGCTCTTTTATTCTCAATTCATGATCCAAAAGCAATTTCTTTTCCTCTAAGGCGCGGGCCTCTCTCTTGTCTTCCGCTGCCCTTTCTTTCTCCAACTCCAATTGCCTCAGTTTCATTTTCATGACTTCCAAGTCATATTCTCTTATTCTTTGATTTTCCTGTAACTCTTCTGGGGTGAGGCCCCTACCGGAGTGGTTGCTGCCAGCTCCTGAGCCTACTCTGCCCACTGGCAGATCTTTGCTTTGAAAACCATTCTCTACATCCACATCATCTTCCGCTTGTGCCTCCCAATGGGCTCTCAAGATTCTCTGTAGCTCCTCCTTTCTGTAGGCGCTTTTTATGGGGCACTCAAACTGCTGGCAGAAGTACCTCAGTTGCTCAACTTTGTATGAACCCAAATCTTCAATGCAAAATTCTAATTCTGCTTCTTCTGCCCTCTCACTGGGTGCCTTCCCATTCTGAGACATGATGCTTTTCGAAGAGTTACTCAAAAATAGAATTCAAAAAACTCAAAAACCAATAGTATGCGGTGGCGTAATGGTCTGCACTCACTAGTGATGTACACCCATTACTGTGGGTCAAGTACAAATACAAGTTCAAATCCCACCGCCTGACCACCAATGTTAGAACTGGGGGTCTCTAGTTGGCAGAGGTAGGTACCCCTGTCCAAATAGGGACCCTTGCTTCTAGTCAGAACAAGGAGATAACCCTCTCAGATAACCCCTGCTCGCCCTCAAGGTAGCTTGGCCTGAGCAGTCTAGGCTAACCAGAGGCAATGCGTTAAGTATTTGTACCAACACTCACAGTAACACAGTGAAAACACCACAGACTGATTCCACAACAGTTTAGGAAAATAAAGATATTTATTCTAAACTACACAAGACCAAAAACGTCAAAAAATCCAACATACACAATGCAAGGTTACGGTTTCAAATGAGTTCTTCAGGTTGTAATCAAAGTTCTTTAAGTTGCGTTAAAATAATCCACAGATGCGTGAAAAGTTCACAGTTGCGTCACGTTTACTCACAGTACCTTTTAGATGCAACAAAGTTCCACAAGCAGGAAGCTGGTGCGGTGGAAACAAGCGATGCGCTACTCCTGAGACCCTGGGGAGGCGATGCGACAGCCCCGCTGCAGCAGCGGGCGTGCGGCGACGAATCCGGTCTGTACGGGGAGGAAGGCAGCTTGCGTAGATTCCGGTGCGTAGGTTCCGTGGGAAGTCTGTTCTCGCAAAGGTACGATGCGATGATCTCGTAGGGGCTGCGACGATCTCCGGGGCGACGATGCGCGGTCCAGCGGTGATCCTCTCTCTCGCAGCTCCTCGGTGAGATGCTTCTGCAGCGATGTCTGCAGCGACGTGATGCGGTCCGCAAGCAAGCGGTGCGGCGATCTCACCCAGACGACAGGCTCTGCGACGACACTCGCAGCGATGTTCGATTCTCCCGCACCGGTCTGGTGCGTCCCGCAAACGAGGGATGCGACGGCTCCGGCAGCGATGTCAGGCGCTGCGCCGATCTCGACCTTCGTAGCGGCGGGTAACTTCTCGCACTGTCGGGGGTGCGCTCCGCAAGCGAGCGAGGCGACACTTTTCAGCTTCACAAGTTTCTCCGCTTAGTCTCAAGCTTCCCAGCTCAGGTTCAACTTCTAGAGGCCCCACAACTAGATCAAGCACTCTACGAAGGACAGAACTCTCTCAGCAGAGTTCAGGGAGACTGGGGGGTGAAGTCCTTTTGTTCCTGGGACTTCGGAAACAGGGAGCCAGCTCTTCTCAGGCCCTTGGAGATTCCTTACAAGACAGGGGACACAGCTCACAGCAAAGTCCTTCCCCTCTCCTTGGCAGCAAAGCAACAGCAGGTCAGTCCAGCAGAGCAACAGCAGGACAGTCTTCCTTCTTCAACGACAGCTTTCTCCTTGGCAGAGGTTCCTTCTTGATTTCCAGGATGATCTAATTTTCTGATGTCAGGGGTCCTGTACTTATACCCCTAAAGTCTTTGTTCTCTCTGTGTATGTGGGCCCTGAGCCCGGTCTGAACCAGTTCTGGGTGGATCCTGAGCACTTTGTTTTGCTGGCTGCATCTTTCCTTTCAGAGTGAGGGGCAGGGTCCTCAGCCGCCCAGCAGGAGGTGGAGCCAGCATTGTGGCAGGCAGGCACAGCCCTATTCAGCCCAGGTGCTAACTCCTCCCACCACTCAGGTTGCAATTGCTTCATTCAGCCTAGTGCTGACTCATCCAGCCTCTGGGGGAATTCCCCAGCCCCTGTCACTCACAAACCAGACAGTCAATACACAAACAGGCCCAGGCACACAGAAGGGTCAGACAAGAGAACAGCAACTTTCTAAAAGTGCTGTTCTCAAACACAGGATTTAAAAACCATCTTTCCTAAAAGATGTATTATTAAATTCTGAGTTCAGGGATACTAGATACTTATGTCCTATCTTGTTCCTATGGGAAGAAATGCTGTTAACCACTGTAGCCAGCATCCCCCATGTTAACCTATGGAGCAAGATAGCCTTACAATAGTGAAAAACGAAAATGGCTGTGATTCACTACCAGAGCATGGTACCTGCACTAGTACATGCTCTACCTTTCACATACACTGCACCCTGCCCAGGGGGGTACCTTGGGCCTTCCATAGGGGTGACTGATGTGCATGAAAAGGGAAGGGTTAGGCCTGGTCAGTGGGGACACTGAAAAGGAGGACATGGCAGTTCTAAACTGCCCATAGGCGCTGCAGTGGCAGGCCTGAGACACCATTTTAGAGCTATTCCTGTGGGTGGCACAATCAGTGCTGCAGGCCCACTAGTAGCATTTGGCATCACCAGCCCTGGCACACCCAGTGCACTTTACTAGGGACTTCATGGTAATACAAATATGCCAAACATGTATATCCAATCAGAATAACAATTTACCTAGGGAGCACTTACACTCTGGCACTGGTCAGCAGTGGCAGAGTGTCCAAAGCATCTAAACCAGCAAAAACGAAATCCAGCACAGCATCAAAAATACAGGAGGCAGAGGCAAAAAGATGGGGGTAATCACGCCAAAGATGCCAGGTCTAACACGCCCCCTATACAAACAGGTAAGATTTTTTTTTAGCACAACTTTTAAGGGAAATCTGCCCCTTCACATATATTGATGGTTTTAACTTTCTGCATACTTTGGCCACTCCTGTTATTAGCACTGCGGTATCCAATTATATCAAAGCTACTATGGCTATCAGAAAGCGGTACGTGCTTTAGAGACTGAATAGAAATGTTGGAATTGCTCATTGTCCATATTTACACTACTGTAATTTTTCTTTTTTCCAATCTGTGTGATACTATGTTGTCCTAAACTTTTTTACTTCATGTAATGAAATTGTAAACCATGGAATGTTATGAATTCTTTCTTTCTTATTTCCGGTGATATTTTACAAAGGTGTTACACATTTCCTAAACTGTAATGTTTTTATTTGTCAAACTTTTATGGTTCATGGAACCAAAATAAAGTTATTCTTGACTAGACGTGAAGTAGCATAAGTGCAAATGCACTTGTTAACTTTCAGTTGTTTTTTTTTATCGAGGAACATATATTTCTGTGCGGGGAAGCTCCTTAGCCTAAGTCCCTCCCAATGTATTTTTGGGAGGTTGGGGAGAGCGTTTCACTTTGGGACGTGATTTACCACTGCACTTGACAGAATTTTTCCAGCAAAGGATGAGATCACAGATGAGTTTGTGATTACTCACAAACATATGCTTGTGGTGTTTACAATCTTACATAGCATTGTTGCCCACCCTTTGCCTGTTCTTAAATGTACTCACATAAAACATCTTTACCTCTGTAATATTCTTCCATGTGGGAAAAATCAACTTTTGAGAAGAGCAAAAGTTTAAAAAAATAACTTTTGTAAAGACAAAAATAAAAAACTTCGGGGCAGATTTACAATAACTGGCGCATCCCTGCATATCAGCAGGGATGCGCCAGTTATTGTGCGCCGCAGCCCCGCCACCCTGGATGCGCCGCATTTACAATGCGGCGCACCATGGGGCAAAAACGGCACAGATACGTCACGCATCTGTGCCATAAAAGCGGCGCATTGCTGGAGTTGCGTCGCAAGCGCGACGCAGCTCCAGCAATGCTCTGGAGGGCCCTATCTCTACAATGCTGCATCAATCCTTACGCCTGCTTCAAGCAGGCGCAGGGTTTTGACGCAGCATGGGCCCAAAAGTGAGCGAATGAAATCTTGTAGATTTCACTCAGCCACTTTTGGAAGGCGTTCCTGCGCCGGAACGCCCCCCCCCCCTTTGTTGGAACGCCTCCTTCTGGCTCAGGGCTTTACAACGTGACGCATCTAGGAGATGCGCCACGTTGTAAATACCCCACACCATAGCGCATCTTTTGCGCCGCCGCTGAGTCTTAAAAGGGATGCAACGGCGGCGTGAAAGAGGCGCAGGGGGCTTGTAAATCTGCCTCTTCGTGCCTGTAAGTCAAGCTTATGCATGCAAAGAGTTTGGGAATCAAGCCCCTCTGTTTTTGATCCTGTGACTATTTTCTGAATTCCTACGTTCGGCAGCTCAGTGCTGCAATTCTACAGCATTCTCACTCGCCTCAGGTTGAGGCCCTGGTTGATATATTTAGCCTGTCATCCTTCCGACGTTGATAAAAATGAGTGGCATTCTGCTGAGTGCATCTTTACAGGCAATATCGGCTGATAACGCCAATGTAGCCCTCTGGGTGAAAGGGCATTTAACAAACATACGTGCGGTGTTATTTTATGCTCATGTCAGTCCCCTCAGTTTGCTGTTTGGAACACTTAGCAAGACTGAAAATAATGGAAGCACACTCCTTTCCTAATCGTACACCCAAAGCGTTCTCTTCTTCACAGCATGATTTCTGTTCACTTCCCATCAGTTACTCACTTATTGTGACTTTGTGTCCAAAACCAAGGAATGCCATTGGGTCTACAGCATCATCGAAGAAAACACTGAAAATACAATCAAAGTCTGGAAACTATAGGCCAGAAGTAGATGCACCATATACGTTCCCACAGCAGACCCTGTGGGGAGAGAAAGCAGGCATTGCAAGTTGACCCACTTGGGACTGTTGACGCTTTGATGCTATACGTTATCGTATACATCCGACCACAAAGGCACATTCTGAAGCAAGATCGATCTCTTCTCGGCCTACCATTCCTCCATTCACAGCGTCAAGGAGTGGGTCTTGGGGACCCGTTCTCAGGCACTTGTGCGTTTCAGCACTCGAAGCCCCCCGAGGGGCACGGTCACTTGACGAGCATCTTCTCCTCAGTATCCATTCCACCTCAATGTGCCTGTGGCCTTCCATCGAGCCTATTGTTACGGCCAATTGTGCGCTCAGAAAGCAGAGTGGTGGAGGCTGCGTTGTTGTGCTGAAGGACCATCCAATCACACGCCTCATCGCATGCCATCTCAACCAGCGACCCCAGCTCCCCCCCCCCCCCCCACCCCCCTCTTACCGAGAGAGCCCATTCAGGCACAAATTACACCAGACCCCAATCGCCAGAGTGTCCCCCGTTTTGCAGGCCCTTTCAGCGACGTGGCCACAAAAGGTGAGAACCGCGGTGCAGGCCTTCTCCGCTCTAATTGTGCAAAATTTCCAACACCAGGAAAACAACCTATTGAGATCAGGCGGTCCCATTACCCAGAGACAAAAAGGTGCAATCATAGGCTGGTCAACAGAGTTAGCCTATCCCCCCAGGCCTTTTGTTTATTTCCGAGGCCTAAAACAACCACTTGAAAATGTAAAAGCGAGGCAGGCCATTTAAACATGAAAATGCAGGCCTGGCATGTTCATGTTTGTCTGACAATGACTGCCCTCTGTTAGATCACTGGTACCCAATTAGGTTTCGAGGGACTTCGCGGACTGTAAATAACTATAGTTAGTAAATGTTTGTTGCTGAGCACTTCACATACGAATGTGCTGGTGACATTCGAAAAACCAGTGAAAAAATATAATTTCTAAGTGGTATTACTACTCATTTGAAGACAATGCACGCTTTTTTTAATCATGCTAATTAAGGATCGTGGAAATGCGGATGGCCTGCCTTTTGGACGAGATTGCACCAGTAATTCTATTTAGAATAACTGGCTTATGTGCGTGCATTTCAGTGATAAATAATTTTTATTGTCATTTTCCCTACGAAAGGTATACGTTGATCGGGAACTGTCCATATTAATGGAATAGTACAAGTCAAATGTTCCTTAAATGTATCTGTTTGCTACTATATCATAATACTGCCTTCTCGATTTTATTTTATTGACAGTTTGATATCGTGTCAATAAGGAAACATACTCGTTTCATATACATACAGATCAAAAATATACCATACTACTTACAAAAAATCTCCAATTAATGTAGAAATACGGCATGGATCTTATACAAAATACCATTGCCTTTACACAGAATAAAACCATGAAAATTACATCATGCAAATATATTTATACAAAAAAAACTGTTATTAAAAAAGAGCAACCAAGATTTTACAAAATAAACCCCTAACAATAGAGCATGTAAATATATTTGTGGAAAGAGGCTATAATTGTGAAAAAAATACCATAGCTTGTATGCCAAGTAAACCATGGTCATACATCATAATGTACATGAATTGACCATTTAGAACGCTGGACGCATGGTTTGGGAAATGACAATGAACACCGGTTTCCTCAAAAATCGCTAAGCATGTCTCATACGTTTTTATGCTCCCAGTTAGCTCTTACAGTCTCACACTACAAATCAATATGTATCAATCTACAATTCTTAACATGCATTTTAGGGGAAAACGTGTACGTTGGTCCCAGGTAGCATGATCTAATAAGATTATTAATTATTTTGAAGGGGAATTAATATTGAGATAAGTGTCCTTCAACTTTGATGTATGCTCTTGCCCTTGGCTCGGGATGAAGAACATGGCTATTGCTAGACAATTGTATTAATGCCACCTGGAACTATCACTAGTAACACAGCAGCGCTAACAGAATGTCGCAGCCATTCACACCAAATCTACAGAACATGTATATTTTGGATTCTAGTGCATAGAGTCTTTTCTAAACATAGTGCCCGATTCACAGAATGAACTTAAGACTCAATCCTAAACTTACTACTATTTTGGTATTCACAGAATGCACTTACTACTTTTGGCATTCACAGAATGAACTTACAGACACTAGCAGGTTTGGGGAAGAGTAGTTCAGAAAACACCTACGTACATGATGGGGGCTCTGTCAACCTCCATCCTGTCAGTTTTGCTAATTACGTCATGTCCAGATGAACATTAGAAACATGTTGAATTCACTCTCATCAATGTTCCAAAGTTCAAGGTTATATCAATCATTGTAAACCCACTACCGCAAAGTTGATTGTGACACCAGAGTGTGACACCAGAGCCACCGTCAGCTGCTTCCTAGTATTATTTGGGTAGAATTTTACTCCTACCTGATGATAATCAACAGCTTCAAACCTTAACATGTTGGTGTGAGACATTTGGCTTCACAGCTACCTAGCCATAAAATAGGATAAAGGATCTCATGTGGGTTCCAAATATTGTACCTGCAAGTAAGACTTGAAGTACTAGCTGTACCCACTTATAGGTCAGGCTGGAAGTTGAATTTTATTAAATAGATGGATCTGACTGTAATGACATTCCCTTTTAGGTCCTTGCAACAGGTTGTATTAGCTGTCTGGTCAGACCTTTAACCCCTTCCACACTCATGACGAGCTGGGCTCGTCATGGTGTAGCCTCCTCAAACACTGATGACGAGCCCAGCTCGTCAAAAAACAATGTAAAAAAAGAATTTTCAGCACAGAGGGGGAAAACGCATAGCAGCCATGGAGTTAAATTCCAATATACTAACAACATGCATTAAATTAGCCCCTTGCTACGCATGCCTTTAAAACACCCTTATGACAACACATGCATCTTTATAATGCATGCCCTTAACAAAAAAGTGTTTACCATGTGTATTCCTTTACCACACATCCCTTTACCATGAAAATGTAAGTATTTTACAGGTTAAGTATAAACCCTTTATATGTATACAGAAAGGCTTTATACTTTCCTGTAAAATACTTACATTTTTGTGAACAGTATATATGTATATCACAATAGTAACCCACATCCCATAAACCCAAACCCAATTTAAACCCTACAAATGCCCTTGCCACCTAAAAATCCATACCCACCGTAAACCCTACCAATACCCATGCCACCCAAAAACCCACACCCACCCTAAACATAAAAAATACCCATGCCACCCAAAAGACCACACCCACCCTAAACCCTAAACATACCCCTGCCACCCAAATACCCACACCCACCCTAAACCCTTAAAATACCCTTGCCACCAAAAAACCCACACGTACACCCTTCCTAAACCCTAGAAACACCGTTGCTGTCACACACACACACACACACCCACACACACACACACACACATATTTTTAGAAATGGGGATCTCTAGTTTGCAGTGTTTGGCAGCTTTGTCCAAAGAGGGGCCTTTGCTTCTAATCAAGGTAAGGGGGATATACTTCTAAAATAACCCCTGCTGACCCCCTTGGTAGCTTTGCACGAGCAGACAGGCTTATCTCAGAGGCAGTTGTAAAGCATTTGTGAACACATACAGTAATACAGTTAAAACACTACAAATGGACACCACACCCATTTAAAAAAAAAAAGTAATCTTTATATACATGAAACAAGACCAAAGTAACAAAAACCCATAATGCAGTTATCAAGGTATCCTTAAAATAGGTTATTCACTCAAATAAAGTTTGTAGCAACAAATACCTCCACCTGGAGTTATTACAACGTCATGACAGATGAAAATCCCAAAGTATGAAACTGACCGTGAAGTGCTCGGCGTCAGGCGTGGAGTCAAGCAGACCCCCAAAGAACAGTACCTTGAAACGATGAAAACAAAGAAGGTGCACAGCGTCGGGGAGTTGATGCTTCGTTGGCGCAGGGCGGCGTCGATTACTTATGGCCCCAGGGAAGGTGAAGCCTCGGTTTCTTACTGCGATGCAGGGGAGGTGAGATGTTGGATTCTTACTATGTCGGGGAGGTGACATCACTAGCAGACCAGACGACCGCACACGTACGAGACGGCGACGCCAGATATATGGCATGTACTTCACTCTTCTTCTTCCTTCTGATTGAAATATAACGAACGGATGGTATAATTTTGCATAATCCGCCACCAATATACTTAAAAACCCCATTGAATATACAACTATCAAGACGGATGGGACGCGTTATATAAAGACATATTTGAGTCCAGCCCTGAAGAAGTCCGGTTTCGGACGAAACGCGTTGGCTATTGTTTTTATCTGCAAATTTTGAATAATAAAAGAAAGAATAAAGAAGAAAATTGACTTGGAACTTTCTTGGGAGAACTATTGGATATCTTTTTTGTTACAAAACAAATGGAAACTAAGCACTAATATTGTGTTCATTACATTGTTTTTGGTGTGCATGGTCAACTTGTGGAACATCACGGCGAGGCGTTGCTTCCTTATGACGGTGCAGTGTCGATGGATTCGGGAGTCACCCACGTCAAGGCTCTGCATTGATGAAGCCCCAGCGTCGGTGAAGTCGAAGCTGCAGTGTGATTCAGGACGATGCGTTGTGGACATCACAAGCGGTGTCCTCGGATCTAGTGAAAGCAGCGGCCTAGATGACGGCTTTGGAGTCCAAACAGCATGGCGTCAGCAGGTGTCGGGTCTATGGTGCATGTGGGGGCGGTGCATTGTGCTCTTCAGGAGCGGTGCCCAAGGCTTTGGTACAGGTTACAGCGTTGCTCGCCGGCATCAGTGTTGCAATTTCCTTCCGTGACAGCTGGAACACCAGTTCCAGATGCAGAAAGACAGAAGGAATGAAGTCCCTGAGACTTTAGAACGGGAGGCCAAATGTGCAGACCAAAACTTGCAGCGTATGACAACTAAAACACATTAACCACCACACAAAATGCATGTAGTGTAAGAACAACACAGCAGTTGGGAACCACCCACATAGACAAGAGCCACACATGCTTAGAGGTGTAGCATAAAATGGGAACCCACCCAGCAAGACTACGACCTCCCTTGAGTAAGGGAACCTAACTGGGATATAACAAAGCAATAAAGAAAAGATGAACATATTTCCACTCTAAACTCTAAAGAATGCAAAAACTCTTTATCTATACTCCTGTAATTTAAACCTGTGACCCATCACCGGTAAGCGACCTCTCACTTGGATAGTATTACTGTGGACACGCTCTCATCTTGTGTACCCTAAGACGTAATGTAAGCTGTAACTAAACTGCAATGCTGGCACTGCAATGCAGGCCCTAAAAATGCAGCTGAAAACAAAATCAAAAGGTTGCCAAATAACATGTTTAACCTAACCATGTGACCCAATTAGGAGAATGACTGAATGCCAATAACAGTAACCATAGCATTTTCTTGTATATGAAGAATATTTTTTTTGTAGAAATATAAGAGAATGTCCAGTCCGATACAATTCACAAACTACAGCATCTCTTGTAACACGAAGCTCACTTTGGCAGCACATGAAAAGTTTTACCAGAATCCATAGGCGAAATGTCAAAACCACAAATGATGAATCCGCAGCTAAAGTTGAGTTGCTGAAAATGTAGCACTCATGCCCACATCAAGTTCGATTTAGTTCTGAGACCATTTTTGGACTAACATGTCACTCCTCATAGAAACAATTAACTTGAAACTGTGTACCCCTAATGGGATTCAGCCACCACTCCACTTGAAATATACAAGGTAAAGAATACAGGAGTAAACCCGTTAACCCAAGTGAGACCGCGTACAGTTTATATCAAAACACAATGTCTCAACTGGAAAACATTTAGAGAAGGCAAGTTTTTTAAAAAAGGATAGCAAAAGTTGCAAGGGGAGGGGAAGAACACTGGTAGACAACAGCAGGAATGGTGCAAGGAACAGGATTATTTTTTATATATTTTATAAGTAGTTATAGCACCACTACAGTATAATAAAAAAAACAGTGATCATCCCATACAAGTGTATACTGAACGTGCAAGTGACAGTGGGTGGCGGAGTGACACAAGAGTGAAATAACAGCGTGAACAGCCCACTAGAAAAATAAATAAAACATGGTCAAATACAACAATCATACAGGGTCAATCTAGGTCAATTGGGTAAATTAATTTGACCACAATAGGCGCCAGCGTTCTGAGCTGAGTAGTCAATGGCGTTACACCCTGTTCAATTTCAGGTCATCATCAGGACAAAGGTCACTTGATTTGGGAGTAGTGCTGTATAGGGTACAGGGAAAAGAAAAGGTAAGGTATGGACGAACCGGGTCCCATGCTCGAACAGGTTGGAATAAACAGGTGCAATAAGTTACCAGGATGCAGCATGTGTGGTGGCCGGAAGGGTGATGTAGGACGGTCCAACACGCAGAGGCGGTCAATGCAGAAGAAACCTGCCGGGGAACAGAGGGGGGTATGAGAGCTGGCGGGGCTAGACGAACCTAGGGCAAAAAACGGTCCATCAAAGTGGCAGGGGGGGGCGAGGAAAAATACCTTAATTGAAGCAAGGTTCGATGTAGGACTGCACGGGGGTGGAATCACTCCGGCGGTTCACGAGATTCAGGGGTTGAAGATCTCTGTGGGAGGAGGTATGCATTAGGGTCAATGGCATTGGAATAGCGCGGGACGTGGTGCCGCTGTGTAAGTAGAGGAAAACACGCATGTACCTTAATTAGCAGAGGTTTTTGGCGAAAAAAGGGGTGTGCAAGTCAATCAGCAGGGTGAGTCAAAATTCGCTGGTATGGAAGACAATGAGTGATTCCCAACAAGCCAAGTCGAGTAAAGCGTCTCTATGTGCCAGAGGGGAGGCGAATAGTGAGCCACGTCCTTTGTTGAGGCAGCGTATAATCACGGTCACATGGCATACAAAACTAGATGGCGAGAGGTGGATACAGTACTAGGCCCCTGGCGAACCGACAGTTACCGTGCGTGTAGAGTAGGGGAGAAGGTGTTCGAGGCCACAGAAAGTTCGGGGCAAGGGGGGGAGAGAGGAGGGTCCGTGTATTAAGCAAAAAAATTATACATCAATCTAAAAATACGCTCACATCGTAGGCTGCCTGTTAATTCATTTCGTAAGCATAATAAGGCCAAGCAAGAGACAAGCTGATTAACAGTGATAGCTTTGAGCCGGCGTTACAGTGGCTCAGTGGGGCAAATAATAACAGGAAAATTCCAGAATACAATTATGGAAACAGTAGAATACAAAGATAGACATAGTCAACATAGTCAAAAGTTAAAAACTTTACTGTATACCAATCAGTTACGTAGGGTAACCTGTAGGGGTTCTGGCTATGTATATTGGCAGAGCTTAGCTAGGAAAGGGTCATTCGTGGGGCAAATCATATAGGGTGTCTAAGGTGCATTGATGACTGAGTTCCATTCTTCAAGTGAGTTTAAACCCCTATTGACAGAATTGCAGTGAGCAGTCCATCCTCATTCGCACTTGTTCATTAGGAGTTGTAGATTTCCACCCCTGGTGGGAAGTTCTGGCTGGTCGATCACTTTCCACACAAAATCTGTTTCAGAATGATTTTTCTTTAAAGTGCCGAACCAGAGGTGCTGTCTCAACATTGCATCCTATTCAACTGTGGTGTTAGGAGATGCGTTGTTTGACCATTTGTGTGGTCTGGCCAATGTATAATAGGTTGCTGGGGCAATTTTTGGCATAAATGACATTGCTGGTGCGGCAATTGAAAAAATGTCTAAGGTGGTAGGTGTGTTCTCCTGTGGCGAATTCCTTAGTGTTGCAGGTAAGGTTACACACAGAGGAGGATTGGGATCTGCAATGGCCAATGACTGGAGGGAGTACCCCTATTGAGGTGACAGAATGGGGGCTTTTCTATTTTTTTTCAAATTGGTTCATGCCACGTGATGGCATGAACCAATTTGTCAGAGAGGTTACTACCACTCTTATAGGAGACAAGAGGGTTCCTTTGTTGTGAACATATCTAGGACCCTAATTAAATATTCCCGATTTATGCCCTTGTGTGGTTATAACAAATCATATCCTTATAAAGGCATAAGAATCATATCTATATTTAGTAATAGCCAATGCAGTCCAAATCCGGCAAGGCTACTTCCTTAGACTCCTAGAAAGCACAACAAGTTCTTTAAACAAACCAAACCTCCAGCAACCTGGGAATTCCCCATGCTTTTGTTTTGATTTGTCCTAGAACTCCTGCGAGTCCTGAAAGAACTGCAAGTTCTTAGTGACATCTTTTATTGACGTCTTATGTCCAACCTTACGTCAAACACAGCATCTTCCAGGTATAAATATACCAGTGTTTGCCTTAAGTAACACAGGGTGGTTTGGAGCAGAGCGGCTATATACTTATCCGAAGCCCAACTGATGCAAGTGCCGAAGGAAGCCGTCCCTCCCATTTGACGCACTGAGAAAGACGCTGTCTTTTTCTCCTGCCGAGAAAATCCAGCTCCAGTGTTTCCAGTCACCCTTGCGGGTTACTAGGAGATCGAGTCCTGAGAACGAGATACAAGACCTCCTTCATTCTAAAACCAAGGTACGGAGCTGATTAGACCCTTAGAGAATTCTTGATTCAGATTCTTGGCAAAACTAACTTAACTTAAACTGCAACTCCCTTACTCCTTCCAACGTACTAGGCTTAGGTTAGGTACACTGGGGTAGGCGTATTTAGAAACACCAGTTGAGTACGTTTAGTCAACTTTAATCATTGTATGTAATTGTATATATTTTATCCGTTTTAAGTATCATATGACTCAGAAACCATATCAATGCTTTTACAGTATTATTTCATAATACTCCTTTTACTGCACGCATTTTACTTTATGACAAGTATTGCAATTGTGGCAATTCACTTCTCTTGCATGAGAAAGAAGACTGCTCAATAAATAACACCTTTTATTGAAAACGCCCGTCTCTCTATTTCTCTGCACTCTGGTGAAACTAAGTATGCACGGTTTACTGAGTGAAATAGATATCTATTGTTTTCACACGACTCTGGAGATATACTCCTTATTCTGGGGGAGCAAAGTTGTCATGTTTATGTGGTTGTCAGAAGCTAATCCCATCTTGTCTAATCAGGGAAGTTAACCTGTTAATTCGAGAAAGTTTCTAATGACCTCTGAGATAGCTGGCATACCTAATTAAGTCTAACATAATCAGTAGAGACCCAGTTAACCTCAGTCCTACGTCTAAACTGCTGTTTATGTTATTCCAATGCGCAGAGCCTTTTGGGTATATAGGAACAACACTACATGGTGCCCAACGTTTGGTAAGGCGATAATCTAACGCAAGATACTAGAGTAACTCAGTCGTGCTTTTACACACAGACCCCTTTTTCCCATAAAAGACTCCAATAGACGTCTAAAGTGAGTGAAAGGTTAATATCCGCCGAAACTTAGTAGGAAATTGAAATTGAAATTGAAAGACTCTTATATAGCGCATGGCTACTCGGAAGCATCCCAGCGCTTGATGTTAAATAGAAGGGTGATGCGGAAATTGAGAGATGGAGAAGGCTGATCTATGGCCTAGGAAACAATGCTGTTTTTAGCTGTTTTCGGAACGCCAGCAGGCTGGGTTCTAAGTGAAGTGATAGCGGAAGGGCATTCCACAGCTTTGCTGCATTTCGGGAGAAAAGGCGATCCCCAGATCGGGCTTTGTTGGTCCTGGGTGTTATAAGGAGATTTTGTTGGTTAGAGCGAAGATGCGTGGATGGAATGTATGGTCTGATCATATCCTTCAGGATGGGGGGGCGGTTCCCATAGAGAGTTTTATGGACCAGACAGAGAGTTTTAAAATGGATTTGCTCTTTTATTGGGAGCCAATGTAGGGACCTTAATGCGGGAGCTGCGGTGGTACGGTGGCTGGTGCCGGTGAGTAGCCTTGCTGCGGAATTTTGAGCTATCTGCAGTTGACGGATGACTGAGGTGGGGGCTCCTAAGTAGAGAGCATTCCCATAGTCCAGCCTCGATAAGATGAGGGACTGGACTATGGTTTTCTTCGCGGTTTCAGGAAGCTGGGGAAGGATTTTACGGATGGTTTTTATTAGACCGAAGCAAGTAGCCACTGTCTTTTTTGCCTGAGTTTTAAAAGAAAGCTCCGTGTCGAGCCAAAACCCTAGGCTTTTTATCTCCGTTTTGGGGGTAGGTCCAGGTCCCATGCAAGGGGGCCACATAGAAGGGGTGTTAAAGGTGGCCTTTATTCCGAGCAACATCAGCTCGGTTTTTCCTCCATTCAGTTTTAGATGGGAGGCATCCATCCATTCTGCGACTTCACCCAGGCAGCTGCAAAGATTGTTCTGGGGGGAGTCCGTCTGGGTGAGGGAGACTACTAGCTGGGTGTCATCAGCGTAGCTCACCAGTTGGATTCCGAAGGGGGCTACTACCTCTGCTAAGGGGGCTATATACACATTAAACAGTATGGGGCTAAGGGAGGAGCCCTGTGGTACCCCACACTGTAATGGTATTGGGAGGGAGCAATTGGTATCTGAGAAAACCTTAAAGGAAGAGATTCTATGTATTAGTTTTCGGTATAGTCAACGTTGAAGGATACAGTGTTCCAAAATATTGTGCACCTAATCTTTGTTTCCTCAAAACTTGCTCTGCAAGAAACTTTCATTAAACAATGTCAAATCACGGCGACAACAACGAAACCGGTGGAGCCGCAGTAGATGCGAATCAACCGGGTGCAGACCTTACAGGGTTTAATGAAGATAACGACCCGGATGCAATAATCATCCCGGTCAATATAAGAAAAACCATAACTATAAAACTTATAGAAAATGGAGTAACATCAAGAGGTGGTACAGTTGTATTTGTGGTAGAGGCACATGCATTTCGGCAGACAGAGGTATTCTATTCCTGGATACATTTTCCAGCAGCACATGCTGTAACACATGAGTTCCACTACCACAAAATAGCGGAAGCTCCAGCGGAATACTCTCCTTTCGAGGAAGTTGAAATTCCACTAACATACCAAGAGCACCTGCTCTGGTTTAATGGCCCCCTAAAACATCAAAATCACATTCCCAGGCTCGGTCCACTAGGTAGACCATAAGCCACATGGCCGATTCTAGCCGGCTACACACCACATTCCGACATTGAAAAAATGTCAAGTGAAGAGCTCTTAGTTAAAATAAAAGAACTAACAAAAGCATATAGAGATTTAGTTCAATTAACATTAGACAATACAACATACCGACTAAAACCCCAACTAATTGAAAATCCTGAAAAGACTTTCATTAAAAATATTCTCAATTCTCAAAAGAAGAAGTGGGAGGGTAATAAACAAACCACTCCCAGAGAAAAACAGTTTCACTCCAGAGGAAGGTCTCCCCAACGAAGAAATAGATCTCCAGAAAGGGGGGGCAAGTCTCCACAGCGGGAGCCCTCTGAAAAGAGATACAACCTTAGAAATAGGGACAATTTGAAAAAACCTGACAGATATCAAGATATTGATACACGTCCCTCTCGATCTTTTCAGACTTCCTCAAAGAAATCGGAAACAAGAGGACGGTCAGAACACAAAGAAGAGCACTTCAAGTCCAAAGACAAGGAACCTGCTCATCAAAGTAAAAAATAACAATATCCCAGTAAGAAGGTAGCCAGTATTAAAATAAAACATGCCGAGAATCCTGAGGACACAACTGAAAAACAGAGAGTGGGCCCAGACAATGCTAGACAGCGCAGCGGAAGTGACCATAGCTCGCAAGATCCTGATGAATCTTTAGAGACAGTGGACATGAATGAATACATTCAAGTGGAAACTGCAGACACCCAAGTGAGCGTGCCCCATAAACTATACGAAATACCATTACGTATAGAGGGAAATAAAATTAGGAAAATAAGAGGTCTCTTTTGTGAGAATCTATCTAAAGGTTATGATATTCTTCTAGCAGAAAGGGACTGGCCACCAGAGGTTGTCAGGGAGTGCCCACATGGTGAAGAAATGATTATGCCTGCCTTCTCAAATCACATTCCAATTCATAAAAAATACACACTTGCTAGAAAATGGGCAGTGTCCCAAACCCCTTCATTATATAAAAAGCATGTAGGATGGGATGAGGATTCTCCTCACCATAAAATCCAGATAAAAAATCGACCTACTGCACAGAGGCAGTATCCTGTTAAGCAAGAAGCTAAAGAACAAGTAAAAGAAATTTTAGATCAACTTGAATATCAGGGGGTGATTGAAACATGCACCTCACTAATGAGCAATCCTTTGTTTCCTGTCTCCAAGCCAGACGACTCATATCGTCTAGTTTTGGACTACAGACACTTAAACTCCTGCTGTAAAACTTTTGCAGTACAAAACTCACACAGTGCAGCACTAATGAATAACATCGTGCGCAAGAAATATAAAACACATTAGATATTTCACGGTTTCTTCTGTCAAAACACAGCACCTGAAAGCAGAAATTTGACCGCTTTCTCCAGCATGGGGACCCAAAAACAATTTTGTCGTCTCCCACAGAGATTCAAGAATAGCCCAGGATTATTTTCAGCCAGGGTAACAGAGTTACTACAAATTTATGATGATGAGGCATTATCTTATGTCGATGACATCTATCTTACAGACGATGACCTGGAGACTCACTTGAAAAGAGTGAACACCATAATACTTGGGTTCACATCTGAAGGGTACAGATTTAACTTTAAAAAATCATGAATTGCCCATTTAACTGTCCTATTTTTAGGATATGAATTATCAAGTGAAGGCAAAAGCCTAGCAGACAACTTCTTAGAGAAGTGTGAAGTACTCCCAACTCCAAAAATGCTGAAAAACTTACAATCAATACTAGGTTTCCTGAATTTCGGAAGAACATACATTCTAAATGTCCAAAATTTTATCTGAATGATACCACTGCTTAAAGCGTACAGTATAATACTCATTTTCGTGTATCTATAGCATTTCAAATGCATTTGATGTATTTTGGGGTGAGCTGGAAAACACATGCATACTTATATGTTTATATATTGCTTAGTATTTAGTAATGATGGACATTATACATGGAGTGGGTGTTGTGAACGTATCTAGAACCCAATTAAATATTCCCGATTCATGCCTTTGTGTGGTTATTGCAAATCATATCCTTGTAAAGGCATAAGAATCATATCCATATTTAGTAATAGCCAATGCAGTCCAAATACGGCAAGGCTACTTCCTTAGACTCCTAGAAAGTACAACGAGTTCTTTAAATAAACCAAACCTCCTGCAACCTGGGAATTCCCCATGCTTTTGTTTTGATTTGTCCTAGAACTCTTGCGAGTCCTGAAAGAACTGTCAGTTCTTAGTGACATCTTTTATTGACGTCTTATGTCCAACCTTAAGTCAAACACGGCACCTTCCAGGTATAAATATACCAGCGTTTGCTTTAAGCAACACACAGTGGTTTGGAGCAGAGCGGCTATCTACTTATCCGAAGCCCAGCTGATGCGAGTGCCGAAGGAAGCCATCGCTCCCATTTGACGCACTGAGAAAGACTCTGTCTTTTTCTCCTGCCGAGAAAATCCAGCTCCAGTGTTTCTAGTCAGCCTTGTGGGTTACTGGGAGATCGAGTCCTGAGAACAAGATACAAGACCTCCTTCATTCTAAAACCAATGTACGGAGCTGATTAGACCCTTAGAGAATTCTTGATTCAGATTCTTTTCAAAACTAACATAACTTAAACTGCAACTCCCTTACTCCTTCTAACGTACTAGGCTTAGGTTAGGTACACTGGGGTAGGCGTATTTAGAAACACCAGTTGAGTACGTTTAGTCAACTTTAATCATTGTATGTAATTGTATATATTTTATCCGTTTTAAGTATCATATGGCTCAGAAACCATATCAATGCTTTTACAGTATTATTTCATAATACTCCTTTTACTGTATGCACTTTACTTTATGGCACGTATTGCAATTGTGGCAATTCACTTCTCTTGCATGAGAAAGAAGACTGCTCAATAAATAACACCTTTTATTGAAAATGCCCGTCTCTCTATTTCTATGCACTCTGGTGAAACTAAGTATGCACGGTTGACTGAGTGAAATACATATCTATTGTTTTCACACGACTCTGGAGATATACTCCTTATTCTGTGGGAGCAAAGTTGTCATGTTTATGCAGTTGTCAGAAGCTAATCCCTTCTTTTCTAATCAGGGAAGTTAACTCCTCCCTTTCTAGTGACCTCTGAGCTAGCTGGCATACCTAATTAAGCCTAACATATTCAGTAAAGACCTAGTCGACCTCAGTCCTACGTCTAAACTGCCGTTTATGTTATTCCAATGCGCAGAGCCAATTGTGACTATAGGAACTACACTACACCTTAAAGGAGGCATTGGTGCGTAGTATAGGCCAGTTTTTTTGATCACCTTGCTGAATGCATTGCTGGAAGGACTGTAGGTGGATGCAAAGGGGATGCATGAGTTGGTTCCCTTAGGGGAAGGGGATAGGGGTATTTCCCTATGGCAGTACGAAGCCCGTTTGAGGCCTGTGAAACAATGCGTTTAGGGTAGCCTCTGTTTAAGAGAATGGCAGCTTCTCTGAAGTAGTCCTTACGCCACTTACATTTTCTCCGGATACAGAGAAGCTGTCCGTATGGCAGGCCATCTCTAAGGCCTCTTAGATGGTTACTCGAATACATCAGAAGGGTGTTACGTTCAGTAGGTTTTCGATATAGAGTAGTGCCTATCATCCCTTCCTCCGTATGGAGTGTGAGGTCGAGGAAGGGGAGGTCATTATTCCTAACATCAGAGGTGAACGTGAGATGGGGTTGGCAGTTGCTAAGCCAAGAAATAAAGGATGATAAGTCTTCGTGTGCGCCATGCCAAAGTAGAAGAATATCATTGATGTAACATCGCCAGAGATTGGTTTTGTCTAGGAAGGGGCTGTTAACTGATAGAAAATGAGTGGTTTCAAGGTAATGTACATAAAGAATGGCAAAATTAGGGGTGAATCAAGTCCCCTTGTCGACACCTTTGATCCGTAGGTCAAATGTTTCCTCATATAGAAAATAGTTATTTGTTAGGGCAATGCATAGTAGGTCCATGGGAAAATCAGAGGGGATGCAAACTGGTTTTCAGTTTAAGAGTTGCCTAATAATAGACAATCCTTTGGTGTGGGGTATGTTTGTGTACCAGGATTTAATATCGAGACCTATCATGAGGTCGTTGTCAGTGTTAAAGAGTACGCATTCAATGTTGTTTATTAGGTGAGTACTGTCCTTGATGAATTAGTTTGTCAAAGGGACAAATTCCTTTAGAAAAGAATCAATGTATTTGCCAAGAGGTTCCAGTATGGAACCATAGCCCGAGACTATGGGTCTTCCAGGTGGGTCACAAGGGTGTTTATGTATTTTAGGTAAAACATAAATAACCGGAATTCTGGGATGTTGGTTATTGAGGAAGGTGTGTTGTTTTTTGGAGATGATCGCTGAGTGCAAGGCTTCTGTGATAATCACTAGTATTTCTTTACGGATGTCAGGTAAAGGGTCAGAAGACAAAAGATGGTAGTGGGAGGAGTTATTAAGTTGGCCTAGGACTTCTGTGTTGTATTTATCTACGTCCATCACCACTATACCACCACCCTTGTCTGCAGGTTTTATAACTATGTGTTTGTTATCACGTAGTTTGACTAAGTGGAGAAGTGTGGCTCAATGGTTAGAACGGCAGACCCTGATGCAGAGGTCTAGCCCGGGACCAGGGTTCAATTCCCTGCCTCGGCCGGTCTAGGGCTAAAAATTCCACGGACCTGATAATTCTCGCCTCGGTGCCTATTCAAATCATGGAGTCCCACTCTGCAACTCTGGGCAATAGCTTGCTCAATCTCCACAACGGCCCCCACAATGCTAAGGATGCCTGGCCTCCACCTTGGGGGTGCCCAGGAGTGGACTCCTCACAGGGAAAGCCAGGATGGGTTCCACAGCGGTATTCGTACAAGCGCCTTGAGACCCTTGCGGGTGAGTAGTGCGCTATACAAGTATCAATTTACATTTACTAAGGCCTGTTTTTCAAGAAGGGGATATTGTAAGTAAAACATTCTGATTGGTGTTCTAGTTCCTTAAATTCATGTAGAACAAGTCTTTCAAAAGCCAGGATTTCTGGGGGTATGGTCGAGGCTGGTGGAAGGAAAGTCGAGACCGGGTGAAACTGTTTCTCATGAGGTCTATTAGAATCAGGTCTGTGGGAAAAAAATGTTTGAGATGGATACGTCTGAAAAAAAACAGTAGGTCCTCTTGCAGTTGGAAAAAGTTATTTCGTTCAGCTGGGACAAAGGATAGGCCTTTACTGAGTAGTGAAATTTCATCCGAGGACAGGATGTGTTGAGACAAATTGAAAATGGGGATGGGAGAGACATGAGAGATGTTGGTTCCTGTGGGTGTAGGATCCACAGTTTGGGGTGGTATGTGGAGGTGTGGGTATTGAAAAGGTGGTGGACTGCATTCTCATGTCATTCACAGGAGGATTACCATTATGTACTGGGCTCCCTGAAGCAATCATTGTTGTGGTCCCCCTTGATAGAATTTGCGGCGTGTTTGGCGCTCGCCCGTGTACTGGTACTGGTAGTTTGGTCTGCTTTGGCCACAGCCCCGTCCACGGGTCCCTCCTAAAAAATGGGTGGCAGTAAGGGTGGCGGATGGGATCTCTCCTTTCGGCGGTCAGTGCTGGGGTTTTCACCAAGGTCTGAGTTCTCAATGGATGTATTGGATGAGCCTTAGAAAGTGATGGCTTGGTTGTTCCTGTATCTACCCCAGCTCCTATTTCTAGGTGGTTGGTACGGTGTGTTGAAAAAAGTCTCAAGGAGGTATGGAGAAGTCGTGTCCTTATTGTAGTTATTTATGTCTTGCTGTATTTTGTTATTCTTTTTATTCTGTTCAAAAGTGTGAAAGGTAGCGATCGTGTTGTTGACTTTATCTAGAAGAGCCTTGGCGTCAGTGATGGATGTATCTGAGAGGATGAGTTTTTCTAGTTCAGCTATTTCTTCAAGCTCTTTTTTGTTGTGTTCTATAGCTGTATCTATGCCCAGCACCATGCAGTGCCTGGAGCAGGTGGTGGCAAGTTGACTAAAACCAGTCTGGAATTTAGGATCGTTGGTAAAAGTAGCTGGAATATTACGTATTCGAAGTCCTAGTGGTATAGTGTCGGATTTGAGATACTCTGTTAGCATCCGTGCGTTTAGGTCTGTGCATTTCTGTTTTTTCTTTAAGTTTTCAAGCTGTTCTAGAAGCGCTCTAGAGGTATTATCGGTAGCCTGAAGGGGAGTGGATGGGTGTGAAAGTAGGGAGGGCCCGCTCAAGATGCCTTGGATGTAGTCATCCGTGTAAGCATAGTGTGTAAATCAATAGCACATTACGTAACAATTCAATTTGTACAAATAAAGAGAATACTCTTGCAACCCAGCGGTTGTTCAATATCAAGGCAAAGAATACAGGAATAAACCCGTTAACCCAGGTGAGACCGGGTACAGTTTATATCAAAACACAATGTCTCAACTAGAAAACATTTAGAGAAGGACATTTTTTAAAAAGGATATCAGAAGTCACAATGGAAGGGGAAGAACAAAGGGAGCAGGAATGGTGCAAGGAACAGGATTATTTTATATATATTATATAAGTAGTTATATCAGCACTACAGTATAATTAAATAAAACAGTGACCATACCATACAAGTGTGCACTGAACGTGCAAGTGGCAGTGGGCGGCGCATTAAATGTTTTCCAGTTAAGACATTGCCACTTGAAATAAATGGCATTCAGTCCCATCTCAAATCTCAAAAGAAGCAAACTCACCAAAATCAAAGACCCCGGAGACACTGGAACATAGTGCACAAATACTTCGCTGTCCGGCCCTACGAATTAGACGTCAGCCATCATTGAACGACACAGAATTGAAAACAAAGATGGCGGCATGCAAACGAAACACAGCCGGGTGGCTCAAGGTGGGTATGTGCTCCTAAAATGTAATTTGGAAGTGTTGGGTCACGGAGGACGAGACAGAAGTTCTCCTCAGAGGCACATGACGCGACCACAAAGAAACGGTTAGAGGCGCGCAAACAATTTTATAAAAAATGCCTTGCAGCCCTTTTTAATGCAGCAATGACATAACTGTAACTGCCTCAAGTTCAGGATTGTGTTGTTCACACCTTGAAAAAAAATAATACACATACCGATAGAGCCTTCCCGCTGATTTGATCCTATTAAACCACTCAGAAACCTTACACCAGCCTTGAAGGAACATGCGTCATCTGATAGAAGCTGGCGTTGAAATCCATATACCTTGTTAAATGATAATAATGCCACATGTTTAAGCCGTCCCATTGCTGAGTACAGATGTAAACCTTTGCTCCAACACTCAGCAAACAAAACTTCCTCTGCAAATCTCTCCAGGTCCAGGTTGCCAGGAGCACGAAAACGCATTGTGCAGGAATCTACCCTTCAGCGCACACATCCAAATGACAATGCAGGTTGACAGGCCTGCTGAGCCAAAAAGCCAGCAAGATGTTCCTGTGAGTGCACCACAGATTGCCCCAGAATAACACTCAGATAAAATTTCCATGAAAATCTCAATGAGCGCAGAGTCCATATTGATGTAGAAAGTACCAAAGATAACATGTGGAAGAACTCAGGCTCAAACCAGTTATCCACTGGTATAAATGACAATTTTAGTTGTCCAATGAAGCATGTCCAAGCTGGGGCTGTCCATTGACAAGTACACTGGTGGTGCTGGCTTGCCTGTAACACCATTCTTGATGCTTGAATCTACGGTTCTTGGTTTCTTTTGGTTATTTTTTTACATTTTTTTTATAAAGTTGTATTTTTTCCAGATAGATTCAGTACCATAAAAATGTACATTTGTTTCTCGAGGAACAATTTATCAATCAAAATAAAATACAAATTAATGAGATCCAATACATTTTTTAAATCAGTAGAACAGCAATTCTTCCTTGTGAATAAAAAGATCAAAAGCCCATTCTAAATATTACACATCAATAACTAAATTAGATCAAGATCTACTATCATTCATAGCTTCCTTCCATCTGTAAATAGGTTCCCAAATACGCCTGCCAAGTTTTTTCCCTCTCTTGCCCTTTCTCTCATAAATCCCTTTCTCCAAATTATATGTAGCCTGCAATTTAGCAAGCCATTGCTGAAAGGTTAGGGCTGGTTGATCCAGCCAAGCAGAGGCTATGAAAAATATGTAAGGCAGCCATAGCAAGAAACAGAAAATAATAAAATGAGTTTTGCCTTCCCTTAATTTGGATCCCCAAAAGCATTAGAGCAGGATATAATGGCATTTGTATGTTCAGTGTTTAATCCAGAAATGTTTCTATCACTTTTATTAAATTTGCCAGCCGGGTGCAGGTTGAGAACATGTCCACGTGTCCAGTGTCCACCCCACTGCGCTATCCTTGCAGGCATATGATATAAAGAAAAGATTGTTTTAAAATACTGAGCCTGTAGTGCCCCTGAACACAAGATATCTGACCCAGTTCTAGCAAATCAGAAAAGCAATCCTGATCTTTGCCTAACTTATCAGCCCACTTTTTCCCATATTTATCCAAGTCATCCGGCCTAAGTCATTGCAATTCAGCATAAATTCCCTTAATAATGCAGTTCTCTCCCGCTCTTATATCATCTATGATTACAACTTTTTGGATAATGCACGGTCCTCCTCTTTTCCCTTTAAAAAAGCTCCATAACTGTAAATATAAAAAAAGATTCTTCTATTAACACCATAATTAAGTTGGATATCACTAAACACCCGATTCCCATAAGAACCGATTAAGTCCCTAACACCCGCAGGCCCATCCTCTCCTATTCCAACATTATTGCCTCGGAAAAAATTCGGGGAGCATTGGATTTCTGTACAGCTGAGTGTAAAAATGAAATCTGCCAAGGACAATTTACTTTTTAAGTGCAGCCCAGATCTTATATGCGGCCGTCAAAGTCTTAAATCTCGTTTTTTATAATAGCTTGGTTCGCTATATTACATAAAACAATTGATCGCTCCGTCTCCTAATAGTAATTCATATACATCAGGAGATCCTATATTATCCCAAGAGACACCAACAACCCTACTGAATAGACCAGACATACATTGTAGAGCCGAAGCCCAATAATACATCTTAAAATCGGGGACTGCCCAACCTCCTCTCTTCCTAGGCAAATACATATATCTTATAGCCCGTCTAGATTTTCCATGAGCCCATATAAACCTATTCGCGATATGCTCAAGTATCATAAACCATTGCCTCTTAAACTCTAACGGTATGGCCCTAAAGAGATACAATATCTTAGGGAGGAATACCATCTTTACCACATTACTGCGACCTACCACTGCAGTATGAAGATTATGCAATCTATCAAAATCTTTTTTAGCTTTCCCTATAATTGGTTCCATATTTCTTTCTACTAGCTTCCCCAAATCTAGAGTTATATCAATAACCAGGTTTCTTTTAGTTCTGCTCCATCATGTTCATACTATATTCAGGTTCTTGTAATCTTGTAACTTGAGGCACGCTTCAGTCTTTGTCCAGATCGTCGCCAAAAAATGTTGTGTCTTACCACAGGTAGCCGAGTTGTTTATTTTGTATTTCTTTATTGACTTCAAGTTGCAGGTAAGTAAATATATACATCAGTCTATAAGCCAAGTGAACCGTTTACACCAGCCCCACCAGGAGCAGCCTGCCTGCTGCTCAGCCCCTCTCCAACTGTCACCACTCATCCACACAGTCACCTAAGCATTCCACATATCACAGTCACACCAACATTCCAATACCAAACTCTCACTCTGGCTGAGCAGCTAGGAGATAGCTAGGCTGGGAAGCATACATAAATACAATCAGGATATTATACAAACCTAGTAGTGGCACACCTGATGGATAAGCAAGAAAATAACTATTTTCTGAAAATTGTTTTTTTCAAACACAGAATGTAAATATCACCCTCACCAAAAATGCATTTTACCATTCTGAGTTCAGGCATACTAAACTTTATTTCCTGAACTTGTTCCCATGGTTAGTTATGTTTATAAGATGTTATAACCAAAACTCCCCATTTTTTCCTACAGGAACAGGTAGCCTTGCAATAGTGAAAAACAAAATTGGCAGTAATTCACTATCAGAATATGCCACACACATCAGGGCATGTCCTACATTTCACACTCATTGCACCCTGCCCACAGGGCTACATTGGGCCTACCTTAGGGGGTAACTAACATGTAAGAATAGCTAAAATACTGGCTTGTGGGTGCACTTGCCAGGTCTACATGAAAATGCCAGACTGCATACAGGAACTGCAATGGTAAGCCAGAGTTACATTTACAGGCTACTTATGTGAATGGCAAAACCAGTGCTGCAGGCCCACTAGCAGCTTTGATTTACAGGCCCTGGGCACACATAGTGCACTGTTCTAGGGACTGACTAGTAAATCAAGTATGCCAATCATGGTATTACCAATCCATAACAGCAATTTACAGAGGGAGCACTTGTACATGTGTACTGAACAGCTGTGGCAAAGTGCCCCACACATCTAGACCAGCAAAGAGGTGTCCAACACACAGCAAAAACACAAGAGGTCAAAGCAAAAAATACAGGTGAAACCCACGCCAATGATGCCAGGTCTAACATATATATATTTATATATCTATATATTTATATGGCTATATATATATATCTATATTACCTACTGGCGGTCGCCAGTAGGTAGTTATAGTTAGGATTTTTTCAATGCAAAATCTCAAAATTCTATTGTGAATAACTTTGGCACCGGTTGACGAATCTGCCTGAAAATTTCCTCAAATTTGCCTCGCCGAGCTTCGGTCCTTCCTAGAAAGTTTGGGGGGGATTCGTGAAGTGGGGGCCGAGATAAAATGGGGGTCCCAAAACGTGTTTCCCCATGTTAATTTCCGCAGGGCGGTCGAACTCACTTTTAGCCCGAACGGCTGAATGGATTTCCATTTTCCACCAAACTTGACAAAATTGTAGGGACTGGTAGCCCGATGTGCCTTTGCTATGTCTCAAGAAATGTGCTCCAGTGGTTTTTGAGTAATTTAGGTTAAAAAATATATATATATCTATGGCAGCGCCCCGGTACACGTTCCGGGGAGCGCTCTGGGCGCGCCACGCGAGGTGTCCATAGTGGCCGCCATCTTGTGTCTTGGTGCGATCGAGAAACAAGATGTGGGAAAAACAAAGGGGGAAATGACTATAAGGGGGCAGAGTAGACCCCCCTTGACCCCCTAGGTTTGATGTGGGTCCTATAAAAGGGCCCCGCGGGTGAAAAAAAATATATTTTTTTATTTGCGCGGGGGGAGCGCCCGCTACGCGCACCGGGGAGTGGACCGGGGCGCGTGCCATGGGGAAAAATGAATGATAGAGTTTTTAAAAAAATTAGCCTTTTTTTAGAAATTGGAGGTATTTCTAAAAAGAACTGTTTTTTTTCTTCTTTTTGTTGTTTTATATTTTTTTTATTGTTTTTTGAACATTTTGTACTTTTTTTGGCTTTTATGAACTATTTTGTATTATTTTTTGGTTGTTTTTATGGGGAGAAACAAAAAACAGGGAATGGCTCAACAGTAGCTATGAGCGAATTTTGCGGATCTCGTGTTCGCAAATTTTGCGGATTTGCGGATTCGCAATCCGCAAAATCCGCGAATTCCCGCGAATTTGCGGATTTTTTTTTTTTTTGAGTTCGCCCGTGTTTCTGCCAGTTCGCGAGGGTTTTTACAATTTCGCAATTTGCGAACTTATCTGTTGGGTCGCAAGTTTTGCGAACTTGTTGTTTCTACGTGTCCAGCCTGTTTGGGACACTCTTCTTCATCACTGCCACTCTCTGTCACCACTGCCACTCTCTGACTACTCATGCCACCCTCTGGCCCACCCATGCCACCCTCTGTTTCATCACCACACCCTCTGGTTGTCCAGTGTACATTATTTTCGGCAAAGCAAAGCACACCTTCCCTGCCTCAAGTGACCTGAATTAATTTGGGGCTGATTAATGTGTCACAGAATATTTTTTTAGCTGGCACCTGCTTCCTTAGTGCGCCCTGATTAGTGATCTTTTGCACTTGCTAAGTGCTTTCATTGTTGCAAAATTAGTTACAACACCTGCCCTGCCCCAACTGACAATAATGAATTAGGGGCTGATTAATGGATTTTAACTTCCAGCCTGGCTCCTGCTTGTCTCCCTTAGCTGTAATTCAGGACCTTTGTGGCATATGTGTAACTATTCTGAGGTTCAGAGCAGGGTCACATAATAGTTTCAACTGGCAACTGAACTCTGGAGGGGCCCCTCAGGAAGCACTACAGGAAATGGCTACTAATGATGAGCCTGAACTTTTGAACCTGGTAAGTAGTTACTTTCAGTTTTGCTAAGATCGTATTTCTGCAATTTTTGCACTTATTCGCGGGGCGCGAACTCACGCGAACAGTGCGAGCAGTGCGAGCAAAATCCGCTGCTCGCGGATTTGCGGATTTTGCGGGAGATTCGCAAATCTCGCGGATTGCGGATTTCCCAAAAATCCGCAAAATCCGCGAGCGGAACGGATTTTCCGCCCATGCCTACTCAACAGGAGCAAAAAAAAAGCAGGAAAAAATTAGGGTTTTTTGGGGCAATTGTGGTTGTCACCAGCAAGGAGGATGAGCTTTAGGCTCTGCTCACCATAGGAGATGGTCTTACCACAAAAAATACAGGTGACCCAAAATTCTCCAAATCGTGGTTGAATGCAAGGGATTGTCTCCCTTGTCTCTGGTCCCGATGGAGTGGGTTGTTTTCGTTTGGAGGTGCTGGGTGAAGATTGGGGAGGGTTGCTGGCCAGTTCTCTTATTTCTGCGGCAGCATAGTTGTTAGGGTGCTTGCGCTGCATGTGCCTTATCATGGTATTGTTCATAAATGAATATTTTTTATTTGGGTTACCCCTTGAGAGTTCCATGTCACAGATAAGGCAAGTCACCTTTGCTGCATTCACTTTCTTTTTTCCCTCAGGGATGGAAAAAACTCTCATACAATGTGTGGCTTGGGTTGGTATGGGGTATTGTGTTCTTCCAGCCACCTCCTCCTCATCCCCTCCTCCTCTTCCTCCTCCTCCTCTTCTTCTTGACCACCAATGTGATGTTGTGGTGGTCCTCTTGGTGGTGGTGGTGGTGCAGATGCTCCAGCTGATGCTGCAACTGTAGCCATTTCAAAGTATAAAATATACCTAAAAGATTTCAAAACAGGTCTTCCTCAGTCAAAGGACAAAGTCAGAATAAGGAAAAAAGGTGGGGTCTTTCATCATTTGGAAAAAAAAAATGTCCTGAACCAATGAGAAGTGTTATTTTCAGGTCACAAGACTAGGGATTTCATCATTATGAAACCAAAACTGTTCTGCACCAATTAAAAGTGTTATTTTCAGGTCACATGACCCGACGCGCTTACACGGCGCGCCCGTAGGTGCGCCCCAGGTGGCGTCGCGTAAGCGCGTCGGATGTTTACTTTGCGCAATCGTATTCGCTTGTGTGCTTCCGGGTGCGCTTACGCTGTGCGTATCACGTGGACGCGGCTACGCGATACGTCACAATGTTGTTTTCGCAATAGCGCTAACGGGACGCTCTGCGGAGCGCGTCCTGGGGCGCTTCAAAAGACTGCGCTTTCCGGGGCGCTCACCGGGGCGTGCCCCCGGAGCGCTCCAGGACAAAAAAAATTGTTTTAAATACAAATATAATATAGGATTCATTCATTTTCAAAAATATTACATTTCGTAGCTATAGACATTTGCTATTAACAAAATTGTGAAATTTACTGAAAAAAACATAGGTATATATAGTTAGGAATTAGCATTTAAAAAAACCTATGAAATTCACTGAAAAAACCATAGGTTTCACACCAGTTATAGTTAGGAATTAGCATTTAAAAAACCTATTAAATTCACTGAAAAAACCATAGGTTTCACACCAGTTATAGTTAGCTGGAAATTTTACTGACATAAAACCATTGAAATTCCCATGTTATAGTTAGTTGGACTCACTATAACTTGCGCACCTGCAACACACTGCTGATGACGTCACATATTACATCACTCATGACATGGTCAGTGACATCACTCATGACATCACTGATGACACCATCCTTGTGACAGACTGACAGACCTCCTTTGGGTGTAATGTAACCCTTGAAACACATATTCAAAAATAGAAACTAACATTTTCAAAAAAATTGAGATACCCATACCAGTTACAACAACAAATTCAGTAATTCCACCATCTATATACACATCCTCGCATTCAGCAACAGTTATATATAGTCATTCATACATATACTCACTCATCATATGTAGTGATACACATATACATCCTGTTACACACCGACAGTCATTCAAAAGTTACTCACACACATAACTCACACATGCAAATAAACTATTGAACATCTATTTATTTGCATATACAGCTATACACACACTAGTACATTACTTCTAAGAAAACTTACACATACTTACTCTATTAAACAAACACTTATAGAAAAATACTTATTTAAACAGGAACTCTTTCAATCTCTCACTCTCACATATACTCACTTATATACATCAATACTCACATATACTAGATTAAAACATATGTAGTTACTCATAAAAACACTAGTGAGGCAGGCATTCACTCACTAACACACACATGTTCACACTCATCCACCCATACAGTCCTGCACATACGCTGTCTTAAAAACACATACAAACAGTGAGTCAGTCACCAACCCATGCAGCCACTTATACACAAAGTGAAACACTGATACATATATTTAAAATATTTAAAAATTACTCGCTAATATATGTATTCACTAAGATACACATTATAAGCCAGTTAACCAATCAATATTTTATTAAAAATAATCATCCATTTACACACTTATTTAAACATTTATTCGTCCATCGACCTTTACAAATACATATATAAAACATATTTATTTTTCAGAAAGACACACATTCACTGGATGGTGTCATCAGTGATGTCATGAGTGATGTCACTGACCATGTCATGAGTGATGTAATATGTGATGTCATAAGCAGTGCATTGCAGGCGCGCAAGTTATAGTGAGTCCAACTAACTATAACGTGGGAATTTCAATGGTTTTATGTCAGTAAAATTTCCAGCTAACTATAACTGGTGTGAAACCTATGTTTTTTTCAGTGAATATATATATATATATATATACCTAGTTGGTACAAACCCAATTAAGTTTAATATAGTCAGTAGAGACCTGGAAGGCCGCACTTCTACGTCTACACTGCTGTTTATGTTATTCCAATGCGCAGGGCCTATAGGGAAAATAGGAACTACACTATATGGCGCCCAATGTTTGGTAAGGCGATAAAACTAAGGCAAGATGTTAGAGTAACTCAGTCGTGCTTTTTCACACAGACCCTTTCTACCGTAAGTACTCCAATAGACGTCTGGAGTGGGTGAAAGGTTAAAATCCGCCCGAACTTAGTAGGAAGAGATTCCTATGTAAAGCTCTGGTTTATTCAACGTTGAAGGATACAGTGTTCCAAAATATTGTGCACCTAATCTTTGTCTCCTTGGAGACCTGCACTGCAAAACTTTCATTTATACAATGTCAGTAGAAAACAACGGGACCGCTGAAGCCGCAGTAGATGCGAATCAACGGGACACCGGTATTAATGAACCGGGTTCGATAAACTTCCCGGTCAACATAAGAAAAACTATAACGTTAAAACTTACGGAAAATGGACTGACCACACAAGGTGGCACAGTCGTCTTCGTGATAGAGGCACACGAATATCGGCAGACAGAGGTATTCTATTCTTGGATAAACACATGAGTTCCACTATTACAAAATAGAGGATCCACCGGAAGAGTACGCTCCTTTCGAGGAGATTGAAATCCCATTAAAATAGCAAGAGCACCTGCTCTGGTTTAAAGGCGCCCTAAAACACAATGATCATATTACCAGGTTCGGTCCACTAGGTAGACCTGGAGCAACGTGGCCGGTTCTAGCCAGCTACACACCACATCCGGACATTCAATCAATCAATCAATCAATTAAAGCATTTGTATAGCGCACTACTCACCCGGAGGTTGCAAAAATGTCGAAAGAAGAACTTTTAGCACAGCTAAAAACCATAATCAAAATACATAGACAGTTAGTCCAATATGTAATGCGGACTGCAACGGTCCAAACAGCTGTTAATGTCCCACAGCTGACCCCTCATCAGGGGAACACAAATAAAATTACACCACAGAACATACAATCATGTCTTGGTAGAACACCCATAAAACGGGAACAAATTCCTTTCTGGTTACCGCAGAAAATTACTCAAATAGAGGCAAAATTTCCGAATACTACCCCGATTGAGAAACACAGAATTCTAACCAACTGCCTTCCAATGGGGGTCGTACCACACGTGGAGGACTGTGACACTTGGGGTACAGTCTTTGCTTCCATTTACAAGAAAACACATGGTGTTCCGTCAATGGCGGTAATACCAGATGTGCTAAAACAGATTCAGAATGAATACGGTCCAGAACCTGCTTTGACTCTTGGTATGAAATTACTGAAAGACTTCAAGCAGGTCTCGGCTATATTACTAGCCAATATAAAAGGAGAAGCAGCATTTGTGGCGATCCGCCAGAAGTTGAAGGAAACAGATATAACAGATCAACCAATTGAGCTTGCCAGAATTATAGAAAAATGTTATGAAGAATTAGGTAGAGACAGCTTGGGTGGGAAACCAGTAAAACCCCAACTGCTCGAAAATCCTGAAAAATTATTTATTAAAAATAATTCAAATACTCCCAAAAAGAGCTGGGATGGAAATAAACAATCCACTCCCAAGGAAAAAGTTTTCCAGTCCAGAGGAAGGTCTCCTCGATGGAGGGAAAGAACTCCGACTCGAGAACACCAGTCGCCCCAGAGGGAACCCTCTGAGAAAAGATATAACCTTAGAAATAGGGATAACTTGAAGAAGCCTGATAGATATCAAAGTATTGATACACGTCCCTCTCGATCTTTTTCGCAGAAATCGGAAAGAAGAGGACAGTCAGACCCAGGAGAGCACACCAAGTCCAAAGACAAGGAACCTGCTCAAAATAAAAAATCACAATTTCCAAGAAAGAAGGTAGCCAGTATTAGAGTAATCGAACATGCCGAGAATACTGAGGACACAGCTGAAAAACGGGGAGTGGGCACAGACAATGCTAGACAGTGCAGCAGAAATCACCATAGCTCGCAAGATCCTGATGAGTCATCTGGAGACAGTGGACACAAATGAATACATTCAAGTAGAAACTGCCGACACCAGAGTTAGCGAACCTCATAAGATATACGAAATAACACTGCGTATAGAGGGAGATAAGACTAGAAAAATAAGGGGTCTATTTTGGAATAACCTCTTCAAAGGCTATGACATCCTGTTAGCTGAGAAAGATTGGCCCCCGGAGTTTGTCAGGGAGTGCCCCCGTGGCGAAGAAATAATTATGCCTGCCTTCTCGAATCACATTCCGATTCACACTAAATATACATATGCAAGGAAATGGGCAGTAGCCCAGGCTCCGGCATTATATAAAAATCATATAGGATGGGATGAGGACTCTCCTCCTCACAAAATCCAGTTAAAAAGTCAACCGACTGCACAAAGGCAGTATCCAATTAAGCAAGAAGCTAAAAAACAAGCCAGGGAGATTTTAGACCAACTAGAATACCAGGGGGTGATTGAAACATGCACCTCTCAAATGAACAATCCTTTGTTTCCTGTCTCCAAACCAGACAATTTATATCGTCTAGTTTTGGACTACAGACACCTTAACTCATGTTGCAAAACATTTGCAGTACAAAATTCGCATGGTGCTGCACTAATGAATAACATAGTTCGCAAAAAATATAAAACAACATCAGATATATCTAATGGTTTCTTTTGTCAAAATATTGCACCAGAAAGCAGATACTTGACAACTTTCTAAGTAATGGGGTCTAAGAAAAATTTCTGTAGGCTCCCACAGGGATTCAAGAAAGGCCCAGGACTATTCTCAGCCAGAGTAACAGAGTTACTACAAATATATGATGATGAGGCATTATCTTATGTCGATGACATCTATCTCACAGACGAAGACTTGGAGATTCACTTGAAAAGGGTGAACACCATAATACTTGGGTTCGCAGCAGAGGGTTACAAATTCAACTTTAAAAAGTCTCGAATTGCCCATATGACAGTCTTATTTTTAGGATACGAACTATCAAGTGAAGGAAAAAGCCTGGCGGACAACTTCTTAGAGAAGTGCGCTGTACTCCAAGCATCAAAAACGCTGAAGAACTTACAATCAATTCTAGGATTCCTGAATTTCGGAAGAACTTACATTCTAAATTATGCGGAGAGGGTTAAACCTCTCTACGAACTAATTAAACTTGATTTTAAACGAATCAACTGGACTCAAAAACACACAGAAATTTTGAGATCACTGCAAACAGACATGTTAGCAAAAACAAAATTAGAAACACGTGACAACACACGCAACCTTGTAATCCGAGTCATCCCAGGAAGATGCGGATTCACGTACCTGACCTCTAATGAGGGAGAAAAGGTACCAATAGCTTACAAATCTCACTTGTACACACAAGCAGAAAAAACATTCAGTCTCACAGAAAATACTGTGAAAGCAGTGCAGACTGCTATAGCTAAAGAACGAGAACTAGCACATGGCAAAAGGATCAATGTCCTCACAGTGGAATCCGCCTTCGAGGCGCTATTCAGCCCAGTAAACCTGCCTACAGTGTCACTGGATCCGAAATGGATACAGTGGGAAAATTCTCTTGCTGCGGACGACGTGAAATACTATTTCGCCCCGCACATGAAAAACTGAATGATTTAACTTATGAACAAGAATATCCTCTGCAATTCGAAATTCTGCCTCTCCAACAGTACTCCTGTATAATCTATACAGACAGATTTGTACAGCACTACAATGTAGAAAACAAATCCTACGATGCAGACTGCGCGATTGTTAAAGGTCGTTGGCTGTGCGGTAAATTCAGACCAAAGATAACAAAAACTGAATCAGTGAGAGACTGTTCGGCTCAGAGAGCTGAAATCAGATCTTTAAAGATGGCGCTTGAAAATGCAGAACGTGAATTCCCGACACTAATCGTGTGCGATTCGCATTTTTTGCGTCAACTCTTACAATAATAAATTACAGAGCTGGGTTCAAAATGATTACAAAGATGACACAGGTGCCACAATCAAGCATAAAATGCTTTGGAAACAAGTAGTTCTTTTACAGAAAGAACTACAAAAGACTCACGTGATACACACTCTGAGTCATCAACGTGATGGCGTTCACGTTGCAGGGAATTCATTGGCTAATACAGCCACAGCGGAAGCAACTAAACCGGCTTCCGTAGCCACAAAAAAGCGTTCCGAAAAATACATAGACGGGGAAACCATGCTGGCAGTCAAAACGTCCTTAAAAGGCGACTGTGCAGCACTACCCGTGAACTATCCACTCAATTATGCAGACGTAATTGATGCAAACTCCGTTCCTTATGCTCGAATCCCTGGAGTGGGGGATAGGGTAATTCCAAACACGAACCAGAGAAAGTTGTTAATAGCAGACGCACACATGGGTGAAGGTCCAAGGCACAAGCAGATGAAGGAATCTCTGACTGAATTACAATCAGTATACTGGTGGCCGGGGATGCGCCTGCACCACTATAAATATGTAAAGAACTGTCCTGACTGCGACAGAGATCGCAGCAGCGAATCTAGCGGAGTACTTCCATGGCCTGGTATGTAGACAGGGTAATGCTGTCTATATGCAATCCAGCGTCCTATTAATTGTTTTAGACTATATTCACTTAGAAAATGTGGCCCCAGCGCTCGGCTGAAGCAAAAACTGTTATAAAAGATCTGCGAGTCTTTATCTGCACATACGCAATTGCCACGTTTTATTCTGACCAGGGTCCTGCTTTCAGCTCTCGAGCTTATAAGGAGGCCATGGCCAGTATGGGTGTTGGGTTGCGGTTCTCTTGTCCATTTCACCCCGAAGGGAACAGTGTAGTGGAAAGAAAAAACTGAGACATAAAGCAATCTATAACAGTGAAGGTATTAGGTTCGGGTGATGGGTGGGTCAAACATTTAATAAGTGTCCAACGTAGTCTAAATAATTTGCCAAGAAATTCTCTAAAAGGTATCAGCCCATACGAACTATTGCTCAGAACTAGAATGCATGTTCAGGACCTTGATAGTCAGGCATCAGTGGTAAAAGATAAGAATAAAGACTTTGACATCAAAGATCGTTTGGCTGTTTTACAGGACTTGAATGAAACAAGAAAATCCTTAAGCAAAATAAAAAAAAGCAACAGCCAACTACCACTGAAGAGGCACCACCAGCCCCAGCAAGACCTGTTTGGATTCCAAAGGTTGGGGATCTAGTCAGAGAGAAAATAGCGGTGAAGAAGGAATTTGGGCCTTCTTACAGAAAAACAGTACCTGTCTTGGCAATCAACGGAACAAGATCAGTAGTACTACCGCCTCTTGCTGGTAAAAAGGAGAACAGAGTTGTATCAATCAACCTGGTAAAACCACAAACATGTGGCCTATAATCAACAGTAGGCCCAGTGGACTCCCGAGAAACAACGGAATACCCAAATTTGCAACAATCCAAGAGGTTCAAACTGAAAGACTAATCACATTTGATAAACTTACAGTGGACAGAGAGGGACTATGCAATAATGCCATGGAACTCGTGCCTCTTGAAACACAGATTGAAACAGTTTGTCATGAAACACCAGTCTACAATGATGTGGCATCAGAATGTGCTACCCAAAGACAAATTGAGAAAACAATTCCAACAATTGACAGAACTGCCTCTGCTTGTTTCCTTTCCAGTAAAAGAATTGGCTTGGTAGTTTGGTCTGCCCTGTTCCCATGATGCACTGGGCCAGGGACAGACTTATTTGCATGTAGCCAGGTTCTGAGCTGGGATGGTGCAGTGAGCTAAAAAACGGTGATGGATCAAGCCCTGTTCTGTTGAGTGGGTAGGAGTGTTCTGCTTAATTCAGATACTCTGTCCATCACCACCCCCTTTTCTGAATCGTTTTGTCCACCATAAGCGTGGAAGTGTATGCTCAGACATGAGTCCCTTGCTCACTGCACCATCAGGATTCAAGCAAGCCGGGCCGAAGACGGCTGTAATGCCAGAAACCGGTCCCCGGAAGCTTGTTTCCTTTCCAGTAAAAGAATTGGCTTGGTAGTTTGGTCTGCCCTGTTCCCATGATGCACTGGGCCAGGGACAGACTAATTTGCATGTAGCCAGGCTCTGAGCTGGGATGGTGCAGTGAGCTAAAAAACGGTGATGGATCAAGCCCTGATCTGTTGACTGGGTAGGAGTGTTCTGCTTAATTCAGATACTCTGTCCATCACCACCCCCTTTTCTGAATCGTTTTGTCCACCATAAGCATGGAAGGGTATGCTCAGACATGAGTCCCTTGCTCACTGCACCATCAGGATTCAAGCAAGCCGGGCCAAAGACAGCTGTAATGCCAGAAACCGAGCCCCGGAAGCTTGTTTCCTTTCCAGTAAAAGAATTGGCTTGGTAGTTTGGTCTGCCCTGTTCCCATGATGCACTGGGCCAGGGACAGACTAATTTGCATGTAGCCAGGTTCTGAGCTGGGATGGTGCAGTGAGCTAAAAAAACGGTGATGGATCAAGCCCTGATCTGTTGACTGGGTAGGAGTGTTCTGCTTAATTCAGATACTCTGTCCATCACCACCCCCTTTTCTGAATCGTTTTGTCCACCATAAGCGTGGAAGGGTATGCTCAGACATGAGTCCCTTGCTCACTGCACCATCAGGATTCAAGTAAGCCGGGCCGAAGACGGCTGTAATGCCAGAAACCGGTCCCCGGAAGCTTGTTTCCTTTCCAGTAAAAGAATTGGCTTGGTAGTTTGGTCTGCCCTGTTCCCATGATGCACTGGGCCAGGGACAGACTAATTTGCATGCAGCCAGGTTCTGAGCTGGGATGGTGCAGTGAGCTAAAAAACGGTGATGGATCAAGCCCTGATCTGTTGACTGGGTAGGATTGTTCTGCTTAATTCAGATACTCTGTCCATCACCACCCCCTTTTCTGAATTGTTTTGTCCACCATAAGCGTGGAAGGGTATGCTCAGACATGAGTCCCTTGCTCACTGCACCATCAGGATTCAAGCAAGCCGGGCCGAAGACGGCTGTAATGCCAGAGACCGGTCCCCGGAAGCTTGTTTCCTTTCCAGTAAAAGAATTGGCTTGGTAGTTTGGTCTGCCCTGTTCCCATAATGCACTGGGCCAGGGACAGACTAATTTGCATGTAGCCAGGTTCCGAGCTGGGATGGTGCAGTGAGCTAAAAAAACGGTGATGGATCAAGCCCTGATCTGTTGACTGGGTAGGAGTGTTCTGCTTAATTCAGATACTCTGTCCATCACCACCCCCTTTTCTGAATTTGGCTACTTCATCAACTTCAATACCTTTTCTGAAGATCAAAACGACCAAGAAGTGACGCCAGAAAGAAAGACTTTTAAAGTAAAAGCCACAGAACTCTTTCATCAACTCAAGGAAATTTACCTTATTTCTCCATGGTTAGAGATTTGGTTTGGGCTAGGTATATTTTTCCTCCTGCTTTGGCTCATCATGGTACTTTGTTTGGGAAAATTTATTGAGAGAAAATACAGTTCAATGGACACAGCAAGTCAGAACATCAACTTAGTCCTGAAACCACACAGATCATCTCATGTGAAGAAAAGAGGACTATCATCAGTAAATGTCACAGCCATTCCAATACCCGGTGGGGTAGTATGGGACAAGACTGACTATGAAGTATATGGCCCGGTCGAGATCTTGAAATATCCTCACCAGTTCAAGGTTTCGTTGAGTGACTTTGTAAAACCTAGTACATTCTCTGATGATTGGGATTTTGAAAGTATAAATAATATGATGTCTGATTTAGTGTTGTCAGCAAGATTTACAGAACATGATTATTTACAAGGTTCGTCTAATTATGAACAAATAGAACTGCTTCTCACATTACGGAGACCATTACTTACATAAATCTGCACAACCTAGAAATGTTTTTAAATATAAACAATGGGAACATTGTGCTACTCCACCTAAACGTAGTTCAAAAACATTCTATGAGAAATTCCAGTACTTCTCAGGGTTTATCACAAGTGATGCAGAAATGTTTTATTATAAATTATTGAATAAAACAGGGACGAAAACAATGTTGACAAATACTAAATTGATATATTCAGAAGCATTTTATGAAAAAATGATGACATTTGGTTTTGATTTTTGGAAAAATAACATTGAAACAAAAACCATCTGGGGTACAAAAGATTGGCAGGTACAAGGCCTAGAAGCATTATTTCGAGCCTGCATGATCCCAGAACAAATAATGTTCTTGAATGACACAATTCACCAAACAACCTGTCTTGGCCTAGCTAAGATTAAAGACCTTAACAAACTGTCTATTCCAAAGCCAATACCTGATAATGCAACGACAGTTATTGAAATAGACGTATCTAAAATTTTATATCTAAACAGAACACATCCTGATTGGAAAAAGTGGTTAATCTGGCCGACTGACACGAATAACTGTCAAGATAGATTCCTGAATAAAACAAAGGGGTTACAAATGACCAGACCAGACCCTAGATACTCCCAGAGACAACATCCCATCCAGGGATAGTAACAACATACAGTGAAGCTGTGCCTTGAATGGCTAGAATCATCCACACTGGCAGAAATTAAGCAACACTTATCTTTACATAAAGATGGTGCTGATTTGCTCAATTTCATTCTGGGACCACGCAAACAGCGTCAAAAACGCTTCATAGCGACCAGTATATATGCGGCTTACAACGAGGCTTGGAAAGTGACACAAATTGAAACAGCTGAAAAAATACGAGAAATTGATCGTATTAATTTGGAAAAATCACTTTCTGTTGTGGACAATAGGTTAATGACTCTGTCCTCCAGAATATATTCACTGGACAGTATTGTATCATCTGCCATCGATATACTAGATAAAGACTTGCTAATGTTACAACATGGCCAGTCGCAATTGCTTTCTATTGTACAGCTAGGCTGGACGCTGCAAAATCTTCATTCAGGCTATGTGCCATGGCGTTTAATCAAGACAACGTCATTGTTTTCCATCTTTAACCTTACTGATAAACAAATCAGCTTGGCACAGAAAGGAGCAGACTATACAATCCTGAGCATCGAAAAACTTGAGAGATTACCATTGACAATGTCAGAAAGTCCTGTCATTGAATGGATAATACACGGGATTATCACAATTCCGATAACAACTTTCCGATTTAGAAAGTGCCTTGAATATATACCGACTGGCCAGTATGAACGTTTGGGTAAAGGGTACATTAAGTCAGCATGGAAATTACCATATACACACACATGCTATAGTGACAGCAACAAAAATGTATTTCTTAGTGGTGAAAATTGCAAACATTCACTAAGCGGTATACTTTTGTGCCAGGGTATTAATTTACACGGGGCCTGTGAAGGAAATTCAAACAACCTTTCATGCCACCAACATGTCACACCTGCAACGCAGATAGAGCCTTTCTTTAAGCAGCTCTCTAACGGGAGTTACATTCTAATAACGGATCACAGCTGTTGTGGCCTGATGCCAAGGAAAGCATATCTCGTAAGCGTAACTTCCCTGGTCACTTGCTGTATGCAAGCATTGTTTCCAAATGGCCATGAAGATTCCGAGACGCCGATTTGGCCGACTTTGAATGTCTCTTCTATACGAATTGATACTTTAAGCAGAATGAAGTCTATGCTTTTACAGACAACAGTGCCCATCACGTCATTAAAAGAGACGGAGGATCTCCAAGTTGCAAGGACGGCTTCGGAGATACATGACCTTTTATCAACAAATTGCCCAGTGCATTTCACAGAAATGCTTAGCCAAATTCTAAATATGTCAGATGCCGTAGGTATCTCAGGCGTATTTAAGACGATTTTTTCAGGACTGTTAACACCATTCAAAACAATTCTGGGCATCAGTCCCAATTTTGTCCATTCAGTCTTTGGCAGCATACCCCTAATTTGGGGACTTGTAGCAGGCATTTTATTTTTGATCCTCCTGCTCGGATATGGCAAGCCAAAACACAGACATGACTCCAGAAGGGATGGAAGTCAAGTCAAGTCAAGTCATAGAATTTATATAGCGCACTACATACCCAGAGGGTTTCAAGGCGCTTAGGAAGGGGAGGAGGATTACTTGTCAAATATCCACGTTTTAAGTTGCTTTCTGAATGCTAGGTGGTTCTGGGTAAGGCGAAGGTAGGGGGGGGGTGAGTTCCATGTTTTAGCAGCCAGGTATGAAAAGGATCTGCCTCCCATGGTGGTCTTGTTGATGTGAGGTACAGTGGCGAGGGCTTGGCTGGAAGAGCGTAGTTGGCGGGAGGGGGTGTAGAAGGACAGTCGTGAGTTGAGGCATTCTGGACCGATGTCGTAGAGTGATTTGTGTGCGTGGGTAAGCAGTCGGAAAGTGATCCTCTTATTGACGGGTAGCCAGTGGAGGTCTTTAAGGTGACCAGAGATGTGTTTGTTGCGTGGGATGTCTAATATGAGTCTGGCTGAGGCGTTTTGGATTCGTTGGAGTTTCTTCTGGAGTTTTGCGGTAGTACCTGCGTAGAGGGTGTTTCCGTAGTCCAGTCGGCTCGTGACCAGAGCGTGGGTGACTGTTTTCCTTGTTTCGGAGGGGATCCAGCGAAATGTTTTTCTGAGCATGCGAAGAATGTTGAAGCAGGAAGAGGATACGGCGCTGACTTGTCTGTTCATTGAGAGTGAAGAATCCAGGATGACGCCTAGGTTCCGTGCGTGGTCTGTTGGGATGGGTGCTTTTCCGAGGGCTTCCGGCCACCAGGAGTCGTCCCATGCAGAGGGGGATGTACCTAGGATGAGGACTTCTGTTTTGTCTGAGTTCAGTTTCAGACGGCTTTGTTTCATCCATTCGGCGACTTCTTTCATTCCTTCGTGTAGGTTAGTTTTGGCGGTGCTGGGGTCATTGGTGAGAGAAAGGATCAGTTGAGTGTCATCCGCGTATGAGATGATGTTGAGGTTGTGTTGGCGTGCGATGGCCGCGAGGGGGCTCATGTATACGTTGAAGAGGGTGGGGCTGAGTGAGGATCCTTGTGGTACGCCGCAGATGACTTCAGAGGCCTCGGACTTGAATGGTGGAAGGCGGACTCTCTGGGTTCTTCCGGTGAGGAACGAGGTGATCCATTCAAGTGCTTTTCCTTGGATTCCGATGTTACTGAGGCGTTGTAAAAGGGTGCTGTGGCAGACTGTGTCGAATGCTGCAGAGAGGTCAAGGAGGATGAGGGCGACTGTGTCTCCATTGTCCAGTAGAGTTCGAATGTCGTCTGTTGCTGCGATGAGGGCGGTCTCAGTGCTGTGTTTTGCTCGGAATCCAGATTGTGAGGGGTCGAGGGATTTGTTGGCTTCGAGGAAGGCGGCGAGCTGGTTGTTAACAGCTTTCTCGATGACTTTGGCCGGGAATGGAAGAAGCGAGATGGGGCGGTAATTTTTGAGTTCGGTGGGGTCCGCTGTGGGTTTTTTCAGAAGGGCGGTGAGTTCAGCGTGTTTCCAGTCTTCCGGGAAGGTGGCGGAGTTGAAGGAGCAGTTGATGACGTCTCGGAGGTGCGGTGCTATGACGGAGTCTGCTTTGTTGAAGATGTGGTGAGGACATGGGTCTGTGGGGGATCCTGAGTGGATGGAATTCATTAGGCGGATGGTGTCCTCAGTGGAGATTGGGTTCCAGTCGTTAAGGGTGTTCACGGGGGGAAGATGATCAGCAAATGGTAGGGTGGGTTGGTTTCCGGGTTGGTTGTCAAAGCTTTTGTGGATGTCTGCAATCTTGTTGTGGAAAAATGAGGCTAGGGAGTCGCAGAGGGTTTGAGAGGGGGTGATGTCGTTGGAGTTGGCCGAGGGATTGGAAAATTCCTTGACGATGTTGAAAAGTTCCTTGCTGTTGTGAGCGTTGTTGTCAAGTCGATCCTTGAATGCTGTTTTCTTGGCTTTTCGGATTAGTTGGTGGTGAGTGCGGGTGGCGTTTTTGAAGGCGTCCTTGGTGCTGGTGGTTGGGTCTTTTTTCCAGGCCTTTTCAAGGGAGCGGCAGAGTTTCTTGGACTTCTTGAGATCATCGTTGAACCATGAGGCCTTCTTGCTGCCAGGTTTGTTTTGACGTTTTTTCAGTGGTGCTAAGGTGTCAGCGGAGTTGGATAACCATAGGGTGAGGTTGGCGGCGGCTTCGTTAGCGTTAGAAGAGAGGGCTGGGGTGTTTTGAAGGAGCGATGCGGAGATTTGGTCCGTGGTGATTTTGTTCCAGTTTCTTTGTAGGGTAGGTTGGAGGTGGATGCTGGGTTTTGGTTTGTTGTAGGTGAAGTGAACGCAGCTGTGGTCAGTCCAGAGGAGGTCCGTGGTGTGGCTGAAGGAGACATGGTTGCTGGATGTGAAGATGGGGTCGAGTGTGTGACCTGCGATGTGGGTGGGGGAAGTGACTAGTTGTTTAAGTCCAAGGTTGGCGAGGTTGTCCACGAGGGTGGCGGTGTTGTGGTCGTTGATCTTTTCGAGGTGAAAGTTGAGGTCTCCCAGAAGGATGTAGTCTTTGGAGGGGAGCGCATGTGGGGTGATGAAGTCCGTGATGTCTTCACTGAATTTTGTGCGGGGTCCTGGTGGTCTGTAGAGGAGGGTGCCTCTGAGTGTGGTTTTGGGGTCGATGTGGATCTGGAAGTGAAGGTGTTCGGAGTTGGCGAGGTTGTCGTCAGAGCTGGTTGAGATGCGGATTGATTTCTTATGGACGATAGCGATTCCTCCTCCTGTGTGGCTGGTACGGTCTTTGCGAGTGATCTTATAGTCTTCAGGGATGGCAATGGTGATGTCTGGTGCGGAGGAAGCATTCATGCATGTTTCCGTAAGGAAGGCGATGTCCGGAGAAATGGTGTCTAGTAGATTCCATAGGTCAATGGCGTGCCTGTGGACTGATCGGGTGTTGAGAAGGATGCATTGTAGGTGGTTGGGGTCGGGAATCTGTGGTGTGGTCGTAGCGGAGATGTTGTCGGTGCCGCTGAATTTGCAGGAGAAGCAGGAGAAAGGTCCATGGGTTTGTCCAGGGGCGGCTTGGACGCAGTTGGGTGCGCGACCGGGGTTAAGGGCTAGGAGGGAGGCGGCATCGTAGGAAATGCGGGGGGGCTGGGAGGGACGGGGGCCAGGGGGTCTGGCGCTGGGCGAGGTCCAGGCGCGGACGGGCGTAGACGGGCTTACCTTTGGCGCACCTTCGGCGTGTCCGTAGCGCGTGGACGCTGCGCGTGGACGCTGCGCGTGGGACCATCCGGCTTAAAAGGTTGTTGGAGGGGGCGGAGCGTGGGAGGGTCAGCTGGGAGGCGGGGTCAGAGAGGCTGGTCAGGGGAGAGGACAAACACAAAATGGAGGGCAAAGTGAAACTAAAAGCAGCAGCGAGGGCACAGTACAATGATAGTCAGCAGGCAGCTAAGGCTCACAATTCCACCACAATACCTCTGCCAAAGCGTCACTCAGAGACTAACATTCAAGCACAATGCAGCAATGAGGTGCACGTAATTGACACAGAGCGCCAATATAAATTCAATTACTAGGGTTCGAAGCGCCAATCAGCTACGAAGCGCTAATGTGGAGGAAAAGATACACGCTGTAACTTAAAGGCTATGTGGCACAGAGCGGAAAGCGGAAATTACAATAAAATTGCAACAGGCACTATTCAGATGTTGGCAATTAAGTATTTAAGTCGCTGCGCGCGTGGGAGCTTCAGAACGCGATAGCTCTTGTTAAAGGCAACAATACCAGGCGCAGACAGGCAAGCTCGGGTGCACGGGGCTTCAGCTGTGGTGCAGGTGATGTCAGGAAAGATTCAGGCAGGAGATCGAGGGGAGCGACCGTTCAGGAAGGAATCCCGGCGGTCACAGCTAGGTACGGGCTGGGGAGAGTCTGTTCTACGTGTGTGGGAGGGTCAGCTGGGAGGCGGGGTCAGAGAGGCTGGTCAGGGGAGAGGACAAACACAAAATGGAGGGCAAAGTGAAACTAAAAGCAGCAGCGAGGGCACAGTACAATGATAGGGACCGCATAACTAGAGTCTTTGGTTTGGCCAGGCTGAGAGATCTGAACATGACCTGATTTCTTTCATTCAGACCTATTTGGCAGACCTGCATCTTACCTGTGTTTCGATGTATGCTATGCGGAGATGAATGCGTGTTGGACACCTGTCTTGCACTTCCATTAGCAGTACCAATGGATATCGATACCTTGCTAAGTCCTGTAACGGCTCATGCATTGTGTTGTCCCCAGCGGCTACCAATCCTGATGACGGCATTCGTTGAGACTCCTGTGCTACGACTAGGTGGTGACAGTGGAGCAAGAAATAAAAGCAACATCACCCAGGTACGACCATCTGTGAGCATTGCTGATCCAGACATTGATGATAGCAATCATTCTCACACCTGCCAAGTTACAGCGTTATCGAACTTGGTCGAACTGTCACCTGATTTTGTAGACCAATTCTTTGAGAGCCTGTCTGATATGATGTTCTCCCCTGAACAGAAACAATAATTTTTGAAAAACATTCCGACACACAGCGTTCGCATGAACTCTGAATTCGGCCTTCAGTTTTGATTAACAAAAACTACTGAAAAGCGTTGGAAATCTATTCCCCTGTTCACCATGAAATGTTTTTTTGGGGGATTGAACACTTTTTCAAAATATTTACCTTTTTTCTGGCACAACAACCTTTGCTTAAAGTAGAACTATTCATAAAGAACAGAACTTCTATTTTTAGTAAATCTAGAGACAAAATAACTTTACCTCAGCCTCTAGCACATTTTACAGCAAATGCATTCATATGTGATGAAATTATCTCGCTCTTCTTTTTTGTATAAAGAGATATTTCATGTGTAATTTTTTTTTCTCGCAAAATCGTTCAACTAATTGCATATGCTATATTTTTGAATGATTTCTATGCTTAATAACGTACAGTAACTATACTTTCATGTATTTCAAATACGCCATTTCAAATGCAATATGTATTTTGGGGTGGGTAATGTTACCATGTATTTCAAATACGCCATTTCAAATGCAATATGTATTTTGGGTTGGGTAATGTTACACACGCATCTTATTGCTTTAGTTTTTAGTAATTTGATGGACATAAATTCGTGGAGTGGGTGTCGTGTTCTATCTAGGACCCCGATCAATATTGTGACCTTATGCCCCTATACGGCTATAATCCATTCATACCCCTATAATGGCATAAACGATCAGAGCCATATTTCAGCCATATTTCAGAAACTCGCCTCTGCAGCTCATTACAGTACATGACACAGCAGAAGCCACTATCTTAGATTCCTAGATTACACTCCGAGTTCTTCAACAAGATAAAACCCCCAGCAACCTGGGAAAGCCCCGCTTGCTTCGTTTATATTAGTAATAGAACTCTAATGAGCACTGTAAGAACAACCAGTTCCTAGTGACATCTTTATTGAAGTCTTATGTCCAAAAACTTACGTCAAACAAGGCACCTTTCAGGTATAAATATTACCAACGTTGCCTTAAGCAACAGCGATGGTGTGGTGAATACAGGAGCCGAACAGCTGCCCCTTGCAGAGCCCAGCAGATGCTATACGCCCATGGACGCTGCCCCTCCTCCTCCTTGACCCGCTGAGAGAGACGCTGTCTTTTCTCCTGCCGAGAAAATCCAGCTCCGGCGTTTCCTGCCTACTCTTGCGAGTGACTGGGATATCGAGTCCTGGAAGGAGATACCAGCCCTCCAACATTCTATTCCAGAGGTATAGTGTTGACTAAACCCTTAGAGAGAATTCTTGAAGCAAATCCTTGGCAAAACCAACTTAACTTAAACTGCTACTTACACCCTCCCAAGTATTAGGCTTAGGTCAGGTACACTGGGGTAGGCGTAGTTAGAAGCACCAGTTGAGTATGTTAGCCTAATGTATATATGAATGTATATATTTTATTCATTTTAACTTTTGTATGGCTAAGAAACCATATCAATGCTTTTACAGTATTATTTTGCAATCCTCCTTTTACTGTACGCACTTTTTATAATAGCAAGTCTTGCAATTGTGGCAATTCATTTGTCTTGCATGAGAAGAAAGACTGTTCAAAAAATAATACCTTTTATTGAAAAACGCCTGTCTCTCTATTCTCTGCATCTTGGTGAAAGTAATTCTTGCACAACTGACTGAGTGAAATAGCTGTCTATTGTTTCACACAACTCTAGAGATTGACTCTTATTCTAAGGAGCAAAGTTGTCATGTTTATGCGGTTGTTGGAAAACTGAATCCCTTCTTGTCTGAGCCAGGGAAGCTAATCACTTCCTATTCAGTCAAGAAAGTTTCCAGTGACCTCTGAGCTAGTTGGTACAAACCCAATTAAGTTTAATATAGTCAGTAGAGACCTGGAAGACCGCACTTCTACGTCTACACTGATGTTTATGTTATTCCAATGCGCAGGGCCTTTAGGGAAAATAGGAACTACACTACAGTCGAAGGGATGTTATAGTTAGGCTTAAGTTTCAATTGTGCATAACCAGTCAAATTCAGCAGTTATAGTTAGCTGAGCTAACTCAGTTGATGTCTAACTGGCTGTATGGGTATGTGTATGGGTACATGAGTGGCTCTATGGGTGATTGATTGGTTGTCTGAGTGGCTGTATGGGTGCCTGAGTGTCGGCATGCCTGTGTGAGGGTAAGTGTGACTGCCAGTATGGATGACTAAGTGGAAGAATCAGTGTCTGTATTGGTTAGTGAGTATGTGTGAGGTACTGTATGGGTGAGTGAGTGTGTGTATGGCTGTGTTGATGAGTGGATGTGTCAAAGTTATAAAGGTGAGTAACTGTGTATGTGGAAGGGAGTATAGGTTAGTGATGGGGTATATGAGTGACTGTATGGATGAGTGAGTGAATGTGATAGTGGCTGTATGAGTGAGTGTGTGCTTGTGTCAAAGACTGTATAGGTTAGTGAGTACTTGTTAGTATCTTTATGGGTGAGTATGTGGCTGTGTGGTTGACTGTATGGGTGAGTAAGTAGATGTGTGAGTAGCTCTTTGGGTGACTGACTCCGTGTGTGAGTGACTGTATGGGAGTAGATATGTCAGTGCCTGTATTAGTGAGCAGGTGGGTGTATGAGACACTATTTGGGTAAGTGCGTGGATGTATGTGTCGCTCTAAGAATCAGTGAGCGGATGTGTAAGGACTGGTATGGGTCTATGAATGGGTTTATGAATGTTTGTGTGGGGAGTAGAAGTAGGTGTATGAAAGGTTGTATGGGTGTGTGAGTGGGTGCTTTAGCGATTTTGTGGATGATGTCATCAGTAATGTTCTCAGTCATATAATTTTAGATTTCATCAGTTACATACCTCACCATGTCATGAGTGATGTAATATGGGTGGTCATTAGAAGTGCATTGAGTAGGCAAGAGTTATAGTTAGCTCAAGCCAACTATAACTGCTGGATTTCACTTTTGTATGAGTGAAGCCTGAGCCCAACTATAATGTCCCCGTAAGGTTTTTTAAATTCCAATTACTAACTATAACGTTCCTGTAACCTTTGGTTTTTTGAATGAATTTTTATGTTTTTAGGTAGACATAGCATTTATTTACAGAGTGGGAGAGAAACGGGGTGTGGCCTATGAAGGCCTCATAGCAATACCATTGTGCAGGACTTAAATGACATAAGGAGGGGTTGTTAGCTCCCAAGGACCATCATCATCACCCAAAAGGGACAAAATCCCCATCTAGCATTGCCCCAGAATGTTTGTTGGCAGAGTGGTAGAGAAACGGCGCGGGTCCTGAATACTTCTCAGCAATCCCGCATTGAGGGACCTACTGAAGGTAACAGGAGGGTGAGTTGGCCCTGCCAAGTCATAGTAAAATGTAAATGTACATGTATTTATATAGCGCAAATCACTGACCGAGGTCGGTATCTAAGCGCTTGCTTAGGGAACTCGTCCTGGTATTCCCCTGTGAGATAACCCCGGCAGGGTATCCACAAGGTGAAAGCCAGGCATCCCGCCGGGAGGGGCCGTTGTGGAGATTTGAATTTGAATTTGAATTTAAAAACATTTATTCAGCGCTCTTTCACCAGGCGGTTTCATGGCGCTATGTGTGATGCAGTGGACGGCGGCAGCTGGAAGAGGCTAGGCAGTGTAGGCTCGCACAAATAGGAAGGTTTTAAGATCCTTCCGGAACTGTAAATAGGAAGGCGATGTGCGAAGAGCAGCAGGAAGGGAGTTCCAGAAGACTGGAGCAAGAACAGCGAATTTCGCTCCACCAGCCTTCTGTTTTTTAAAACGGGGGGTAGCTAAAAGAGCCATATGAGAGGAGCGAAGTTCTCTGCCTGGAAGGTAGGGCTTGATAGCTGAGCATATGAACTCGGGGGCAGTACCCGACCTGGCCTGATAAGTGAGGCAGCCAAGTTTGAAGAGGGCGCGCTCTCTCACCGGGAGCCAATGTAGTGCTTTGAGAAGTGGAGTGGCCCAATGGTACTTAGGTAGGCCATGAATCAGGCGGGCAGCCTGGTTCTGTACCAACTGCAGGCGGTGGATCGCATAGGCAGGGGCACCATTATAGATTATGTTGCCATAATCAATGCGCGATAGTACCATGGCCAGCACGATAATTTTTAAGGCAGAGGGGGAAAAAAAAGGAAGACTTTCCTAATTATTCTGAGGGAAAAAAGCTCATTGCCCAGAGTCGCAGAGTGTGAACCCGTGAGTCGAGAAGGCACCGGAGCGAGAATTATCGAGTCCGTGGAATTTTTAGCCCAAGACCCGCCGAGGCGGGGAATTGAACCCTGGTCCAGGGCCGATCTCAGCTTACGGATCTGCCGACTCTAACCCCTGAGCCACACTTCTCCACTCATAGCAAACTGCAATGTCCAGGGGTGGGAACCCTGGGACATTGCAGCTCTACAAAGTGGTGCCGCTCAGCCCCCTCCTATCTTTTATGTAGCCTGGGGAGGTGGTGGCCCCCTCGGCCAGGGGTCCCCAATGGACCCCCTTAATTATTCTGTATGTCTCGGGGAGTTGGGGGTCCCTGAGGTTGCGGGGTGGCTGTAGAGCTGCTTCCACATTGTTTTGGAATTAGTGTATGCTCCCTGGGTAGGTTCCAGTCACCATGGCAGCGAGAGAGATGCACTGCTCCCCTTCCCCTAATTTACATTTACTGCTCCAGGGAGGTGGTGGTCCCTAGGGCTGCGGGGGAGCTCACATTGTTTTCAAATAATATATTTCTCCCGGGGAGGTGGTGGTTCTCAGGACAGTGGGGAAGCCGCATGGATCTACCATCCCTAATTTACATTTACTGCCATGTGGAGGTGGTGGTACCTCGGGTGCGAGGGAGACAGTAGAGTCTCTCCCTGCATTTTTTTTTTAAATAATGTATTTGCACCAAGAGGTGGCAGTGCCAGGGGCAGTGGGGGAGCTGCATGGCCCCCCTGCCCCTAATTTAAATTTACAGCCCAGGGAGGTGGATTTCCCCGGGGCTGCGGGGTGGCCGAGTGAACAGACCACATTTTTATTGTTCAGTGCCTTATGGAGGTGGCGGGCCCCAGGGATGCAGTGGGGCAGGTGAGCCCCCACATTTGTATACTATAGTGCCTAAGGGTGGTGGTGGAATCCGTGGCTTTTCTAAAGCATAGGAGGGAGTCTTATGAGCCCCACTCCTTCATTACCCTCATGCCCCCTGGACCTGGCCCACCCAGCGGTCAATAATGAACAAAGTGTGGGAGTCCGCGCTTGATGTTAAAAAATATTTCAGCCTGATCTGTGAAATACGCGTTTAATTTTTTTTTTAAAATGGCTAGGAGGGTCAGGGTGTTTCTACCATGCCACCTTTATTTTAAAAATAATGTTGGTGGGACTCGGTTCAAGATGGCTGCCAACACTTCCTGGTTGAAGTGTTGGCAGCCAATCACATTTTAGTAGGGTTTTGTCTCCCAGATATGCATATTTTTTAAACTTTAATATCCCTGAAACAACCAAACAGATTTACATCAAATCAAAAAAAGCACGCTTTCCGGACCAACGTCTAGCTTTCTGCCAAATTTGGTAGTTCGGACTGTAGTCATGTTCACAAAATAAAAAAATCCTTAAGCATAACATGGGGGAACACATTTTGGTACCCCCCTTTTTCTCTGCCCGGCTTGACTGAATACCCTGAAACTTTCAACAAAGCAGCTGAACCAAAAAGGGGAAGTTTGTTGAAAACTTCATGAAGTTCAGCTTCAGTGGGTTGTTCCTCATCCAGTTGGCAATGGCCTTCATTCCTTCATGGAGGTTGTTTTTGGCGGTGTGGGGGTCCTTGGTGAGTGAGAGGATCAGCTGGGTGTTGTCGGCTGGGGATGATGACGTTTAGGTCCTGCTGTCCGGCGAAGTGGGCGAGTGGTGCCATGTAGATGTTGAACAACGTTGGGCTGAGAGATGAGCCTTGGGGTATGCAGCAGATGATCTCGGTGGCTTCGGAGGGTAAGGGGGGAAGCGGATGCTCTGGGTTCTCCCGGAGAGGAAGGAGGTGGTCCAGTCCAGGGCCTTCTCTTGGATTCCGAAGTGGTGGAGGCGTGCTCTTAGTGTGCAGTGGCAGACTGTGTTGAAAGCGGCTGACAGGTCCAGGAGGATGAGGGCAGCGGTTTCTCTGTTGTCGAACATGTTCCTGATGTCGTCGGTGGCGGCGATGAGGGCAGTTTCTGTGCTGTGGTTGCTGGGGAACCCTGACTGACCAGGATGTTCTTTTCTTCATATTACCAACTATGCTACCTGCCATGTGGCTCATGCATGCAATCACAAATGTGTTAAGCAAACATGCTGTTGATTGTGTCATTTAAGTGCCCACCCTAAGAAATAACGAATAAAAGAAAGCATGTCAATGAATGGGAAAACTCTACATAAAACAACTGTCTAACAGAATGAAAAAATGAATGCCAAGGGCTAAAAGGCATGTTACTACCATCAGGATGGAACAACTACCAATAAATCATATGCATCAAACCTCTCTAATGAATGATGTAAACCAATGTGTACATGCAGTTCTTTTTCAAGGTTAAGACCTCCAGATGCTTCTCTGTCTGATAGGGAAGCTGTGTTTTTAGAATGTTTTTTAAAGACCTGATTTTTTTAAAGGTAACTGAGGGATTAGGGCTTACCAACTCTCCAAAGACTGGGTCTGCCCTGACTAGTTGCCAGTGTTTGTTCAACAGTTGTATGATCTTATAAGAGTCACTGTTATATGTAGTTATAAGCCTGACCTGTTCAGAACCGTTACTTTTACATTTTGGTACCAGTAAACTCTCTCGGTTGTTTGGCTAACCTCTATATTGTGGTGCTAATTACCTTCTTAGGATAGCCCCTAGTCACAAATCTACCAGTCATCCTACTCTGTTGTTTCTCAAAAGAGACCGGAGTGCTGCTGTTGTGTTTCACTTGCAAAGTTTTTTCCATATGGTATGCCCCACTTAAGCTTCGGGGAATGATGACTATGTGCATGTAAGACTCTGTTCTCAGCAGTTCCTTTCCTTTAGACACTAGTCTGTATTATGTCCCCACCTACACTAACTAGGACATCAAGTAACTCCATCTCTAATAAGAGTGTTTTAGAAAAACATCAAGACTTTTGCCAATGTTCACCAAATAAGAAAAAGTTGTTTTCAAAGAAGAAACACAACATATTCATTAGCATCATTGAATGATCATATAGAAATAGAGGTTTATCTTTACAAAAATATCTCCACGCCAAAATCATCGTCAAAACAAGTTTGCACTGCAACAACATCAATGGGGGCCATAATGTATGTGCATTTTCGTGGGATGTCCAGAATCTTGTTCATAAAATCCATTCTGTCTCTACAATATGCAGACAAACTTAAGGCATAGGGGCAATAAATATCAGAATACATAGACGTGTACCCACTCACAGCCACTCGCACAGCCACTTACACAATCATTCAGACACTCATTCACCCACTCACAAACTCACTCAGAAACTCACACACCCACTCACAGACTGACTCACACACTCATGGTTATAGGAAACATAATAAAAAGCCAATTAAAGATAATAGAAAACAAAAAGCATATTATTAGTCAATGGGGTGTGTTGCATGTGGACCTAGACACAATTATCCGTTAAATTATGATGAACCACAGTCAGGTAAAATTTGATAGGTCATTCCAATCAAGTGCTTGCATTTTTCTGAAGGTCGAATATAAGAAGTCAGCCAATGCTGACATTTATACATAAGAAGTGTTCTTTTAGGTTGCACATGTAAGTTGGGTAGTTCCACATGATCCTAAAATACTGCCCCCAAACTTCACATCTTGCCATTTGAGGTACATAGCAAAATATCAATTTCCAACTGGCACTTGAGATTAAATTGTAGAAGATGCAGATTGAGGTATTCTGCACTTTCCCGCCACAGGACAGAATGTTCACAGGAGCAATAATGACAAATGTTTAGTTCTATTAGTAGCTTTATTCTACCAAATAATGATCATTCATAAAAATATACACAACAATCTTCCTTATAAACATTCATTATATAATAGTAAACAATAGACATAGCATAAATTGTATAAAATAAACATGGTAAAACATATTTAAAAGTATATAATCGTCAACACTTAATATGCTTATGGACACTTAGCCTAATTCATCCAGTATTTTACCATAAATATCATATAAGGTTAAGACCATATTACACAGATTTCAGCCTCTCTAAACAATGTTGGTCCATATTCTCAAGGAGCTATCGCTGAGTTTATGGCACTTTATCGCAGCCAAAGTTGTGATGAATATATCACCCCATTCACAAGTTGGTGCTAACAGCCCATAGCACCAGTTTACCTGTGATAGCAGCCACAAAAAACATGGCCACAGATTACCCCCGCAACTAACGCTAATTAGATGCAGAGTAGGCATTCCCGAGCAAAAAGCCTCAACAACACCACTCCGCAACATTCTCAATGACCAGCCACATCGGCGATAAGGCCACAAAACATGTGCGTTAGCAGCATGAAAAATACACCTGCTCTGACCTGGTGTAAAGTCGGACCACAGCCTCCACCACAAATGGGAGTCAAGGCCAGAGCCACACCTGAAGAACAACAGATGCCATGGAGCCACTGAACATGCAGCCTGGACACCCAAGAGGCCACAACACCTACCTGCACCACCCCCAGGACTACACCCCACCCCCCGAACCTCCACCGCCCCGCCCCCAACCAACACAGAGGCTGCACAGATAAAGACAGCGAGTGACCCTCTGAAAATGCACCAACCTCACAGACCCAAAACCAGAGTGTGTCAGTGCCACTACAGGCTCAAAAGGACAACCGTCATCCACATTGTGACCACCATTGTACACAGGCTGACACAGCTGACATCCAATATCCAACCCCAGACCAAGATTCTGGCCATGATGCACCTATTGACCACTGGTACCACCCAACCAACAACCGCCAGAGTCGGAGGAGTCACACAGCCAACCCAATCCAAGTCCCTCGCAATGGTTATGGATGACACCATCAGCTTGGTACCCCACTATCTATACTTCCCACACATTGTGCATGAACAGCCGGAGACCAAGCAAGGCATCTACGTCACAGCTGGCTTCCCGCATGTGTCAGGGGGCAATTGACTGCACACATGTCAAACTTGTGCCCCCAGGCAACACTGCACACAATAAGCGCAACAGAAAGCACACTTATCCCACCAATCTCCTGGAAATATTGGACCGCAGAGGAATCCCCGCCAATGGCACCGCAAACAGCCCAAGCAGTGTGCATGATTCCTACACCTTCTAACAGATCAATAGCCTGTTACTTTCCCCCTGGGAAGCGTGAGCGGAGGGGGCTGGCCCGGCGTACACCAGGCCAGCATAGGGGTGTGAATAAAAGGCACGAAACTCTGGGAGTGGTCCTCTTCCAGAATGCCCAATGTCTCTGCCAGCGCAACGCCTCTCACTACACCAGGAGGCCAACGCTGTGAGTGCTGGCGCTTGTAATCCTGTGCGCCTGCTGCACCCCGGGCCGCTGGTCCCCGAAACCTTCTTGCCTGCCCCTGCACACCCAGGTCTCAATGACCACCTGCCGATACCAGCGATTGTTGAAGAGGACCTACCAATTGCCGCTGCAAGCTCCAGGCCTGAGGCCCATGACCTTATCAGCATCCTTGGACAATCACGACCTCTGAGACACAGGCCCGCAGAACTCCATTCTCATTGACTCTACTCCACAGGGGTACACAGTGGACAAGTAGGAAAGACAATTGGAATGCAGACTGGATTAGACCATGGCAGGGAACATCATTTAAGGCTGAGGTTAAGTCACTATGCTCCCTTTGACGTGGTGCCACCAAGCCTGTGCATAGCATCACAACCACACATGTCGGTGGGCCCACGTGGACTACTGTTCCCGGGCCACACTAAGCTCGAGTAGGTCGCACATTTGGAACTAAGTCTTGATCATGCAATGGCTGGGTACACATGGCAAAGCAGACTTTTCATCACTGTACCCCCTTCAATGTGGTGACACCAAATATATGTATAGCAGCAGATCCACACATTTCTGTGTCCCCTTACTGGAAATGCCTGCTGCCTAGACTGCAGTGGAGTTGGTCGCACAATTTGAACTTAGCATTGATTTTCCAATGGCAGAATACATATTGCACGCAAGGAGAAATGTAGGAGAATGGCGCGTTGCAGTCAGGAGGGAAGAAGGATCATCGATTCGGAGGCGATTGAAAACTACAGACAAGGGCCCTGGTGTCACTAACTCTGTGCATCGCGAGCCAACGACACAAGGCAGTGGGCCACTGCTAACCACTACGTCCGAGCTACACTGCGGTCCAGTAGGTCACACAATTGGGACTGAGTCTTGATTTGCCAATGGCTGAGTTCATATCAGTGTACCGGCATCATCGCAGACTGCATCCCCTCTCAGCCCAGGTGCCACTAAGTCTGTTCCCAGACATTCCTGGACACTCACTGGTCGAACATTGGTGGTGTCTGAGTCTATGGACTAGGGGGTAGTTTCATCCACATGTAGCTGATAACAAATTTGTAAAAGCAATGAGGCTGTTGCTTTGCACCCCACTATCTGCTGCTTCCGGATAAAATCAAGCCTTCCACATCATGCCCTGGAGGACACCTTCCACTGTCCCCTGCAAACCCCTGCCACATTCACCTTCAACATCGTTGAGAACCTGGCCAGTCCGCGTGGCCCTACCACAGTGCAACACATGTCACCGTCCCGTGGCAGGTTGCCGGTGCCAGCTGCTGTGCATCCGGGGCCACTAACTCTGTGCAGCTCAAGTCAGGGAGCCGTTTGGTTCAATATTTGATGGCCTCTGAAATGATGGCCTTGGGTGTGTCAACGCCATGTGTCTGTGGGCCTGGTCTGTCCACTGCCTCCAGCCTGAACTGCGGTCTACCAAGCTCACACATCCAATCGAGTCCTGACCGGCCGGGGCGTGGCATCACCGCAGGAGGCACACGCCACCATCACCAGGACCACCTCCAACCACCATCTGCCAGTGTTGAAATAGTGGTCCTGCCAGACTTATGGAGTTGCTTGCACCTATCGTGGATGTCATCATCTGCATGTAATTTGCTCAGCACTCCATTTGCCACTAACTCAGTGCACCGCAACCCATGGACTGTCACGGATTGCATTTCGTGCTGTGGAGAGGTTGCGCAGCAATGTCACCTCAGGCAGTGTGGGAGACCTGGGACGTTGATGTAGAAGATGATGCAGGTCTAAATCACCTCACTGAGTCTGCATCTGGAATATCTAGAAGGGACACAACCCTAGTCGTTTTCATCACAGCTCTAGTGGCCCAACCTCAATGCACTGCAACTCACGGACACTTCAGTTTGTATGTTGGGTGACCTCTGTACTTGCTCTGGCTCCCTCCATGTTGCTCAGCAGTTGACTCAGTTATAAAGTTTTCTATGTTTCCGTTGCACTGGTGTTCCCTGTTCGTGTTGTTGCCAGCACCAAGCACTCGGTGCGGGCTGGCTTGCACTCACCCCACACACATCCAGCACAGGCATCACTGTACATGTGACCCTGCCAATAAAGGGGCCAGGCGCACGTGCCCATAGCCAGTTCAACATAATATCTGCGTGTATTCCTGTGGTTTTGTTGTATGCATGAGGGTCCCTGGGCCCTACAACATTACATTGTGCTGTGTACAGCAGACACAGACATGTCACTGCAGGCAGCGGGTTTGAGCTTGGACATGAAGCTTTGTCATCTCCGACTCAATACGTAAGGGGAGTGGACTGGGCCATTGAAGGCAGAGCCAACGTGGGTGTGTGACTGATATTTGAATGCCCCTGGGTGTGGTTCTTTACTGGGAATGTGTATCTGCATGTGTCTTTATTAAAGTGTGGATCTCTTTTGTGGGGCGTAGGTGTTCCCTGAAGGATATTAGATAGCCACGTATCTGATCTGGTTTGCCTTCCTTGGGTTCAGACCCCATCCACACCGGTTCGGCCACCTTCTTTTGGCATTCTGACACCTGGCATTGGGGTGCCATGTGTGGCTTAGTGAAGTGTTGTGAGCCAGCCGTTTTTGCGGGTGCTTCCTGCTGTGTGATCTGTTGCAGGGTCTGTGTTTTCCTCTGAGTATCTTTGCTGCCCTGGTCCTGGTGGTGGGTTGTGTGGGATGTCCATGGGCTGTTGTAGTACATCAGTGTCGAAGGTGTGGGGGTCCTCTCCAGCATCTCTGATGTGTGGTCTTCTGTGCTCTGCGGGGATATTGGGTGTCCCTCTGTAATATGAAGGGGAGATGCATGTTGACATTATGTTGACATGTATGTTGGTGCATTGTTCTTGTTTACATGCAGACTGTATGACAATGTCCATTGTGACAGTTTAGGAGGTGCAGGGTTTGGATGCGGGACCATGTACATTTGTACTACATGACGGATTTGAGGTTGTACACGTACATTTCCATTTCACAGTTTCCAGCTCTGTTACATATAGTAGGCCTGTTCCCATGCATGTGCAGACCCAGTTGTGTCCTCTGTTATGCAGAGTCATGTTTGCGCATTGTACCACATTGTCGTCAATGTGGGTGTGCTGTTAATGCTTTGTGTGTGTGCTGGAGTGTGCTACGGGGAACATGGACATGATTCTGGATCATTGTGCCTATCTCCCCCATCCCCAGTCCCTGGTCGTTACTCACCCTGTGGATGTTGTGTCAGGTCCTCCCGAGTTGTGTCCACACTGCTGACTACTTGCACCGTCTCCACACTGATGACTGTGGCCTCTGTTTCCTCCTGTGGTGCAGGACTTACGCCTCCTGTCCCCGTTGCTGCATTCCTGTTGGCAGCGGCTTTGTGCCTGGTTTAGATTTTCACATCATGCCAGTGCCTCATGGCCTCCTCCGTTGGCCTCCTTGACACTCCGACTGCATTCTTGGTGGTCTAATTGTGGGCCAGTTGATAGTAGTGTTCGGTTACCTCCATGACGCTGATCTGGTTTTCCTGCGGACTGCACCCCGTCTTCCTCTTCCTCTTCTCCCTGGCCTTCCCGACCCCGTTGTTCCTTGCTGGTGGTCTGTGGGGGTTGTGGGGTTCGCGTCGGCCTCTGCGCTTGGTCAGGGTTCTTCCATGTTGCTAAGCACTTTGGATTGTTTCTGGAGTGTTGTATTTGTAGCTGTTATTGTGCATTCTCCTGCCAGACGCATGGATTTGGAGGCCTGTAGCTGATTTTGGCTGATTTCAGTATCGCGATTGGTCTCATTGCAGCTTTTTTTGCATTCACGTTTTGCATTTTTGCGGCATGGCATTGATTTTAATGGTCATTTGACACATCATCTGGAGACTATCGCATGGTACCACCGTATTGAGAATGCTTGGTTAACACGGCGTAATTTTCCAGCGATGTTGGAAGTTGCGTTAAGTAACTTTTGTGATGGTTATCACACATTTTCGAGAATATGCCCCGCTGTGTTTACTCAAGTTGTGAGATTAAACCTTAAAAAAATAAACCATTCCTGATAACACTCATGGATGGCTGAGGAAAGGTGCCTTCCTAGTCGGTTGACGATTGCTTAATAGTCCAAGGATCGAGGGATACTTCCAGGTTAGCAGTACCCAGGGACCTTGTAGAGACCCGAGCAGCCGGTATGAGTAGCGTGGCTGACTCTTGCATTTTTTAGAACTAGTGTCCATAAGAGTGAAGTGGTAGCAATTGAGTGCAGCCCTGATGAAACTGCTAAAGGTAATATAGCAGTGAAACATGTCGGCACTGGCAGTAGGTAATGGTATGCATGATTGGCTACCAGCCTTTTTAGCATTAAAGTGCACACTATCACCGCCCTATGAATAAAATTGGTTAAGGGACTGGTGTGCAGTGTGTTTTTAAGCACTCTGTGATTTGTGTTTGTTTGTCACTAGCAGAATTTTCTGCACTTCACCATTTGTCACTTTATATGTTGTTTGTTTTGGACACTCCTTTTCTTTCCTCTCACTTTTCTTTGAGAAGCAAGTGATCACCGATGATGAGACAGGGGCCTGTCTGGAAATTTCATACCAGTTACCCCGATGGTGGTGTTTCCGTGAGGGGTCATTTGCTTCTCGCACATATTTTTTCACGTTTATGAGGAACGTCTATTTTTGTAGTGGACGTCTGTGACCAACCTGTTGTTGGCTCATTGTGAGTGGATGTTCTAAGGTGTTTCCCGGGAGAACAGGTGTTTTAATTTGAGCGTAGTGCAGTACCTTCTTAAAAAGCTTATGAGAGTGTAGTGGGGAGAAGGTTTCCAGTATATACCCCCCTGGTTGTCACTATTATAATAGCACGCGATTGGACTGGGTCTTTAGTTTGATATATAGTTTATGAGTGGAGGGCGACCCTTTCTAATTTTTCCCTCTTTGCTCCTTTGTTATTTGAAACACTCATGTTGGGACCAAATTACTAAGTCTAGTAGTTAATGACTTAATCCTAATGCACCAGGTGTAGAGCAAATATCTTGTTAATGCAAACACTCAACATTTTGTTGCGTCTGATCTTAACACTGACAGAACTTCTGCTGGGCGCTTCAAAGATGAAAGATGACATACTGGTATTATCCTCTTTTTTCTAACATGTGCCTAGGAGGAACAGAAAAACCAAAAATGGTCTACCTATTCAGAGCTAAGGGTACATACAGGGCACAGTGGGCTTACAGTACCCTGCTTCCATTTACTTGTACTGTGATTCAGAGGCAAATTTCCATACCTAAATAGTAAATAAAGTGCACGTGGAGGTTCGATCTCATCCATAACAGCCTCAAATAAAAATATGCATTTGAACTCTAGAAACCTTCCAGTTAGGGTGCCCAGTCCTGCAGCATTTAAACAGGAATCCTGAATGTGGACCCACAAGTTTGCCTTTAACAGAAGTACTGCTTCTTTCGTCAGGGATTTGGGATCCTCCCATTTATCCCTCAGCCCTAATCTCAACAAATACAAAATAATAATAATAAAGAAATTTATAAAGCGCATGGTTATGCCATCTCGGTGTGTCCCCGTGCTGGGTGAGAGGAGGTGACATTAACCACTACTGAGAACCACTTCATACTAGCCGGAAAACAGATATGTTTCAAGCAGCTTTCTAAATTTCGCTTCAGAGCTTTCCACCCTAGGTTTTAGCTGGAGCTTATTCCAGTTCTGAGCAGCCCGGACCCTGAAAGAACGACCCGCCATTCTGGCCTTTGCTACTTTAGGAATTTCCAACAGCCCAGTCCCACTGGATCTAAGAGACCTCCTTGGCACATACCTCGTGACCAGGTCGCTCAAATAAGCAGGGCCAGCATTCTGGGCAATACGGTGACAGATGCATAGAGTTTTAAACATAACTCTTGCCTTAACTGGGAGCCAGTGCAGTGAGTTCAGGGCTTTTTTTGAAGCCGCTCTCCTAGGCTGCATAAGAACCAGCCTTGCGGCAGCATTCTGCAAGACCTGTAGTCTCCCAAGACCCTTTGCCGTGGCCCCAAGATAGAGGATATTTCCATAGTCAAGGCGAGATGTGATTAGAGCAGGCACCATCATTTTCCTTGCCCCTAACGGTAGGAGGTCCAATGTTTTACAGAGTTTTTTTTAGTACTCCGAAACATTTCCTGACTAGCCGCCTAATATGTCCATCAAAGGGAAAGAGTAGAGTCCACCCAGATCCCCAGATGTTTTGCCTCTGTGCAAGGTATAGTGGTAGGGCCCAAACTCGGAGGCCACCATTCCGACGTCCAGCTTGATGAATCACCTCCCACCACCAGCACCTCGGTCTTGCTGCCATTCAATTTAAGGCAGTTCTTATCCATCCAGGAGGCAAGCTTCTGCACGCAAGCCCTTAAATTAGAGGCCGCAATCTCTGGTGACGGGGATAAGGAGATCGGAGATCAACTGCTGGGTATTGCCAGCATAAGAGACAACCTCCACTCCAAAACCCTGAACTATCTCTGCCAAAGGAGACATGTATAGGTTAAACAGAGTGGGACTGAGGGCAAAGCCCTGGGGGACTCCCTGATCCAATTTAATGTCCTTGGAGTAGTATGCACCCTGTCTGACCTGAAACCTGTGATCTACGTACCTGGAGACCGGGTCCTGCTTGGATGAGGTTCAATTCGGGTTTAGACCGGCCCACGGGACGGAATCAGCGTTGGTGACTGTGCTAGACGATCTCAGGACGCGAGCCGACCATGGAAGAGCAGCCTTTTTAGTGCTGCTCGATATGTCGGCCGCGTTCGACACAATCAGTCACGCAATTCTGATTAAAAGATTAGAGGAAGTAGGGGTGACAGGCCATGCCCTGAAGTGGCTAACATCATACCTTGGAAATCGCCATCAGGTAGTGTCATTGCCACCTTTCAAATCTAACATCAGAAGAGTGGAGCAAGGTGTTCCACAAGGGTCAGCCATCAGCCCTATCCTCTTTAACCTGTACCTGCGGCCCCTGGTTGCGTTGATTAGATCTTTTGGCATAGCGGTGATTAATTACGTGGATGACACTCAACTTGTCTTCTCGCTTGAGGGCAAGGAAGCAGTGGCGCTAGACACCTTCCACCGTTGTATGCTCGCAACTGCGGACTGGCTGAATCAGAATTCGCTGCAGTTTAACAGCTCTAAGACAGAAGTCTTACACTGCACTACTGATCGCGTCCCTAGACCTCTCCCGCCGGACTTTTGGCCGCCTTCCTTCCAGAGCACGACTGTGTCTGCCACCTCGGTCCGTAATCTGGGAGTGATGTTTGGGTCCAACCTCCAACTGGATGCAGCCGTCAATAAAACAGTGAGCACTTGTATGGGACTGCTTCGCATGCTTAGAAAGGTCCTTCCGATGCTTCCCATGGACAGCAGGCCAGAGGTGGTGAGGAGCATTATTGTAAGTCGCTTGTACTACTGTAATGCTCTATTTCTCGGAGCACCATCTACTCTGATAGGAAAACTGCAATGGGAGCAGAACCTTGCAGCCAAATTAGCGCTTGCTCGTCGCCGCCTTGACTCTTCATCTCAGGCACTAAGGGACCTTCACTGGTTACCGGTCCTTCAGCGGATCGATTTTAAATCTTTATGTATTGTATTCAGGACCCTTCATGGACAAGGCCCAGTGCCACAACAGAATATGTTCCATTGGTACACTCTGTCCAGACCCCTTCGTTCGGCTTCTGCTTACCTTGCTGTGGTGCCTAAAGTTCTGAGATCGCGGCTGGGCGGCCGATCTTTCAGCTTTACGGCAGCCAGGATATGGAATGCTCTTCCGCTAGGACTGAGAAGCATGAATGATCTCAATTCCTTTAAGAAAAATTTAAAAACACATCTCTTTCCTAGGGTTGGATCACTTTAGTTCTTGTAAGTCAGCATGGTGCGAAGCAGGTTCCTTCTAGTCAAAGCGCCAGGATACCCGTTGGGTGACAGACATGCGCTATAAAAGAGTACCAATACATACATACATACATACTAGGAATGATTTTAACCTCTTCAGGGCAAGGCCCGAGACGCCTCCTTTATTCAGACACTGCAGCAAGGTGTAATGGGCTACAGTGTCGAAGGCGGCACTGAGATCTAACATAATCAGAGCCATGGTGTGCCCCGCATCAGCCCCCTATCTAATGGTTTCCATGGCACGTAGCAGGGTGGTTTCCATAGAATGCCCTGCCTGAAAGCCCGATTGTGACGGATAGAGGAGACTTGCGTCTTTCAAATGAGTCATCAGTTGGCGATTGGCCACCTTCTCCGCCACCTTTGCCAAAAATGGCAAAAGCGAGAGGGGACGCAAATTTTCTAATTTGTCTTTAATGACATTCGGCTTCTTCATACCCGGGAGAACAATGGCTCGTTTCCAGTTCCCTGGCAATGTGTGTAGAATGAACAAGACATCTAGCACATGCTTAATAAATGGCTCAAGAGTATCCAAACTTTCCCCCATCACCTTGGTTGGAGCAGGATCTCTTGGGGAACCAGATTTGACACTAAGGCTTATACTCCTTAGTGTCTTAGACGGGGGGACCGTGAAATTGTTCAGTCTCAACCCTGTCTTGCTTTCTCCCATCTGTTCTTCAAATTCAGCACCTCTCATTACAGTCCCTGAGAAGGATGAATACATTTCCTTCACCTTCTCTGAGAAGTAATTTGCAACCCAATTGCACTCCTCAACAGAACCCCTGCTTGGCACAGCCGTAGCCGCCAGGGAGGAGATTTCCTTATATATTTTAAAGAGTTCTTTAGTGGAATTCTACGCCATTCCAATTCTGGTCTTGTAATGATTTGCTTTAGCCCGTCTTAACAGATCTTGGTATTTCCTCTGCTCCTCCCTGTATGTCAGTCTATCCTGGTTCTGAAATCCTTTTCTCCACAGCCTCTCCAAACGTTTACATTCTGCTTTTACTCAATGTAAGGCAGGGGTAAACCAGGGTGCTGTGTTTTGCCCTCTGCCCCTAACTTTGTTCTAGAGCAGCGGTGCCACCTTATTGAGGGCATTAATAATACGCCTCTCCAAATTCTCAGAGGCTGTATCGCTGTCAGAACCACCCAGAGGGCCACCCACACACAGCTCTCTATTAAAATCAGCCTGTACAAAGTTTTTCCACTTCCTGCATGGGTGGTTGCCCATTGCTACCACCTGACCTTTGCTCTCTGGCATCCTTATCACAAAAGGCACCAAAAGTGATCTGACCAGGGAACTGGGAGAGGGGTAGACACCTCAACATCTTCCCAGCTAGCAAACACTGGATCAAGTAGATGTCCGTGCTGATGGGTAGGGGAGACTATTTTCATGCCTCGATGTAATGACTGCAAGTCCTGGCGGAGTTCGGCTGCCTCCTTATTCATAGGGTCCTCCAAATGGAGATTCAGGTCTCCCAAAACCAGGAGCTTATCATGCCTTAAGGCTAAATGAGCAATGCCCTCCAGCAGACTTGGCAGAAAGCGCATTGGGGAACCAGGAGGTCTGTAGATCCAGAACCCTTTTACCGTAGGGCTTATCTTCAATGTGAAAGATCCATCTTCACTAGCACATACTATGACAGGTTCCATGGTGCATTCAAGGGAAGATCTGGAGACTACCGCTATCCCCCTCCTCTGCCTACCACTCTATCAATTCTAGTTATGGTATAGCCGGGTGGGAGTGCCTCTATAATATCGGGATCGGACTTGGCATCCTGCCAGGTCTCAGTAAGAAACAAGAGGTCTAGCTTAGTGTCGTGAGCAGATCAGCAATTTCAATTTTGTGTTTACTAAGGGATCTGCAATTTACTAGGCCACCAGCGAGAGACCCTCTTCCTACCTGCTGAATGTGGTCCAGGCTACAGCTAAATGAACAATAATGACATGTGCTTACTTGAGTAGCCGGCATACTGTGTCTGCAAGCACAGTCCATAGAGGGGCAACAACTGTTGCATAACCTCTCTAAGCCACTTAACTTGTCCAACTGCTTCATCGAGAATTTGTACTTCAGATACGGCTTCTTGAACTGGGATCTGTGTTTAAATAGTCCATAGTCTAACCCAGAACACTAGAGCCTTCCGTTCTATTTTTAAGTTCAAAATATGTTATTGAATATTCATAAACAATAAACACGGACAATTCAGAAAAAAATATTATTGAGCGAAAATACCTCATCACAGTATAAAAATACAAGAACAACCAATGGATTACAATAGGTAATAAAATTGTAAATATTCATTGAAAAAATAAAAAGGAGAGGAGGGGAAGGAAACAGCTAAAAAACTATTGCATTAACTATAAATAGAGCTACCATAGCATAAAAAATAATGTCATATAGTATCAATAAAAAAGAAAAACTAGCTATAAATTTACAATTAAGGTAAATATAAATCAACAGGTTTCCAAAAAGAGTGATGAGTTAGAATTATGATTAATCCCAGTCAAGGATAACTGAGCTCCTCTTCTTGTAAAAAGAACCCATGACCACCAAGCATGAACTGATAATAACAAAACATCTTTCCAACAGAATGTAAAGGATTTTAAAGCAGCTGAAATTCGAAAATTTAAAAGTTTACCTTCTAAGTCTTTTAAGTTTTGCGAAAGAACAGCAGATTTGCATATTACCATTTTGAATGAAACATCATCATAAATATTTAAAGTCCCAAACTTCAGTTCAAAATGTAAAAACTGAAGGACAATCAAAAAGCATATGTTGTAACGTACCGTAATGTAATGCCAACAAGTTGCAGATTGAAGAAGTTTAGCTGGAAATAAACATAATGGAGTCCATAAACAATTGAATATAATATTAGAGTTAGTTTGATAAAGCAAGAAAGGTAGCCAACCAGATATACTACTAAGCCAAATCTCTTTCTTTGCATCAATATTTGATGGCCTCTGGGAAATTGAAAATTACTTATTCCAAAATACTAAAATCATATTTATGTTGTTTGCTAGAGAATTAGATAATTTTGTATATAAAATAGAAACACAATGAGATGATGTGGAGACAGTTTGAATATAAATTGATCAATAAGCTTTAACATTAGAAGGAATAACATGAGGAAAGGAATCTAAAATAGAATTACACAAATATTCATATTTGGTAAGGTCAGATTGAGGTAAAGTAAAATTTGTTTGTAAAGCCTCAAATGATATGAAAGCATTAATGGAATATACATCTTTGAGATAAAAAATGCCAGCAGTAATCCATGAATACCAGAAACTGATATTTCTATTCAATGTAAGACATTGCTATGCCATAATGACAAGTCTTCTGCATTAAACATGGGAGTTTGAAAAATTTAATCTAAATCATTAAAAATCATTTTAGGGGATTTAAGAATAACAGATTTATGGAAAAATGATGATTTATTAGACATGGTTAAGAAAGTGGGTAGTCAAAATGGATTTACTATTGATTTCTCAGAAAGAAGCCGAATCGGTGGATTATTTAAAAAGGAAGGTTAAACCAAAAGGAACTTTTTTTTAAAATAAAAGCTTTATGATAAAGAAAAAAAAGAGGTAATCCAAAACCAGCATTACATTTGGCCGTTTTCAATTTTTTATAACTAATACGAGGCGACTTGATATTCCAAAGAAATTTGGAGAGAAGTTTATCAACATCCTTGTAAAACTTTAATGAAAATGGAGTAGGAATCATGGCAAGGGTTTAGAAGATTTTAGGAGCAATAGTCCTTTTAATAGAATCCATTCTACCCCACCATGAAAGACGTAATGAAGACCATTTAGACATTTTATCTTTAATATAATTCAAGATAAAGTTAAAATTCCATGTTATTGTTGATTTTATGGATGAGGAGAATAGAATACCAAGATAATTCAACTTATCCTTTTGCCAAATAATTTCATTCATAGGTATCATTTCAGGAGAACACTCAATGTTTAAGGGAAAAAAATCAGTTTTGTTAGTATTTAATTTATATCCAGAAACTGTGGAATTCTTTGAAATAATCTCTAATAGGGAAGGGAATGAGGATAGAGGTTCACTAATAAATAAAAGTACACCATCAGCATAAGCTAACGTTTTAATAATAACGTCCTTAATACTGATTCCTTTAATATTATCACCATTTCTTATAGAGGTAAGGAAAGGTTCAATACAAATAAGAAACAAAAGCGGAGAATGGGAGCAACCTTGTCTTGTACCTCTCAAAAGGGAAAATTGACTCAAAACTGGCCATTGATAATTAAATGAGCAGTAGGAGCAAAATATAGAGCAGAAATCATGCGGATAAAGGCTCACCAAAATTAAAATTATAATAAGGTACGTAATAAGAATTGCCAATGAATTTTATCAAATGTTTCTCAGCATCTAATGCGAGAATCCCTGAAGGTAGAATTAAAGTGGAACTTTGTTTAATAACATGTAACAAAGTTCTGGTATTGTTTGCAGAATATCTATTCTTCATAAAACCAGATTGATCTGGATGTATAATAGAATCTAACACAGGGGATAATCTAGAAGCAAGTCTTTTAGCATATCATTTATAACCTTGATTAAATAAAGATATAGGACAATAATTTGACACGAGTGGGGTCCTTATCCGGTTTGGGAAGCACAATAATTAAAGCCTCGGTAAAAGAACCTGAGGTAATTCCTGACGAACCAAAAAATTTAAAAAGTTGAAATAAAATGGCAAAAGTTGTAACTGAAATCCTTTGTAAAACTCAGGAGGAATACCATCGGGAGACTCATTTTTTTAAGAGATTTTATGGCTGATAAAATGTCATCCGTAGTAATGGGTGAGTCAAGCCCAATTTTATCTGATTGGGAAATCTTGGGTAATCCACATGTAGTTAAAAAAGAATCAATTAAGGAGACATCAAGAAAGTTGGGCTTGTTATATAGATTAGAGTAAAAATCCAAAAATTCATTAACTATATCATTGTGAGATAAAGCAATTTTACCATTAGGGCCATGAATTTTATTTATTTGAGTTTTATCTTTTTTATACGTAAATAATTAGCTAAAAGTTTATCAGATCTGTTGGCAGTAAAACAACATTTTGGCTTTAGAATTTGAAATATGAATGCCAGCTCTTTTGCTAAGGATTGAATTAAAACTCATATCAAAGTTTTTGTAGTTTAACTCTATATTGAGGATCATTAGACATAATAAAAAGTCTCTCAAACATTGCAATTTGTTTTTCTAAATGTTTAATATTTGCATTAAAGGTTTTATTTTTGTGGGCCATAATAGAAATAGGTACACCTCTAATATAGGCTTTAAAAGCATCCCATCTATTGTGCATAGAAGTAGAACCTTCAGGGTTGAGTAGCAAATAATCTTGAATGGCATTTAAGAGCTCAGGTTTATTATGTTCATTAAGAACAATGCCAGTATTCATTCGCCATCTAGATTGCTTTGTAAAAGTTTAATTTGAATTCAAAACAAAAGAAATCAAAGCAAGATCTGAAATGTCAATGTTACAAATCTTAGGAGTAATCACGGAGTTAATCAATTGCTTGGATATTAATAAATAATCAATCCTAGAATGAGAATTATGTGGGTTTGAAAAAAATGTAAAACTTTTGTCTGTAGGGAAATGTAGTCGCCAAATATCAACTAATTTAGTGGTTTAAATAAATGATTTAAAAGCATAACAAACCTTAGGAGGATGACATTTAGTTAGAGATAATCTATCTAATAAAGGATCAGATATAACATTAAAATAACCACTGATAATTAAAGGAACTTTACCCAACTTTAGAACTTCAGTTGTAAGATTAGACCAAAAAACAGGATCATCCGCAGTGGGACCATGAACCTTTAGTAAAAATATGACTGAATCATGAACTTTAATTTTAACTATTATATATCTCCCATCAACATCTGAAGTTTTACTCAAATTTGGCAATGTATTTTTTGGAAAAAGAATAGCCACACCATTTTTTTGCCATTTGCAGGAGAGGAGACTATAGTATCAACCCACTTTTTCTTCATTTTGATTTTGTCATCTTTATGAGTCTACTGTATAAAACAAATATCAGCTTTGCAACTACCTAAATAATGTAGCATTTTTGTTCCCTTAACTGGATGACGTAAACCTTTAACATTTAATAAGACTACTTTAATATTATGAACATTAGCCATAATGGAAGAGAAAGAGAAAAGGGGTCAAGAGGAGGAAAGCTAGAAATAAGGAAAGAGTAGGAAAAAATTGTAGCTCCAGAACAAGCAAACGGAAGGAGGAAATAAAACATGGAAAAGATGACAAGCATAATACACTAATATCAGGAGTGAAACGCACACACTCTCTACAAGCATGACCGGAACCATTGGAGCCCAATGCAAGAGTAAATCATCAATTTGTCAGAAAATATGTCATTGGCAATATTCAAGTAGCAGAGTCCTGAGTATCCATTGAGTGCTGTAACAGATGATCCAAAAACTGTCTTAATTCTTCAGGACGATGAAAGGATTTTGAGAAATTATCTTTCCAAATACGTATTGTTGAAGGATCAAAAATATCATATTTGAAACCAAGACTTCTTAGTTGAGGACGAAGAGCAGTCAATTCCTTGCAAATTGAAACAGTCTCCTTGTCAAAATCTTGATGTATAAATATTTTATTCCCATTGACTATTGACAAAGGAATTTCTCGTGCTACTTTCCTGATCAAAACCAAATGGTGGTGACGGAGAACCTTAAAACTCATTTGTCGAGGTTTTGTGTGTTGAGGGTTGCGATGGGAAGGAATCCTGTGTGCCTTATCAATTTCGAATTTTTCTGGAAATTTGATTTTTAGGAGGCCAGGAATCAGATTTTCCAGATATAATCTGCAGTGGGCACCCTCAACATCTTCTGGTAAATTGAAAATGCGTAAGTTATACTGTCTGTTGCAATTTTCATATCTAAAAGTAGTGTCGACATATGTTAAATTTTCGCCACAAGTGGGGTAATAGCGTCTAATTTAACCTTATTATCCTGTATTTTAATTGAATTATCAGAGATTTTCATTGATAGACTAGCCATTTGTTTGCACACGTTTTTAATCTGACGCAATTATATCTGTATTAGCACAAAGTGCCTGAATTTCATCCAGAATTAAAGTTAAGGAAGGTTCAGTTGACTCTACCACTTTAGATTTAATTGGCAGAGGTGAAACCTGCTGTCTCCTTTTATTATGAAGAGAATTTTTATTTTCCATGTTCTTGTAGGATTAATTAAATTTGTAAAGAAATCTAAAGTTAATGATAAAGTAGAGTGTTATTTGAGAAAATATTCTTAAAATTACTGGTGCAGCAGCTAAAATGGTCTTTGAGAGTGGCTAGGCCCAAGCCAGGTCCTTTCTTGCGTGCTCACTCCGCCCCCTGACAGATAAGCCTGGCAATACCTGAAGACAGAGCTGGGTGCAGGAGCCTGAAGAAGATAAACACCACTTCCGCTGCTCAAAAACTTTGGAAACACCTCCACAGCACAGGTACTGGCTTCAATATGGCTGAGATACCCGCCACCCCCTCTCGACACAATCCCCAAGGATGGGAAACCGGAAACCGTACTGAACTTTTGGAAGGCGGGAGGGAGTGACCCTCCCGGCCGTATTTATTAAAATATGAAACAAAATCAAAACATTAAAAATAACAGTTTCATATTATGTACAATTTTATTTCCACATTACGATGTTTGGCTAACCTTAACATATTTCTAATACAAAGGTTCTCCTAGCCGAACTAACATCCTACAAAACATTTTAACTTGAAATTGTACATCCTAACGTTAAGGGCCAACGGCAAGGTCGTAACCGGTGTCAGATCCCTAAACCAGAATTACCCCCCCCACTTGCGAGGGGCGACCGCACAGAGGCTGTACCTCATGTGCATCTACCAATTTCCCTTGACTTGACGGGGGCCCCAATGAACTCGACGCCATTTAATGGTCGTCCGAGGACTCGTGTGAGGTGTCTAGAAGGTAGCGTAAACCCCCCTCCCCAACCCACACAACTTACCACATCTGCCGTCGCAGGTGTCCTGGCCCCGGGAAATTCCCAGGAGGGGCCCGTAGCCCCTCCTATCCAGGAAGGGGCCTTGACCGCCTTCCCTTTCCTTTCGGCGGCCCATCCTTAGAAGGGACCGCCTCCCCGTTGAGGGGCCAATGGCCACCTCCCTCGGGCGCTCCCATCCGTAATGGGTGACGCCCCCCCATAGGGATCTTCCAATTACTGCTCACCGATCATGACCTTACCGCCACAGGCCGGATAGTTGACCGGCTATCCGGACCCCCCCACAAAACTCCTGCCTAAAGGTCATGCTTTAAACTCTTTAGCCAAGCTATGAGGTCTCCTATGAGTAACTCATTCCCCACCCGGGACAAATGGACCCCATCACCCAAATACATACTGTCCCCCTTGATACAACCATGAGGAATACAATGCAGTGCACTTGAACGAAACAATCTACCCAATTTGTTATTTACTTTCTTCACAGAATGATTTAAAGCAGAAACCGAATTCGCCCCCCGCCACACTTTACGTGGAATCATATGGGACCATGCAATTGTGCACCCTGGAACCCTTCTCGCCAACCAACTTACTGTGGAAAGTATCGCCTCGAGAAGAAGTCGTCTACCAGTGGTCACCAAATCGTTGCCCCCAAGATGGACTATGATTATAGATGGCGGTGACCTTGTCCGCCCTAACAAACCCTCGAAAAAGGATTGAAACTGGTCAATACAGAGCCCGCCCCTTCCGTAGAAGGTCACCCTGTACCCGTATTCCCCAGCCATGTGAATCATGTCACCTGCTTTGAATACGTCCGCGGCACGCCTCACGTATGAGTGGCCCACGACCCACACCACTTTTTCCGCAGCCGGTGATGTTTGACCGCTGGTTCCCAGGTGTCGGGTCGACTGCACAGTCCGCCCCGCCTCGTAAGCTTGCGAAACTGTAAACCAAACAAAAACAAGAAGCGTGAGTACATGATAGCAGCTTCACAACATGTGCAACCGCACATACCTTTTGTAACAATTCGAGGACCAACGCCCCAAACGTTTCACTTTTTCTACACTCAGACCCCTGGCTGTTGTCTCAGTAGCAGCCCCTATCCGAAAGGAATGGGTCCCCAGCTCGCCGGGGTTCAAGCCCGCGGCCGAAATTGCCATTGTAAGCACCCGCTGGAACTGAAACCTCGTCAGTGGGGTGGCATCAGCGTGCCTCACAAGGTCCCCCCCCATGATGACGCCCTCTGCGCTAAATATTCCTCTACGCAAACAACAGGGCACATGGGAGATCCGGGAATCCGATGTATGACTACACAATCCCCAATCGCACCCTGATCGGCCTTGGACCTGACAAACGAGACAGTCATCGTCTCCCCCTTAACCTGAATGTGCTCTCGGCACAGTCCCCCCACCGTATCCCGCTTGTTCTTCGCCACCAGTTCGCTTACCCGCATTGCCCCATGGAATGCTAACGCAAAGGCGGCCCGGAATAACACTGTTTCATACTGGGATGAACATGTCGCAGGGAGTACGGATAATAACAGGGCCAACCTATCCAGACCTATCGGGTGCCTCTCATCTACTCTGCGACCCTCAAGGCGTTGCCACCCACGTAGCGCTTTCTGCACCACGAAAGACGCTGTCGGGTCCTGGATCCCATGAGCCCTTGCCATAAAGGAAATGGCGGCCCGATGCCTCTGGGCCGTAGCTACTGATTTGCCTGCCTGATGTAAAGACAGCAAACATTTTACGACAAGCTCTTCCTGGCCCCAAAGCTCCCCCCTAGCAGAACCCAAAAAGGACCAATAGGAACGGAACGCCCCTTCATATGCCTTCCTTGTCCTGGGTGCTAAACTCTCTCCCACGAGGTTTTGTAGTTCGGGGCACCGAGAGACCAGAGAGCTTCGGGAAAGGGTGCCGCTACCGGGTCCGCTGTGGGCAGAAAACCCCAGAAGGCCTGCATACGGAAACGAGAAAGCGCATCAGCCGCTTGGTTCAGTACCCCCGGGACATGTCTTGCCCTAAAGAGCACATTCAACTGCATACACAATAACACAATTTCTTTGAGCAGTCTCAGAATCCATTTGCAACGTGCTGCCTGACTTTTGATACACTCAACCACGGTCATGTTATCAGACCAGAACACCACAGAGTGATCCCGAAACCCCTCAGGCCATGTTTTCAGGGCCACCAAAATAGGGAAGAGTTCAAGAAAAGCAATGTTACTCGTCAGCCCGCACTCGTGCCACCATGACGGCCATTTTTGAGCCGACCATTGCGTACCGAATATGGCGCCAAAACCCATACTCCCCGCCGAATCTGTCCAAAGCCCCAGCTCCTCGGAGGACACCGCCGGCTTGTTCCAGACAATTCGACCATTGAAATCCGCCAGAAATGCCAACCAAATGCGCATGTCCTGGCGAATCTCTGCCAAGAGCCTCGTGCGGTGGTGTCCTTCCTTAAGACCGACCATGGCTTGTGCAATCGAGCGGGAAAAGGGGCGGGCCATTGGCATTACTCTAAGGGCAAAATTAAACTGGCCCACCGTTTGCTGCAATTGATGCAAGTTTACCTTAGTCTCTCGAATACATGTTTCAAGGGAGGCCCTGAATTTTACCACCTTTTCTTTGGGTAACCGAAAGCAACCTTCCTCCGAATCGAGCTCTATCCCCAGAAACTCGAGTGAAGTCGAGGGACCCACAGTCTTACCTGGTGCCAATGGCACACCAAAATGATTCATTAAGCCACAAAATTCTTTTAAAGCCTGTCCACATTCTGGATCCCCGGCTGCCCCCAGGAACAGAAAGTCATCGAGATAATGCATAACATGCTGACAACCCGTCTTTCTCGTAAATACCCATTGCAGAAAACAACTGAACTTTTCAAAATAAGCACAAGATATGGAGCATCCCATTGGCATACATTTATCCATGTAATAGCGACCCTGAAACATGAAACCAAGGAGACGCTGATCGTCTGGGTGTACCGGGAGCAACCGGAACGCTGACTCGATGTCTGATTTTGCCATCAGCGCCCCGGGCCCCAGGCGATTCAACATGGCGACGGCCTCATCGAAAGATGCGTACCGCACCGAACACACTTCCGGGTCTATCGCATCATTCACGGAAAGACCTCGCGGGGCTGACAAATTATGTATTAGCCTAAACTCACCCGGGTCCTTCTTGGGGACCACCCCTAAGGGGGAACAAACAAAGTTAGCAACCGGTGGTAAATCGAATGGACCGGCAACCCGCCCTCGAGTCACCTCTTTCCCAATCTTTACCTGTACCACCGCCGTATGCTGCAGTACCGACAGTTGGTTCTTACAACTTGTTTTACCCTGAAAATTCCCCACTGGAATGCGGAAACCATACGAAAACCCGTCTCGCAACACCCCAGCGGAGACATGATCCGGGTATTCATTGAGCCAAGGAATCATTGCCATGGTATCAACCGGGGTAGGTAAAGGCGCCCCTCGGACTATTTCAGACCTGTTTGGCGCTTCCCCTACCACCGTTATCACCCGTTTTGGCTCTGCACATGGTCTCGGATGGGAGGACTGTCCACACCCCCCACAGTCGTGTCTAAACTTGCATGACCCCTGGGGCCTCGTACATTTTTCCCTGTTAAAATTCCAACAAATCCCCTTTTTACCTGTGTTGCCACTCGACTTCGAGTGATGCTCGTTACCTGCACCCATCCGAAAGGGCGTCCCAGAGGATTGGCGGGAAGACTCACCCCCATTACCCCCCGACAATGGTACCTTTAACATGCCTGAATTCTCCATTTTTTGCCAAGAAATAGAGTCATAACAATCCCAGGTCAGAGCTGGGTCGTGCTCTTTGGCCTTCCTAAAAACATTGTCATAACAAAACCACTGATTGCCCTCGTATGATTGAGAATACTCCATGATACGTGTCTGATATATGGGCAACTCGGACAACAACTCAGGCCTTCGCTCCCCCATAATTGAGGTGAATATGCCAAACGCTCTGCCCCAAGTACCTATGTTCTCATCAACCTTAAAGGCGGCCATTTTGGCGCGCCAAACACTCGGATGCAGAAGCTCTTTTTGGCCCTTCACATGTTTCTATCTCGTAATGGTCGGTAAGCAAAGAAAACATGTTCACATACTTATCAGCCCAAATCTTTTCCTTAACTTCGAGTGGAACATGCTGGGCCACTTTCTCCCTTCGTGAGGGTACAGACCCCTCCCCCGCAATCGGCAGTAGCCGCTTACCTGAACTAGGAGCTGTAATCGCTGCCGAACTCGTGCCCGCTGCGGTCTCGGCCACCGGAACCTGTGGGGGAACAGAAGATGGTGCCTTCGCAGCCTCTCTAGATTCTCGCAATTGCCTTATTACTGCCCTGGCGTCATCCGCCGTGGTGCCCTCACTATCTTTTCCCAACCACGCTGCCAGTTGTGCAGCCAACTCGGGAGGCATATCCTCCCCGTTCACGGGGGTGACTACAACGGGGATCGGATGCCCCTCCTTCGGAACCGGGATTGGCTCTTCTATCGGTGTATCGGGAACCGGGGCCTCCCCCCCAGGTGCCCCCCTCTTGGACCTCTTGCCTCTCCCGCTGGGGACTACTCCCGGCAATGCTGGTCCGATGATTCGCTTCGGGCCTCCCACCCCGTTCATTGCCGCCATCTGCTTTTTCAACTCGGCTATGTCCTTTACGAGCATGCGGAGCATCTGATCGGTACCGACCCGCTTTCCGACCTTCTTGCCCGGCATTCTCCAATGAAGATATCTGAAAGAACAAGAACAAAATTACAACGCTCAAAATTGGCTCTTCGTTCCGTCTCGAGCTCACGTGCAGCGGGGAGGTGCAGCTTCAGAGCACAGGAACAAGAGGATGCTTTCTTGGCTTGTTGCTCCTTTTATCCGTCTTCGGGCGGGCGTAAACCCGCCTCCGCCTGCCTCCGGGGGCGTGGCTGGCGGCTTCAGTGTCTAGGACAACCCACTCCAGGGCGGGAAAAAGCGCGCCCCGGCTACGCCACTTCGGGCATACCAGCCGAGACTCGCCTCCCGCCCAAGATGGCCTCCCGGGGGGATCGGGGTACTCCACCATACGTTCGGGGGGACCGAGTGGTCGCCCCTTTCCAATATACAGTGTCCTCCTTGTAGGCAGAATTCTGACAAAAATGTGTTGTTTTTTAATCAAAAATGGATGAAAACGCACTGGATTTCAGCAGGAGGTGGCCACTTTGTTTTGCGCTCTCGCCCATCTCAAGAGCCTTCAGTTCTGCCATGTGCCTAATGATCTTCAGCCCAAGATCTAGCCGGGCTGGTAGTAACCGGGGGCGAGGAACTTCATTTTGCTTGCGGAGATTTGGTAACTACGCATTTCATTGAAAACACTGAATTCATGCAATAAACTCTGCTACATAGCGGAGTTATCTACTGCACCCACAACCCTTTGATAAAACAACTTTACCTTTACATGCTAAAAAGCATATAACCAATCCACAAAAGTGAACTTTGAAAAATACCAGGCAATGAGAGAGGTGATAATTTTGGGGTCACCCCTAACCTAAGGGGAGGGCAAGCAGATGCCTTGAACACAAAGAGCATAACATGCTGACTGAATCGGTGGTGGACCCATCCTCCTAGGACCACCCTAAGCAAAGATACTGTTAACCTGCATCCCCCCTTTACATTGCAGAGGGACAATCAACACCTCCTGCAGAGCAGACCAGACATATCTTCAGTGATGATGAATAGGACCCCTGGTCACCTGCTCCAACACCCTCCAACGGATCGTAGACAGCCTCTGCATCTCCAGGAGCAGAGCAGCCCAGCTACATTGAGGTGACCCCCATCCCCTGCTCAGACAACACAGCAGGAAGAGCACACCACCAGGGCTGTCTCCCAGGACCCCCACGACCAACGCATGGCATTCTAACGCCATGTGATAGGGTGCCAGGAGAAGATGGCTGATCAGCTGCGGGTGGGGTTCAACCTCAGGGCAGCCAAACTAGTTGCCAAACTTGGATCTCTGAGTCCCATCAGGGACCACTTACAGTCCCTAACGGACACCCACTGTCCGCACCATGCTCCCCAACAATCCTTGGCTGACATCGCTGGGGCCATTATTCGGATACAAAAACTGTCTAGTCAGACAGGCTCCAGCAATAACAGCACAGAGTTGGCACAGATGTGGAGGACAATGGAGACCATGGAGCCGATGCAGGCTGGAAGTATAGCTACCACGGCTGAATACCAGCAAGATGTAGCTATGATCTTCCATGCCCTGCAGATCCTCATCTTGCCATTGCTGACTCAGAGCCTGTACCAGATTACTGTTGCAGGAACTTTGACACACATATCTCCATCCCCTGATGTGTCATTGGCACACAGTGATGCAGCCCTACCACCTTCACCCCCTGATGTGTCCGTGGCACACAGTGATGCAGCCATAACACCACCACACACACCTGACACACCGGACGCAGAAGAATAATCAGAGGAGTGAGATGTGGATGGAAATGAATGTGTGAGGAAGGAGGTAGTAGCATCCATCCCCGCCTTATGGCCTGTCCCTGCCTAGTTTAGCCCTATGCATCATGCCCTGGAACAACACATTCCACTATCCCCCGAAACACTCTGCAACATTCACTCTGGTTACAAATGACACAGCAATCCGGCTGCGGACTGAACTCTTTCTCTTCCAATTAACTTTTCATTCCCCCATGGACTCTGGTTTGCCCACCACTGGGCAACTATGTAATGTGGGCTTGGCAGGGGCAAGTACTACGCCAGCTCTGACACTCCACAGAATGGGAATAAAACATTCCAAATCACACAAATGTGTCAATCAAGTATAAAAGTATGGATGCATGTAGGGACATTGATTGCACTAAAAGGTACACCCTGGTAAATGACATCAATGCGCATGTTTGACCCTGACCCACATGGCCAATTAGATGACTGTGAAGGTGTGAACAAGCTGTGGCCTCATTGCACATAAAAAATAATCTTGTAACCCTCCAACATAGCCCCACGTTCATGTATTAAACAGGGCTGTGCGTAGAAATGCCATAATCGGTTGCAGGCCTTAAGTGGTGTCACCCATCCCATGTGGCAAAATAACATTTCTTCGCATACCAACTCACACACATGGTATACACCTGTTACAACGCAACTTTTACAACTACCTACCATTACAACGCAACTTTTACAACGCATACCATTACAACGCATTGCGCTGGGGGGCGCTCTAGGATAGGGAATAAGTATAATTTACTATCCAACACCTTCCCTAGTGTCCACGGGGACTGGAGTTGGAATAGTAAATTATACTTACCACTATCCAGCACCTCTAAGCGCTATGTGTTGTAATGGTATGCGTTGTAATGGTTGCGTTGTAATGGTAGGTAGTTGTAATGGTATGCGTTGTAACGTCATACATCCCACACACATCTGTGTGGACACAGCCTGTTTTGATAGATCACATTGATCCACATGGCAAGAAGTTGGACACCATACTCACATTGCTGAAGACATGTAAGAGCACATGTCTACCAGCAACTATCCCTACCACAATGTCTGGCTCACACAAGTGGAGCTGTCAATAAGGACTCAGCCCCAATGTACATGCAGAAGTCCGTCCCTCTCTGTGTATGGACAATGCTCATTGAGGCACACGATTTGTCATTCTAATCAACACTCATCACAGTTGAACACTGGTGAAGTTGCATAGACTTTATTAGAATTTGTGTCAGTACGGGCAAGGCAAGGGCCACAACATGCAGACAAATGCTTCAGACACTTACAGGCAGCATAGGAACATGTCGAGATGCAAGAAATGGGGAAGCAAAAATTAACACAAAACAATATGAATGGCAACGCGCTCAGCCCACCTTGCCTTGCTGGATGAGTCATGTGATGTTTGGCGTCTGCTCATTGCCCTGTGTCAGGGGACAGGACTCGCAGCCCATGGGATCTGCATAGTGCAGTACCATCGAACTGCGCCGACTGTGTGTTCTGCTGACAGTAAGCAGGTGAAAGGGTCACACAAGGTCACATGTCGTACTGCTTTGCCATGTGTGTACTCTCCCTCTAGCAGTATGTCAGATTTGTGAACTTTGCCAAACAACGCTGTGCAGCTACGCCCATGGGACTGCATCACGTTACAAAAGTATGTACCAACACGCGTAGGTGTACGCACATGCATTCTGAGTCTTGGCGAATGCCGGCATGTCCACTATTGTTGTGGGGTATGTGACCATTTCTCCAAGATGCAACAATGTGTTGGGACCTGTGCTCTGGGTGACAATCAGTTGTGGCTGCAGGAAGGTAGTTACTCATCCATGAATGCGAGCGTAGCTTCATGGGCAATCAGTTCCAAGAGTACGTATTTGTTGAATTCAACTAACACGAGGGCGAGCCAATCCATTAACTGGTCTGGACAGATGTGCTACATCCACGCCATTTTACCAATCCGCAACACAGCCCAATAGGGGAGCGCCTCGATGTGGTCACTGCGCACAATGACTTGTGCAATCTCCCATCTTCTACTGCCAGCACATATGCCACATATCAAGGCCTCCCTTGGACGGGTATCCCGGTTACACTTCTGTTCATGGGCCAACAGGGGGCGCACACACAAGTCATAATCTAATTCAGATACCGTTGTGTTGTATAGGCAGACCTCCATGGGCCACGAGAATGTGCATGATCAACAGTGGATCCAGGGCTGGGTGCAGTTGACGTACGCAAGACGGTAACTGATGTGCAACACTGCCAGTGGCAGTGATCCTAACAGATGCAGCATTTGTGCATGGTACAGTTCCATGTGACAGGGGTTGTGCATGTGCCCGGGATGGCCTGCCATTGCGTTTGTTGGTCTTTTAGCACCAGCATTCCTCAGACCGGCGGCAGTTATGTGGATGATATGCCACAGCTCGGAGCAATGAGTCGTATGTTTGTGCAATGTTTGGACGTATGGGTTGTTTTTTACTTATGTGTCAAGGTGTTGTATAGCATTTTAGGACCCTAGTATAATTTTCCCGATTCATGCCCTTATATAGGTATAAATCACCTTGTCCTTATATAGGCATAGAAATCATACCCATATTTAGACAAAGCCCATGCAGTCCAAATACGGCATGGCTACTTCCACTAGTTCCGAAAAGCCACAACGATTTCTTGGAAAACTCGGCTTCAGCAGTTAGGGACTTCCCCTGCCTGAATATTGATTTGTTCAAGAACTCATGGAGTTTTGAAAGAACTAAGGGCCATATGTAGGTAAATACTATTTAGTGATTCTAAAATACCGAATTGTACTGATTCAGCATTTCAGAATCGGTAAATGGTATGTAGGTATTGATTCAGTAACTTTTACAGAATCGGTAAAATTCGGTAATTACCGATTCGGTAATTCCCATTTATTCCTATGGACCTGGAGGCCCATAGGAATGAATGGGAATTACTGATTTGGTTAATACCGAATTGGTAATAGGGGGAAGACTTACAAGGGTGGCAGGGTGTCATATTGACACCCTGTTGCATCCCTGAATAGTGCATGGGTGCACATGTGGCACACATACATGCCATAAGGGCATGTATCTCTGCCACATGGCACTTTAGGAAAAGCACAAATTTGCTTTTTCAAAGGTTTTCGATATTTACCACCAACTTTTAGTTGGTGGTAAATACCGAATCCTTAACTCAGAAATGCACTCACTTGTGTTTTCCCTACATTACGGATTTGGTAATTTCCCGAATCAGTATTTTAAGGAATCAGTAATTTACCGATTCCTTAAATTACCGATTCCGTAAATTACCGAATCCTGAAATTTGGCCCCTACATCTCAAATGCCCAATACCGGTGAGTAACGGCCAAAATTCGGTAATTTCAGATGTTACTGACCGGTATTGGGCTACCTACATCTGGCCCATTGACTCTTTGATGATGGTATTATGTCCAACTTTACGTCAAACGCAGAACCTTCATGGTATAAATATGCCCACACTTGCCATAGCAAACACTCGGTGGTTTGGAGCAGTTCGACTATCTACTTGCCCGATGCAGCTCGCTACAGCAAGTGCCGAAGGAAGCCGACCCTCCAGCAGACGCACTGAGAGAGACGCTGTCTTTTCTCTTGCCGAGAAATCCAGCTCCAGCGTTTCCAAGCTCCCCGTGCGGTCCTGAGACAGAGAGATACCAGACCTACTTCATTCTAAACCAAGGTACGGAGCTGATTAGACCCTAAGAGAAATCATGGATAGATTCTTGGCAAAAGAATACTAAACTTATGCTACACCACACTTACGTCTTCCCTCGTACTAGACTTAGGTTAGGTACATCTGGGTAGGCGTATTTTAGAAGCACCAGTTGAGTACTTTTAATCTTAATTTATTTATGTATGCATTTTTTGGCTTAGAAACCATACCACGCTTTTACAGTATTATTTTATAATACTCTTCTTGCTGTACGCATTATACTTTACAGCCAGTGTTACGATTGTAGCAGTTCATTTCTTCTGCATGAGAAAGAAGATTATTCAATAAATACTTTTATTGAAAACGCCTGTCTCTCTATTTCTCTGCACCTCTGATGAAACGAAGCATGCACGATTGACTGAGTAAAATACCAATCAATTGTTTCCACGACTCTGAAGATCAGTTTTATCTTAGGGAAACAAAGTTGTCATGTTTATGCGGTTGTCAGAAATTAATCCCTTCTTGTTCATTCGAGAAAGGTTCTAGTGACCTCTGAGCTAGCTGGCACGCACAATTAAGTTTAATATATTCGATAGAGACATAGTCGACCTAAGTCCTAAGTCACATCTATAGGATATATTATTCCAATGCGCAGAGCCTATTGGGAATATAGGAACTACAATACAAAGGGCATCCTATGCAGGTGTACCTCAAGCAGGGACAACTGTGTGGGGTGTGGACACGTTGGTCTTTCATTAGCGCAGTTTGTGGTTTGGGAGTCACCAAAATCTGGTATGGTATCTCACTCAGGGGGTGCCAGCCGCATTCAAGACCAAGGTCAGAGGTTCAGATGTCCTTCAGCTTTGTGTATTGAGACAAAGAAGCTTTCATACCTAATGTTGGTCTGACTACTGCTTTCATTTCTGAAATGTGATGTGGCCTTCACGCTGAAATTGATGCCAGGCCTTAGACTCAGGGTGCACCAATAGAAATACACACGCAACAGTTGGCATGTATGAGTCAAGAGTCTGTTTGGCCTTGTGCTCCTTGTTCAATCTCTCTCTTTCTTTCTCTCTCTCTCACTTTTTCTCTGTCCCTCTCGTTCCCTCTTTCTCCCATTCTCTCTCCCCCTCTCTCTTTCCCTCTATCCTCCTCTCTCTTCCCCTCTCTCTCTCTCTCTCCCTCTCTTTCTCTCTCTCCCTCTCTCTCCCTCTCTCTCTCTTTCTCTCTCTCTCTCTCTCTCTCGCTCTCTTCCTCTCTCTCTCTCTCTCTCTTTCTCACTCTCTCAGTCCTTTGATGAGTGCCTGACACACCTTCATATCTTGGATTTTGCTTGCAGGCTGTGACTTAGAAGATTGTCCGGGGATAACTCGCCATGCTTTTCCAAATAGTTGTTTAGAGTCAAATTTTATTGTGATATTTTGTTTGAACTTTCAATGGTGAATGAATGATTCCCCTTTTTATGACCACACATGAAGGTTAATTGTTGTAATTGTGAGACATCAGGCAAATGATTTTGTTCATGATTTTGGGCCCGATTCACAGAATGAACTTAAGACTAAATCCTAAACTTACTACTATTTGGTATTCACAGAATGCACTTACAACTTTCGGGATTCACAGAGTGAACTTACTTCTTTTGGGATTCACAGAATGAACTTTCTACTTTCGGTATTCCAGAATATACTTAAGACTATTGTGTTTGGAGCTACGCGGACCGTGAGGGCAACCGTCTTACTTCTCCTGATAGCACCGTGAGGGAAACGGCAGGTCCGGGCAGCCACAAGCACACGTCGTATTTCAGGCGAACTACATCGCCCAGAAGCCCCGGCGGCCGCGCACCACCGTGACGACACCACCGCGCCTGGAGGCGCTTAACAGCTCGGAGCGCCGAGCAGTCCTGGGGACTCTATTGTGTTTGGAGCTACGCCGACCGTGAGGGAAACAATCTTATTCCTCCTGAGAGCGCCGTGAGGGAAACGGCAGGTCCGGGCAGCCACAACCACACGCCGTAGTTCAGGCAAACTACGTCCCCCTGAAGCCCCGGGGCCGCGCACCACCGTGACGACACCACCGCGCCTGGAGGCGCTTAACAACTCGGAATGCCTCCCGCATCACGGGACCCGCGTGGGCGCGCCCGGGAGAAGCCCGGGACAAGGGCGGGGCCCTCTGTGGCCATCAGGGGCCAGCAGAGGTCGGGTCGGGCCACCCCCCTTGCCTCACAGCATTGGGAAACGCAAACTGAACCAAAAGGCTGATGAAGGTAAGAAGGCTAAATTTCCTCGGAAAAATGAAACCATCATATCCTATCTGACATCTGCTGTGGGGGCTTTAAACGTTCAAATTGCTAATGCGGAAAAGGAACTGGGGCTTCAATCAATCAATCAATCAAAGACATTTATAGAGCGCACTACTTACCCGGAGGGTCTCAAGGCGCTTGGGGGGGGGGGGTGCTGCTACTGCTCGAACAGCCATGTCTTGAGCTTCTTCCTGAAGGAGAGGTGGTCTTGGGTCAGGCGCAGGTCGGTCGGGAGGGAGTTCCAGGTATTGGCGGCGAGGTAGGAGAAGGACCTTCCTCCTGTTGTCGTTCTTTGGATGCGGGGGACGGCGGCGAGGGCGTGACTGGCTGATCGGGGATGGCGTTTGGGAGCGTAGAAGTTGATGGGGTTGTTGAGGTAGCTCGGGCCTTGATCGTGTGGGGCTTTGTGTGCGTGGGTGAGGAGACGGAAGGTGATTCTTTTGTTGATGGGGAGCCAATGCAGGTCTCTCAGATGTCCGGAGATGTGGCTGTGTCGTGGGATGTCAAGGATGAGTCTGGCTGAGGCGTTCTGGATCCGCTGGAGTCTCTTCTGGAGCTTGGCGGTGGTTCCGGCGTAGAGGGCGTTGCCGTAGTCCAGTCGGCTGGTGACGAGGGCCTGGGTGACCGTCTTCCTGGTCTCGGTGGGGATCCACCGGAAGATCTTTCGTAGCATGCGCAGGATGTTGAAGCATGACGAGGAGACGGCGTTGACTTGTCTGGTCATGGTGAGGGAGGAGTCCAGGATGAAGCCCAGGTTGCGTGCGTGGTCTGTCGGTTTGGGTGCGGTGCCCAGGGTGGGGGGGCCACCCGGAGTCGTCCCAGGCGGAGGGCGAGGAACCCAGGATGAGGACTTCCGTCTTGTCTGAGTTCAGTTTCAGGCGGCTGGTCGTCATCCACTCGGCTACGTCTTTCATCCCTTCGTGAAGGTTGGCTCTGGCGGCGGCGGGGTTGTTGGTCAGGGAGAGGATCAGCAGGGTGTTGTCAGTGTAGGAGATGATGTTGAGGTTGTGTTGGCGTGCGATGGCCACGAGGGGGCTCATGTAGACGTTGAAGAGGGTGGGGCTCAGCGAGAATCCTTGAGGGACTCCGCAGATGACTTCGGTGGCCTCTGACTTGTAAGGTGGTAGACGGACTCTCTGTGTTCTTCCGTCGAGGAAGGAGATGATCCATTCCAGAGCCTTCTCCTGGATTCCGACGTTGCTGAGGCGCTGCACTAGGGTGCGGTGGCAGACAGTGTCGAATGCCGTGGAGAGGTCTAGGAGGATGAGGGCCGCTGTTTCTCCGTTGTCCATCAGGGCTCGGATGTCATCGGTGGCAGCGATGAGGGCGGTCTCGGTGCTGTGGTTGGCTCGGAAGCCAGACTGTGAGGGGTCGAGGGATCCATTCGTCTCGAGGAAGGCGGCCAGCTGTTTGTTGACGGTCTTCTCGATGACTTTGGCTGGGAACGGGAGGAGCGAGATGGGGCGGTAATTCTTGAGTTCGGTGGGGTCCGCTGTAGGTTTCTTTAGTAGGGCGCTGAGTTCGGCGTGCTTTCAGCTCTCCGGGAAGGTGGCGGTGTCAAAGAAGGTGTTTATGATGTCCCGCAGGTGGGGTGCGATGACAGCGTCGTCCTTGTTGAAGACGTGGTGAGGGCAGGGGTCGGTCGGAGATCCGGAGTGGATGGAGTTCATCATGCGGACGGTGTCTTCGGTGCTGATCGGAGTCCAGGCGCGGATGGTGGTGGTGGGGGGCGGTGGTTCGTTCATGGCGTGCGTCGGTTGAGTGCTGAAGCTGTTGTGTATGTCCGCGATCTTGTTGTGGAAGTAGGAAGCGAGGGAATTGCAGAGGTCTTGCGATGGGGTGATGTTGTTGTTTCCGGCGTTGGGGTTGGAGAGCTCTTTCACGATGTTGAAGAGTTCCTTGCAATTGTGTGCGTTGTTGTCCAGCCGGTCCTTGAATGCAGTTTTCTTGGTGGCGCGGATCAGTTGGTGGTGTTTCCGGGTGGCAAGCTTGAGGGTGGTCATGTTCTCCGGTGTTGGTTCCCTTCTCCAGGCTTTCTCGAGGGCTCGGCAATTCTTCTTGGAGCTCTTGAGTTCGTCGGTGAACCATGGGGCCTTCTTGCTGCCGGGTCTGCTGGGCGGGGTCCTCAGTGGGGCGAGTTTGTCCGCGCAGTTGCTGATCCACTTCGTGAGGTTGTCGGCGGCTTGGCTGGGGTTCGCTGAGCTGGCGGGAGGGTGCTGGCTCAGGGAAGCGGCGAGCTGGTCGGCTGTGATCTTGTTCCAGCTTCTTCGAGCAACCTGTTGCTGGTGGTGGTGGATCGTCGTTTTTCTGAAGGTGAAGTGGACGCAGCTGTGGTCCGTCCAGTGGAGTCCGGTGGCGTGGCTGAAGGCGATGTCTTTGCTGGATGAGAAGACGGCGTCGAGTGTGTGTCCGGCGAGGTGGGTGGGGGTGGACGCCAGCTGCTTGAGTCCGAGGTTGGCGAGGGTGTCGAGCAGGGTGATGGTGTTGCGGTCATTGTTGTTCTCCAGGTGGAAGTTGAGGTCCCCCAGGAGGATGTACTCAGCGGAGGGGAGGGCATGCGGGCTGACGAAGTCGGCGATGTCCTCGCTGAATTGTGTGCGTGGTCCCGGGGGTCGGTAGATCAGAGTGCCTCTGAGGGTGGTGTTCGGGTTGGTGCGGATCTGGAAGTGCAGGTGTTCGGCGATTGTCAGGGTGTCGTCGGTGTTGGTCGTGATGTGGATGGTGTCCCTGTGGATGATGGCGATGCCTCCTCCCGTCTGTTTGACGCGGTCTCTTCGGGTGATCTTGTATCCCTCTGGGATGGCGATGGCGATGTCGGGTGCTGAGGAGTCGTTCATCCAGGTTTCCGTGAGGAAGGCAACGTCAGGAGCTGTGGTGTCAAGGAGGTTCCAGAGTTTGATGGCGTGTCTGTGGACGGAGCGGGTGTTGAGCAGGATGCACTTGAGGTGGTTGCTGCTGGTGTTCGGCTTGGCAGGTGCTGGTGCGGGGCAGGTCCGGATGCAGGTGAACTTGCAGACATGGCAGCTGAAGGGTCCGTGGGTGCGCTTCGGAGTGGCTCGGTGGCATCCAGGGATCCCGCCGGTGTTGAGTGCGATGAGTTCGGTGGCATCGTAGTACAGCCGGGTCGTCTTCCATCGGTGGGGGCCAGGGGTCCTGGCACTGGGCGCGGTCCAGGCGCGGACGGGCGCAGACAGGCTTACCTTTGGCGTGCCTTTGGCGCACAATCGGCGCGCTCGCTGCGCGTGACCGCTGCGCGTTCGCACGGTCGCCATATATGGCGAAGTGCGAGGGAGGGCGGAGCAGCTGGGAGGCGGGAGCGGGGAGGGCACAGAAAGAAAGGGGGCGTGGTTAGCGGCGGAGGCGGGAAGCGGGGAGCGGGTAGACCGGGGGGAGCGAGAAACAGGGGGACGGCGAAAAAAACACTAAACACAATACCAAATAACAAAATAAGACTCAACAGGCAGAGGGGCACACAGCAAGACAACGGGGTACAGGAGCCTGCAGATCAGGCGAGCACAGCGCTAGACCGTAGGAGACCCCGCCGCTCGGTGGCAGGGGGCGTGGTCACACGGCGGCGGCAGGGGCAGCGAGGCAGGCGGGAGGCACACGCAGCAGCTGGTGGCCGTGCGGCACGGGGGGTGTCCTAAACTAGGTCACCCCCCGCCCGGGGCTTGACTCATCCTCCACCATACAAGCTAATTCTGACTCCATACTGCCCCTTGACACGGTTCCCACCATCCCATTAGAACCAGACATTGTGATTGCGAATGTACCACAGGTTCCCCCTAGTGATGTGTGCAACCAGGAAACCTTAAATAGGAGTAGTGTTGAGCAGCCAAAGGACCAGGACTCTATGCACCATAGAGGAAAGCGCAATCACAAAAAGGGTTCACATAGACAATCCAAAGTAACATCTGTTGATAAGTCCCCCCCTAGCAGTCCTGTATACCTGGTGGAACAATTAGAGGAACTATTTGAATCCCGACTGGAGTCTGCTCTTGTGAACATTGCCAAGGACATAGTAGATACCTTGAACTCATGTGTTGCTAATATTTTAAAGAAATGTGAACACATTGACGAGTTTATAAAGGATTTTAGAATACAACATAGTGCCCACAAACATGGCAGGGATGGCCATGGGGCTCGGGTTTCAACAGAAAGCAAGAGTCCGATCATAGACCCTCATCTAAACATTATCCCCACCACCTTGCACACAAATAACACCTCACAGGGGCATAGGGCTGAGACATCATGTGGGGGTAAACAAAATGATTCCCCCAATGGGATGCCAAAAACATCCATTGGAGTTGAGAGTTCCAACTATAGATCTGGCTTGAGTAACTTACGCACTTTAAACCTACCTCTTTGCGGCACCCTTAGTGGTAATTTTAACAGGCGTACCTTGTTTAACTAATGGATCAGTGGAAACTGAGTCTGATCTTATGAACAGAACCAAAAGGTGGTGCTCCCAGTTTAGTAGCGGGAGTGCCGAGGTCGCTGCAAACATCAACATGGTTAGACGTGTAGACTGGGTAGGCAAGAGAAAGAAATATATACCAGGGGATTGTGTGGTGGTTAATTTCAATAAGGCCAATATTGCTGACAGCTTGCTGTGGGATGGATCAGAGATCGATGGGACTGGCATTAGGCCGCTCCCACTTGGGTTCTTCTATCCTTCTCACATTTACCCCCCTTCCATTTATCGTCAGTCTAATTCCCATGCCCAAAGAGCACCACTCTTTTTGCGCCCTGTGTCGAGAGATTCAGTCAGGGAGGATATTTCCTATCAAACTCGTCAGTCTAGATTGAAGGAAGAGGCCCAGGGATCAATCCCTCCACGTTTACCCAGTTTACAGACCCTAGGGAGCCAGCTTACATTAAGTGTGACAAACAGATTTTCTCCCCTCTCTAGTTTGGATGCTAATGACTAACTAACCCACTCACAGCAGGGCGGTATAATACTGGAGAGGGAGAAAGACTGTTGTGTCACCCATAGCCTATTGAGCTGGAACGTGGCTGGGTTGAGAAAGAAAGCTGGAGATGACTATTGGTCTCACTTTGTGTCCCAATACGACATTATTGCCCTGCAGGAGACTTGGGATACTGAGGATAACTTTTGTTTGGATGGGTATAGCACCCATTGTATGAAAGCGACTCCTGGTTTAGCCGCAAGACCCAAAGGTGGGCTGTATATGCTTATCTCACTCAAACTAATGGGCTCATTTAGAAAGCTGGAGACAAGCTCAGTCAATATTTTATGTCTAGAGTGGATAAGACCTAAGTACTCAACCATTCTTTTGATTAATTTTTTATAATGCTCCAGACAAGAACTCGCAGAACCTGCATTTAGATTCTTTGACTAGTTTTTTAGATGCCTATAAGTCAAAACACAAAGCTTTATTCGATGTAATATTAATGGGTGATTTTAATATACATCCCTGTAGGTGGGACTGTATGGCAGAACAGCAATTGGGTCCTCCTGGCTCTATCACTACCCATCTAGAACATACACTACAAGGGGAAGCTCTGGAAAATTTACTTGCCTATACGAACCTGTTTGAAGTAGACGGGGGTAGGGGACAGGGCAGTGCCCCCACCTTTAAAGGTAGAGATGCAGATACAGTGATTGATTTTATTTTGTAACATCTGACATAGTAAAAATGACCATTTCCTACAAAGTCGTAATATCGGCTTTTAGTGATCATAACCCCCTGGAATTTTTTGTGACCCTAGGGGAAGTTAGGACTATACGGGAGGATGGACAGACTGGTCCTACCAATGAACTTGCTCTCAGGGACCCGGGGAGGAGACTCAATTGTGCTAAGATAGTCCCAGACACGTTTATGCAAGATCTAAACACTAAGGTACATGCAGACCTGGCAATTTATTCAGATGACAAGGCACCTGATAAAGACATCATCGGCTCCTTTGTTGCCATCTGTACTCAAATCAAGGAGGATCTGAGATGTAAAAGCAAGGGGGAGGCCTCAACAAAACCCAGGTGGTTTGACGCTAACTGCGCCAAAACGCATAAAGATCTAATGTCATCCTTAAAACAAATCCCCAGGGATCGCACGCTCGTAGCTGAGCGAAGAAAAAGTTATAAGATGGCGATGGCGAATCGTAAAAAGGCCATAAAGAGGGAGGCCTGGGAAAACCTTATGTCAACCGATGTCATTAAAAATAGCAGTAAATTCTGGGCTACAATTAATCACTCATATTTTATGGGAACTGATAACTTGCCCATGGATTGTGTAATTACTGACGAGGCCTGGGTTTCCCATTTTAGTAAAATATATGATAGTGAAGAGGGTGTCATGGTAGAGCTAGGCTTGGAAACCACGTTTGCGCCATTATGTTTTAACGAAGTGGAGGTCCTAAAAGCTATAGAGGAAATGAGGAATAAAAAGGCACCTGGCCCAGACTGTGTACCTGCGGATCTATGTAGATCTCTGCCAAAATTTTGGGCCAGAATATTAACAAATGTTTTCAACTCTATATTGACAGCAGGGTTCCCTTTATCATGGGCGACTTCCATCATAATACCCATATTTAAAAAAGGCTCAAGGAGTGACCCCGCTTGCTACAGGCCGATTTCACTGATTGACTCTGCCATTAAGATCTTGGGCAGAGTCATTCTACAGAGACTTGGTAACTGCCTGAAGGAGAAGGGGGTCCTCGCTGAACTACAGTACGGGTTTAGGGCCAAGCGGGGCACACTTGACCAGTGCCTAAATCTTTATATGCTAATTGGCAATTATACCCAAGCCAAGGAGGGACTGCTATACTTGGCCTTTATGGACCTGACATCGGCCTTTGACTTCGTCAATCGTGCCAAGTTGTGGTCTAATCTGCTCAACTTAGGGACAGACCCACCACTGGTGAACTTTCGGGCTGTACTTCACCAAGGTTTCTCAACTGTCATTAGAGTAACTAAGGAAGGGGGTTGCACTAAGCCTTTTAGATCCAAACGTGGGGTCAGACAAGGGTGTCCTCTTGCACCCCTTCTTTTCATGCTATATATAAATTCTCTAGAAAAATCCCTAGAAGGGGTCACACCAGACATACCACGTGCTGGGAACTATGCGGTACCAGCCCTTCTTTACGCGGATGACGCAGTCCTTTTAGCCCGTACAGGCTTGGGGCTGCAGAGACTTCTTGATGCTTTCGGGAAGTTTATTCAATCCCTTGACCTTCAGGTAAACAACAAAAAATCCCATGTCATGGTGGTGGGTAAACGACCGAAGGCTGCGAAAATAAAATGTTTTACTTGCAATGGTGAGGAGGTATATGGGGTACCGGTATTTTCATACCTGGGCGTAATCTTTGATGAAAAGTGTTACTGGGCCCCCCAACTTCAATCCAAAGGTATAGCTGTTACTAGATCCGTTGTAGCGCTAATGAGTTTTGCCAAACGCTTGGGGTCCCGACCCACTGAGGCTCTTTTAACAGTCTATAACTCTAAATGTCTCTCAATAGCTTTATATGGTGCATCACTATGGGGCATTTTAGCACAAAACAAATTGCACACCATAGAGAATACATTTTTGAGATCTCTTTTAGCAGTCCCCCAATCAACCCCAGTATTTTCAATACACTCAGAGTTAGGACTTGGATACATTTCTGACAAGTTACGAATAGCTCCACTAATCTGCTAGGCTAAAACATGGTTGAATGACAAAATCACTCATAATCACACCATCCTTACTGATTGTATGTCTTTAGACAGAGTAAACGCAATCCCCTGGCTAGTTTACATTAAGAACCCTCTATGTAGTTTGGGTCGGCCGGATCTATGCACCTCACCAAAATCGATACATAAGGGAGATGTTAATTGGATTAAGGAGAGCTTTCTGGGATTAGCCGTGCAAGAACGCGAAGCAGTGGAGGTCCTAAAACCTAACATCAGAGCAAACTATATGCTCCTGACCACTCCAGATATTGAACCTTATTTACGGATTGTTACCATCCAGTTCCATCGACATCTGCTGGTTAGATTCAGATTCAATATTATACAGTTCTTTCTTGGCAACTATCCAGTATGGGGAAAACCTCATCAATCTATTCCTTGTAGCTGTGAACATTTTTCGGACCAATCGCTAATGCATTTTATTATGTTTTGTGATTACTTTTCTGATATCCGAAAACAGTTTTTACTACCATTACTGAAAGAGGCGGGGTTTACACAAGTGCGCCCTGCACTACTATACTTACAACTACTGGGTAGTACTAAGGTGATTTTTGGGGTTGCAAGTTTTCTGGTTGCTGCTATGCGTAACAAGGCAAAAAGGACGACTGATGGACAATTACGAGGCATGACCGCATTTTAATCGATCTTTTATTCATTTGCGTGAGGTGTTTTTTAATATTTTAATCACTTTTTTAGTACATTTATGAATTTGAAATGAATCTTTTTTATACATGAATTGTCTGATTTTATCTAAAATGTTATGTGATTGCTTTTATGATTTTAATTAATCGAATAAAGCTGATTTGACTTGACTTGACTTGATTTAAGACTACTAACTTTACGTCCGCACTCGGGCCGGAATTTCCGGCTCGAGTGCGGACGTAAAGTTAGTAGTCTTAAATCTATTCTAGAATACCGAAAGTAGTAAGTTCATTCTGTGAATCCCAAAAGTAGTAAGTTCACTCTGTGAATCCCGAAAGTTGTAAGTGCATTCTGTGAATACCGAATAGTATTAAGTTTAGGATTTAGTCTTAAATTCATTCTGTGAATCGGGCCCTAAGTGAGGTTAATGTGCAATATCCTGGTTCGGGGGTGGTGCCCGGGGTGGGTGAAGGGGTGCTGGGGCGGTGGCGGTGGGTGTTGTGGCCCTCTTGGGTGACCGAGATGCATGATTGTTGGCTCCATGGCATCTCTTGTTCTTCAGGTGTGGCTCTGGGCTGGGCTACCTTTAATGTTAAATGTTGTCGTCCACCTTTCCACCAGGTAAGAGCAGGTGTTCAATTCCGGATGCTAGCGTGCCCTATCACCTGTTTTGGGATCTTATCACCGATCTGGCTGGTCGTTGAGAATGTCGTTGAGAATGTTGTGGTGTTGTTGTGGCACTGGAACACTTACTCTGCATCTTATTAGCGTTAGTTGCTGGGGTCATCTGTGGCAATGTTTTTTGCGGCTGCTATTGCAGGTAAACTGGTGATATCCCCTGTTAGCACCAGCTTGTGAATGGGGGGATATATTTATAGCGACTTTGGCTGCGATAAAGTGCTGCTAACTCGGCGATGAGTACTTGAGAATATGCCCCATTGTGTTTAAGGCATCTGCTTGGTTCTCTCCCTGGGTTAGGGAGGACCCCAAAATCATCACCTCTCTCCCTGCTTGCTATATTTTCATTTTCACCTTTGTAAGTTGACTATCTGCATTTTAGCATGTAAAGATATAATTTCTTGTTTAATTAAAAGCTATGTTTGCTATATTTTCATTTTCATATTTGTGACATTTGTTTTACTCAAGGTATATGAGAATTCTGTTTTACTAATACGGGCATATTAATACAGGATATTATTTATTACTATGCATAACACGGAGTTCATGCAAAAACTCTGGAGAAAGCTACTGAACCCACAACACTTTGATAAAACAACTTTACATTTACATGCTAAAAAGCATATAACCAATTCACAAAAGTGAACTTTGAAAACTATCAGGCAATGAGGGAGGTGATGATTTTGGGGTCCCCCCTATCCTAGGGAGAGGAAGAAGCAGGTGCCTTGACCACAAAGGGCATATCATGCTCAATGATTGTGGTGGTCCCATCCTCCTAGGACCACCCCAAGCAAAGTTATGGGCAAAAATACATTGCCAATCAAAGGTCCAGCAAAGCATTATCCCAAGACCACCTCTCCTTCAGGAAGCAACTCAAGACCTGGCTGTTCGAGCAGTAGCGGACCCCCCCCCCCCCCCCCGCCCCAAGCGCCTTGAGACCCTCCGGGTGAGTAGCGCGCTACAAAAATGTCTTGATTGATTGATTGATTGATTGATTATGTGGCGAGATTCTATAGTGGAGTGAATATTATAGTATTAGATCTCAGCTGAGCCTGCAGAGCCTGCCCCTTGAGGAAGGTTTTGATATTGGATACTATAATATTCACTACACTCTACAATCTAGTCCTATAGTTCTTTGCAGGGCCTTTGGTTGGGATTATGTTTGTATTTATTTTTATTTTTGCCCATAACTGTGCTTGGGGTGGTCCTAAGAGGATGGGAACACCACCAATCGCTCAGTATGATGTGCTCTTTGTGTTCAAGGCATCTGCTTGGTTCTCTCCCTAGGTTAGTGAGGACATCAACATCATCACCTCTCTCACTACTTGCTATATTTTAATTTTCACTTTTGTGAGATGACTATATGCATTTTTGCATGTAATGATAGAGATACTTGTTTTTTTATCAAGGTTATGCAATGTTTCTGTTTTATTAATTGAGTTGAGGCGGGACAGAGTTTTGGCGTGGAATTCACAGACTTTTTGATCAATTTCTCAGAATTCCGTGTAGTGGTACTCGGCCAACTACGCTTACCCTAAGCCGGTAGTAGTGGGGTGTTAATTGGAAGATTTTGTAGTGATTGTTTGCATTTATTTTCTACCAGCTTTAGCCTCTTCATCTGTTCCATGCCCCACAAATCAGCACCATAAAGAGCAATGCCGAACCACTAGCTTGATGTATTTTAATAGCTGGGTAGATAGGGCGATTGACAGATTGATGGACCTTTTTTTCAATTGCGGTGTCGACGTGCTGGATTACAAGACTACTCTGTTGGATTTGGTCAGGCCATCTGAGGTTACTTGTTCGAGAGCATTTGAGCCCAGGCTCAACTTCCCATTAAAGTACTGGTGGGAGTTAAAGGCCATAAATGTAGTCTTTGTGCAGGTAATCTCAAGGCCAAAATAGTTGCAGAACTATTTAATACATTCCGCATACCCATTGGTGTTTTTGCGATCAACATTGTATCATCAACAAACGGGAGTGAGGGAATTTGTCTGTCCGCAAGTATGGGCGGGTCACCATTACAGTCAAATAATGCATTGATTAGCTCATACATATGTAAATTAAATACGGTTGGGGCTATAACACAGCCTTTACAGACACTTTTTTTCACACTTATCATCGCAGTGACTTGGCCACCTGGGGTTTCCCCAAACCTGAGCGTAGTTGTCTTGGTGCATATGCACTATAAGTTGTCACAAACCATTGGGCGTCCCTAGATTCCTCAGAGCAATATATAGTTTGGTGCGATTAATGGAGTCAAATGCTTGTTTGAGATCTACAAACACAACGCAGAGGTGACCCTTCCTGATAGTAACTTCCTTCCAAATAAGCAAAAAAAAATAAAACACCGATCCAAAGGGCTTGTGTATTCCCTGAAACCTGCTTGCAAATGTGACAGTATGTTATTTTCCTCAATCCAAGTGTGTGAATGTGTCAGGATCAGTTTGCAAAAAAACTTTCTGTGCTGTGGCTAAAGGCTGATTGGCCCATAGATTGAAGGGTCCACTTGATCCCCTTTCCTAAATATCGAGATAATTGTGGCACTCCTCCAAGTGCATGGAATATCCCCCCACAAACAATAGCATTAAATTTTGAATGAAAAACAGATCCCCATAGGATGGGCTCTCATTGTTAGAGATCTTCAGGAATTCTATCTAACCCTTGTGCTTTGCACTTTCCTAGGCTGCATATTGCAGACACTGTTTCTTCCAGTGTAAAAGTAACTACTGCGGCTGTTTCATATGGCCGGGATGCCTGTCACCCCCTCCCAACACGATCCCCAAGGATGGGAAGACGGACACAGTTCTTGAACTTTTGGAAGGCGGGAGGGAGTTACCCTCCCGGCCGTATTTATTAAAATATGAAACAAAATTAAAACATTAAAATAACAGTTTCATATCATGTACAATTTTTCATTTATGACATTACGATGCAGACACGCGTATTGGCTAACCTTAACAAATCTCTAATACAAAGGTTCTCCTAGCCGAGTCTAGACTTCCTGTAAATGCATACTTTCTAAATAAAAATTGTACATCCTAACATTACGGGCCAACGGCAAGGTCGTAACCGGTGTCAGATCCCTACTCCAGAACTCCCCCCTCACTTGTGAGGGGCGGGCGCACAGAGGACTGTACCTCTGTGCCAACTTCCAATTTCCCTTGTCTTAGCGGGGGCCCCTTATTTAACTCGACGCCATCTTAATGGTCGTTCGAGGACTCGTGTGAGGTGTCTAGAAGGTATCGTAGACCCCCCTCCCACCCCACATTGCTTACCACATCCGCCGTCGCGGATGTCCTGGCCCCGGGAAATTCGTAGGAGGGGCACGTAGCCGCCTCCTCCCCTGGGAGGGGCCTATGACCGCCTTCCCTTTAGGCGGCCCCATACTTCGAGGGTGCCGCCTCCCCGTGTGAGGGGCCAATGGCCGCCTCCCCCCGGGCGCTCCCATCCATAATGGGTGGCGCCCCACCTCTAGGGATCTTGAAATTACTGCTCACCGATCATGACCTTACCGCCCGACCAAAATAAATACGACGTTTTGAACCTAATGAAGAGCGGAAAAGCAGTTAAACTGGACATTTGTGATATAACCTTTATCTACACATGTAATACATCTTTAAACTAGACTGTGATACTCCGCTTAATTAGAGTGAGAAAACATGCTATGAAGCAAATCATTTTATTGCATCAAAAAACAATCCAAACTTTATTACACATAAAAACCTGGAAAAAAGAGACATTATCACCGCAAATCAACTGAATTGCAATACTAATCGTTGCCATAAGGGGCTGGTGGGTGGGTCAAAATTGGCTCCTTGTTCCGTCGAGGGCTCACGTGCAACGAGGAGGTGCAGCTTCCAAGCACAGGAACAAGAGGATGCTTCCTTGGATTGTTGCTCCTTTTATCCTTCTTCGGGAGGGCGTGTACCCTCCTCCGGTCTGCCTACAGGGTGTGGCCAACGGTGTAGGTGTCTAGGACAACCCCTCTTGGGCGGGAAAAAGGCGCGCCCCGGCTACGCCGTTTCGGGCATACCAGCCGAGACACGCCTCCCGCCCAAAATGGTTTCCCGGGGGGATCCTGGCCCCCTACCATACGTTCGGGGGGACCGAGTGGTCGCCCCTTTTCATATGGCCGGGATGCCTGTCACCCCCTCCCAACACGATCCCCAAGGATGGGAAGACGGACACAGTTCTTGAACTTTTGGAAGGCGGGAGGGAGTTACCCTCCCGGCCGTATTTATTAAAATATGAAACAAAATTAAAACATTAAAATAACAGTTTCATATCATGTACAATTTTTCATTTATGACATTACGATGCAGACACGCGTATTGGCTAACCTTAACAAATCTCTAATACAAAGGTTCTCCTAGCCGTGTCTAGACATCCTGTAAATGCATACTTTCTAAATAAAAATTGTACATCCTAACATTACGGGCCAACGGCAAGGTCGTAACCGGTGTCAGATCCCTACTCCAGAACTCCCCCCTCACTTGTGAGGGGCGGGCGCACAGAGGACTGTACCTCTGTGCCAACTTCCAATTTCCCTTGTCTTAGCGGGGGCCCCTTATTTAACTCGACGCCATCTTAATGGTCGTCCGAGGACTCGTGTGAGGTGTCTAGAAGGTAGCGTAGACCCCTCTCCCACCCCACACTGCTTACCACATCCGCCGTCGCGGATGTCCTGGCCCCGGGAAATTCGTAGGAGGGGCACGTAGCCGCCTCCTCCCCTGGGAGGGGCCTATGACCGCCTTCCCTTTAGGCGGCCCCATACTTCGAGGGTGCCGCCTCCCCGTGTGAGGGGCCAATGGCCGCCTCCCCCCGGGCGCTCCCATCCTTAATGGGTGGCGCCCCACCTCTAGGGATCTTGAAATTACTGCTCACCGATCATGACCTTACCGCCACAGGCCGCATAGTTGACCGGCTATCCGGACCCCCCACACACTCCTACTAAAGGTCATGATTTACAAACCCCTTAACCAAGCTAGGAAGTCTCCTATGAGTAAGACATTCCCCTCCCGGGACAAATGGACCCCATCTTCGAGATACATGTGATCCCCCCGAATACATCCATGTGGAATACAATGCAACTGTCCTGAGCGAAACAACCTACCAAGTTTGTTATTGACTTTCTTCATTGAATGATTCAAAGCGGTCACAGAGAGGGCCCCCCGCCACACCTTCCTGGGAATCATGTGTGACCATGCTATCGTGCACCCTGGGACCCTTCTTGCCAACCAACTAACAGTGGATAGAATTCGCTCGAGTAGTACTCGTCGACCAATGGTCACCAAATCATTGCCTCCTAGGTGTACTATGATTACAGACGGCGGTGACCTCGTCCGCTCTAACAGTCCCTCAATAAAACATTGAAATTGGTCAATACAGAGCCCGCCCCTTCCGTGGAAGGTCACCCTGTACCCGTATTCCCCAGCCACGTGAATCATGTCACCTGCTTTGAATACGTCCCCGGCACGTCTCACGTATGAGTGGCCAACGACCCACACCACTCTTTCCTCAGCCGGTGATTTTTGAACGCTGGTCCCCAGGTGTCGGGTCAACTGCACAGTCCGCCCCGCATAGCCTGCTCGCGAAACTGTAAACCAAACAGAAGACAAGAAGCGTGAGTGCATGACATTGGCTTCACAACATGTGCAACCGCACATACCTTTTATAACAGTTCGAGGACCAACGTCCCAATTGTTTCACCTTTTCCACACTCAGACCCCTGGCTGTAGCCTCTGTCGCAGCCCCTATCCGAAAGGAATGGGTCCCAAAATCGCTCGGGTCCAAGCCCGCTGCCGCGATTGCCATTGTTAACACCCGCTGAAACTGAAACCTAGTCAGTGGGGTGGCATCGTTGTGTCTCAGCAGGCTTCCCCCCCATGATACCGCCCTCTGCGCTAAATATTCCTCAACGCATTTCACTGGGCACATGGGGGACCCTCGCACGCGCTGGACAACAACACTGTCCCCGATAGCTCCCTGATCGGTCTTGGACCTGGCTATTGTGACTACCATTGAATCACCCTTGATCAGAATGTGTTCTCGACACAGACCTCCCCCCGTATCCTGCTTATTCTTCGCCACCAGCTCGCTCACCCGCATAGCCCCTTGGAATGCTAATGCAAAAGCGGCCCGGAACAGCACTGCCTCTGACTGGGATGAACATGTCGCAGGGAGTACGGACATTAACAGGGACAACCTTTCTAGCCTCTCATCCATTCTACGACCCTCGAGGCGTTGCCACCCACGCAGTGCCTTCTTTACCAGAAAGGACGATGTGGGGTCCTTGATGCCATGCGCCTGCGCCATGAAGGCAATGGCGGCCTGGTGCCTATTGGCCATTGCTGCTGATCGGCCTGCCTGGTGGAGTGACACTAGAAACTTCAGGACATACTCCTCCTGCCCCCAATGATCCCCACCTGGACCTGCTTCCGGACGGTCGCTCCACCACGCTCCTCCTGTGCTTCCCTGGTATCGTTTTCTGAGCGCTGATCACTAAACTGCCGCTGCCTAATATTCTAGCGCCTCACTCGCATAGCGCTTTTATTAATTACCTGCCTCTCGCAGCGCGACCTCGCTCAGGCTATTGGCTTGACTATTGGCTTGTCTTATCATCAGTAATTGTGTTTATTATGTTTATTTCACCAGCGCTTGTGCTCGAATTGCGCTTACTGCTAACTCGCTGCATTTTTGTTGTTAGTGATACCCCAGCCTGCCTTCCCTCGGACCCTCCATTTTGTTGTTGTTGTTCTCCACTGACCCGCCCCTCAGCCACACTACCGCCTCCCTGCTGCCCCTCCCACGCTCTGCCCCCTCCACTGTCCATTTATGTCAGATGGTCCCACGCGCAGCGTCCACGCGCTACGTACACGCCGAAGGTGCGCCAAAGGTAAGCCCGTCTACGCCCGTCCGCGCCTGGACCGCGCCAAGCGCAAGACCCCCTACCCCCCGCATTGCCCAGCCCTCCCGCATCACCTACGATGCCACCACCCTCCTTGCCCTTAACCCCGGCCGCTCCCCCAACTGCGTCCAAGCCGCTCCTGGACACACCCATGGACCTTTCTCATGCTACTCCTGCAAATACATCGGCACCGTCAACAACTCCGCTACGATCACACCACAGATTCCCGACCCTAACCACCTTCAATGCATCTTGCTCAACACCCGATCGGTCCACAGGCACGCCATCGACCTATGGAATCTACTAGACACCATCTCTCAGGACGTTGCCTTCCTAACAGAAACATGGATGAACGCCTCTTCCCCCCCAAACATCACCATTGCCATTCCAGAAGATTATAAGATCATACGCAAGGACCGTACCGGTCACACAAGAGGAGGAATCGCTATCGTCCATAAGAAATCAACCAGCTCAGACGTCAATCTCGCCAACTCTGAACACCTTCACTTCCAGATCCACATCGACCCCAAGACCACACTCAGAGGCACCCTCCTTTACAGACCTCCAGGACCCCGCGCACAATTTAGTGAGGACAACACGGACTTCATCACTCCACACGCGCTCCCCTCCAAAGATTATATCCTTCTGGGAGACCTCAATTTTCACCTTGAAAAGAACAACGACCACAACTCCACCACCCTTTTGGACAACCTCGCCAACCTCGGACTTAAACAACTGGTTACTTCCCCCACCCACATCGCAGGTCACACACTCGACCCTATCTTCACCTCCAGCAATCATGTCTCCTTCAGCCACACTACGGCTCTCCTCTGGACTGACCACAGCTGTGTTCACTTTACCTACAACAAGCCCAAACCCAACAACCACCCCCAACCAACTCTGCAAAGAAACTGGAACAAAATCACCATCAACCAGATCTCCTCATCGCTTCTTCTAAAGCTCCCAGCCCACTCCTCAAACCCCGACCAAGCCTTCACCAACCTCACCCTATGGTTATCCAACAGCGCCGACATCCTAGCACCACTGAAAAAACGACAAAGCAAACTTGGCAGCAAGAAGGCCCCCTGGTTCAACGATGATCTTAAGAAATCCAAGAAACTCTGCCGCTCCCTTGAGAAGGCCTGGAAAAAAGACCCAACCACCAGCACCAAGGACGCCTTCAAAAACGCCACCCGCATACACCACCAACTGATCCGAAAGGCCAAGAAAACGGCATTCAAGGACCGACTAGATAACAACGCTCACAACAGCAAGGAACTTTTCAACATCGTCAAGGAATTTACCAATCCCTCGGCCAACTCTAACGACATCACCCCCTCTCAAGCCCTCTGCGACTCCCTAGCCTCATTCTTCCACAACAAAATTGCAGACATCCACAACAGCTTCGACAACCAACCCGGAGACCAACCCACCCAACCATCTGCTGGACCTTCACCCCCCTCGAACATCCTTAATGACTGGAACCCAATCTCCACTGAGGACACCATCCGCCTGATGAACTCCATCCACTCAGGATCCCCCACAGACCCATGCCCTCACCACATCTTCAACAAAGCAGACTCCATCATAGCACCGCACCTCCGAGACGTCATCAACTGCTCCTTCAACTCCGCCACCTTCCCGGAAAGCTGGAAACACGCTGAACTCAGCGCCCTTCTGAAAAAACCCACTGCGGACCCCACCGAACTCAAAAACTACCGCCCCATCTCGCTCCTACCATTCCCGGCCAAAGTCATCGAGAAAGCTGTCAACAACCAGCTCGCCGCCTTCCTCGAAGCCAACAAATCCCTCGACTCCTCACAGTCCGGCTTCCGAGCAAAACACAGCACTGAGACCGCCCTCATCGCAGCAACAGACGACATTCGAACTCTACTGGACAATGGAGACACAGTCGCCCTCATCCTCCTCGACCTCTCCGCAGCCTTCGACACAGTCTGCTATAGCACCCTTCTACAGCGCCTCAGAAACATCGGAATCCAAGGAAAAGCACTAGAATGGATTACCTCGTTCCTCACCGGAAGAACCCAGAGAGTCCGCCTTCCACCATTCAAGTCAGAGGCCACTGAAGTCATCTGCGGCGTACCACAAGGATCTTCACTCAGCCCCACCCTTTTCAACGTATACATGAGCCCCCTCGCGGCCATCGCCCGTCAACACAACCTCAACATCATCTCCTACGCGGATGACACTCAACTGATCCTATCACTCACCAATGACCCTAGCACCGCCAAAACTAACCTACACGAAGGAATGAAAGAAGTAGCCGAATGGATGAAACACAGCCGTCTGAAACTGAACTCAGATAAAACAGAAGTCCTCATCTTAGGTACCTCCCCCTCTGCATGGGACGACTCTTGGTGGCCAGAAGCCCTTGGAAAAGCACCCATCCCGACAGACCACGCAAGGAACCTGGGCGTCATCCTGGATTCCTCACTTTCGATGAACAGACAAGTCAACGCCGTCTCTTCATCCTGCTTCAACATTCTTCGCATGCTCAAAAAAGATTTCGTTGGATCCCCACCGAAACTAGGAAAACGGTCACCCATGCTCTGGTCACGAGCCGACTGGACTATGGAAACACCCTCTACGCCGGTACCACTGCTAAACTCCAGAAAAAACTCCAACAAATCCAAAACGCCTCAGCCAGGCTCATATTAGACATCCTGCGTAAAGATCATATCTCTGATCACCTGAAAAACCTCCACTGGCTTCCCATCAATAAGAGGATCACTTTCCGGCTCCTAACCCACGCACACAAAGCACTCTACGAAATCGGACCAGAATGCCTCAACACACGACTGTCCTTCTACACCCCCTCCCGCCAGCTACGATCATCCAACCAAGCCCTTGCCACTGTACCTCGCATCAACAAAACCACCATGGGAGGTAGATCCTTCTCCTACCTGGCAGCTAAAACCTGGAACTCACTTCCCACTTACCTTCGCCTTACCCAGAACCACCTAGCTTTCAGAAAGCAACTTAAAACGTGGATATTTGACAAGTAATTCCCCACCCCTCCTCAAGCGCCTTGAGACCCTCTGGGTATGTAGCGCGCTATATAAATTCTCTGACTTGACTTGACTTGACTTGACCCAAAAATGACCATTAGGAACGGAACGCTCCTTCGTATGCCTTCCTTGTCCTGGGGGCTAGACTTGCTCCCACGAGGTCCTGTAATCCGGGGCACCGAGTAACCAGAGAGCTTCGGGAAATGGTGCCGCCACCAAGTCCGCGGAAGGTAGATAACCCCTGAAGGCCTGCATGTGGGAACGAGAGAGTGCATCAGCCGCCTGGTTCAGTACACCCGGCATGTGTCTTGCCCTAAACTGGACGTTCAGTCTCATACACAGAAGTACAATTTCCTTCAGTAATCTCAATATCCACTTGCAGCGTGCTGCCTGATTACTTATACATTCGACCACGGTCATGTTGTCGGACCAAAACACCACTGTGCGATCACGAAACCCCTCTGGCCATGCATTCAAGGCCACAAAAATGGGGAACAGCTCAAGAAACCCAATGTTACCTGTGAGTCCACTGTCGTGCCACCACGTCGGCCATGTTTGTGCCGACCATTGATTACCGAAGGTGGCGCCAAATCCCACACACCCCGCCGAGTCGGTCCATAACCCCAGCTCTTCCGAGGAAGCTGGTGGCTTGCTCCACACCACTCGACCGTTGAAGTCCGCCAGAAATGCCAACCATATGCGCATATCCTGGCGAACCTCTGCCGACAGTCTTGTGCGGTGGTGCCCTTCCTTGAGACCGACCATGGCTTGTGCAATAGAGCGGGAAAAGGGGCGAGCCATTGGTATCACTCTAAGGGCAAAGTTAAGCTGTCCCACAGTTTGCTGTAACTGATGGAGAGTTACTTTCTCTTTCCTAATGCATAGTTCTAGAGAAGCCCTGAACTTCACCACTTTTTCTTCGGGCAGACGGAAGCATCTCTTCACAGAATCGAGCTCAATTCCAAGAAACTCGAGTGAAGTCGATGGCCCCACCGTCTTCCCTGGTGCCAATGGCACACCAAACTGCTTCATGAGCGTGCAAAATTCCAGTAAAGCCTGTGCACAGTTCGTGTCACCGGCTGGCCCCAAGAACAGGAAATCGTCTAGGTAGTGCATCACCTGGGCATAGCCCGCGGCCCTGGTGAATGCCCATTGCAAAAAACAACTGAATTTCTCGAAATAAGAACAAGAGATGGAGCAACCCATTGGCATACATCTATTCATGTAATAGCGTCCTTGAAAAACAAAACCTAACAAACGCTGATCCTGTGGGGGTACCGGGAGCAACCGGAACGCTGACTCAATATCCGATTTAGCCATCAGCGCTCCAGGCCCCAGGCGATTCAACATGGCGATGGCCTCATCAAATGATGCGTACCGTACCGTACAGATTCCTGGATCAATTGCATCGTTTACCGAATGACCCCTGGGAGCCGATAAGTTATGAATTAACCTAAACTCACCTGGGTCCTTCTTGGGAACTACACCCAGTGGTGAACACACGAAATCATTGACTGGCGGGTGCCTATATGGGCCAGCAACCCGGCCAAGGGCAACCTCTTTTGCAATCTTACTTTCCACCACCGTCGTATGCTGCTGAACCGACAGTTGGTTTTTACACCGTGATTCCCCCCAAAAATCCCCCGCCGGGATGTGGAAACCATACGAGAAACCGTCTCGCAACACCCCAGCGGAGACATGATCAGGGTATTCATTCAGCCAGGGGATCATTGCCATAATGTCCACGGGGTAGGTAGCGGTGCCCCTTGGTCGACATTAGACCTGTTTGGCCCCTCCTCTACCCCCTGTATCACCATTCTTGGCTCTGCACGAAATCTCAGGGTGTGAAGAGTGTCCGCACCCCACACACTCATGCCTGAATTTCCATGTCCCTTGTGGCCTCGTGCACTTGCCTCTGTTAAAGCTCCAACAGACCCCTTTTCTACCCCCGCTCCCACCACTCCTTGGTTGGTGATCACTAGTGGTGCCCGCTCGAAAGGGCGCCGCCGAATAATGGCAGGAGGACTCCGACCCATTCCCGCCAAGCGAAGACGACTTCGTCGTGCCCAGCAGGAGCTGTTTCTGCCAAGAGATGGAGTCGAAACAATCCCACGTCAGGGATGAGTCGTGCTCCTTGGCCTTACGAAACTTACTATCATAACCCAACCATTGATTGCCTTCATAAGTTTCATAGAAATCCATTATACGTGTCTGGTAGCAAGCCAATTCAGTAAACACCTCAGGCTTACGTTCCCCCATGATCGCAGTGAACATTGCAAATGCCCTGGCCCAATTAAAGATTGTCTCATCCACCCTGAATCCCGCCATTTTGGCACGCCATGCGCTCGGATGCAACTAATCCTTCTGACTTTTAACATGCTCCACCTCGTGGTGGTCAGTCAAGGGAGAAAACATATTCACATATTTATCAGCCCAAATCAACTCTTTCGTGGCCAGCGGGATATGCTGGACCACCCTTTCCCTTCTCGAGGGTAACGATCCCTCCCTTGCCATTGGCAACGGCTGCTTACCCGAATCGGTAGCTGGTCGTGCTGTTGTTCCAACGCCAGACGCCGGTTGTTCCGAGGGAACCTGAGGGGAAACAAGAGGGAGATTCGCCTTCGCAGCATCTCTCGATTGCCGCAACTGCTTCATTAGTAGCTTGGCCTCTTCGTCCGTGTCTCCTGGCGCCGTAGCACCCTCGGTATTTTTTCCCAGCCATGCGGCTAACTGGGCGGCCAACTCCGGAGGCATATCCCCCTCATTATTAGGCGTGACTACAACAGGGATTGGTTGTCCCGCGTCCGGGATCGTAACCGGGGCCCCAACAGGACTAACCGGGCTTGCCGGGGGTGACTCGGGAACTGGGGCCTCCCCCCCTGCCGCCCTATTCCTGGCCCTTTTACCTCTCCCAGTGGGGATTACTCCCGGCAATGCTGGTCCGATGACTTTCTTCGGCCTGCCCGTATTGTTCATTGCCGCCATCTGTTTTTTCATGCTCGCCATATCTTTCATCAGCATGCGAAGCATCTGTTCGGTTCCAGCCTTCTTTCCGACCTTCTTGCCAGGCATCGTTGTCGGATATTTGAACCTTGCTGCACGACGAGGTCCTGGATCCAAAGATTCCGAGTCGCTGAAAGAGAAACACAAAAATTACAAGTTCTCAAAATTGGCTCCTTGTTCCGTCGAGGGCTCACGTGCAACGAGGAGGTGCAGCTTCCAAGCACAGGAACAAGAGGATGCTTCCTTGGATTGTTGCTCCTTTTATCCTTCGTTGGGAGGGCGTGTACCCTCCTCCGGTCTGCCTACAGGGCGTGGCCAACGGTGTAGGTGTCTAGGACAACCCCTCTTGGGCGGGAAAAAGGCGCGCCCCGGCTACGCCGCTTCGGGCATACCAGCCGAGACACGCCTCCCACCCAAAATGGTTTCCCGGGGGGATCCGGGCCCCCTACCATACGTTCGGGGGGACCGAGTGGTCGCCCCTTTCCAATTTCACTTGGCTGATTTGGCCCAAACGTAGTAACTCAATATCTGTTTCACTTTCCTCCCCTGAGTTCAACTGGATAAAGTACTCTTCTCAGAAATGTGATTCAATAAAAAAGTCCTCTCTTTTTTACCACATGCACTGCTCCTTTGACAAATAAGTGCCAGAACAACTTGCAATCTTTCATTCTAGATGTTTCAACTAAGGTGTGCCAATTGTATTCCTCCTATCTTATCTTGGCCTCTATCTGTGTCTTGCTATAGGCCCTTCACCTCTCAGCTATAACAGTACTGTTTCCGCTCTTCACTGCAGTGACTAGTTCTGGCCTGTTTACAATTCACATTATACTAGGGCGTGTTTTTCCACCTAACACAGATGCTTTGATATTGTCTAGAGAAATGGGTTTAAATAGCCTTGAGAAAATGGGAAAAACTAAGCATAGTTCTTGAGTCATTGCAACCAGAATTACTCAGGATAAGGAGAGTTGAGATTACTTTGGCATATATAGCAGCTAAAGACTTCTCTTCTGTTACTAAATGGTTCCATTTAATCCATCAGTCATTATTTATAGTAATTATGGGCAAAGCCACTCTATTGCTGCTATTAGTCAGAAAAAAGATATCAATTGGGCCCCTAATCAGTGCATTGTGATCACTATCATGTATGGGTATGATGGACATATTGTGTACTTTATGCCACAGATCTAGTTCGACCGTTATGTAGTCAATCCTGCTTCAAGTTTTCACCCTTTTGAAGGTAAAGGATGCATCTTGATCAGATGGCATCTGCCCATTACAATCATGTGCTCCATAGGTTAGGGTAAAGGACAAGACTTGATGCCCCACATTTTTGCATATCTTAAGAAGAGGTATTTGTTTATGCCTCTTTCTAGCTCTTTCTCTTGTACGAGGTCCTGAACATATTCCACTGCCTCATATGTTACATTAAAGTCTCCTGCTACAATTAGGTACTGCCCTCTCTCTGAGTTTTCTAGAAAATTATTCAAAGCAAATTATTAAGCTATTATGGGAGACTCCTAATTTTGATTGTTGAAGCAATTGTATATGTTAATTAACTTTAATGCAAACTCCCCTTTTAGGGATTTAAGGTCAAGTCCTAGTTCATCAGCACACTCAATGTATAGCCAGTTGTACGTTTGCCTACAGTTTTTTTCCAGGTAAGCAACAGGTGCCACCTATTTCAAAAGCCCTCAGTCAGACAGTTAGGAATTCTCCATTTGATATTTCATATTTTGTTATGTTTGTAAAGCGCTCTTTTACCCCAGAGTTGCGAATATTGAGTGCCTCTGATGTGCAGAGTAAGGCGCATGAAAGGAGGTCTGATGAAATATCTTGCTTGCAAAAAAGCCAGGGGCCTTATTTATGAGACCCTGCAACAGTTTTGCGCTTCAGTTTAGTCACTTTTTGTGATGTATCGGCGGCGTAAAACATGCCTCTTGGTGCTCCTTAATTACAAAGTGACGCATCTAAGCAGATGCGTCACTTTGTAATTCCCTGCGCTACATTATACCTGCGTCAGGTATAATGTTTGCAGGGTGGGCATTCCCACGTAAGTAAGCCTCATAAAAGTGACACAGCGAAATCTACGAGATTTCCCTGTGCCACTTCTAGGGTGTAAGACTGACACAGGCACTTTCACATGGGGCTTGCCCCATGTGAAAGGACATATTGCTGGAGTTGCGTCACTTTTGTGACACACTCCAGCAATGCGTCACTTTTGCACTTGAAGATACGTCAGAAATACTGACATATCTGTAACTCCTTGCTACATGATGCGTCATACAGTAAATATGACACATCCGTCATGTCGCAAGGAGGGCGCACTGAGAAGTGACGCATCGCTGCTTTCACGTAGTGATGCGTCACTTCTCATAAATGAGCCCCAGGCTCTTTACCTGCTTGCAGAATCGAAATGCGTTGCCTTCTGTCCTTAGGGAGAGGGGGCTCTGCTTCCATGCTATGGGGGCTAGAGCGGAAAATGACCTGACACCTCTGGTGGTCATCCTATATCTTGGGACCTCCAGTAAATGACCATTAGAGGAGCAGAGAAGTCCTCAATTCCATTGGGGCTAGAATGGACAATTATCTGCCACCTTTGGTGCTAATTCTTTATCTCGGGTCCTCCAGTGAATGAGCACAAGAGGAGAGGAGGAGTCCTTTTGGTATGTTGGGAACAATCCTCTTTCTGATGTAGAGCAGCCTAGTCTCTCCGAAGGTTTTGTTGGCCGGTGTTAAAGCCTTAAATCAGATCCTCTTATGGACAGGAAACCAATGCAAGGTCTAAAGAGCTTGCAACCCCGAGTCCCTTCTGTCAAGCATTAGTACTGTCCTTGCTGCAGTGTTTTTGATAATATGAAGCCTTTTAATAAGATATTTTGGCAAACCCAAGAAGAGAGAATTTGCATAATCCAGCCGTGGATTGATCAAGGCATGTATTACTGTCCTGTGAGCAGTTAGAAGTAAGAAGGCAAGACAAGAAAAGTTTCCTTTCTGTGCTATTCCAATCTGTATGTAACTGACACTTTTATCTAGACAAGTAAGGATTCACCAAACATATATTTACATCAATTGCAAAATACTACCATGTCTCCTTTTAAAAAGTTTCATGCATTTTTATTGTAGTCATCCAAGCTTAAATACAGTGATATATCAATTTAGTGTAGTTCCTATTTTCCCAATAGGCCCTGCGCATTTGAATAACATAAACAGTAGTGAACGTTTACAGTTTTCACCACTAAGAAATACATTTTTTTTGCTGTCACTATAGCATGAATGTGTGTATGGTAATTTCCATGCTGACTTAACGTATCCTTTACCCAATCGTTCATACTGGCCAGTAGGTATGTATTCAAGGCACTTTTTAAATCGGAAAGTTGTTATCGGAATTGTGATAATCCCGTGTATTATCCATTCAATGACAGGACTTTCTGACATTGTCAAAGGTAATCTCTCAAGTTTTTCGATGCTCAGGATTGTATAGTCTGCTCCTTTCTGTGCCATGCTGATTTGTTTATCAGTAAGGTTAAAGATGGAAAACAATGACGTTGTGTTGATTAAACGTCAAGGCACATAGCCTAATTGAAGATTTTGCAGCGTCCAGCCTAATTGTACAATAGAACGTAATTGTGACTGGCCATGCTGTAACATTAGCAAGTCTCTGTCTATTATATCAAAGGCAGATGATACAATATTGTCCAACGAATATATTCTGGAGGACAGAGTCATTAACCCATTGTCCACTACAGAAAGTGATTTTTCCAAATTAATACGATCAATTTCTCGTATTTTTTCAGCTGTTTCAATTTGTGTGACTTTCCAAGCCTCGTTGTATACCGCATAGATACTGGTCGCTATGAAATGCTTTTGACGCTGTTTGCGTGGTCCCATAATAAAATTGCGCAAATCAGCACCATCTTTAAGTAAAGACAAGTGTTGCTTAATTTCAGCCAGTGTGGATGATCCTAGCCATTCGAGGCAGAGTTTCCATACACTGTATGTTGTTACTATCCCTGGATGTTGTCTCTGGGAGTATCTAGGGTATTGTCTGGTCATTTTTAACCCCTGTGTTTTATTTAGGAATCTATCTTGACAGTTGTTTGTGTCAGTATGCCAGATTAACCACTTTTTCCAATCAGGATGTGTTCTGTTTAAATGTAAAATTTTAGTTACGTCTATCTCAATATCTGTTGTTGTATTCTCAGGTATTGGCTTTGGAATAGACGGTTTGTTAAGGTCTTTAATCTTAGCTAGGCCAAGACAGGATGTTTGGTGAATTGTGTCATTTAAAAACATAATTTGTTCTGGGATCATGCAGGCTCGAAACATTGCTTCTAGGCCTTGTACCTGCCACTCTTTTGTACCCCAGATGGATTTTGTTTCAATGTTATTTTTCCAATAATCAAAACCAAATGTCATAATTTTTTCATAAAATGCTTCTGAATATATCAATTTAGTATTTGTCAGCATTGTTTTCAACAATGTTTTAACTAACAGTTTATAATAAAACGTTTCTGCATCACTGGTGTTAAACCCTGAGAAGTACTTGAATTTCTCAAAGAATGTTTTAGAACTGCTTTTTGGTGGTGTAGCACAATGTTCCCATTGGTTATACTTAAAAACATTTCTAGGTTGTGCAGATTTATGCCAGTAATGGTCACCATAATGTGTGAAGCAGAACATCTGTTCATAATTAGACGAACCTTGTAAATAATCATGTTCTGTGAATCTAGCTGACATTACCAAATCAGACATCATATTGTTAATACTTTCAAAGTCCCAATCATCAGAGAATGTACTAGGTTTTACAAAGTCACTTAAGGAAACCTTGAATTGATGAGGATACTTCAGGATCTCTACCGGACCATAGATCTCATAGTCAGTTTTCTCCCATACTACCCCACCTGTAGGTATGGGCGGAAAATCCGTTTCGCTCGCGGATTTTGCGGATTTTCGGGAAATTCGCAATCCGCGAGATTCGCGAATCTCCCGCAAAATCCGCAAATCCGCGAGCAGCGGATTTTGCTCACACTGCTCGCACTGTTCGCGTGAGTTCGCGGCTTCCCAGTACAACTTCGCGCCCCGCGAATAAGTGCTAAATTGCAGAAATACGATCTTAGCAAAACTGAAACTACTTGCCAGGTTCAAAAGTTCAGGCTCATCATTAGTAGCCATTTCCTGTAGTGCTTCCTGAGGGGCCCCTCCAGAGTTCAGTTGCCAGTTGCAACTATTATGTGACCCTGCTCTGAACCTCAGAATAGTTACACATATGCCACAAAGGTCCTGAATTACAGCTAAGGGAGACAAGCAGGAGCCAGGCTGGAAGTTAAAATCCATTAATCAGCCCCTAATTCATTATTGTCAGTTGGGGCAGGGCAGGTGTTGTAACTAATTTTGCAACAATGAAAGCACTTAGCAAGTGCAAAAGATCACTAATCAGGGCGCACTAAGGAAGCAGGTGCCAGCTAAAAAAATATTCTGTGACACATTAATCAGCCCCAAATTAATTCAGGTCACTTGAGGCAGGGAAGGTGTGCTTTGCTTTGCCGAAAATAATGTACACTGGACAACCAGAGGGTGTGGTGATGAAACAGAGGGTGGCATGGGTGGGCCAGAGGGTGGCATGAGTAGTCAGAGAGTGGCAGTGGTGACAGAGAGTGGCAGTGATGAAGAAGAGTGTCCCAAACAGGCTGGACACGTAGAAACAACAAGTTCGCAAAACTTGCGACCCGACAGGTAAGTTCGCAAATTGCGAAATTGTAAAAACCCTCGCGAACTGGCAGAAACACGGGCGAACACAAAAAAAAAACATCCGCAAATTCGCGGGAATTCGCGGATTTTGCGGATTGCGAGTTCGCAAATCCGCAAAATTCACGAACGCGAGATCCGCAAAATTCGCCCATGCTTATGTATTGGAATGGCTGTGACATTCACTGTTGACAGTTCTCTTTTCTTCACGTGGGATGATCTGTGTGGTTTGAGGACTAAGTTGATGTTCTGATTTGCTGTGTCCATTGTATTGTAATAAACCTTCCTAAAATTAAAACTAAAATTAGGCATAGTAGGAGTATAAATACCCCTGAAATAATCCAATGCTCAATTAATGGTGCATCCAGATATACTTCTTTGATTTGTTGAAAGAGTTCTGTTGCTTTTTATTTAAAAGTCTTTTTTGTTTCTGGCATCACTTCGGGGTTACTTTGATCCTCGGAAAAGTTGTCGAAGTTGATGAAATAGCCAGAGGCAGTTCTGTCAATTGTTGGAATTGTTCTTTCAATTTGTCTTTCGGTAGCACATTCTGATGCCACATCATTGTAGACTGGTGTTTCTTGACGAACTGTTTCAATCTGTGTCTCAAGAGGCACGAGTTCCATGGCATTATTGCATAGTCCCTCTCTGTGCACTGCAGGCTGATCGAATGTGATTAGTCTTTCAGTTTGAACCTCTTGGATTGTTGCAAATTTGGGTATTCGGTTGTTTCTTGGGAGTCCACTGGGCCTACTGTTGATTATAGGCCACATGCTTGTGGTTTTCCCAGGTCGATTGATACAACTCTGTTCTCCTTTTTACCAGCAAGGGGCGGTAGTACTACTGATCTTGTTCTGGTGACTGCCAAGACAGGTACTGCTTTTCTGTAAGAAGGCCCAAATTCCTTCCTCACCGCTATTTTTTCTCTGACTAGATCCCCAATCTTTGGAATCCAGACAGGCCTTGCTGGGGCTGGTGCTTGTGGTGCCTCGTCAGTGGTAGCTGGCTGCTGCTTTAACTTTATGCTGCTTAAGGATTTTCTTGTTTCATTCAAGTCCTGTAAAACAGCCAAACGATCTTTGATGTCAAAGTTTGTTTTCTTATCTTGTACCACTGATACCTGACTATCTAAGTCCTGAACTCGCATTCTAGTTCCGAACAATAGTTTGTATGGGCTGAAACCTTTTAGAGAATTTCTTGGCAAATTATTAAGACTGATCTGGACACTTATTAAATGTTTGACCCACCCAGCACCCAAACCTAATACCTTCGCTGTTATAGATAGCTTTATGTCCCGGCTTTTTCTTTGTACCACACTGTTCCCTTCGGGGTGTGACGGACAAGAATACCGCAACCCAACTCCCATGCTGGCCATGGCCTCCTTATAAGCTCGAGAGCTAAAAGCAGGACCCTGGTCAGAATGGAACATGGCAATTGCGTATGTGCCGATAAAAACTTGCAGATCTTTTATAACCGTTCTGGCGTCAGCCGAGCGCTGGAGGCCACATTTTTTAATTGGATTTAACCTTAATTATGTACAATGGGATGCGTTTCTCTTGTTTGATAGCGCGGATAGATCGCCTTATGCTTTCTATTAGGGCTTCTGACACTACACTGGCCGGTTCTCCACTGCGATCTCTTTTTGCAGTCTTCACAGTTCTTTGCAAAATCATGAATTCCTTCACTCATTTCCGGCCACCAGTACTCTAATTGCAATTCTCTCATAGAGTCCCTGATTGTTTGGTGTCTCAGACCCAACCCCATATGTGCTTCCTGTAATAGGAAACCTCTCCGGTTCCTGTTTGGAATTACCCTATCCCCCACTCCAGGGATTCGAGCAAAAAGAACGGAGTTTGCATCAATTACGTATGCATAATTGAGTGGATAGTTCACGGGTAGTGCTGCACAGTCGCCTTTTACAGACGTTTTTACTGCCAGCATGGTTTCCCCGTCTATGTATTTTTCTGAACGCTTTTTTGTGGCTACGGAAGCCGGTTTAGTTGCGTCCTCTGTGGCTGTATTAGCCAATGAATTCCCTGCAACGTGAACGCCATCACGTTGAAGACTCTGTGCGTGTATCACGTGAGTCTTTTGTAGTTCTTTCTGTAAAAGAGCTACCTGTTTCCAAAGCCTTTTATGCTTTATTGTGGCACCTGTGTCATCTTTGTAATCATTTTCCATCCAGCTCTGCAGCTTATTATTGTAAGAGTTGACGCAAAAATGAGAATCGCACACGATTAGTGATGGGAATTCACGTTCTGCATTTTCAAGCGCCATCTTTAAAGATCTGATTTCAGCTCTTTGAGCCGAACAGTTTCTTACTGATTCAGTTTTTGTTATTTTCGGTCTGAATTTACCGCACAGCCAACGACCTTTAACAATCGCACAGGATGCATCGTAGGATTTGTTCTCTACGTTGAAATGATGTACAAATCTATCTGTATAGATTATACAGGCGTACTGTGGGAGAGGCAGAAGTTCGATTGGCAGAGGATATTCTTCTTCATATGTCAATTCATTCAGTTCTTCGAATTGCGGGGCGAAGTAGTATTTTACATCTTCCGCTCCTAGAGAATCTACATACTGTATCCATTTTGGATCCAGTGATACTGTAGGCAGGTTTACTGGGCTGAATAGCGCCTCGAAGGCGGATTCCGCTGTGAGGATATTAATCCATTAGCCATGTGCTAGTTCTCGTTCATTCGCTAATGCAGTTTCTACTGCCTTCACAGTTCTTTCTGTGGGACTGAATGGTTTTTCTGCTTGTGTGTACAAGTGAGATTTAATTGAAATTGGTACCTTTTCTCCCTCATTAGAGGTCAGGTACGTGAATCTCTTCCTGGAATGACTCGGATTACAAGATTGTGTGTGTTGTCATGTGTATCTAATTTTGTTTTTGCTAACATGTCTGTTTGCAGTGATCTCAAAATTTCTGTGTGTTTTTGAGTCCAGGTGATTGGTTTAAAATCAGGTTTAATTAGTTCGTAGAGAGGTTTAACCCTCTCTGCATAATTTAGAATGTAAGTTCTACCGAAATTCAGGAAACCTAGAATCGATTGTAAGTTCTTCAGCGTTTTTGGAGCTTGGAGTACAGCGCACTTCTCTAAGAAGTTGTCCGCTAGGCTTTTTCCTTCACTTGATAATTCGTATCCTAAAAAAAATACTGTCAGATGGGCAATTCGAGACTTTTTAAAGTTGAATTTGTAACCCTCTGCTGTGAACCCAAGTATAATGGTTTTCACTCTTTTCAAGTGAGTCTCCAAGTCGTTGTCTGTGAGATAGATATCATCTACGTAAGATAATGCCTAATCATCATATGTTTGTAGTAACTCTGTTACTCTAGCTGAGAATAGTCATGGGCTGTTCTTGAACCCCTGTGGGAGCCTACAGAAATTTTTCTGAGACCCCATTACTGAGAAAGCGGTCAAGTATCTGCTTTCTGGTGCAATGTTTTGACAAAAGAAACCATTAGATATGTCTAATGTCGTTTTATATTTTTTCCTAACTATGTTGTTCATTAGTGCAGCATGCATTAAGGTGTCTGTAGTCCAAAACTAGACAATATGAATTGTCTGGCTTGGAGACAGGAAACAAAGGATTGTTCCTTTGAGAGGTGCATGTTTCAATCACCCCTTGATATTCAAGTTGATCTAAAATCTCCCTGACTTGTTTTTTAGCTTCTTGCTTAATGGGACACTGCCTTTGGGCAGTTGGTTCACTTTTTAACTGGATTTTGTGAGGAGGAGAGTCCTCATCCCATCCTACATGATTTTTATATAATGCTGGTGCCTGGGCTACTGCCCATTTCCTCGCATAAGTATATTTTTTGTGAATCAGAATGTGATTCGAGAAGGCAGGCATAATCATTTCTTCGCCACGAGGGCACTCCCTGACAAACTCTGGGGGCCAATCTTTTTCAGCTAACAGAATATCATAGCCTTTTGAGAGTTTATCCCAAAATAGACCCCTTATTTTCCTAGTCTTATCACCCTCTATATGCAGTGTTATTTCGTATATCTTATGGGGCTCAATAGGTCTGGTGTCTGCAGTTTCAACCTGAATGTATTCATTCGTGTCCACTGTCTCCAGATGACTCATCAAGATCTTGCGGGCTATACTGATTTCTGCTGCACTGTCTAACATTGTCTGTGCCCACTCCCCATTTTTCAACTGTGTCCTCAGTATTCTCGGCATGGTTGATTACTCTAATACTGGCTACCTTCTTTTTTGGAAATTGAGATTTTTTACTCTGAGCAGGTTCCTTGTCTTTGGACTTGGTGTGCTCTCCTGGGTCTGACCGTCCTTTTTTTTCCGATTTCTGCGAAAAAGATCGAGAGGGACATGTATCAATACTTTGATATCTATCAGGTTTTTTCAAATTATCCCTATTTCTAAGGTTATATCTTTTCTCAGAGGGCTCCCTCTGGGGAGACTGGTGTTCTCGAGTCGGAGTTCTTTCCCTCCGTCGAGGAGACCTTCCTCTGGACTGGAAAACTTTTTCTTTGGGAGTGGATTGTTTATTTCCATCCCAGCTCTTTTTAGGAGTGTTTGAATTATTTTTATTTAATAATTTTACTAGCTCTCTATATGCTTTTGTTAATTCTCTTATGTTAACTAAGAGTTCTTCACTTGACATTTTATCAATGTCTGGATGTGGTGTGTAGCTGGCTAGAACCAGCCACGTTGCTCCTGGTCTACCTAGTGGACCGAGCCTGGTAATATGATCATTATGTTTTAGGGCGCCATTAAACCAGAGCAGGTGCTCTTTGAATTTTAATGGGATTTCAATCTCCTCGAAAGGAGCGTACTCTGCCGGTGGATCCTCTATTTTATAATAGTGTAACTCGTGTGTTGCAGCGTTTGCCGCTGGAAATTTTATCCATGAATAGAATACCTCTGTCTGCCGATATTTGTGTGCCTCTATCACGAAGACGACTCTGCCATCTTGTGTGGTCAGTCCGTTTTCTTTAAGTTTTGACGTTATAGATTTTCTTAAATGTGCCGGGATGATTATCGCACCCGGTTCAGTAGTACCTTCGGGACCCTGCTGAGTCGCATTTACTGCTGGTGCAGCGGTTCCGTTTTCTAACACTGACATTTTATTGTCAGGAAAGTTTTTGCAGAGCAGGTCTCCAAGGAGACAAAGATTAGGTGCACAATATTTTGGAACACTGTATCCTTCAACGTTGAATGGACCAGAGCTTTACGGTGTACAGACAAAATATCGACTCAAAAATATCGACTGGATATAATATCGACTTTTAAATATAGACTGGACAAAATATCGACTGGACATAATATCAACTACAAAAATATCGTTTTTAAGGTAAGTGAAGTAATATCGACTGTATAAAATATAGATAGCAAAAATATCAAATTTTTAATAATATATAATATTTTATAGTGTATTTTTATGTAATAATATGTGTGAAAAGTGTGTATTAATGTTATAAATAATTTTATTATAAGAATTTTGTTTTTATAATAATTGCGTAATGTAATTCTGTAGCGGGTTGTGGGTTTATAGGGGAATAGGGTGGGAAGTAATTTAATTATAATTAATTAATTATGTAAATTAATTAATTGATATTCATTTAAAATTAATTGTAAAATAATTTAGGTTTAAAGCATTTTATTAAAGCACAAAAAGACATGGGGAAGGGAATAGGAGGTCAAGTTAACATACAGTACAAAAGGCTAGACGTTGCATCGATTCTGAAGAAAAGTAGGGAGGTAGGCAGCCCCGGAGGGGTACAAGGCATGAGTCATAAGGCAATAAGGTAGTGCGAATGACCCTCCAGTAGTCCCCCACCCCCCAATCAAAGCTGATCTTGAGTAGTGTCCCGCAACCCAGTGAAAAATACACCATCCCCCCAAGCCCCCCGACCCCGGAAAAAATAGAAAGAGGAAATGCAAAGGAAAAAAAAAAATGGAAGAAAACAACACCCCAACAACCCCGTCCGAAGGTCAACATTAGAAGTATGTAACCCCCCCCCCCATCCCCAAACCACCGATCCCACCTCTCTCATTCCGCTGGAGCCGCCGGCGGCGTCAGCCGAAGGAGTCGTAGGTACCGTGGACATGTGAGCTCGCGGAATTCCGTGGACAGTAGTGCTAAAAAGGGGTGCCAAAGCTCTTCAAACTGGTCTACATTCCCAGCCACTGTAAGCGACATCTTCTCCATACCCAGCACCTGCCAAAGCCTGTGTAGCCAGCCAGTGATAGAGGGGGCAGTGGGGGTGCGCCAAAGTACGAGGATGTTTTGAACCGCTGAGCCTAGCGCAATCGCAATCTGTCTATCCCTGCGGGACTTCAGCGGGTACATCAAGTCATTGGGGAGGCCTAGCAAGACATACGCCGGGAAGCGCGGGAGTTCGATCTCAAAATGCCTATCTACCTCATCCAAGACCTCCTTCCAATAGGCCGACAGTACCGGGCACGCCCAGAGAATGTGCGTTAGGGTACCCTCCTGTCCGCAGCCGCGCCAGCAACCCTTATCGCTGATTTTGTGCATTTCGTAGAGCCTCTCCGGGGTGTAATACCAGTAGGTGGACACCTTAGTAAAGGTCTCCGTCAGCCCAGTGTGGTACGCAGAGTGCCTCGCCCGATACGCGATCCTGTCCCACTCCTTATGGCTCAAGGTCTTGCCCAATTCCCTGTGCCAGCGCTCCCTCCCTGGGTTATGGTAATGAAACGGCGGGGGCTGGAGAAACTTATATAAGTCGGTAATAAGCTTGGCATCCGAGGTCCGGGTTACCAGCCACCGCTCGTAGGGCGTGATCGAACGGGCAGCGACATCGCGCACTGGGGGTTGAAGAGCCCAGTGGCGGACCTGCATATAACGCAGTCTGTCCCCCTCCGTCAGGCCAAACTCCTGTCGGAGCTGCTGGAAAGGGAGCACACCCTCCGGCCCGTAGATCTGAAAGAGTGCCCTACATCCTGCGCTCACCCAGTGGGAAAAGGCTCCCGGTTCCAGACCCGGAGTGAAGTCTGGATTGCCAGCAATGGGTGTGAACGGCGATGGAAAAGTGGTTAGCTCGCGAAGCTCACATACCGCATCCCACACTCGCAGCAGAACCCGGGTGACAAAGGAGGCGTAGAGATTAGGCGGGCGATGAGTGCGCCGCAGGAACGGGACTTCCTGGAGGGTACGGCCCGCCACTGCCTGGTCCTGAAAGAGCCAGTGCTTGTCCGACTCCCACCGGCTCCACTCCACCAAGTATCGGAGTTGCGCCGCCTGAAAGTACTTCCGGAGGTCCGGAACACCGAGACCCCCCACCTCCGGGGCAAGCGTGGAGAGAACCCGTTTCATCCGAGGTTTACGGCCCTGCCACACAAAGCGGGAGATGTCAGCCTGCGCCTGCCGTATCCAACCTACAGGGGGCTGGAGAGGTAGAGCGCAAAAAAGATACAGGATCTGAGGCAGTATCGTCATCTTCACCGCTGCGATACGGCCCAGCCACGAGAGCAGGCCCTTGCTCCATCGGCCGAGTTCCTCTTTGATCTTTTTGCCCAGGGAGGAATAGTTAGCTGCGACCATTTCAGGCAGCGAAGGTGCAAGCAAAATCCCCAGGTAAGGCACCGTGGAGGAGGACCATTGCAGAGGGAAGAGACGCTGGAGGTCCCGCCTGGTGTCGACAGAGAGTGACACATCCAGGGCGGCCGATTTAGACATATTCATTTTGAAGCCCGCCACGCGGGCAAAGGCGTTCAATTCTCGGACACAGGCAGGGAGCGACCGCTTGGGGTCATCCAGGGTCAGCAGGACATCGTCCGCGTATAAGCTAACAGTATGAGTGTATTGACCCATCTTCACCCGAATAGCGTCCGGATTATCACGAATCCTCTGGGCAAACGGCTCCATATAGAGGGCAAACAAGAGCGGTGAAAGGGGGCAGCCCTGTCTCGGCCGCGCTCAATGGCAAAGCTGCTGGAGCTGTGTCCGTTGACACGCACCGATGCTGACGGCCTCCTATAACAATTAAAGACCATGGTGCAGAACTTCTCACCGATCCCCAGTTTCCCGAGAACCAGCTCGAGGTACGGCCAATGAACCCTATCAAAGGCCTTCACCGCGTCGACCGACAGCAGCATCCGCTCCCCCGGGACGCGTGAGGCCTTTTCTAGCACGTTCGTCACCCTCTTGGTGTTGTCGACCGTCTGCCTACTGGGTACAAAACCAGCCTGGTCCGCCTCCACCAGGCCTGGTAGGTGCAGTCCCAGTCTGGCCGCTAAGATCCCAGTGTAAAGCTTGAGGTCCACATTTAGAAGCGAGATGGGCCGATATGAGCCGCACAGAGTCCGATCCTTCCCCGGTTTCGGAATAACCGACACAGTCGCCGAGAGAAGGTCCGGTGGGATGGCCCCCGGTTCAGAGAAGGAATTGAATAAGCGAGCCAGGATCGGCTCGACAGTGGGACAGAAGGTCTTGTAGAACAAGGCCGTATAGCCATCCGGGCCCGGGGCCTTGCCGTGCTTCAACCGTGCAATAGCGGAGATAACTTCCTCCACATGAATGTCCCTCTCCAGGTGGTCCGCCTGGGCGGGATCCAAGGCCGGGAGGGTCACCGACTCCAGATAGGCCTCGGCCTCTCCCGGTGGGGAGGGCTCTGCAGCGTACAGCGCCTCGTAAAAGGCACGGAAGGAATCCGCCACCTCCGCGTCACCGGAAACCGGGACCCCATCTGCGCCTACTAGCTCCTTTACTACGTTGCGTTGCTGCGCAGCCCTGAGCCGGTGGGCCAGGAGCTTACCGCATCTGTCCCCGCCGGTGTAAAAGGCATGCCTCAGGCGCAACGCCGCATATTCCGCCCGGTCCAGGTCCAGCGCAGAGAGGAGTTTCCTCACCGCCTTCAGCTGCCTCCAAACTCGAGGAGCCCCCGTCCGGCGGTGAACCTGTTCAAGTTCCCTGACTTGCGCCGTCAGTTCATCCCTCTTACGTTGCCGCTCCCTGTTCTCCGCCGAGGAAATGGAGATAAACTCCCCTCTGACGACCGCTTTCAAGGCCGCCCATTGCGTTGCTAGGGACGTGTCGGAGTTGTTATTGTGGGTCAGGTACTCCTGAATGACCTCCCCCACTCGCTTCACCACCGACTTCTTATGGAGAAGCGTGTCCCGAAGCCGCCACATCCCTCTGGAGGGGGGGGCTGCCGGCCAAGCAAATACTCCGGAAACCGGTGCATGGTCGGACAGGGACAAGACTCCGATGTCTGCCGCCGTGGCGGCCGAGCGAAGCGGTCCGCTCACCAAGAGGTAGTCCAACCACGAATAAGTACGATGTGCGTGGGAGAAATATGAATAGTCCCTATCGGTGGGGTGCATAGTGCTCCAGAGGTCATGCAGATCCATCTCTGCAATCTGGTCCTGCACCGCTCTAGAAAGCTCCCCCGTCTGCGGAAAGCGCTGGGCAGACCTATCCAAGGCGGAGTCGAAGACCATATTCAGGTCTCCCCCCAAGATAACATGGCGATCGGGCGAGGCAGTGACGTCCACCAACACAGATTCCAGGAAACAATCCTGGTGGTCATTCGGGCTGTACACGGAGCAAACCGTGAAGGCAACACCCCCCAGCCGCATGCGATACACTAGGAGCCTCCCCTTCTGCTCGGCATGTTTATACAACACCTCGCCCCTAAAGGAGCTGGCCAGAAGAATGGCTACCCCCGCAGTCTTAGTCGCTGCCGAGGAAAAGAGTTGCGTGGGAAACTTGGCAGAGCGCAACCTATGGCAATCTTTAGAGAGTAAATGGGTTTCCTGCAGGAGGCAGATGTCTGCCTGCGAACCCTCTAGCAGGGAAAGGATCGCCCTACGCTTCACAGGGTTATTCAGACCCTTAACATTAAGGGTCACTACTTTCAAGGACGGCATCGCTCCCAGGGAAGCAAAGCGCTATGTAGCAAGCGAGGGATCAGTGGAGGGGGCACGCGGGGCAGGGGCGCGGGGAAGGCCAAAGGCGGCCTCGCATGTGCTCGGACAACATCGGACGGGACCCCCCCAACACCAAACCAACTCCTGAACCCCCCCAAAACCAACCCATGGCAACCAGCCAAAACCAAAAACAGGAAAAAACACCCCATTGTCTCAGTCTAGCCCAAGCGGGCGAGTCCGTAGAAAACAGTCAAGTGGACGTCCAGCCACTCACCTCCAACCTCTCCCCCCCAACCCCCAGCCCCTACCCAGCATCGTAGAGGCTAAGAGTCTCTCCCCCCGGAGTGAAGTTAGGCCGTCTGGGCCACGCCATTAGATTCAGGCAAGTTCCTGGCCGCAGTCCTCAGGGCCTCCGCCATATCCGCCCTGATGGTGGGGGAGTCAGGGCGACTCGCCGTCGCCGACGATTGGCGCCTCCTCGATCTCCGTCGGCCCCGTCACTCGGGGCGCCTCCATGCGGGCGTCGCCCCTTCTTCCTCTGTAGCTGTGAGTCCCAGCACCCCACAGACATCCTGTAAGGAGCGCAGCTGGTGTAGCACCCCATTCCATCGAAAGATAAGACGGAAGGGGTGACCCCAAGAGTAGGCCGTCTCATGCTCCCGCAGAAAGTCCGTAGCGATGCGGAAAGACCTGCGCTTCTGCAGCGTGATGGCGGACAGATCTTGATAGAGCGCCACGGATCATTCTCGGAAAGATATTGGCTGCTTCCTGCGGGCCTCCGTCATAATGCGCTCCTTTAGGGGGAAATCCGGCCGGAATGCCAGGATATCAGGTGGGGGTGCCGATGACTGGCGCTGGCGGCCCACTCTGTGCGCTCTGTCGATGCGGATCGGGAAGTCCGCTCCTTCTCCCAAGATGTCTCGGAACAGGTCCTGCAGATAGGCCACCAGGTCCGCACCCTCATCCGCGGACGGGACGCCCCGCACCCGGATATTATTCCGCCTGGACCTGTTCTCGAGGTCCTCAGAGTGGGCCTGGAGCTCGACACACTGCTCCCGTAGGCGGAGAACGTCCTGCTGGAGATGAACTATCTCCTCATCGCGACGCTGGGCCGCCGTTTCCACTGTGTCGACCCGCTCGCCTAGGCCCTCGATTTCTCTACGCACTTCACGGACCTCTCCGGCCACCTCGGTCTTGAGAGTCTGGAATTCCTCCTTGAGGGAGCTGAATAAGTCCTCCATGAAGGACCTCGTGACTGGTGGTTCGCCTCCGGTGGCGTCCGCTGAGGCCCGGGAGGACCCCGGGGACGGCTGCGTCCTGTCCCGCAGTTGCTGGGCCCTGCTGAGCATGTCCGGCAGAGTGCGATCCCCCCGTCTCGCGCCTCCTCTCCCAGTCATCTTGGCCTCCGCGGTGGGTAAAGCTTAGAGCCGGACGCTCGTGGGCAGCAGATGTGAAGGCCTCGCCGAAGACAAGGGTGATGCGTCACAGGCGACAAAATGGCGGCACAGGCCAGGGCGAGGCGACCATCGAGCCAGTCAGGGCGGTGATCAGGGTCCAGGTCGGAGTCCTTCAGCCGTGTACTTCCAGGGAGGATGGCATAGGCGTAGGCGCCAGGATGGACTGAGGCGCCCGTGTGACAAGGGCGCGGGCGAGGGTTGCCAGTACCAGTCTCTCAGCGACAAGATGGCGGAAGGGCGGAACCCGGGAGGGCAGCCTAGGCCAGCAAGTCTGTGGGCGACCCTCGAACAGCCATGGGTCGGGAAGGTGCAAAACCAGTGTCCCCCGGTCGCATCGGTAGTACACTCAGATCGGTCGCCGGTCAAACTCCGCCGTCCCCCGCCTCCAGGCTCGGGGTCCGCATGGCGTCACACACCAACATCCATGGCAAGGGGGTAGATCGCCAACGCAGGTCTGGGGTCAGTCGTCCAGCGATGACTCTGGCCACAAGGGCGCCAGCCAGGAAGCCTCCGTACTCCGCGGAGTCCGTCGAGTCCGCTCCCTCGGGATCACCAGCTTTCAGCACTCGGCCCGGCCGAGGCGCGCGGACAGCACCGCAACACGCTCCACCTCCAGGCTCTTCTCCTCGGGCCGATCCAAGCTCCACTCCTCGGACCGATCGTTGAACAAGCTTTCCGGGCACTTCCCCCGGGGCAACAGGAGTCAAAGTGGTATCAAAATGTGCCCCAAGAACTCCGGCACAGTTCTCTCGCCGGCAATGCAGCTGCGGGGGGAGAGAAGCGCAGGAATCGGGGCTCGAGCTGAGCTGGGCCGGAGGAGCTACGGGAGGAAGCGTCCGCTCACCCCGCCATCTTGGCCACGCCCCCGTAAAATAATTTATATGTGTTAATTAATGTAATAGTAATTGCAAATTAATTAATAATAATTGATTAATTGGTAAATATGTAAATTTTACTAATTTAATGCAGTAGCGGGTTGTGGGTTTATAGGGGAATAGGGTGGGAAGTAATTTAATTATAATTAATTAAATATGTAAATTAATTAATTTATATTAATTTCAAATGAATTGTAAAATAATTTATATGTGTTAAATAATTTATTAATAATTGCAAATTAATTAATAATATTTTTGTTAATTGGTAAATATGTAAATTTTACTAATTTAATGCAGTAGCGGGTTGTGGGATTATAGGGGAATAGGGTGGGAAGTAATTTAATTAATAATAATTAAATAAGTTAATATATTTATTGATAGTAATTAGTAAATAATTGATAATTAAGTTATATGTGTTAATTAATTAAATAGTAATTGTTAATAATTTTATATTAATTGATTAATTTGTTAATATGTGATTTTTACAAATTTAATTATTACAACTACGCTTTGCAACGCTTTCCCTACTGTTGCACCCACTGGAGTGGGAATAGTAATTTTAACCCCTACGCTATCCAACACTTTCCCTACTGTTGCACCAACTGGAGTGGGAATAGTAATTTTAACCCCTATGCTATCCAACGCTTTCCCTACTGTTGCACCCACTGGAGTTGGAATAGTAATGTTAACCCCTACGCTATCCAACGCTTTCCCTACTGTTGCACCCACTGGAGTTGGAATAGTAATTTTAACCCCTACGCTATCCAACGCTTTCCCTACTGTTGCACCCACTGGAGTTGGAATAGTAATTTTAACCCCTACGATATCCAACGCTTTCCCTACTGTTGCACCCACTGGAGTTGCAATAGTAATTGTAACCCCTACGCTATCCAACGCTTTCCCTAATGTTGCATCCACTGGAGTTGGAATAGTAATTTTAACCCCTATGCTATCCAATGCTTTCCCTACTGTTGCACCCACTGGAGTGGGAATAGTAATTTTAACCCCTACACTATCCAACGCTTTCCCTACTGTTGCACCCACTGGAGTTGGAATAGTAATTTTAACCCCTACGCTATCCAACGCTTTCCCTACTGTTGCATCCACTGGAGTTAGAATAGTAATTTTAACCCCTACGCTATCCAACGCTTTCTCTACTGTTGCACCCACTGGAGTGGGAATAGTAATTTTAACCCCTACACTATCCAACGCTTTCTCTACTGTTGCACCCACTGGAGTTGGAATAGTAATTTTAACCCCTACGCTATCCAACGCTTTCCCTACTGTTGCATCCACTGGAGTTGGAATAGTAATTTTAACCCCTACGCTATCCAACGCTTTCCCTACTGTTGCACCCACTGGAGTGGGAATAGTAATTTTAACCACTATGCTATCCAATGCTTTCCCTACGCTTGCACTCTTTGGAGTGGTAATAGTATTTTTTACACTTCTGGTATTGTACGGTAATATAATAGTATCTTATTTAATTATAGTATGTTACTATATATATATGTTTTAACAAATATGATTGTAAAAAAATATTTTTATTAATTTTATTTATTATTTAATTAATATACGTTAATTTAAGTATTTTTAAGTATATTTTAGTAATTAAATTTAATATTAATTTAATTTAAAACTGTTTTTAATAAAGTCGATATTTTTTACAAATATATTATTGTAAACGATATTTTGTACTCGATATTTTTGTACTTACCTGTTTGTAGATACAAACTCGATATTTTGACTGTCGATATTTTGTCCACGATATTTTTGCAAGTCGATATTTTGACCCTCGATATTATTTCAGTGATCCGAGCTTTACATAGGAATCTCTTCCTACTAGGGTCGGGCGGATTTTAACCTTTCACCCACTCCAGACGTCTATTGGAGTATTTACGGGAGAAAGGGGTTTGTGTGAAAAATGCACGACTGAGTTACTCTAACGTCTTGCGTTAGTTTATTGCCTTACCAAACGTTTGGGCGCCATGTAGTGTAGTTCCTATTTTCCCAATAGGCCTTGCGCATTGGAATAACATAAACAGTAGTATCGACGTAGAAGTGCGAATCTTCCAGGACTCTACTGACTATGCTAAACTTATTTGGGTTTGTTACCAACTAGCTCAGAGGTCACTGGAAACTTTCTTGACTGAATAGGAAGTGATCAGCTTCCCTGGTACAGACAAGAAGGGATTCAGCTTTCTAACAACCGTGCAACATGACAACTTTGCTCCTCAGATAAGAGTCAATCTCTAGGGTCGTGTGAAACAATAGACAGTTATTTTACTCAGTCAGTTGTTGTGCAGATTACTTTCACAATATGTGAATAGAGAGACTGGCGTTTTCAATAAAGGGTAACATTTATTGAACAGTCTTTCTTCTCATACAAGAGAAATGAATTGCCACAATTGCAAGACTTGTTATTATAAAAAGTGCGTACAGTAAAAGGAGTATTGCGAAATAATACTGTAAAAGCATTGATATGGTTTCTTAGCCATACAACGGTTTAAAATGAATAAAACATATATACATTCATATATACATTAGCTAACGTACTCAACTGGTGCTTCTAACTATGCCTACCCCAGTGTACCTGACCTAAGCCTAATACTTGGGAGGGGAGTAAGTAAGTAGCATTAAGTTAAGTTGGTTTTGCCAAGGTTTGCTTCAAGAATTCTCTCTAAGGGTTTAGTAAACACCATACCTCTGGAATAGAATGATGGAGGTCTGGTATCTCCTTTCAGGGACTCGATATCCCAATCACTCGCAAGAGTGGGCTGGAAACGCCGGAGCTGGATTTCTCGGCAGGAGAAAAGACAGCGTCTATCTCAGCGCGTCGAGGAAGAGGAGGGGCAGCGTCCGCGGGCAGCTTGCATCTGCTGGGCTCTTGCAGGGGGACGGCTGTTCAGCTCCTAAGTTCACCACACCATCGTTCGCTCGTTAGCAGCGATAGCAGTAGCGATAGTAGCTTCAGCGATGGTATCATCAGCAGCAGCTTCAGCGTTTGCTTAAGGCATCGTTGGTAATATTTATACCTGAAAGGTGCCTTGTTTGACGTATGTTTTTGGACATAAGACGTCAATAAAGATGTCACTAGGAAGTGATCATCTATCAGTGCTCATTAGAGCTCTATTACTAATCAAAATATAGCAAGCGGGGCTTTCCCAGGTTGCTGAGTTTTTATCTTGTTGAAGAACTCGGAGTGTTAATCTAGGAATCTTAGATAGTGGTCTCCGCTGTGTCATTTGCACTAATGAGCTGCAAAGGAAGTTGCAGAGGAAGCGATTCTGAAATGTGTCTCTGTTCGTGTGAGGCCAGAGACGAGTTTCTGAATATTGCATTTGATCGGTTATGCCAATATAGGGGTACAAAGGGATTATAGCCGTATAGGGGCATAAGGTCACAGTATCGATCAGGGTCCTAGATTAGAAGGCGACATCAATGTTTAAGAATACACAATAAAACATTCAATAAATGGTTCAGTGTAGTAGCGCAATGAATAAACATATACATGGGAATCTCAAATCAAATTATAATGATAAACTGTATACATCACACAATCATGTTTACATTCATCATCACATTAATATACTTTCCCCTCCCTATTATTGCTTTGCATCCAATTTATCCTAAAAAATATCACAGGCCAAATAAAGACGACAACACAAAATCATAACATTCAGTCCACAACTCCTTACTGGATTACAGAGATTAAAGTGTGGGTCACAAACAGATTGAAATAGCACAGAAGGGAAACTTTTATCTTTGAAATGTAACAACATGACCATCTGAGTTCTGTCTGTGGGGAAAGACCGAGATCACCTCAGAGCAGTCTCCACTTCTTCCAGGCAACTCAGTAGAAGTCTATGGGGACTGCGCTGAACACCGCTGACAGATCTAGTAGTATCGGGAAAGCATTCTTCACCTTCTCCAATGTGATCTTGATCGTCTCAGAAACCTCTAACAGTGCAGTTTCTGTGCTTTGTTGTTGCTTGAAGCCAGGCTGAGATGCATGAAGTAGGTTTTCCGAGTTTAGATAGTGTGAGAGATGTTTATTAACCATCTTCTCAGTAAGTTTTGCTAGGACTGGCAGCAGTAATATAGGCCTGTATTTAGCCAAGAGTTTTCGTTCTGCTGTAGGTTTCTTTAGGAGTGGCTTGATAAAGGCTATCTTCCCTATAGACAGAACTAATCCCATAGATATTAGAAATGAAAATGTTGATCAGGGGGTTGATGTAAAGATTCACTGTTTTAGAGAATGAATGTATGAGTGAAGAGGAACAATGGTCCTCAGCAGATCCTGATTTACAGTGCATTCGAGCCTGTTTCGAATTCTGGAAAGACATAGGGGCAAAGGTAGGGAAGGTGCTGGTTGCCTAGACTTTTGTCAGGCCAAAACCTTACTTTTTAATACGTGTAAGCCACCCTTAAGTAGAAGACCAATAGGGCAGGGTGCAGGGTATTTACATGTACTGTATGTATGAAGGAAGCCTGCATGCATTTCTCACACATGCTTTTCCTCTGCAGTCACTTGCCTTAGAGGGGCGCTGGACTTTGGAATAGTATAAATTACCATTCAAACTCCAGTCAGTCTATCAGTAGGGAAGGTGTTAGACTCAAAATCCAACCCCAGTCCAACTACTTGCCCCCTAAAGCAAGTCAACTGCTGAGTAAATGCAAGTGGTGGTTCTGCCTGCGGCATAAAGGATGTTTCCCCAGCTCTCCTATCCACCAGAGATGCATCACCAGTCAGATTGACTTTGCGATTTCTCCCGCTAAGTTCTTCTCCACAGCAGCAAATCCTCGGAGTGTGTTTGTATGTTCATGTTGAGCAAGGTGCGAGGACCTAGCAGTGACATTGATTCTTGTGGTCCTGACAGATGCAGAGGACCTTTATTATGGCAGAATTGCGGCAGAAACATGTTGATTTGTTTGGATCTGGGTTCATTATCAATCTTGAGGTCCATACACTATTTTCATATCCCATCCCAGATGGGTCCTAATACAAGTTTTATGTTCTCACCTCAGGTTGGGATTTTTAATCCACACACTTCTTATATGGACCCCCCTAGAAATGTAGGAACATATTTACAAGTTAAGCCAAGAAGGCTAACAACATGCTCCGTCACTTCAGAAACGCAGGGGTGCACCATAATTACAAGAATATGGTGCAGCTTTGCATTTCCCCCTACGCTGGCACTAAATTTAGCTGCCTAGCCTCAGCACAGGCACCGTTGCACCAAAGTGCAATGGTGTCTGTGTTGCAGGGGAAGATTATTTATGTGCAGGAAGGTACACCATCCTGCACATACACAATCATTGGCATTTTGCTGTTTCCATGTGTGCTGCCCAACACAGCACACATGGTTACATCAAAAACGACCAGAAAATACAAATTTCTTCTCGTTTCACCAGGGTAAGACAAGGTTTTTCCTGGTCCTGCCCCATATTTATGGTACCCTTGTAATTATGGGGCAGCGGTCAAATCAATAGGTGTTGCTGTGGAACACCAACAGCAACACTAATTGCTCTTCCCTTTCACAGTAAGAGTAGCGCCAAAGGGTGCCTTATTTACAATGCTGCCTTGTAAATAAGGCGAAGCGCCTAGGGCCCCTATGGCCACCACAACGTCCTGAAAAGTGACGGTGTGGTTGCGATAGGGGCTTCTAAATATGCCCCATAGTTTGGACTATACATTTTTTTCACAAAGAGCTCTCACTTTATGATGATGAGCCCTCTTGACCCCTTATAACAATGATTGGGCAATGGTCGATGAAGATGCATGATACCCTGGTTGGTGTATGAGGTCATCCTTTAAATGTTTTTACATTTTTGCATGTCTTATCTCAGAGGACAGGCCGAAACACCATTATTGTGATATTCTCCTCCTTGTGACATCCTTTCCAATAGCCTTACTGGCTTGAGTGCCTGTCGTTTCTTGAGTGTGGAACCCCCTTTTTTGTGTGTAGGGTTTGTCATATCAACATATATAAAGCAGACTTATTGTTTTTATCAAACAATTACCAATAATTATAACTAATCATATATTTCATTAATTCACACAGTACAATGTTTAATAAAAGTTATTGTTATAAGAACATTTTTTTTTAAAACCTTTATTTGAACAAAAGACAATATCAATCAGTGGTGTACATTCAGATCTGGCATACGAATAAAAGATAAATTCCATCGTCATATATTAAAAGACACTGTTCCACTTCCTGGGCATCATATGTTATAAACGAACACAGCAGTCCACAGGAATGTCAAAGGTTAGTGTGCAATAAATTCACAGAGCTCAGTAAGGAGGCACAGCACAGTGGACAGTATTCCAGCATAATACAAGACCTAAAACACATTCTGAGTAGATAGCGCTCCTCAGCAGCTCTCAACGGGCAGCCCTGAACAACACACAGCAATCTTGATATAACACCCAGCAGCTGTCCATTGCACCAGTGGAATCTAGTCAGCAGCGCTTACCCCATCTCCAGTCCGGTAGGACGTAGGATCAATCATACCCCGCGCTAATGCATGTATCTCAAAAAGTGTAGCATAATGCCTGTCAAGTGCTCCACTTCTAACCCACTCCGACGCGACTGAATCAGTATCTTGCACAGCCCTGGTCAGCAAGTAAACCTGCAGCGGACTCCAGAAATATTTAGGTCTGCATCGCACAGGCATCATTTCAGCATATACATTGTATTGAGCCTGACAATATGTCACATCGTCCAGCCACTCCTTAAATTTTGGCGCCCTGCTTCTTCCCCATCGACAGGCTAACCTTCGTTTGGCCAGCAGTAAAGCCACATCTGCAAACCTGCGATACGGTGCGGCACTTCCCTCGTGTACCCCAGCAGCATCACCATGGGATCAAACGTTACCGCCTCTTCAGTCATGACCTGCAGGGCGTCATGAACCTGTACCCAGTAATCACGTATTGCACTGCACTCCCATGCCAAGTGGAGAAAGTCAGCTCCCTCCGCCCGACAACGAGCACATCTATCATCCTCCGCCAAGTGGAATCTGAGTTTCCTGGCCGGAGTATAGTAGAACCTCTGTACAATTTTATAGTGAATGATCTTTGTTTGGCAGCTAGAAGAGATATTGGCAGTCACGCCACAACAATAGGCCCATTGCTCGTCAGAAATTTCGACTCCAAGTTCAAGGTTCCATTGTTCCCGTGCACGACTAGCCAGTGCCATCCGCTGCTTCCTAATGGTGCCGTACAATTTTGAGACCAGATGACGACCATCAGACACCAACATGGCGTGAAGCGGTAGAGCCACTCCAGGTTCACTCGGGAACTGAGGCAGCAATGTATGGAGGCCCTGCCTAAGCCGCACATAATAAAACACATCTAAGGGAGAAGGAGCCGCTCCACGGAAAAATTGGTCACGTGCACGGAAACTGCCCTCAAGGAACTGATCCCCCCATGTAAGTGTCCCACTTCGTTTACACATATGCTGAAACCCTGTTTCCTGTAGCAGTGACAGTGCAGGATGATAAACAAGAGGTAGCACCGGCGAGTAAAGGAAAGTTAGGCCCAATGTCTTCGCAACCCGTGACCAGGCATCCACCGTGCAAGTCACCGTGGTAGGCTGTGTATCCACATCACCGACTCTCCCCAATACCATACCTTCCAGCGGGAGGGTATGTCCAATCCATTCCTCAGCTGCTATCTGAGGCATAAACGGCGTGGGACGCATCCAATGATAGGCATATTGCGCTTGAGCACTCATATAATATACTTCGAAATCCGGAATATCAAACCCTCCTTTGTCATAAGGCAATATTAAAGTAGACCATGCTAACCTCGGTTGTTTGCCTCCCCAAATCAGTCTAAGCAGTTCCGAACGAAGGCGTTTAAAAAAATACGCACTAGGGTGATAGGGAATATTCTGGAACAGGTATAGGAAGCGCGGTAGTATCACCATTTTCACTAACGACGCTCTACCCGCCATAGACAGGGGCAAGGACATCCATCTCGTAACACTGTCTGCCAGTTTGGTAATAGCGACACCATAATTGAGCCTAATCGTTTCCTCCCTGTCAAGGGACACCACAATGCCCAAATAGCGAAGGTCCGAGTCGCACCATTCTAGGGGGTAGTCCAGCGGAAACCTGCCAACCGCTGCAGTGAGCGGAAAAAATTTAGACTTTTTCCAATTGATATGTATGCCAGATATACCTCCAAAAGCAACGAGCTCTCGCAGTATCGAGTTGAGATTCGCCTGCGGGTCCTTCACATACAGCGTGACGTCATGTCATACAGTGAGATCCCTATTTGGCGCTGAAAACAGTTAAACGCACTGTGTTTATGCAATTGCCGGATTCGACAAGCCTGCGGCTCTATGGCGATAGCAAATAAAAGTGGGGAAAGAGGACAGCCCTGTCTAGTTCCTCTCGTTATTGGCAGTTGAGGGGAGAGCACACCATTCACAATCACTCTGGCCACAGGTTGGGTGTACAGCAGTTTCACCCACGAGATAAAAATCCTAGGAAAGCCCATTCTACATAAGATGTCAATAAGATAATTCCACTCCACAGAGTCAAACGCTTTCGTAGCATCTAAAAAAATTGCGGCAACAGGGAGGTCCGGAGCTATTGTCGGGATCAGAGAAAATAGAGTTCGAAGGTTATGAGAGGTCGCGCGTCCCGGTACAAAACCGGACTGATCCGGCAGTACTATGGTGGGCATAAGCAATGAGAGTCGCGTTGCCAGAACTTTCGCCAATATTATTGCATCGTAATTAAGCAGCGATAGGGGAAGGTAGGAATCTGTGTCCAGGGGATCCTTGCCAGGCTTAAGCAGAGAGGTAATCGCCACCTCTCTCATGGACCCCGGCAGAATCCCTATCTCCAGGGACTCCTCAAAGACCTCTCTGAGTACTGGAGCCATAATATCAACATAGCATTTGTAAAACTCGGCAGGGAGTCCGTCCAACCCAGTCGCCTTGCCATTATTCAAAGACATAATGGCGTCTCTGATTTCCTCCACCTCAAGGGGCCTACCGAGAAATGCCCTGTGATCATCCGATAGCCAGCATAAAGCAAGATCGTCAAGGAACCCCCCATATCTGACCTCTACCACCTGTTGTGTAGTGTATAGCTGTGTGTAGTGATGCACAAAGGCCTCCTGAATCCCCTCCGCATTCTGACACCGGGTACCGTCCCTCAGGACCAATTCCAACACCCCCGTACTAAATCGTGGGTGTCTCGTGAGTGCAGCAAGTACCTTCCCCAGTCTCTCACCCTCACAATACTTCCTCGAGGTCCAGTACTTCCCTCTGTGCTTCACCTCCCTGGCCGCCTCTTCCTCAAATTCCGACAGTTTATCCCTAAACTGATGTCTGAGTTCTGGGTCAGAGCTGGTAAGCATTTTATTTTCTAGATTTTTTAAATCAGCCTCCAGTTTCGAGATGGTTTGAGCAATAGTCTTGAGCACCCCGCAACTCTTGGAGATCGTAACTCCCCGGATCGTCACTTTAAACGCTTCCCAGATCATTTCCACACTGTTCACTGATCCCCTATTCCTGGGAAAAAACGTCTCTATTTCCTCCACAAGCTCTGCCTTAAATATGGGATCCAACAGGGCTGAGGGAAATAGCCTCCAGGGGGGTCGCGGCCTATGAAGTCCCGGTATCGATAGTGTAATGCTAACCGGGCAGTGATCCGAGTATGTTCTGGGAAGATGTTCCACCTTGTGTATCCCCACGACAAGCCCCCTTGACAGATAGTCCAAACGCGCCCATGTGCGAGCATGCGCCGTGAAGTGTGTGCCCTCTCTACCGTCTGGGTGAGCGTATCTCCAGCTATCCACCAGACCTGCTTCCTCCAGAATGCCCGGTAACACCTCCCTAGCTTGAGCGTTGTATTGATGGCTCCCGTCAGATCTATCCTCCACAGCTCTCAGAGCTAAGTTAAAATCACCGCCCCACACAACATGCATGGCCTCCACAGTTATAACATGACCCCAGAGTGTAAGAAAAAAGGCAGTTGTATCCACATTTGGCGCATAACAGTTCACGAATACCACAGTATCCATCCCAAGTCTCCCCCACAGAATCACATATCTCCCATCCAGATCCACTCTCACCCCTAACTCCTGAAAAGGAAGCGTTTTCTTAATCAGCACAACAGTCCCACGCGCATATGATGAGTATGATGAAAATTTCCTAACTGTGGCCCACTGCTTACCAAATGTAGGATCAGCTGTCGGGCGCAAATGTGTCTCCTGCAGGAAAGCAACCTGTACTAAATGCCTATCTAAATACTGCAGCACATTCCTACATTTCCTGGCATCATTAAGCCCCCGTACATTCCAGGACAAAATCGACATCTTATCTAGCGCATTATCAGGCCTCACCCATGTAAAGAGAACACTATCGCAGACGCTTCCATATGACAACGTCGCCTCACAGGCGAGGAACAGCGTAACACAATACCAGTATGCACTCTCATCCGCACCAGATCCACACCAGTCATCCCTGTCCTCTCCCATCCCCTGAACACGACAAACCCCACCCAACCCCAACCAGCAACCCACATGTAACAAGCACATGGTCAGAACCAGCAACAGTGCAAGCCCAATATACACCGTCCGGCTAACATTGACAGCATTTCCGCCAGCATCTCCCTAAGTTTTTTATTAACATCAGGGAATTTGCGCCACTGCTCCTGCACCACTGGCGTGAAGTCCGGGTATATGGAGAAGTTGACCCCGTCATAGGAGAGCGTACGGGCAGTGCAAGCTGCCCGAAGAGCTGCGTCTCGGTCCCGATAGTTCAGGAGGCGCGCGATGATAGGGCGCGGCGGGGTACCCGTGGCTGGCCTCGGTCCAAGGGACCGGTGCGCTCGTTCCACAATGAATTGCTTAGAGAACGCCTCCACACCAATCGCGCCAAACAGGATCTTCTCCACATATGTCTCCATCTTCCCCACATTTGTCGTCTCCGGCACACCTACCACGCGTATATTGTTGCGCCGACTTCTGGCCTCCAACTCCTCATTCTTTGCAGCTATCACCCTTAATACATTGTCCATTCTCGCCAGCTGCGTCGTGTGTGTAGCCGCAGTATCATCATGGTCAGAAATACGCTGTTCCGCCGCTGTGATGCGTTCCTCATGTACGTCTAGTTTTTGCACCAGAGCGTCCATCCGCGAAGATAGTTTATCCACCTTGTCCACGATAGTAGCAAACCCCTTTCTCATTTCTTGTAGCACCTGCTGAAAGTCCGGGGTAGCAGGTTACGGGGCAGCATCAGTGACAGACGGAGAGGATCTGGAGCTCCCGGAATCCTGTGCAAGGCGCGTACCCCTCTTGGCCGCCATTGAATCAAAGGACAGCTTCGGCTGCTTGTTGTCCGGTTTACCCATGGCAATGTGCCCGTGTCCATTCACAGCACCCACTGGAGGTAACAAGGATGTCCGAGCCAACCAACAATCACACCAAAAGGGGGCTCCTCCGCCCGTCACCCGGTACACACTGTTCACATGGGACTCAGGGCAGGCCGCAGCTCTTAGGCTCTAGTACCCCGCAGATGTGGCCCATATGCCGCAGCGCACTCCGGTATCAACAAGAGCATAAAGAGCCCAGGTATCAGCAGGGGACCCTCGTGCCCGCACACTCCCAGCAGTAGAGAAGGCCCACTAGCACTGTGGATCCGCAGGTAAGCAGGAAGCGTGTTAAGCCATCTCCCCAGTCAGTGCCACAGGCAGTATAGAGGATCACATCAGCGCCAGTAGCAGTGCCACCCAGTCACCAGCGCCGCACACAGCAGGCCCAGCAGTCAAAGCAGTGCTCCGTAGTAGAGACACAACACCCCTAGGTGAAGCGAGAGGAAGAATGGACATAAAAACAGCGTGGCACTGAAGATCTCCCGCTGCACAACTGCATCACCCTTCCGGCGTTGACATTCGCAGCATAGCCTGTCTCCCGCCGATGTTAGTCTCACGTACCTGGTGATGCCAATGGCGCCAAAAACAATGCAGCTCTGCTCCAGCAGTACACCCGGAGGGCGCACACAGAAAATCACCCCAGTGCAGCTCCGACCGCCGTAGGTCCATCGGCACCCAGCCGAGGCGGGGAAGGATCGTGATCAGATAGGGGCACGAGCAGGTAGAGAACCCCGCCACACCCGTCCATGCAATGGCCGCCTCCTGACACAGCCGCCGGCACCGATTTCAGTAATGGACCTCTTCAGCCTGCAACCACGGTAACGATCGCAGCGGAGCCCTGAGTGTACCGAGATAGCATCGGACCGCCGTTTCCACACTCCGGCAGCGGGTCCTGTAGTGTAGCACCGCACCAGGGAATCCTGCCGGGAGACGTACGTTAGGGCCCTCTCACCTCGTGGCGCGCCGCGGGCTCAGGTAGCACAGAGAGCCGGCCAGCAGTGCTAGCCTCTTCCAGGGCACACCTCGGGGAGATCTTCACCCGGGCATAACTTCGGCCAGGAGCAGCGAAATCACATATAAATTAGACCGAGTATGTATTGCGTCGGCCCCTTCAAGGATCCAGGGTCAGAAGAAGAGCAGGCGATGGAAAATCAGGATAATTTAGCGGATTACAACTCCAGGCTGCAGGAGCCTCACATAAGTGCGGCCATGCTGCTAGTGCACCCTCTAGCGCCCCATTGTTATAAGAACATTTAATGAAGTTGTATTTAAAAAAAAGTGTAAATGTCTTTGAGTCCTTCTTTTAACATTTTTCAGCTAACAAAATGCAGTCATGCAAACAACCAGGAGAGGGGCTTATACTGCAGCTGAGGAACTCCAGCTAGGGCTCTTTAAATATCACATGGCAAACTCTCGTGGGGTCGTTGATTTAAAGACCACTGAGAATTACTGTTTTTACATTTATGTTGGTGGATAGGATACTAGTTTTGACACAATCGTCATGCAACTCAATTTTTGTGAAACATTAATCTTGTCACTCACCCTCTGAGAATGATTTATTTATTTTCTAGTTATTAATTTCCCTAATTAACTATTTGTGTGTCTCTTTGTGGCACATAGTTCCATTAATATTTGCTCTTTTTTTCCACCGATTCCTGCATGCTAGGTTTCATTTCTTCGGCACTAAATTCCACTTGCAACTCACCATCTAGCCTTTCCTGCTGCGCCTTTCTTTTTCCTCTGCATTTCAATCTCTTACTGTCAACAAGCACTGCCTGGGTCCGCTTTAGCAATCTAGCCTCACTTTTGTACTCTTTATTCATATATTTCCTACTAGGGGATAATCTTTGTTCTTCCAAAGGGAATTGTAGTATCTAGTCAGGTTATTGTCTTCAAAGGGCTTGATCCTGAATACGAGGTGATTACTAAAGGGGTTATACAATGTGATTGTTAATACAAATTGTGAGAAAAAAATTGGATACTGTATGTGAACTTTAGAATAAATCACTGTTACACATCAAGTATAAAATAGAAATGAACTTGAGCCAGATGCGGTCTAGTCTTCTGCCTCTATGCAGAGCACATTGATTAAAATGCACTTCATCCCTCAATGCTGAAGTTATACATGAGAAACCTTTAGCCTGACATCATAAATTTGTGAAACCACGACATTTCTATCCAGAGTATAAAACTATGTATGTGGGGGTCGGCAGGAGAGGATAGGCTTTATTTCAAAATGTGTTATTTTAGCTCTACTGTGTGGAAAGTATGTTGGTATGTTCATTTATAATGCCCCGTAAAGGAACAGTTTTCTTTTGCATTCCAAGTGTCGCCTTTCTCGTTTCTTTCTGTTTAATATCTGTCAAAAGTGGCAAAAGACGGCTCATTAAATGCTTAACGGATTCACAGTTTCGCTTATTTTCCACACATTGAAAAGGTTATCGGGACATAAGAAACAGACATTTTCAATAAATCATATACATATTCGACACTACGTGTTATGCTTTTTAGTTCGATGGTAATGGCAAATGCAAACAGGCACTCTTGGGATTTTAAAACGCTTCATCCACTGGCAGGACAAACTACATTTAGCTATTATTCATATTAAAACAAGCACTGCTAATGCTAATAGATCCGGCTTTTCTTTTTTTTTCTTTTTTTTTAAAGAAAATGTTTATGCATGGATTCGCTATTTTGTTTGTGTGGTTGTGCTGATTGTTGAGTCGGGGAATGTAAAAATGAGGCAAGCGAGGTACAGATGGAAGAATGTCTGGATGAACAAGTGCATACATAAATTAATGAGTTACAGAATGAATGAATGGGTAAGTACAAACGTAGGCAGATATCCAGCTGAATGGATGAATGATTGAGTGCATGACATTTACAATCAAATTGATAGCAGGAGGATATACTCCTCTTCTGCTGACTCAACCATGCACTCGCCTATTCATCTATCCATCCGTCCATTCACTGGGAAACTCACTTATTCATCCATCCACAATCAGCCTTATGTACACTTTCACATACCTCCTATGTCCTCGTGCCAGCCCTCTACGACAGTTCTGCCCAGCTTGCCAGAAGTCTGCTAATCTCTGCTGCCATCTGATTGTGCCTCCTCTGCTCGTTTCTTCCTCTGTTTTGCCTTTTCTGTAATTTTTCTGCCTCTGTTTTGCCTTTTCTGCTAATATTTCTGCCCTCTGTATGGCCTTTTCTGCTTGTTTTTCTGCCCTCTGTTTTGTCCTCATCTGTTCTACTTTTTATTCTCTGCTACTTTTGCTGCCCTTTCTTTTGCCTTTCTGCTCAATTTTCTGCTCTCTGGTTTGCCTTTCCTGCTCGCTCGTTTTACTACTCCTTTTTTGCCTTTTTCTGCTTGTTTCTTCTCTCTTCCCACCGTTTACTCAAAAAAAGGATTGATTTATGTACTCAACACGGGAATACATAAATAAATGGTTTTATTATGATTGAGTGTAATTTATAGATGTAACCCTCATGCATTGCACTGCAACAACTCCATTAAGGTAGAATAGTATATGAAACATGGAGTAGCATGGAGTAAGACAGAAATACTCCACTAGGTCAGAGCCAAGGCCTACTTTATGTATGTTTTAAAGAATTGGTAACAACAGGTCATGCAAACAGGGTAGCTGTCTGTGGTCAGACCTACAAATCACACATGTTTTCACAAATCTATGTACCATCTACTGTAGAAATAGAAACTTTCTCAGGGTCTCACAGATACACTTGGTCCTTTTAAACCAACAAGAAGAGATTGGCACAGAAGCTGTAAAATCAAAACACATATTTATTAACCTCACTTGAGAGAAACTGCGTCGAAACAGTACCCTCAGGCCACTGTATGAGACAGCCAAAGGAGTACAGAGAACAGGAGCCTTATATATGCATAGGTTACAGTAGTCAGCATAAAACCAAGGGGAGGTCCTGGCATGTACCAGCAAGCAAAATGACTAATTTGGGTATACAAGATTTGCTTGCTCAACAATGTGGGAGAAGAGTCCTTCTTCTTACACCAGTAAGAATAGCTTGACAGTTATAACATAAGAGCAGGTGCATTCTACTAGCTAGGCCTTTCTGAGCATGTGTGAGGCTCTGAAGTGGGAAAAAGCACAGGGAAAGCACATGGCTAACTAAAATGGCTGCCAAGTACAAAATGGCTTTCATTGTGAGGAAAAGAGAAAAACAATACAGACATTCTCCAAATCCTTATATCTGTATTTCTATATTGCTAATCTGAAGACCCCCAAGAAAAAGGAAATGTTCTACGCTTTTACTCATAGTCTTTGCATTACTTGTACAGGATTGCAGACACTTCTAAAATGATTTCTCCTAATGCTAACAGATCCCTGCAATCTTTAACAGATGGTCCTTTTAGCATGAGCTAAAGACATTCCTATGATCTAATAGGAACACAGAAAATATTTTGCATATTAACTCTCATAAATTTATCAATATCCTAATTCATTGCTAGGTGGGCATTTTTCATTCTAAACATTTCATTAAGTGGGCATATATAAGGTATAAGCAGGAGTACAAAGGGAACAGAGCATTGGGTCATATTTAACATAGAGATAGCAGGAGAGAGTATTGACTATTATCACAAACAGAATTATCAATTTTCTAGCCCTAAGCAAAAAGCAAATCCTAGAACCATCTAGTAAAAACATTTTCAGGGCTCCTATGCATTTCAGTGACTATTCATTTCAATTTCAGAATAGACAACAGCACATATCTAATAAAAACATTTTCAATAGATGTTTCCAGTGTTTCTTTTAGGAGGGCTAGAACATTAATCAATGTATTCAAAAATAATCCTGTTTCCAGGGGACCAGGAGGACCACACATGGTCATAGGAATTAGGACGAGGAGCACAAAGGGCTACTCCTCCTCAAAAATGGGACGTCCAAAGGGGTATACTATTAACAAAAAAGTAGTCCTTGGAGAAATTGAAGCCGCTGTACAACCAGCCAGAAGGGAGTCTTCACCCTGTGTCCGTTTCAGCCTCACAGGCAGGCTGTTGTTGTTTCCACGGTGGAGCTGCACAACTTGCAACTCAAGAATCACAGCCCTGTTTCAAAGTAAAGTTTCTTCTTTCAGGAGAGGGCAATCACCCCCTTCCTTCCCCCCCCCCAAGGCAAAAAATGCCTCAGCGATCCTGTCCAGTGTCTCAGGCAGTGCACCAATTTTTTTCACTTCAATCTATCAGGCACCAGAGACACAGCACCTGTACCCTAAACTCAAGTCCTTCCCTAACTCCTATATTGCTCTGCTGGCACACTGTTTTCCTGTTGGGGCCACTAATTGCATCCAGTGTGCCCAGGCACACTGGATTAAGGGTGGGCGTAGTTCGCGAAGTAGCGCAACGCGAAGCTACGCGAAGCTACGTGAAGTGCACTCAGCACTACAGGAACTTCACGTAGCACTAAGAGAGCTGAGTAGTAGCATGTTCGCACTGTGCAAGATGCGTTTTCAATGATTGCACAGGGTGGACAAGCATCCGGCACTGTGCAATCATTGAAAACCGCATCTTGCACAGTGCGAGCTGTAGTGTTATGCTGCTCGAGTAGATTTTTACTCGAGCGGCAGCTTTCTCAACCTGATCTGGTAGTTTCTCATCACGAGCGGTTGCGAGTATGCGCAACCACTCGCAATGAGTAACCTGACCTCCCCGCGTTGAGAATCTCGCCGGGATGTCATTTTGCTTGCTCGCGGTCATGAACATGACGTTGAGGACCGGGAACAAGCAAAAAATGACCGCTGCACTATGCTACGCTGCACCACACGTGTTCGCACTGTGCTACGTGCAGCTCGCATAGTGCAAAGTTGCGCAAACTTCGCAGACTACGCAAGCGTAGCGTAGTGCTTCGCCCAGGGTTACTCTTGATCAACAAAGAAGGTGCAAACTTGCATTCACTTTGGGACCAGGATTCAGGGGCCTGATCCTGGGATCTCTGAATCAACCTTTGTTTCAAAAGGGGTCACTTCGAGCAAAGCCTCCTCACCGTTCTGATCAGTCTATGACTCTCAGCTGGGCATTAAAAACTTGATGTACGATTTCTCCTTTCTGATTTGTGCCCCGGTCTTTCGCCCAAGACAGTGACAGGGGTACACATATTACATCCTACTGCTTCAGCCTTCACCAAGGTCCTAGTTGGCAGCAACGCTTGTGCTGGTTACCTTCACTTTGGCTTGAAGCTGGACTGGTGCTAAATCCCCAGGCTGGATCTGATGTCCGGGACCCTCTGGCAATGGTTGTAGGGCAGCAAATATCTATTGGTGAACAGAACAAAAGGTCTTTAGACAAGGCACAGAAATTATCTATCAACAGAGAGGATAGTCTCAAAATACTTCCTAGTCTTGGGGCCGCCCCATACATCAGCAAGAACCACTTCATCTATGTGTAAAATAAAACAATAGCCTGGACCTATTGGCAAGTATAAAAGGAACGTGTTGATGAACTGACAAGAGTAATATGTCACCCAATTCTAAGTCTGTGTTCCTTTACTAAATTCTGAGGAAAAGTGAAAAACAATACAGACTTACTCCAAATCCTTACATCTGTGTATTTCTATATTACTAATCTGAAGACCCTCAAGAAAAAGGAAATGTTCTGCTCTTTTACTCATAGACTTTGCATTACTTGTACAGGATTGAAGACACTTTTAAAATGATTTCTCTTAATAAAAGCACCTACATTGTATGCTTAGGACAATGCTCTCATGTTATAGGAGCAGCAGGAAAATCTAAAACTATGGGCCCGATTCAGAGAAGTAACTTAAGACAAAATCCTAAACTTAATACTTTTGGTATTCACAGAAGTTAGGATTTTGTCTTAAGACAGACTTAAGATAGACTTAAGACAGACATAGGAGAGAATCCTAACTTAAGTCTGTCTTAAGACAAAATCCTAACTTCTGTGAATACCAAAAGTAGTAAGTTTAGGGTTTTGTCTTAAGTTTGTTCTGTGAATCGGGCCCTATGAATTTAACAGGGATTCTTATTACATAAAGAACTAAAAAAAAGCTTCACCATAGTGGGTACGTTTTCTCCAGCAGAACATGTTGTGACACACAAACTCCTATAAAACAATATTTTCATCAAAAATGTTTGCTAAGGATCACATGGGCGTCTTTCCTGCATTCTACTTATCGCAATCCAAACCACGCAACATCAGCTCTAATACAGACTGTCAGTTTATTTACACAGACTAGCTAATACAAACTAGCAATGCCTTGCACAACTATGTAGCATGAGAATAACATAAACATTAATGGTGTTATCACCTGAGAATTGTAGAACAAAAACTACCCACATATAGGTCTCCTTAAAGGTCAAATAAGGAAACCGCAATCTAGACTACTCATCCTTTCATAAAAACATCATAAAGGTTGGGCAGTAACATTGCATATATATATATATATATATATATATATATATATATATATATATATATATATATATATATATATATATATATATATACACTGAAAAAACCATAGGTTTTAGGCCATATATAGTTAGGGATTAGCATTTACAAAACCTTAATTTACTCGCACAAAACCATTGAAATTCGCATATATAGTTAGATGCAATAACTATATATCGCGCACCCGCAATCCACTGCTGATGATGTCACATATTACATCATTCATGACATGGTCAGTGACATAACTGATGACATCACTGATGACATCATCCAGTGACTGTATGTTTCTGTAAAGTTAAAATATGTCTTACATATTGAAGAATGAGTGGATGTATAAGTGTCTGGAAGTGTCTGGATGAAGGATTTAGTAGGTGCATGACTGACTGTATGAGAGAGTGATTAAATGTGTCTCACTGAGTGCATGGGTTAGTGACTAAACTGTCTTAATTTGTGCATCATTATATCTGTTGTTCTATGAACTGCTGCATGTGTTGATCAGTAGCTATATGAGTAACTATATGGGTTATTGATTGGTTGCCCAAGTATTTGTATGGGAGAGTGAGTGTGTGTGTGGGGGTGGCTGGGAGGTGTGTGACTCTGTGCATACATGTGTGAACAGTTGATTCACTAGATCTATGGGTTCAAAACTGCATGTGGAAACAGCTGTATGGGTGGTTGACTGTGTACGAGTGTATTGGTGAGTGAATGGATATCTCAGTGCTACATGTCAAAGTAAGTACATATGTAAAACACAGTACATGTGAGAGTTCACATATATAAATTACTGTGTATAAGAGCCAGTGAATGTGTGAGTGGCTGAATGGATCATTGAAAACTTGTATCAGGAATTGTATAAGAGAGTAAATATGTGTTAGTATATGTTTGAATAAGTAAGGTGTGTATACCTGTATGAGGAAATGGAGGTGTGATTGATTCAGTGCATGACTGACTAGGTGTGTGAGTAACTCCATGGATGAGTGACAATCTGTGAGTGTCTGTTTACTCTGAGTGTATCTAAGGTTATATTAGAGTCTGAAGAGGTTGATCGTATTATCACATGATTGATGTCATCAGTGATGTTGTCAGTGATGTCATTTAAGTTGTCATCAGTGATGTCATTTGAGTTGTCATCAGTGATGTCATCAGTGATGTCACTGACCATGTCATGAATGATGTAATATGTGACATCATCAGGAGTGGATTGCGGGTGCGCGATATATAGTTATTGCATCTAACGATATATGCGAATTTCAATGGTTTTGTGCGAGTAAATTAAGGTTTTGTAAATGCTAATCCCTAACTATATATGGCCTAAAACCTATGGTTTTTTCAGTGAATTTCAATGGTTTTTTAATAGCAAATATCTACAGCTGTAACATATATTCTTATTCTAATTCACAAATATATTTTATATTTTATTTTTTAAGCAAAGGACCCAGATGCATTTACAGTTTATCACTAACAATGTTCCAGGCTAATGTATTTTCACGGGAAATTAACAACTGTCCTGCAAGTAAAATATTCCTATTTCGTGAAAAAGGGCGTTTCTTCGTCCCATGAGGGAGCCGTTGAGCAAAAGAGATTCGGCCTGCTGTCTTAGTCACTGATAGGCCTGATTATCGGATTTTTATCGATCACTTTATGTTGCAACAGTGGAAACCAAAACAGCCCTTTCCCATTTATTTTTACAGCATTCCTGCGTATTATACCCTACCCCCAAACAGTATTTTGCCTGTTACCATAGTAGTAGTTTATGGAACACTTACGTCAGCACATAGGTTAAAAGTTCACCACAATATATTGCTAATGAGTGAGCTTCAGCATTATACTTCAAATTATAAATATCATTTCTATTGATGACTGCTACCCCCACAAAAAAACAGACGTATGCACTTTTTTAATTAACTTTTATTAAAACAATAACTGGAACTATAACTAAAAGATAACACTACAATAAATAACTAGAACTATAAGTAACAAAACAATATAATAAAGAATATATAATATGGAGTCCAAAATAAGTATTGTAGTTAATCTGCAAAACAAAAAGAAAATTAGTGTTTAAAATTAGATTGAAGTGACTAAATGAGATCAAACATCACAAGTCAAAGTAAAACTTGACAATATTTATATTTTTTTAAATCTTCGCAGTGTGCCTGAAACGCTTCCACTGGCATTGTACATGCAGACTTTGGTCCACCCTTTTTATCAATTTTTGTAGTTTGAGATATAACGTCCTACATGTGTTATTCATCTCCTACTTTCTCCTTTCAAATTCTCTTGTAAAGACCTTAACAACAAATAAAGGGAACATTTTCTGCATATTTTTAATAAAGCACTTGACACAATGCATAGTAACACCGTATTTATTGAATGTTTTGAAATTAATTTTCACAAGTCTTAAAAAAGGTGAATGCAAGAAAAGTTACTTGCCGCATATGCAAGACTGCTTTCAAGAGGAGACCCCAATAAAAAGGACTTGTGTGGAACTGCAAGTATGCTGAAGCAGTTGCAGACTAAGAATCCGGTCAACTTTGCAAGGGAAGAGTTAAGGAGATTGAGAGCGGCTCCTTCTGCTTCATGAGAAGGCCCGAGTACCAGTGGAGCAACACCGTCAACCTCTAGAGCACAGCCTAATATTTGTCCCCAATTTGAAACCCTTTAAGAGAAAAAGTAAGAAGGTTGGGAGCTTTGTATGCCATCCTAATATCTAATTATCCATAGTTATACAGAGATCCGCCCTGTATCAGACTCATATGTACAAGTGTATATTGTAGATTATCTGCCACCGAAAACCTCTCAAGTTCCTATATCCGTTACTTTTTAACTTCGTTGAGTAGTCATATTGTGAGTATTTACCTTAAAGTTGTTAATTTTTTATTGATTATTGCTCTTTGAGATATTCCCTCTCTACAAACAGAGAAGAATAGGAATATTCTGGTTCCCTTTGCAGATAGTGAAGGATAGGTAATGCGGACTTTTGTCCCCCGTTGTAATCCGTCATGCCTGTTTTTCTCCCCACTGATTGATTGATTGGCTGGACATTTATTGTTCAAGGAATAGTTCTTTCGAGGTATTCTCTGTTTGCAAATAACGTGGAATAGAAATTTTCTGTCTAGTCTTTGCAAGTAGTGAAGGGTGGGTAATGCGGACTTTTGTCCCCACTGATTGAGAAACTAGTTCCACCGGACCATTTATTAGAGGTACATTATCTGGCTCAACCGGAGAGTACCCCTAATAAAGAAGACATATGTAAAATACGAAGTAATCACTGTATCCTGTTAAACAGAAACTTCACAATGAAACACACTTGAAAAAGAAATCGAACAAAATCAGTAGGCCACTGGTGAGTTTTTGACTTCGCTAGAAATAAGAAACATGGAAGTGGTGAGAGAAGCCAAGCTTGACGTTATGGCAGCCACGAGGTAGCTAACCTCCGCCATCCCCCCACTGCTCCAAGCATGTCTGTCCCACCGCCCGCCACGCCCAATAACGGTAACATGAAATAGATACAAATCAGCAGATACCTACCCCCATTCCGGAAACTCCTGAAGTGCAACAGGTCCACGGTTATGCCCATTCGGAAGACGAGGCCTTCGGCACGTGCAGGGCGGGGCCCGACTAGCCGCCATCAGCCGGAGAAGTCGTGGGATGGTCGGCCCGGAATGTACTTATCCTCCCTTTCTCTTCTGGCGCCGTGCAGGCCACGGGGGGGATGTCTTGCCTCTGCCTCCGACCCCCCCCTCCTCTTATCGCCTGGTCCGGACATCACGGATATCAACGCCAGGTTTCGGTGTGCGGTGCGCTGTGAGGGAGAGGCGGCGCGAACGAGCCTCTCCCACCCCCCCAGGTGGGGGCCCCTCAGCTGCACCCCCAACGCTCCACTCACCCAACAAAAGGGTCGTCGCGTAAGGTGCACCAGGAGAGGAGCCGAGGCCGACGGGATCTTCTTCTTTCTTCAATAATGGCTGCGACAACACTGGGGGGGGATGTCTTGCACATGCCACCGACCCCCCCCTCCCTCCCCTCGTATCTCCTGGTCTGGCCCCGGCTTGGTATGAGCTACCCGTTCGGTCCGGAAGCGGCGCCCTGCAGGCCACGGGGGGGATGTCTTGCCTCTGCCTCCGACCCCCCCCTCTTATCACCTGGTCCGGACATCACGGATATCAATGCCAGGTGTCGGCGTGAGGTGCGCTGGGAGGGAGAGGCGGCACGAACGAGCCTCTCCCACCCCCCCAGGTGGGGGCCCCTCGGCTGCACCCCCAAAGCTCCACTCACCCAACAAAAGGGTTTCTCCACTCTTGCGATGCAGCGGCACTGCACTCACCCGACAAAAGGTCTCGTCCACTATTGCGAGGCAATGATGCTCCGCTCACCCAGCGGGGGTCTCGTTTACTTTTGCAGTACAACAGCGCTTTTGAGTTCAGCTAGAAAATGAGTCCTGCGTCCAGAAACGTTCTCCTCAACTTTGAAGATTCTATAAGAGCCACGGGGGCCCCCGACCCCCGATGGGGAATGACTGCCATGATCACCCACGGAACGACCACGATGTAGCCGAGGGATGTCGGCGCGCTCATGCCAGCGCTGGCCTCAGTCTTGAAATGATCAAAATCCTGCAAGACTACCAACTTGTGGCTCATGTGGCTGGAGTCCTTTCTTGGCGATAGATCCTTTAAGGTCTTTACAGAAAATAGCTGCTCCCCATCAATGCCATTACAGTGTGGGGTGCCACAGGGCTCCTCCCTTAGCCCCACACTGTTTAATGTTTATATGGCGCCCCTGGCGGAAGTAGTAGCCCCCTTTGGGATCCAACTGGTAAGCTATGCTGACGACACCCAGCTAGTTGTCTCTCTCAATCAGGTGGAATCCTCCCCCTCCAGGCTCTGCCGTTGCCTGGAGGCAGTAGCAAATTGGATGGACCTGTCCCACCTGAAATTGAATGGAGGAAAAACGGAGCTGATGCTTCTAGGAAAACGAGCCACATTTGACAACTCGATACATTGGCCCTCCTGTATGGGTCCAGGACCCACTCCAAAGACCGAGATAAAGAGTCTCGGTTTCTGGTTGGATGCAGAATTGTCATTTAAGACCCAGGCAAGGAAAACAGTGGCCACCTGCTTCGGACTGCTGAAAACAATCCGGAAAATCCTTCCTCAGTTACCCGAGGCAGCAAAGAAAACCATTGTCCAGTCCCTTGTCCTATCCAGGTTGGATTATGGAAATGCGCTCTATCTTGGAGCCCCCGTGTCGGTTATCCGGCAACTTCAGGTTGTCCAGAATTCCGCAGCACGGCTACTCACGGGCACTAGCCATCGTACATCAGCCAGGCCCGCACTCTGTACCTTGCATTGGCTCCCCATAAAGGAGCAAATCCATTTTAAGACCCTTTGCACGGTCCATAAAACACTCTATGGGAGTGGCCCCCCCATTCTAGATGATATGATCAGACCTTACAACCCTATCAGGAATCTTCGCTCGAACCAACAAAATCTGCTGACAGTTCCTAGGATCAGCAGATCCCGCACAGGAGGTCGCCTGTTCTCGCACAACGCGGCTGGGTTGTGGAATGCTCTTCCTCCACCTCTTCGCCAAGAGCCTAACCTCCTTGTCTTCCGGAAAAAGTTAAAAACTCTTCTGTTTCCAAAAAACTAGATAAAATAGTTCTCCATTTTTAATCCATCTCTGTTTGGTTAGTCTTAAGCGCTGGGATGCTCCCGAGTGGCCATGCGCTATAGAAGAGCCTTTTAATAATAATAATAATAATAAATAATAACTTGATCAATTCCGGTGGAACACCAGTATGACCCGGTAGGAGAGATTGTTGCCTCCCACCCCACTTTGACTGATGGTTCATGTCGCCAGTCCCCTCTGCTACCCTTCAACGAAAACTTTTGGACAGCCGAAAGAGGTCCCGGTCCAACCACGATTTGGTGGAGACATTTTGACTATATTTGACCTTCCTGACCTCACCCAAAATGGCGCCGGTACAAATGAAACTCTCAACTCCTTGTTGTGCCCCGATTGCTCAGCCTTGATATCATGAGATATGTATGCAGTTTTTAGCACATAAATTGATATGGGATAAGACTGATTATATGTTCGGACAATGAATTGATCCGGGATGGGTATTGATTATACGTTCGAACAATCAATTGACATGGGACGGGTACTGATTACACGTTGGAACAATGAATTGATATTAAGTTCTAATGTATCATTGATTACTGTATTTATTATTGAAGGTTGGAATTGTCGACACTAATGGTACTTGCTCACAATGAATTATCGATATGATTTTGTTGCACTTGTCGCACTTTTTACTATGAAATCAACGACCACTGACTCTGTTATGTTTTCCACAAATAAATACCCCCCCCCCATTTACAGTTCCAGCCTGCTCCGTGGCCGGCCCACGGGGTTGTAGGCCCGTATTTGGGCACCAACATTTTTATTAAAGGTTTTTGAAAAAGCAAACGTAGTTGTAACGCGTAGATTGGTAAGTTTCGAAGAAATGGCCACTGTTTCCGATTTTTTTTTTTTTTTAAAAAGCAGGTGAAATGAAGCAGCTCAATTAGTTAAGGGTTAAAAAGTATAGTACGCAGAAACATTGAAAATATGGATGGTCCAGGTTTGTTGTATGTGTTTTTCATTTTTGTACAGCATAAAGCAATCGATAAAGATCCTGGTATTTAGCCTCTACTTTATATGCTACCTGTATCAGGGAAGTTGTTTTAAATGCCCCTAAGCCACCCCGAAGGAATGTCACCTGGCCCCCCTAGTACGAACGAAAATGACTCCGTACCACTGTAGGTTATCTCTCTTCCTCAAAAATGACAAAAATTACTTTCTAGGACGTTTTGGACATTGATGATTTTATTATGATCTTTTTATTAAAGTAATACTCATCTCTCCGCATGGAATTAATTTTCCACATGCTACACAAGTCAATCTCATCTGCCCAAAGTTCTTTTGCAGATTTGGGACCATTTCCCTTGCCTCTGACTCACTTATTGCTAAGTCATTGGTGGATGTTTTTGCCGGTCGGGGGTTATCCACCAAATCTCGAAGTTGTGCTTTAGAATAATTAAGAGGGTGCCACCTCTCCATGTGCCGATGCATGGTATGATTACCATAGCTATATTTTTTTTCCGTCCCTCTCAAGAGTTTTTTTTTTGCAGATGAGGCAGGTAACGAACCTGGCATTAACTTTCTTTTCATGAGAAGGAAAAGAAAAAAATTGCCAGATAAAATTCACTTTCACATGGGACGTTCTTGGCATTTCTTTCAGAAACTTTTACATCACTGTGTCATTTCTTTGTCTATCCTGGTTAAAGCAATGTCATGTAAATATTTGTTTAAAAAGTTTTTTTTAACGTGTTTACTTTGTTGGAGCGTTGTATATATTTATAAGTTATTAAAGTGTTATAATCCTACTACTTTGTTGGAGTGCTATATATTTTTAATGTGACACATAATTGTGAAGACTTTGATGTACAAAAAGGCATCCCTGGAATCTTCCGCTTCAGGCTCGGTCCCACACACCCTTACAGTGAGAATCCCCTCCCCAATCACAATACAGGATCGTTATCAGATAGTAGGAGCGCATGTGGTGGATCTCATGAGGTGGGGACCTTGATCTACTGTAACTCCTTTGAACAGGGGTGATTCTTTACAGTTGGGGCCATAAACTACATCCGCAGGGCTAGGTGATAGCCTGGGACCGGCCTGGACAATCAGACACAGAGGAAGAGGAGTGTCAGAGGGTGCGGTAGTGAATAGGGTGAAAGGGAGGTGTCGGGCGGGCACAGGGTGTGATACTCAGGGAAGAGCAGCGCAGATGGGGGGAGGTTTATGGCCTATGCATGAGAGAGAGAGCAGGGGTGACCAGTGCGTGGGGGAGATGCTTGCGAGGGTGGGGAGCCATGCTGATCGGCGGCGTGCAGAGAGTGGGTCTGGTCAAGGCATCTAAAATGGCTGCCGTGCGCGACAAAAGTGTGGCATTGGAAAAAAAGCAAGATGGCGCAGACAATGTTTATCAATACGGATTAATTTATAACAATTATTTTTAACAATAATTTACTCGCAGTGTCAAAATGGCGGTCAACACTTCCTGATTTCCTTCGAATCGAACGTTAACAGACGTCACGCAGCAAAAAAAAAAAAAACGCTCACGCGCAACCGCTGGAAGACAAGTATTAACACCTCCTCAACCACCCTCAGAAAACATAGGGGGTCAGGATACGTCTCACATACCCCCTTATACCCAATACTCACATTGCTTTTCCTCCATCTAGTAATTTAATTAAATCGAAACACAAAATGGCGAATTCACGTTTCGCTACCACTTTGCGACCCGGTTCGCGAACCGAGAAGCGCTTCTACCGCGAAAAATCAAATTTTTTTTATTTCCCCCACGGGACCCTTTAATAACCCCAACATCATTCCTAGGGGGTCAAGAGGAGTCTACCTTGCCCCCTTTCATTAAATTCCCCCTTCGTTTTTCTCCTCCTCTTGTCTCTCGATCCTACCGAGAGACAAGATGGCGGCCGCACCGGACTGTTTAGAATGTTGACAGACACCGGAGAGCCAATCAGCTTCACTTCGCAAAGCTCCGTTACGCGAAAAGTACGCGATCTGGAGCGCTATCCGGGACGCTGTCACAGATATATCTGTTTTTTAAACGTTAATTTCTCAAAATCCACTGGAGCACATATATTGAGACCCAGCAAAGGCACATCGGGCTAACAGTCCCTACAATTTTGCCATGTTTCGTGTAAATCCATTCAGCCGTTCGAGCTAAAAGTGAGGCCAAACGCCCTATGGAAAAATGAATGGGAAAAACGCGTTTTGGGACCCCCCTTTTTTCACGGCCCCCCTTGACGAAACCCCCCCAAAGTTTCAGGGGTTGCTCAGAAACAAAATGTGCCATTTTCCTGAAAATTTCAGCCGATTCCGTCCACAAACGCCAAAGTTATTAGACAGAATTTTCAAAAGTTCCATAGAGAAAAAAGCCTAACTGGCGACCGCCAGTAGGTAATATATATATATATATATATATATATATATATATATATATATATATATATATATATATATATATATATATATATATATATGTACTATACCCATCACAGTTAAAATTCATAATAATTTGAATGGTATGAAACACAGCATTCCCTGAGTGAACATAACTTAGGGCGCTAAGTACTATACTAGTAATGTTAACACACCAGTCCTTTTGTCTGTCTTCTATGTTTGAATATTTTTTGCTAAAAACTACATATCCCACAATGCCACTTAATGGCTAATGTGGGGCAGTATATAATGGGAAAGCAAAAAAGGACTCACTGACCGTGAGAAAGGCCGTGAGGCTGAAACGCGTCGGTGGAGTGTTGTGAAATAAACTAACTTTGAAAAAGTATCCGGTTGTGCTGCCCTTTCTGTACATAATATATATATATATATATATATATATCTATATATATATATATAGATATATATATATATATATATATATAGATATATATATATATATATATATCTATATATCTATATATATATATATATATATATATATATATATATATATATATATATATATATATATATATATATATATATATATTCCGCTCCAAACTCCACCAAGGGCATGCATCGCACTCTTGTTGACGGGTGCAGTTAGTGCGGTGGTGGACCGCACTCAATATATCAGCTCCAGTTTCTCACAAAGAAACACTGCACTCAGGACCCCTTCGGAGATGCTTTATTTTGACAAGAAACGTTTTCGGCGTGCTGCCTTCTTCAGCTCGTCATTCAATAGCACATTCTGTCCTGCTAGCGTTTAAAAACAGGTAAGTTCATTCTCATTGGACATGGCATTACAGCGCTATCAAGCCACAACAAGAAGAGGAGCGTGGCGAATACCTACCAACAGCTCTAACCGGACTCTGAATCCCAGAATGCAACATTGGGAATTTCAGGTGAAGTGCAAGTCCTCTCTCGTTGCCGAACTGCCATGTCCAATGAGAATTAACTTACCTGTTTTTAAACGCTAGCAGGACAGAATGTGCTATTGAATGACGAGCTGATGAAGGCAGCACGCCGAAAACGTTTCTTGTCAAAATAAAGCATCTCCGAAGGGGTCCTGAGTGCAGTGTTTCTTTGTGAGAAACTGGAGTTGATATATATATATATATATATATATATATATATATATATATATATATATATATATATATATATATTACCTACTGGCGGTCGCCAGTAGGTAGTTATAGTTAGGATTTTTTTCATTGTTAAATCTCAAAATTCTATTTGGAATAACTTTGGCGCCGGTTGATGAATCTGCCTGAAAAGTTCCTCAAAATGGCCTCGTTGAGCTCCGGTCCTTCCCTAAAAGTTTGGGGGGGATGCATCAAGCGGGGGCCGAGATAAAAGGGGGGTCCCAAAACACGTTTTCCCCATGTTAATTTCCATAGGGCGGTCGACCTAACTTTTAGCCCGAACGGCTGAATGGATTTACACCAATCTTGGCAAAATTGTAGGGACTGGTAGCCCGATGGGCCTTTGCTATGTCTTAAGATATGTGCTCCAGTGGATTTTGAGTAATTTAGGTTAAAAAAATATATATATCTATAGGCGCGCCCCGGTACGCGCACCGGGGAGCACACCAGGCGTGCTACGCGACTTGCTCACGGAAAGCTGATTGGCTCACGGGTGTCTGTAAACATTCGAAACAGTCCGGAGCGGCCGCCATCTTGTGTCTCGGTAGGATCGAGACACAAGAGGTGACATAAAAAAAGGGAGAAATGACTATTAGGGGGCAGGGTAGACCCCCTGACCCCCTAGGTTTGATGTGGGGGCTAAAATAGGTTCCAGCGGGTCATTTTAAAAAAAGCACCGGGGAGCAAAGCATGGGGAAAATCCAGGGCCTTATTTATGAAGGCCTTGCGACAGTTTTGCGCCGCCTGTGCGTCACTTTTTGTGACGCACTAGCGGTGTAAAAAATGCGCCTCGTTGCGCTATATTTAAAAAGTGACGCGTCTAGGTAGATGGGTCACTTTTTAAAACTATCTTTGAGATTAAAAAATCTATGAGATTTCACTGCGTCACTTTAAGGACGCTGTTGCGTCAAAATCTTGCGCCTGCCTCACAGCAGGCGCAAGACTGATGCAAGACCTTTCACATGGAGCTTTCCCCATGTGAAAGGACGCATTACTGGAGTTGCGTCACTTTTGTGACACACTCTAGCAATGCGTCACTTTTGCGCTTACAGATACGTCAGAAATACTGACGTATCTGTAACTCCTTGCGACATGATTCGTCATACATTAAATATGACACATCAGGAATGTCGGGCCCGATTCACAGAATGAACTTAAGACTCAATCCTAAACTTACTACTATTTTGGTATTCACAGAATGAACTTACTACTTTTGGTATTCACAGAAGTTAGGATTTTGTCTTAAGTTTGTCTTAAGACAGACTTAAGACAGACTTAAGACAAAATCCTAACTTCTGTGAATACCAAAAGTAGTACGTTCATTCTGTGAATACCAAAATAATAGTAAGTTTAGGACTGAGTCTTAAGTTCAATCTGTGAATCGGGCCCGTCATGAGGAGTGCGCACAGAAAAGTGACGCATCGCTGTTTTCACGCAGCGATGCGTCACTTTTCAGAAATGAGGCCCCCAGTTTATTCACTGTGTCACCTCTACGACCCTTTCTTGCGGCAATACGTCCCTTTTGCATACATTACACCTGACGTAGGAATAATGTGGCGCAGGGGCTTACAAAGTGACGTAACTACCTAGATGCGTCACTTTGTAAATATGACTGAATAAGGTGCATTTTTTACAGCACTGTTGCGTCACAAAAAGTGACGCTACGGTGGCGTTAAAGTCAAGTCAAGTAGATATTTATATAGCGCACTACATACCCAGAGGGTCTCAAGGCGCTTGAGGAAGGGGGGAGAATTACTTATCGTAAATCCAGGTTTTAAGCTGTTTTCTGAAGGCTAGGTGGTTTGAGTAAGGCGGAGGTGGATGGGAAGGGAGTTCCAGGTTTTTGCCGCTAAGTAGGAGAGGGATCTACCCCCAATGGTGGTTTTGTGGATGCGCGGAACAGCGGCGAGGGCTTGGTTGGACGAACGCAGCTGGCGGGTGGGGGTGTAGATGGATAGACGCGTGTTGAGGCATTCGGGTCCAAGTTCGTAGAGGGCTTTGTGTGCGTGGGTGAGGAGACGGAACGTTATCCTCTTATTGACGGGGAGCCAGTGGAGGTCTTTCAGGTGAACGGAAATGTGGTCTTTGCGAGGGATGTCTAGTATGAGTCTGGCTGAAGCGTTTTGGATGCGTTGGAGTTTTTTCTGAAGTTTTGCGATGGTACCGGCATACAGGGTGTTTCCGTAGTCCATTCGGCTTGTGATCAGTGCGTGGGTGACCGTTTTTCTAGTTTCGGTGGGGATCCAGCTAAATATTTTTTTGAGCATGCGTAGGATGTTGAAGCATGATGATGATACGGCGTTGACTTGTCTGGTCATCGAGAGTGAGGAGTCCAGGATGACGCCCAGGTTCCGTGCGTGGTCCGTCGGTATGGGTGCTTTTCCTAGGGCCGCTGGCCACCAAGAGTCGTCCCAGGCGAAAGGGGAAGTACCTAGGATGAGAACTTCCGTTTTGTCCGAGTGCAGTTTAAGACGGCTGTGCTTCATCCATTCGGCTACTTCTTTCATCCCTTCATGTAGGTTGGTTTTGGCTGTGTTTGGGCCTTTGGTGAGTGAGAGGATCAGTTGAGTGTCATCAGCGTAGGAGATGATGGTGAGGTTGTGTTGATGTGCGATGGTTGCGAGGGGGCTCATGTATACGTTGAAGAGAAATACTATAAAGAAATACTTTACCCCTGGCTTTGAGGAGTAGCCATGATTTGTCTTCATTTAAGAGGGATCTTAAAACCCACCTGTTCCCTAGAGCAATGGAGTCTATTCTATCTGATGATTGGATATGGTCTCAGCGCCAGGATACCCTTCTGGGTGACAGCCGTGCTTAACAAGCATTAAAATACATACAAAAATACATACAAGAGGGTAGGGCTGAGAGAAGATCCTTGTGGCACGCCACAGATGACTTTTCGGTGGCCTCAGACTTAAAAGGTGGGAGGCAGACTCTCTGGGTTCTTCCGGCAAGGAACGAGATGATCCAATCCAGTGCTTTTCCTTGAATTCCGATGTTGTTGAGGCGTTGTATAAGGGTGTTATGACAGACTGTGTCGAAGGCTGCAGAGAGGTCAAGGAGGATGAGGGCGACTGTGTCTCCGTTGTCCAGCAGTTTTCGAATGTCGTCCGTTGCTGCGATGAGGGCGGTTTCAGTGCTGTGTTTGGCTCGGAAGCGGGACTGTGAGGAGTCGAGGGATTTGTTGGTTTTGAGGAAGGCGGCGAGCTGATTGTTGACGGCTTTCTCAATGACTTTGGCCGGGAATGGGAGGAGCGAGATGGGGCGGTAGTTTTTGAGTTCGGTGGGGTCTGCTGTGGGTTTTTTCAGAAGGGCGCTGAGTTCGGCGTGTTTCCAGCTTTCCGGGAAGGTGGCAGAGTTGAGGGAGCAGTTGATGACGTCTTGGAGGTGGGGTGCGATGATGAAGTCTGCTTTGTTGAAGATGTGGTGGGGACATGGGTCTGTTGGGGATCCTGAGTGGATGGAGTTCATCAGGCGAATGGTGTCATCAGTGGTGATTGGGTTCCAGTCATAAAGGATGTTCGAGGGGGGTTTAGGTTCGGAGGTGGATTGGGTGGGTTGGTCTCCGGGTTGGTTGTTGAAGCTGTTATGGATGTTGGTGACTTTGTCGTGGAAGAATGAAGCTAGGGAGTCGCAAAGGACTTGAGAGGGAGTGATGTCGTTGGTGTTGGTGGTGGGGTTGGTGAACTCTTTGACGATTTTAAATAGTTCCTTGCTGTTGTGGGCGTTGTTGTCTATTCGGTCTTTGAAAGCTGATTTCTTGGTTGTCCGAATAAGTTGGTGGTGTTTACGGGTGGCGTGTTTGAAGGCGTCTCTGGTGATAGTGTTTGGGTCTTTTTTCCAGGCTTTCTCAAGGGAACAACAGAGTTTCTTGGATTTCTTAAGGTCATCGTTGAACCAGGGGGCGTTTTTGCTGCCTAGCTTGATTTGATGTTTTTTCAGGGGTGTTAGGTTGTCGGCACTGTGGGTTAGCCATTGTGTGAGGTTGATGGCTGCTTGGTTAGGGTTCGACGAATATGCAGAAGGGTTTTGCAGAAGCGATGTGGAGATCTGGTCGATGGTGATTTTATTCCAGTTTCTTCGCAGGGTTGGTTGAGGGTGGTTGTGGATCGTGGTCTTTTTGTAGTAGAAGTGGACGCAGCTGTGGTCCGTCCAATGGAGAGCTGTGGTGTGATTTAAGGAGATGTGCTTGCTGGAGGTGAAGATAGGGTCGAGTGTGTGTCCTGCATAGTGGGTGGGGGTGTTTACAAGTTGTTTGAGTCCGAGATTGGCGAGATTGTCCAGAAGGGTGGTGGTGTTAATGTCATTGCTCTTTTCCAGGTGGAAATTGAGGTCTCCCAGTAGAATGTATTCCTCGGAGGGGAGGGCGTGTGGGGTGATGAAGTCAGTGATGTCTTCACTGAATTGTGTACGGGGTCCTGGTGGCCTGTAGAGAAGTGTGCCTCTGAGTGTGGTCTTGGGGTCGGTGTGGATCTGGAAGTGAAGGTGTTCGGCGATAGTGAGGTTGATGTCTGAGCTGGTTGAGATGCGGATGGAGTTCTTATGGACGATGGCGATGCCTCCTCCTGTTTGGTTGGTGCGGATGATCTTGTAGCCTTCCGGGATGGCTATGGTGATGTCTGGAGCTGATGAGGCATTGATCCAGGTTTCTGTTAGGAAGGCGACGTCCGGAGAAATGGTGTTGAGTAGATTCCAAAGGTCGATGGCGTGTTTGTGAACTGAGCGGGTGTTGAGAAGGATGCATTTTAGGTGGTTAGTGTCGGATCTCTGTGTGGTTTTGTGGATTTGGTGTGGGTCTTGATGCAGTCGAATTTGCAGGAGTTGCAAGTGAAGGGTCCATGGGTGTGTCCCGGTGCGGCTTGGTGGCAGTTTGGAGGACGGCTGGGGTTAAGGGCAGTGAGGGTTGTGGCGTCGTATGTAATGCGGGAGGGCTGGGATTTGCGGGGCCAGGGGGTCTGGCGCTGGGCGCGGTCCAGGCGCGGACGGGCGTAGACGGGCTTACCTTTGGCGCACCTTCGGCGCGGCCGCAGCGCTTGGACGCTGCGCGTAGGGCCATCTGTCCTAAATGGAGAGTGGAGGGGGGCGGAGCGTGGGAGGGGCAGCTGGGAGGCGGGAGCGGGGCTGGGAGGAAGGGCTCTGGGGCACAACAAACAAACAAAATGGAGGCAGTGTAAAGCCGAGTGAGGCTGGGGCCACCGAGAGTATACTCAGAGCGCTTTTACACAAGCGGCGCTAGTGGGCAAAAATAGAGCGCAGTGACGTCTTCGTAACACACAGTTTTAAAGGGCACAGATAATGCAAATGCTAAAATCACCAGAAGCGCTATGAGCGCAGTGCCGTCTTCGTAACACACAGTTTTAAAAGGCACAGATAATGCAAATGCTAAAATCACCAGAAGCGCTATGAGCGCAGTGCAGTCTTCGTAACACACAGTTTAAATGGCATGGCCTCATAAATGAGTCCTTCAGTCTTCAACTCATGCGTCATATTAATTTTATGACATATTATGTTGGAAGTTCTTACAGATACGTCAGTATTTTAGACGTATCTGTTAGCGCAAAAGTGATGCATTGCTGGAGTGTGTCTCAAAAATGAAGCAACTCCAGCAATGTATCTTTTCACATGGGGCCAAGCCCCATGTGAAAGGGCCTGCACGCCAGCTGTGAAACAGGCGTAAGATTTGGACGCAACAGCGTCATAAAAGTGACACAGTGATATCTCATAGATTTCACTGCGTCACCTCTACGACCGTTTCTTGCGTCAATACGTCCCTTTTGCATACATAACACCTGACGTAGGAATAATGTGGCGCAGGGGATTACAAAGTGACGCATCAGTATCTGCATCTCAGGACACCATGGTTAAAAGCAGGTTGAATATTTGGCACGAGCTCCTGCGATTGCCCCCTCCCAGAAGTAGTTGCTCCTCCGGTGGATGTAGAGGCCCCATCACTGGGAACCTCTTGTGCCAGAGCCCTGACACTTTCCCGCGCAAAATTCTGGGGGTGCCTCCTCTCCACATGCCGGATCATCGTAAAGTTCCCAAATGAGTATTTTTTTGGGGGGTCACCCCGTGACAGGACTTGTTTGCAGATCCTGCACTCCACTTTTGGAGCATTCACCTTTTTCTGGTTAGGTGATATTTTAAAAAAATTCCAAATAAAATGCTCCTTCACCTTTGGCTGAGGAGGCTCTTCATTGATGAATTCAGGCTCTTCATCACTGCTGGATTCTCTGGCAGCCATGGTAAACCAAGAAAGATCCAGGAGCAAAAAACAGGTCTTTCAGTCACAAAAGTGAAATAAGAAGTGAAGGAAATGGGTGGGGATTTCATTCTTTGTAAAAAAAACTGTTAGCAACCAATGAAAAGTGTTATTTTAAGGTCACATGACTTGACGCGCTGACGCTGCGCGCACCGGAGCGCTTCCGGGTGCGCACACGCGGCACGAACGTAGGCGCTTCCGGGGCGCATACGCGGCACGATCGTAGGCGCTTCCAGGGCGCATACGCGGCGCGAACGTAGGCGCTTCCGGGGCGCATACGCGGCGCGAACGATGTTTTGCGTTATTATTAACTTTTTATTCATATTTTTTTCACGAACGAAAGTAGCGCTCTGGGTGCGCTTTCCGGAGAGCTTACCGGAGCGCGCACCCAGAGCGCCCCAGGAAAAAATTATAAAAAAAAAAAAAACTTAAAAATTAATACTTACACAAAACAACAAATTGTAAAAAAAAAACATAGGTTAGAAACTTGATATAGAAAGGAATTAGCATTTAAAACCCTATGAAATTCACTGAAAAAACCATAGGTTTCACACCAGTTATAGTTAGAAATTAGCATTTAAAAAACCTATTAAATTCACTGAAAAAACCATAGGTTTCACACCAGTTATAGTTAGCTGGAAATTTTACTGACATAAAACCATTGAAATTCCCACGTTATAGTTAGTTGGACTCACTATAACTTGCGCGCCTGCAATGCACTGCTGATGACGTCACATATTACATCACTCATGACATGGTCAGTGACATCACTCATGACATCACTGATGACACCATCCTTGTGACAGAGTGACAGACCTCCTTTCAGTGTAATGTAAGCCTTGAAACACATATTCAAAAATAGAAACTAACATTTACAAAAAAGTGGAGATACCTATACCAGTTACAACAACCAATTCAGTAATTCCACCATTTATATACACATCCACTCATTCACCAACAGTTCTATATAGTAATTCATGCATATACTCACTTATCATATGTAGTGATACACCTATACATCCTGTTACACTTCGACAGTCATCCAAAAGTTACTCACACACATATTCACACATGCAAAGGGATTAGCATTTACAAAACCTTGAAAATTCACTGAAAAAACCATAGGTTATAGACCATATATAGTTATGGATTAGCATTTACAAAACCTTATTTTACTCGCACAAAACCATTGAAATTCGCATATATAGTTAGTTGCACTAACTATATATTGCGCACCCGCAATCCACTGCTGATCATGTCACATATTACATCATTCATGACATGGTCAGTGACATCACTGATGACATCACTGATGACATCTCAAATGACATCACTGATGACATCACTGATGACATCTCAAATGACATCACTGATGACATCACTGATGACATCACTGATGACATATCATTTGACATTACTGATCACATCATTGATGACATCATTCATGTGATAATACGATGAACCTCTTCAGACTCTAATATAACCTTAGATACACTCAGTGTAAACAGACACTCACAGACTGTCACTCATCCATGGAGTTACTCACACACCTAGTCAATCATGCAAAGAATCAATCACACCTCCATTTCCTCAACTATACAGTTATACACACCTTACTTATTCAAACATATACTAACACATATTTACTCTCTTATACAATCCCTGATACAAGTTCACAATGATCCATACAGCCACTCACACATTCACTGGCTCTTATGCACAGATTTTTATATATGTCAACTCTCACATGTACTGTGTTTTACATATGTACTTACTTTGACATGTAGCACTGAGATATCCATTCACTCACCAATACACTCATGCACACAGTCAACCGCCCATACAGCTGTTTCCACATGCACTTTTGAACCCATACATCTAGTGAATCAACTGCTCACACATCTATGCACAGAGTCATACACCTCCCAGCCACCCACACACACACTCAGTCTCCCATACAAATACTTGGGCAACCAATCAATAACCCATATAGTTACTCATATAGCTACTGATCAACACATGCAGCAGTTTACAGAACAACAGACATAATGATGCACAAATTAAGACAGTTTAGTCACTAACCCATGCACTCAGTGAGACACATTTAATCACTCACTCATACAGTCAGTCATGCACCTACTAAATCCTTCATCCAGACACTTATACATCCACTCATTCTTCAATATGTAAGACATATTTTAACTTTACAGAAACATACAGTCACTGGATGTTGTCATCAGTGATGTCATCAGTGATGTCATTTGAGATGTCATCAGTGATGTCATTAGTGATGTCACTGACCATGTCATGAATGATGTAATATGTGACATGATCAGCAGTGGATTGCGGGTGCGCAATATATAGTTAGTGCAACTAACTACATATGCGAATTTAAATGGTTTTGTGCGAGTAAAATAAGGTTTTGTAAATGCTAATCCCTAACTATATATGGTCTATAACCTATGGTTTTTTCAGTGAATTTTCAAGGTTTTGTAAATGCTAATCCCTAACTATATATGGTCTATAACCTATGGTTTTTTCAGTGAATTTCAATAGTTTTTTAATAGCAAATATCAAAAGCTGTAAAATGGATTCTTATTCGAATTCAAAAATATATTTTATATTTTTGTAATATATATTTTTTTATTTTGTTTAATTATTTTTTTTGTTTCGCTGCCGGTCCGCGAACCGGGCAGCTTCCCGTTAGCTTCATTTTGTTCCGCGATCCGGTCCGCGAACCGGTAAACGTTCCGTTAGCGCAACTACCGCGTTAGAAATCAACATTGTGACGCGTCGCGTAAGCGCGACGTATCACGTTACCGCGTAATGCGTCTTATGACGCGCCGCGTTAGCGCACCCGGAAGCGCTCCGGAACACGAACCGAGGCGCGAAGCGCAGCGCCCCGGAAGCAATTTGGGGGCGCTGCGCGGAGCGCGTAACGTAAGCATAACAGGTCATGTGACTAGTTTATAAAACTTTTCATTGGTTCATTTTACTTTTGGTTTCCTAATGATGGAAGGCTTGGTCATATGACCTAAAAATAACACTTTTCATTGGTTTAGAATTTTTTTTTTTCCCAAATGATGAAAGCCCCACCTTTTTTTCCTCACTCTGACTTGTAAAGCAAAGGACCCAGATGCATTTACAGTTTATCACTAACAATGTTTCAGGCTAATGTATTTTCCCGGGAAATTTACAACTGTCCTGTAAGTAAAATATTCCTATTTCGAGAAAAAGGGCGTTTCTTCGTACCATGAGGGAGCCGTTGAGCAAAAGAGGCTCGGCTTGCTGTCTTAGTCGCTGATAGGCCTGCATATCGGATTCTTATCGATAACTTTATGTTGCAGGAGTGGAAAACACAACAGCCCTTGACCATTTATCTTTACTTACAACAAGGGGTGGTGAGGGACAGAGTCTCTGAATTAAGCAGAAAACTCTCACCCAGTCAAGAGATCAGGGCTAGATCCAACACCGTATTTTAGCTCACTGCACCATCCCAGTTTCAGAACCTGGCTGTATGCAAATTAGTCTGTTCCTGTCCCAGTGCATGATGGGAACAGGGCAAACCAAACTACAAAAGCCAATTCTTACACTGGGAAGGAAACAAGCTCCCGGGGACCGGTTTCTGGCATTACAGCCGTCTTCGGCCCGGTTTGCTTGAATCCTGATGGTGCAATGATTAAGGGACTCATGTCTGAGTATACCCTTCCACGCTTAGGGTGGACAAAAATATTTACAACAAGGGGTGGTAAGGGACAGAGTCTCTGAATTAAGCAGAAAACTCTCACCCAGTCAAGAGATCAGGGCTAAATCCAACACCGTTTTTTAGCTCACTGCACCATCCCAGTTTCAGAACCTGGCTGTATGCAAATTAGTCTGTTCCTGTCCCAGTGCATGATGGGAACAGGGCAAACCAAACTACAAAAGCCAATTCTTACACTGGGAAGGAAACAAGCTCCCGGGGACCGGTTTCTGGCATTACAGCCGTCTTCGGCCCGGTTTGCTTGAATCCTGATGGTGCAATGAGCAAGGGACTGATGTCTGAGTATACCCTTCCACGCTTAGGGTGGACAAAAATATTTACAACAAGGGGTGGTGAGGGACAGAGTCTCTGAATTAAGCAGAAAACTCTCACCCAGTCAAGGGATCAGGGCTAGATCCAACACAGTTTTTTAGCTCACTGCACCAACCCAGTTTCAGAACCTGGCTGTATGCAAATTAGTCTGTTCCTGTCCCAGTGCATGATGGGAACAGGGCAAACCAAACTACAAAAGCCAATTCTTACACTGGGAAGGAAACAAGCTCCCGGGGACCGGTTTCTGGCATTACAGCCGTCTTCGGCCCGGTTTGCTTGAATCCTGATGGTGCAATGAGCAAGGGACTCATGTCTGAGTATACCCTTCCACGCTTAGGGTGGACAAAAATATTTACAACAAGGGGTGGTGAGGGACAGAGTCTCTGAATTAAGCAGAAAACTCTCACCCAGTCAAGAGATCAGGGCTAGATCCAACACCGTTTTTTAGCTCACTGCACCATCCCAGTTTCAGAACCTGGCTGTATGCAAATTAGTCTGTTCCTGTCCCAGTGCATGATGGGAACAGGGCAAACCAAACTACAAAAGCCAATTCTTACACTGGGAAGGAAACAAGCTCCCGGGGACCGGTTTCTGGCATTACAGCCGTCTTCGGCCCGGTTTGCTTGAATCCTGATGGTGCAATGAGCAAGGGACTCATGTCTGAGTATACCCTTCCACGCTTAGGGTGGACAAAAATATTTACAACAAGGGGTGGTGAGGGACAGAGTCTCTGAATTAAGCAGAAAACTCTCACCCAGTCAAGAGATCAGGGCTAGATCCAACACCGGTAGCTTGTTTCCTTCCCAGTATAAGAATTGGCTTGGTAGTTTGGTCTGCCCTGTTCCCATGATGCACTGGGCCAGGGTCAGACTAATTTGCATATAGCCTAGTTCTGAGCTGGGATGGTGCAGTGAGCTAAAAAACGGTGATGGATCAAGCCCCGATCTTTGGACTGGGTAAGAGTGGTCTGCTTAATTCAGACACTCTGTTCATCACCACCCCCTTTTCTGAATCATTTTTGTCCACCATAAGCGTGGAAGGGTATACTCAGATGTGAGTCCCTAGCTCATTGCACCATCAGGATTCAAGCAAGCCGGGCCGAAGACGGCTGAAATGCCAGAAACCGGTCCCCGGTAGCTTGTTTCCTTCCCAGTATAAGAATTGGCTTGGTAGTTTGGTCTGCCCTGTTCCCATGATGCACTGGGCCAGGGTCAGACTAATTTGCATATAGCCAAGTTCTGAGCTGGGATGGTGCAGTGAGCTAAAAAACGGTGATGGATCAAGCCCCGATCTTTGGACTGGGTAAGAGTGGTCTGCTTAATTCAGACACTCTGTTCATCACCACCCCCTTTTCTGAATCATTTTTGTCCACCATAAGCGTGGAAGGGTATACTCAGATGTGAGTCCCTAGCTCATTGCACCATCAGGATTCAAGCAAGCCGGGCCGAAGACGGCTGAAATGCCAGAAACCGGTCCCCGGTAGCTTGTTTCCTTCCCAGTATAAGAATTGGCTTGGTAGTTTGGTCTGCCCTGTTCCCATGATGCACTGGGCCAGGGTCAGACTAATTTGCATATAGCCAAGTTCTGAGCTGGGATGGTGCAGTGAGCTAAAAAACGGTGATGGATCAAGCCCCGATCTTTGGACTGGGTAAGAGTGGTCTGCTTAATTCAGACACTCTGTTCATCACCACCCCCTTTTCTGAATCATTTTTGTCTACCATAAGCGTGGAAGGGTATACTAAGATGTGAGTCCCTAGCTCATTGCACCATCAGGATTCAAGCAAGCCGGGCCGAAGACGGCTGAAATGCCAGAAACCGGTCCCCGGTAGCTTGTTTCCTTCCCAGTATAAGAATTGGCTTGGTAGTTTGGTCTGCCCTGTTCCCATGATGCACTGGGCCAGGGTCAGAATAATTTGCATATAGCCAAGTTCTGAGCTGGGATGGTGCAGTGAGCTAAAAAACGGTGATGGATCAAGCCCCGATCTTTGGACTGGGTAAGAGTGGTCTGCTTAATTCAGACACTCTGTTCATCACCACCCCCTTTTCTGAATCATTTTGGTCCACCATAAGCGTGGAAGGGTATACTCAGATGTGAGTCCCTAGCTCATTGCACCATCAGGATTCAAGCAAGCCGGGCCGAAGACGGCTGAAATGCCAGAAACCGGTCCCCGGTAGCTTGTTTCCTTCCCAGTATAAGAATTGGCTTGGTAGTTTGGTCTGCCCTGTTCCCATGATGCACTGGGCCAGGGTCAGACTAATTTGCATATAGCCAAGTTCTGAGCTGGGATGTGCAGTGAGCTAAAAACGGTGATGGATCAAGCCCCAATCTTTGGACTGGGTAAGAGTGGTCTGCTTAATTCAGATACTCTGTTCATCACCACCCCCTTTTCTGAATCATTTTTGTCCACCATAAGCGTGGAAGGGTATACTCAGATGTGAGTCCCTAGCTCATTGCACCATCAGGATTCAAGCAAGCCGGGCCGAAGACGGCTGAAATGCCAGAAACCGGTCCCCGGTAGCTTGTTTCCTTCCCAGTATAAGAATTGGCTTGGTAGTTTGGTCTGCCCTGTTCCCATGATGCACTGGGCCAGGGTCAGACTAATTTGCATATAGCCAAGTTCTGAGCTGGGATGGTGCAGTGAGCTAAAAAACGGTGATGGATCAAGCCCCGATCTTTGGACTGGGTAAGAGTGGTCTGCTTAATTCAGACACTCTGTTCATCACCACCCCCTTTTCTGAATCATTTTTGTCCACCATAAGCGTGGAAGGGTATACTCAGATGTGAGTCCCTAGCTCATTGCACCATCAGGATTCAAGCAAGCCGGGCCGAAGATGGCTGAAATGCCAGAAACCGGTCCCCGGTAGCTTGTTTCCTTCCCAGTATAAGAATTGGCTTGGTAGTTTGGTCTGCCCTGTTCCCATGATGCACTGGGCCAGGGTCAGACTAATTTGCATATAGCCAAGTTCTGAGCTGGGATGGTGCAGTGAGCTAAAAAACGGTGATGGATCAAGCCCCGATCTTTGGACTGGGTAAGAGTGGTCTGCTTAATTCAGACACTCTGTTCATCACCACCCCCTTTTCTGAATCATTTTTGTCCACCATAAGCGTGGAAGGGTATACTCAGATGTGAGTCCCTAGCTCATTGCACCATCAGGATTCAAGCAAGCCGGGCCGAAGACGGCTGAAATGCCAGAAACCGGTCCCCGGTAGCTTGTTTCCTTCCCAGTATAAGAATTGGCTTGGTAGTTTGGTCTGCCCTGTTCCCATGATGCACTGGGCCAGGGTCAGACTAATTTGCATATAGCCAAGTTCTGAGCTGGGATGGTGCAGTGAGCTAAAAAACGGTGATGGATCAAGCCCCGATCTTTGGACTGGGTAAGAGTGGTCTGCTTAATTCAGACACTCTGTTCATCACCACCCCCTTTTCTGAATCATTTTTGTCTACCATAAGCGTGGAAGGGTATACTAAGATGTGAGTCCCTAGCTCATTGCACCATCAGGATTCAAGCAAGCCGGGCCGAAGACGGCTGAAATGCCAGAAACCGGTCCCCGGTAGCTTGTTTCCTTCCCAGTATAAGAATTGGCTTGGTAGTTTGGTCTGCCCTGTTCCCATGATGCACTGGGCCAGGGTCAGACTAATTTGCATATAGCCAAGTTCTGAGCTGGGATGGTGCAGTGAGCTAAAAAACGGCGATGGATCAAGCCCCGATCTTTGGACTGGGTAAGAGTGGTCTGCTTAATTCAGACACTCTGTTCATCACCACCCCCTTTTCTGAATCATTTTGGTCCACCATAAGCGTGGAAGGGTATACTCAGATGTGAGTCCCTAGCTCATTGCACCATCAGGATTCAAGCAAGCCGGGCCGAAGACGGCTGAAATGCCAGAAACCGGTCCCCGGTAGCTTGTTTCCTTCCCAGTATAAGAATTGGCTTGGTAGTTTGGTCTGCCCTGTTCCCATGATGCACTGGGCCAGGGTCAGACTAATTTGCATATAGCCAAGTTCTGAGCTGGGATGTGCAGTGAGCTAAAAACGGTGATGGATCAAGCCCCAATCTTTGGACTGGGTAAGAGTGGTCTGCTTAATTCAGATACTCTGTTCATCACCACCCCCTTTTCTGAATCATTTTTGTCCACCATAAGCGTGGAAGGGTATACTCAGATGTGAGTCCCTAGCTCATTGCACCATCAGGATTCAAGCAAGCCGGGCCGAAGACGGCTGAAATGCCAGAAACCGGTCCCCGGTAGCTTGTTTCCTTCCCAGTATAAGAATTGGCTTGGTAGTTTGGTCTGCCCTGTTCCCATGATGCACTGGGCCAGGGTCAGACTAATTTGCATATAGCCAAGTTCTGAGCTGGGATGGTGCAGTGAGCTAAAAAACGGTGATGGATCAAGCCCCGATCTTTGGACTGGGTAAGAGTGGTCTGCTTAATTCAGACACTCTGTTCATCACCACCCCCTTTTCTGAATCATTTTTGTCCACCATAAGCGTGGAAGGGTATACTCAGATGTGAGTCCCTAGCTCATTGCACCATCAGGATTCAAGCAAGCCGGGCCGAAGACGGCTGAAATGCCAGAAACCGGTCCCCGGTAGCTTGTTTCCTTCCCAGTATAAGAATTGTCTTGGTAGTTTGGTCTGCCCTGTTCCCATGATGCACTGGGCCAGGGTCAGACTAATTTGCATATAGCCAAGTTCTGAGCTGGGATGGTGCAGTGAGCTAAAAAACGGTGATGGATCAAGCCCCGATCTTTGGACTGGGTAAGAGTGGTCTGCTTAATTCAGACACTCTGTTCATCACCACCCCCTTTTCTGAATCATTTATCTTTACAGCATTCCAGCGTATTATACCTTTTAACCGTCATGTAATCGGGCTGCTTTATTTCACTTGCCTTTTACTGATTCGAAAACAGTGGCTATTATTCAAAACGTTACCAATCTAGGTACTACTACCATGTTTTGTTTTAAAAACCTTTATTGTGAAAATGTCAGTATACAAATACGGGCCTATAACCACGTGGGCTGGCCACGGAGCAAACTGGAATCATATATGATGAGGGGACATTTACACTGTAGAAGAAGGTAACAGGCGGGCCATTAGGTTGCAAGAACTAAGGTGTCTAACAGTTGCGGAATCGGTGGACGTAAATTTTATAATTAAAGTACGACAGGGCCAGTTACAATAAAATTATCTAGATATACATTTGCGGGCAAGTACCATGGGTGACGTTAATTCGAACTTTCAATAGTACAGTAATCAATAACACATCAGAACTTAATATCAATAGGGATGTCCAAATGTTCAATCAGTACTCGTCCCTGCCCGCCATGTGCTTCAAAACTGCATACGTATCTCGTGATATCAAGGCTGGGCAACCAGTACACAACAAGGAGGTGCGAGTCCCATTTATACCTGCGCCATTTTGGGCGAGGGCGGGCAGGTCCAGGATATAGTCAAAATGTCTCCACCAACCAGCGGTCAGGCTGTCAGCCTTTCGGCAGTCAAAAAAAGGTTCCGTTAAATTACAACAGAAGAGATAGGCAACAAGAACCATCAGTCAAAAGAGGGGAGAGCAAGTTCTTCCCTACCGGGTCACGTTGGGGCTCCACCGGAACTGATTGAATTGGTAGTGTACAGTGTTTCTGGATGTTTCAGACTGAAGCTGGCGTCAGCATGAGAGCACCACCATCTCGTGGCTCCGTCGTGGCCATTCCGCAAGCAATCATGGCAGCCGCTCCCCACCGGAAGCCTGCGGGAGTCGGGGGCCCTGGTGACTTTTGTAGAATCTTCAAGGCTGAGGGGACGCTTTTGGGAATAGGGCCCATGCCCTAGCAGGCAAGCGTCCGAGTTCCAAGGTGTCCCAGGGCCATTTTAGTGGACCAGGCCCAAATCCGAAGAGCCGGCCGCCATTTTGAGACTCCTGTGGCAGCCGCCTATCGCTGCACCGCAAGAGTGGGCGCAATTCAGCTGTATGGTGGGCGAGACGCTGTAGCCGCAAGAGCGGGCTCAACTCAGCTAGATGGCGGGTGAGGCACTGTGCCGCAAGAGCGGGTGCAACTCAGCTGGATGGCGGGTGAGGCACTGTGCCGCAAGAGCGGGCGCAACTCAGCTGGATGGCAATTGAAACGCCAAGGGGCGCCCCACTGCAGCTGAGGAGCCTCCACCTGGGGAGGCGGGGGAGGCCCGTTCGCGCCGCCTCCCCCCCCCCCGGGGCGCCCCACGCTGTCTTTCGGCGCAGCATTGTAGGATGGCCAGACCAGTGCGGCAACTTGCTGAACACCACCTCGGTGCCGTCCGGATCTCGGCGCGTTGTGCTGCCTTCGGCCTATTCGCACAACGGTCCGCTACCGACGCCGCCTCACAGGCCGACGGATTTTGTAGGCTTTTTATAGCCCAAAGCAGACTAAAAGACAGCCCAAAGCAGCCCATTGTTGCTACTCTGGGGAGGGAGGGGCAGGGACAGTGTCAAGCGGACGGTGAATGCTTTGAGATGGATGTTGCAGCAGGCTGCCATGTAAATAGTTGTTTAAAATGTTTTTTTTTTAACGTGTTTACTTTGTTGGAGCGTTGTATATATTTATAAGTTATTAAAGTGTTATAATCCTACTACTTTGTTGGAGTGCTATATATTTGTAATGTGGCAACAAGCACAAAGATGTTACTGTATAACCAGAAAAAGACATAGTCCAATTGTGCGTGATCTAGTCCAATCTGGTGACGCCGATAGTGGGTTTCAGCAGACTTTCATTTGTATAGGGTTTGTCGGTTATTGGGCGGGGTGGGTGGTAGGGCAGGCATGCTTAGGCAGCGAGGGCGGCGTTGCCGAACTACCTCGTGGCCATCCCGACCGCGAGCTTGGCTCCTCCCCCTGGTTTCATACTTTTTGCGGAGGGCTATTTCCTGGTGTTTCTTGTTTTAGCAGGGTCAGAAAGGATCCTATCAGTGGCCTACTGATTTTGTTTGATTCCTTTCGTTTTGCCATAATTTGCTAGGAAGGTACCGTGTCTAATCCGTATTTTATATATATGTCCTCTTTATTAGGGGTGCCCTCCGGTGGGGCCGGACAAGCTACCTCTAATAAATGGTCCGGGTAGAACCAATTACCAATCAGTGGGGAGAAGATAGGCATGACAGATTACAAAAGGGGGGACAAGGGTCCGCACTACCTATCTTTTCACTGCTTGCAAAGACTAGACGGAATATCTCTATTCCACGTTATTTGTAAGCAGAGAATACCTCCAAAGAACTAATATCAAACAACCAGTGTTCGGACAATCAAACAATCAAATGGTGAGAAAGAGATAGGCACGACGGGTTACAACGGTGGACAAAGGTCCGCGTTACCTACTCTTCACTACCTGCAAAGAGAACAGAGAATCTTTGTATTCCTCTCTGTTTGTAGACAGAGAATCTCCAAAGAGGACCAATGTATCAAGTAGCGATCAAGGCTAAACGAACCAATCAATCGAATAATACTAGTATTTTCAAACAATTCCGATACAAACAATCAATCGAATAGTCAATCAGGTGGATAAAACCATCCTGCCAATCAGACGTATAAAACGTCCTACTTAACCTTACCTGGACCACTGGGACCGGCGAGGGGCAGAGGGGCCATAGCGCTTTCAAAATGGCTGCTGCTTGCTAGAGCGTACGTGCCTGAGTGGGGACAAGGTGGCGCCGATTATGTTGACATCGCAAACCAGATTTTAACACATAGACATGGAAGTGAAAACTGCACCATTGCTCCCCCCCCCCGACTGACACCCTTCTTTGCCTCAGCTTGGATCATCATTTGCTAAAGTGTTCGAAGACCCCACCGTGAGTATAAGCACAACCGGGGCCTTACTGCACACCCTGAGAAAAACTACGCAGCAAGACAATCTCTACCTTCTCCCTTTTCCATGTTCCAACGCTTTGAAATGAACAATATATTTACTCGCAGTGACAAAATGGCGGTCAACACTTCCTGATTTCCTTCGAATCGAACGTTAACAGACGTCGCGCAGCAAAAAAAAAATTCCGCTCACGCGCAGCCGCTGGAAGTCATGTATCAACATATATGAGCCTCCTCAGCCACCCTCAGAAAACCTAGGGGGTCAGGATACGTCTCCCGTGCCCCCTTATACCCATTTCCCACATTGTTTTTCCTCCATCTTGTGATTTAATTAAAACGAAACAAAAAATTGCAAACTCCCATTACGCTACCGGTGAGCGACCCGGTTCGCGTACCGGGAAGCGCTTCTACCGCGAAAAATCAAATTTTTTTTATTTGCCCCACGGGACCCTTTAATAACCCCAACATCATTCCTAGGGGGTCAAGAGGGGTCTACCTTGCCCCCTTTCATTAAATTCCCCATTTGATTTTCTCCTCCTCTTGTCTCTCGATCCTACCGAGAGACAAGATGGCGGCCGGTCCGGACTGTTTAGAATGTTGACAGACAACGGAGAGCCAATCAGCTTCGCTTCGCGAAGTTCCGTTACGCGTCAGGTACGCGAACCGGAGCGCTAACCGGAGTGCTGTCACAGATATATCTGTTTTTTAAAACTTTAATTTCTCAAAATCCTCTGGAGCACATATATTGAGACATAGCAAAGGCACGTCAGGCAAACCATATCTACAATTTTGCCAAGTTTCGTGTAAATCCATTCAGCCGTTCGAGCTAAAAGTGAGTCCAACCGCCCTATGGAAAACTCAATGTTAAAAACGCGTTTTGGGACCCCCCTTTTTTCTCGGCCCCCTCTTGACGAAACCCCCCCAAATTTTCAGGGGCTGCTCAGAAACAAAATGTGCCATTTTCCTGAATATTTCAGCCAATTCCGTCCACAAACGCCTAAGTTATTCGACATAGAATTTTCAAAAATCCCATAGGAAAAAAAAATCCTAACTATATATACCTACTGGCGACCGGCAGTAGGTAATATATATATATATATATATATATATATATATATATATATATATATATATATATATATATATATATATATATATATATATATATATATATATATATATATATATATATATATATATATATATATATATATATATGTATTCATTTTATTAATGCTAACAATTTTTAAAACAGTATTACTGAATAGCCAATAATGTCTCATGGCTATTTCATAGACAGTTTAGACAGGTTCAAAAGAGATTGAGAAAAAGTGAGAGAAAACATAAATGTGCCTACACTTAATTTGGAGATAGCCTCCTTCCTCATTACGACAGTAGGAAAACCTAAACCAAGTTTTACTTCTGTAGACACTATCCACTTCTATCTGTGGCAGCTGGGCATAAACAAACTCTGAGGAGGTAAATAGCACATTGAGCTTGCTAAAAAACATGAATAACCAACCTTTAGCAAATGTACAAGTGTAACATGAGGGCGAATGAATTCAAACTAAATCCCATTATCTCAGCCCTTACACAGTAATCTTCAAACTAAAAGCATTATTTTTCCATACATGGCATGGCTATCCTCTGAATCAGAGCTCACATATACCATCATATTGCCTTCTGTTCATATGAGTGCATAAAAACTTGCTTCTGTCAAAAATAGTAACCAAAACTTCTCTTAAGCTACATGCGCTGTAAAAAAAAGTTTCAGAGGTCAAAATGTCAAAGCAAACCTTGCTCTGTGCCCTGCTTGGCTTCAAATTGTAGAACTCGACTTTTAACCCTTTACCAGCTGCCCCATTTGTGTGCAAGGCTTTCCATGCGGTTCTCCCAATTCAAAGTGACCCTGGAGTCTGATAGCTGAAAAGCAGTTTTACTCCCTTCCTGTTTGCCAGTAATTTAGAGGTATGTTTAATAACTTCTGCTGGGTTTTTATATTTAGTTTTATTTGTGTGCAGTGTGCAGTGTGCTTTTCTATCAGTATAGAGGTTAGCTATTTGTTTTATACTTAAATGTGTGCATTTACTGAAGCCTAAGAGCAGTTTGAAAGCTGCTCTGAGTGGCAGAACTACTTTTAAACAGTGAATTTTGCCCAATTTCGATTTTAGTTTTTGGGACAGTTAACAATGACTAACCTACAATGTTTTGTCATATTAGTCACCCCAGAATGTTCCTTACACATTCCAGAGATGGGGCATCAGAAATGTATAAGGTACACCCATACAAAAATGAGTTTTGTACACCTGAGTAAAGTGACATTTCACATGGTAATTTCCCTTACTGTGGTAAAACGCTGCTCAAATTCAACTTTATTGCTTGGAGTTCACAGTATGATTATTAGACTTTATAAAGATAAAAAAACAAATTGAATGCACTTATTTGTAATAACTTTTTTTTCATATAAGCAAAACTATTTTTTTAATAACACCAATCAATTTGATGGTTCCACATATGAAAAGCATGCTTCATTTCTTTCCTATCATATTTAAACACGTTCATTTATAACCCTAAGCACAGAAGCCTTACTTGAAATATGAAAATTTTAAAGTACAGTTATTATTCAACATCAAAACCACGGATGTGCTTACGTAAAAAGGCATTAAGAAAGGAAATCCCTACTTTCCATTTTTCTCTGTTATCCTAAATAATGACACTGTATTTCTAACTTTTAAAACAGCAATCTGAAATGCAGGCTTTTATACTGTGTTTCCTGCATATGTAATACCTGACAGAGTGTAATCTCTGTTGGCTGTGTCAGACAGCTGCTTCTCAGTGAGACAGTTAAACACAGCTGTAGGAAAGCTTTTTTTTTCTCTGGTGCTGAAAGTAAGCACGTCACAGTCTTTTTACAAACTGAAGCGTTTCAATGCAGTCAAATCTATCATTCTATATTTTGTGTTTAGTTCAGCAGCAACCAAATTCACTCAGATAATGTGAATGCCTTTTAATATCTAATAAAATGTATCTAAGGAAAAAGCTGTAACATTTTGTATGTTAGTCATAATTATTACAAAGTACACAATTTCGTTTTTGAGGCCCATTTTATTCCTATTGAATATGAATTCTAATTTTATATTTAGCATTGTGGCTGTTTGCACATATGTATAGTTTCTTACCTTGTCAATTTTAACGGTAGCTTGCAGCTATTTTGCATATCTTACATAATTAATGTCTGGGTTCTTTTATTTAATATTAGTTAAATGACATTTTGCATTACAGAATGACAACAAAAAAACAAAAAAACACATTGAGATAATTCCAGACTTTTACAGAAGGGGGTCATACACTCAGAACACACAATACAGAGCGCTTAAAGCTAGCCATTCTTACACAAAGAGAGCAATCGCTATTTACTCACACAAGTACCACCGATGTCGAACCACATACACATTTAAAGACACAATTAACCCACAAATCAACACTTAGGACAGAAACAAAAGACAGCCCACAGACTTTACTGAAACCAAACCGTTTGTAAATACTAATTGTAAGTCATATTTACAACAAAAGCTTTTAAAAAGTAGTCCAAAAGACTGCACAATAAAGCAGCCCAAACACTGTTCCATTTTCAAGAAGCCAAAATACACCAAATTCACTAGTTTTGGCTGGCAGAATACCAGAAAAAAAAACGCTCTGCTTATCTCCACTTATAATAATGTGCAGAATAGGATCCTTTTGTATGTGTATATCTTGTAATTCCATGGGGTACGTAGTCACCTAGAAAGAAATACGTTTTTTTACCTAAACCTATTTAGGTATCCCCTCTAGGGGAGCCGACTGATTCCATACAAGCCATACAAGTTCTATAATGGTACCTCCAAGAGCAACACATTCTTCGATGTGCGCTAAGAACAGGCATGCCAAAAATATTGCAGCATATGCAATATCATAGGCAAAGTAGCACTCATCTCAGTGTGTGCCGTTCAAGTTTTATTAAAAGTACCGAAAAGTCTCCTCATTACCTGCCTACACAAATTCCAATTCATATATTTCCATATTCCATATATTGGCCAATTTCCATGTCATTCTAAAAAGTGTTGCACAAACGACCTTAACAAGCACAAAATCTCCAACCTCTCACTGCCAAGTTCTGAGTGGCCTAACGGTCGTTTTAGAATACTCACTCCAAAAAGGTTCTCAGTCAGGAGCTGTAAATATTTGGAGGATCAAATCAGGAAGACCAGAAATATACTGGGCTGCAGAGACAGAGAATCTCAGTGCGCAGGGTACCTCCCAAGTAGAGTTCGGTCCTGTCCTCCTCAGTAGATTCCTGTCACCTGTCACGACCACTCCCTTGGATAGCCGCTTCTCTGATGAGGTCCTCAGTGAGCGCCATTTGTAGAAATAGAAACCTTCTCAGGGGTCTCACTGATACACCTGGTCCTTTTAAACCAACGAATAAGAGATTGGCACCGAAGATGTAATATCAAAAGACATAGGGCCTGATGTAGGTCGGTCGGTAACGGCCGAAAATCGGTATTTTCGGCGTTACCGATCGGTAAACAGGTGAATGGCATGTAGGGGGCTTTATTTTACCGAATCGGTAAAATAAAAAATCGGTAAATTTACCGATTCGGAGCCACCCATATGTAGGTGGGACTCTTCAGAGTCCCAGGAGCCTTAACGAATCAGTATTTTACCATCAAATCCAGTTTGATGGTAAAATACCGATTCCGGTGTGCATGCACATGTGTGCATGCACACCTATGCCATGTGACAGGCAGACCTGCTCTTAGGGCAGGTATGCCTGTCACATGGCACCGGTGCCTGTTTTGGGGGTGCCAGAGGGTGTCAAAGTGACACCCCCTGCACCCTTGTGAAATTCGGTATTTACCGATTCGGTAATGCCCATTCATTCCTATGGGCTTCAAAGCCCATAGGAATGAATGGGCATTACCGATTTGGTATTTACCGAATCGGTAAATACCGAATTCATCCGATTCGGTATTCCAGCACATCTGGAATACCTACATGTCGGACCCATTGATTTACCGATTTTAAATTACCGAATCGGTAAAATTCGGTAATTTAAAATCGGTAAATCGTTCCTACCTACATCTAGCCCATATTTATTAACCTCACATGAGGGAGTCTGCGTCACACAGTACCCTCAGGCCACTGTGTGAGACAGTCTAAGGAGTACAGAGAACAGGAGCCTTACATATGCATAGGTTACATTAGTCAGCATTAAAACAAGGGGAGGTCATGGCATGTACCACCATGCAAAATGACTGATATGGGTATACAAGATTTACTTGCTCAACAAAGTGGGAGGAGAGTCATTTCTCCTTACAACAGCACGAATAGCCTGACAGTTATAACATAAGGGCAGGTGCATTCTACTAGCTAGGCCTTTCTGAGCATGTGTGAGACCCTGAAGAGGGGAAAAAAAGCACATGGCTAACTAAAATGGCTGCAAAGTACAAAATGCTTTCAGCTCATGCTAACATATCCGTGCAATCTTTAACATCTACAGTTACATGTCCTTATAGGAAGGGACCACTGTACACAGGAACTCTCCTAGGCTATAATGCTTATGAATATTTTTCTTGTAATCTATATATAAATGCATTTGATAGACTTTGCAGTTTTTTAAAGTTACCAACATGATCATAAAACTACTAAAATAGGTATTGCCCCACAACCCTCACAGTTTTCTGCAAGATAAAAGTGCAGACACAATTATTTGCAGATTCAAAGTCTCTCACACAACTTGATCCCCATATTGGAAGGTGAAATCAAGATTTTAATTTGAAGAGCTTAAGGAAAATTCTTCCTTGCATATGGATTGAAGGGGGATGTTTGGTTATTCAAGTAGCTATCTCATCCTCTTTGGATTATAGGACTGCAGTCTTGCTTGACTTACTTAGAGAACTTATAAATTGCCTAAAGATTGTGCCAAATGTTGCTGCCACATCACTTACTTAATTTACCTCAGTGGACTTCTTTTCAAGTTCAGTTGAACTTCCTTCATATGTTAACAGTGAATACATTGATATACTTTGAACACCTTATTGTGCACAAGACACTTTCTGGTATGTGTTCTGTTTATATCGGCTCTCGGCCTCTGCCCTACATTCCCTCACACTCACTTTGTTTCTCTTCTCACGCACTCTTTGCTGTGACACCCTTTCCCTGGTTATGTCACCAGGTAAAAGACTCGACACTTGGGAGCAGAGGGCGAGCTGTGTGCCTGTCTAAGTTCAGGGTGCCAATACCATGAAGGTGCTAAGAAAGATGTTCAAACGGCTCTTAATCAGTACCACGTAAACCATCACGCACGATCTGGCCATATGCAAGCTTGATTACAGGAACACCCTTTATGCTGTGAACAACGAAAAAACGTACCAGAAGGCTGCAGACCATTCAGAACACAGCGGTCAGAATCACTCTCATCCTTTCATGCCGCACTCACATCACACTACTCCTGATGGAGCTTCACAAGCTCCCCATTTAGAAATTAGCACAATTCAATCTCCTCACTCACACTTTCAAGGCACTGCATAACACTGGCCAAGCATATCTCAATAATCGCATCTGGTTTCACAAACCTTCCAGACAGCTCTTCTCATCCTAACACCTACTTGCACAAATCTCACGCATAGGGAAAAAGCCAGATCCGATGGTTGAGCCATCTCCTACATTGCTCCTAAAGCATGGAACGACTTGCTTCTACATATAACAGCCTCCTTCTCACTTCATGAATTCAACTAGAAGCTGAAGATTTGGTTTTTCGAATAATCCCAATAAATTGTGTCTTGACTTGCACCTGCTCAGCATCAGGGTACCCCCGGGGGGATAGTGTGCACTACAAATCTGCCTAGCATAACATAACACAGCGCAGAACATGAAAGTGAGACCTATTAGCATTGACAGTGCTTGTTTTTCATCTGAATGTGATTCATATGGTAGTGTATATCAACCAACATTGGACTTTGTTGGACTTGGCCTTGTTGGCTAAAGTTCACTTAAACTTTTTGCTTTTCCCCTAGACCGTTTTCCTGACACAGAGTGCGAAGTCAGATGCTGTAGGTACTTGCCACAGCTAATCATTGTGCAAGTACAGATGTTCCCTGTATAAATTGTAGTGGTGTTTGGTTGTCTCTGATTGGTATGTTTGTCTTACTAGCAAGATCCCTAAGTGATGTGCACTCTGCGTGCCAGAGCTAGTGCTAAAGAAATGTGCAAAGAGGGAACTCAGGTCTTCAGTGTAGGGCCTGCGCACATCATGCTAAATTAGCATATTGTCCTGACAAGTGGTACTATTTATCAGGCCTTACTTACCCTTTTGCATACACATGGGGCACCCCTCTAGGACGTCCTGGGTAACCCCTAGGCAGGGTGCAGCGTAGGTAAAAGGCAGCACCTGTGCCAGTGTGTGTGCTAGGCCTTGACAGTGGAAAATACTCAATTTAATTTTCCCTGGTGAAAGGCCATCCTGCCCATAGGACAGAATGAGGGAGGCTGGGTGTAGTATTGTTAGCCTAGTTTCCCAAAAATTGGAAATGGAACAGTGAAGTTTGGTATGTCTGAACTCACAGCCTCATAACGCATCTATTTTTGTGGTGGATGGCTTTGTAGCTGTGTGTCCAGAATCCGCTGTTTGAGAAAATGGGTGCATTTGTGCTTTAACCTTTTTGTGTGTCTCAGCAGAATGTGAATTTGCGTTCCTGGATCTGGGAGAGGTGAGAAAGGCTGAGGGAGGGTCGTGCCCCAGGGGAGGGGTGGAGGTGGCACCAGGCTGCCCCGCCCCTGGAGCTGGGAGAATGAGAGGCTTTGCGAGGTGAAGAGGCCTGGTTCAGAGCTATAAAACAATAGACCCATCTCCCTCTGAGTGAATAAAGATCCAGGCCCCCAGTATCAAAGAGAGGAAGGTGACACTGGGGGTGGGGGGAGATATGCAAGACAGATTTAGGGAGGGGTCGGGGACTGCTGAGCACAAAAATAACTTCAAAGACAATGAGGAGTATAACCGGAAGAACTGTAACCCCAAGACTTTGGTTATGTTGATGATGTCATCGAGAGGGGACGCCGTCGACTGGAGAGTCTCTGGGGACTTTGACCTGTCCTCGATCAATAAGAAAACCTCTGTCTCAGGAAGAGTTGCTGAATAGGCTGCTGGAAACACTTGACCCTCGCTTCGCGATCTGGGGCTAGTGAGCAGTTTGGAGCTCTTGACCAAGGAGAGACTGAAGGAGCACTGCAGTGGGTCATGTCCCCCCTTATTCCTGACAATACTTTGCTGTGTGCTGTGTTATGTACCCCAAGGGCCCAAGGTGAGCTGACTCCCTGTTCAGAAACACAGGAACATAAAAGTTTCCAGGAAGTCTCAAGTGGCGCGGTGGTGGGACCGTGTCATGGCAGCCTGAGACCCCCAAAGAGTACCTAAGGTGATTGTGGGCACCCGGAGGGAATCAAGACTCTGACACGAAGGGTGTGTGTCTTGGTGCGGCTACAGGTGTGTAGAGCCTGTGGATTGTAGAAGAGAACCGAGATTCAGGACGTGCAGGGGTACATGTCACAGTGCAGTCCAGGCACTGGTAAAGAATGTGGGCACTAAGAAGGAGTGAGTCTCCGACACGCAGGTCGGCATGTGGTGGTGCAGCCAGGGCGTTAGTGGAGAGCGCCTGGTGCCTCGTGTGAGAAGTTAGCTTGGCATATGATGTCCATTAGCTCTAGTGGGCACCTTGCACCAGTCTAATCGACCCTTATTGATGGTGGTTGTAAAGTCAACCTTATAGAAAGCTATCTTAGTGGCAGCATGGACTAGCAGTCATCAGGCTAAGACCTCAGAGAGCATGTGAAGCAAGTTTTTTGCCAATTATAATCCCTTGAGTACCAAATGCAAGGACACCACACATGGTATACATCAAATATATATGTATTTAATCTAAACACAACCCCTTTGCACTCTTTGAGGTCAGAGGTAAAAATACAATACAAGTCACTGAGTTAATACACGATAAGTTGCACAGTATACGTTATGCCCTAGGGGCCTCCCAAACCATATACTAAAATAGTACTATAAGAACCACGTATGAAGTAGAAAACATGCCTGGGGCCTGTGGAATTGCTGGGGCTACTCTAAAAAACCGAAGGTTAGGAAGCAGGAGGTTCATGGGAGACGCGTGAAGTGTCTAAACACAGACGCATGTTACCATTGACTTTCTATGGGAAACGTAAAAGTTACAAATATACAATTTAAGGACACTTCTGGATGGACTGGTATGGAACCCTTTTCAACTAGGACAACTTCGAGAGTCAAGACCCAGGGGAGCACTGGAGTACTTGTGTTACCTCACCCAGGGAAGCCGGGTGCATAGGTGCCTTTTCGTGTTGGGTTTCGTCATCGTTTTCAATGGAGAGCTGCAAAGAAGTACTGCAGGGGACCAGAGGAAAAGTGCCTGGGTGGATCCAAGGGTAGATCGAAGATCTGAAGAACCTGAAAGTAGAAGGGACAGAGTCTGGGTTACTAGCCAGTGACCAGGAAGGATCCAGGCAATGCCAGCCCGAGGGCCAGGAGGCATCAACGACAAGCAGGCACTGGATTTGAACTGTCCCACAAAGGATCTAGTTGACTGTGGTATCGGTATTCGGATTGGACCCAACAAGCCTTGGCAACCGCAACCCATGCAGGATGTCAAGAATAGCTTTGGTGCAAAACAGCAAGGTCTGGGAAACTTCTCCTTTTCAGGGAAGTTGGAGCAAGCCTGGAGCAACCAGGAAGGTGAGTTAGTTTCAAAATGGAGTCTTCAGGGGTCTCACTAGCCAACGGGCAAGAAACTGGGAAGATGCATCAAGCTGAAATGCAGGAGCGGGCCCCATGGGACACACGTGGAGTGTGGAGGCCTGAGCTTCAGTGCAAATGATGCTTGGGTATGGGGCTTCAAGCACCCCAATGCACAACTTTAAGATACCTCGAGAAAGGAGGGCAGCTTGCAAAATACAGGATGTCCAGGACTTCTGGTCCCACGTCTCTCGTGTCAGCCACGGGTCTCAGCTTTGCTGAGGTTGTGGGTTCCAGATGTCTGGAAGTCTATGTCTTGTGTTGCAGATTCTTCGGGATACGGCGGGAGCCTCGAAAATGTAGACTGGCAAAATTGTTGTTGGTGCCTGTTTGAACAGGGTGGTTACTCCTTGACCACAAGGGAGATTTCTTCCGTCTTCCAGTAGAAATGGAATGATGAAGGTCTGGGATATGTCTTGCAAAGATTCATCCAGGGTTATCTGAAGTCCTAGGGACTGGGTTCCTATACTTATACTAAGATTAGGGGTTTGACTATCTTTAAGGTCCCTCTTGTGGGTGGTTCTGAGAAGGGGGTGAGTACACCCTTTTCCCTTTGTCCAGTTTTTCACCAGAGCTGAGGCTGAGTGCCCCAGCAACTTGTTTGTACCAGGATATTCATGGAGCACCTAGTGTGCCCCAGGCAGTGTCTGGAAAAGCATCTGCTGATGCAGCCCACCCTGCCCCAAAACAAAAAACTCTGTGTGGGGAGGTGCTGGCACCTCCCTGGACAGGAAACCTATTGTCCAGGCCTCCCCTGCCGGAGTTTCGTCCAGCAGCAGGAGGTCAGACTCGTATCTGTGGCAGCAGCATCCATTTTTCTGATGCTGAGGCTCTGTTTAACTTTAACCGGTTAAACCAGTAACTACGGGTCCGATTCACAGAACTAACTTAAGACAAAATCCTAAAGTTACTACTTTTGGTATTCACAGAAGTTAGGATTTTGTCTTAATTTTGTCTTAAGACAGACTTAAGATAAACTTAAGACAAAATCCTAACTTCTGTGAATACCAAAAGTAGTAAGTTTAGGATTTTGTCTTAAGTTAGTTTTGTGAATTGGGCCCTACATGTCTTCTCCCTCTACAAGGGTGGAATGCAACCCCTGTCGCCAGGAATGGCGGGTGGGGGGGTAGAATTCCAAAGTGTTTGACACCTTACACAACATGTTTTGATAAAGCCAAACCAAAGTTAGCATTAACCGCGAGGATTATAATGCACTTAAGAGTATATGGTATGGCTATATCATAGAACAGCTATAAGGAGATGGTTCTGAAAGCTACAGAGGGGCTCAGCTCATGCATGGGCACGTTCTCACATAAAACCAAGCACTCTGCCTCCAGGATTGTTAAGGCCTGCCATAGGAAAGACTTATAGATCACTCCTATGGCAGGCCTTAATATATAGATATAGGTATACTATATCTAAGTCGGGGGGGATTACCCCATGTTACCCAGGCTGTGTGAACAGGCCTGTGGTGTCAGTTTGGAGGGCCAGCCAGGGGTGGCATAATACATGCTGCAGCCCCTGGTTAAGCATGGGCGAATTTTGCGAATTTGCGATCCGCGAATTTAAGGATTTGCGAATTTGCGATCCGCAAAATTCGCGAATTTGTGCGAATTTGCTGATTTTTGTTTTTTGCGTGTTCGAGGGGTTTTTTGCGTGTTCGCGGGGATTTTTGCGTCTTCGCGAGCCGCTTGCATAGTGAAGTTACCCATGCAGTCGTTTATGGGAGAGCGAGAGAGAGAGATAGAGATAGATAGATAGATAGATAGATAGATAGATAGATAGATAGATAGATAGATAGATAGATAGATAGATAGATAGAAAGAGAGAGAAAGAGAGGGAAAGAGAGAGGGAGAGAGAGTACGGGAGAAAGAAAGAGAGGCCGGATCTCTGAAGGGCCAGATTCCTGATTTGCCCCTACAGAACATACAGCTTTTTAATTTTAGCAAAATGCATATGAAAATTGTGCTGTAATGGTCTCTTTTAGTTTAACCCCTCCTGACAACTCAAAATGGGTGTATTTGCCATCCTCTCCCTTCTTCCTGTTTTTTATATCTGTAAGTGCTTCCTGATGAGGTTTAATTCCTTGGACAGGCGCCTCCTTGCCTACTTGTAACTATTCTCTGACCCTGCTTCAAGGGTCAGAGCAGGGTCAGAGAATAGTTGCAAGTAGGCAACGAGGCGCCAGGAAGCAATTAGCAGCAGGTGTCCAAGTTGAAGTTAATTTGTTTGTAACCCTTTTGTAAAAGGTTACAAAGAAATTAGGTTCAACTTTTGCACCTGCTGCTGTAACCCTTGCTTGGCTGAAAATTCGTCCCCGCTGATTCGCGGATTTTACCGCGATTTCGCTAGATTCGCGGATTGCGAAACCGCGGAAAATCCGCAAATTCGCCAGCTAAACGGATTTTATGCCCACCGTTACCCCTGGTAGGCCTTGGGTGCACCTATGCCCTGGGTTCCTGTGGTACACTATAAAGGGACTCACAAAGGTGACCCAGTATCCAATCTGGTATGTACCTAAAGTACATGGTATCAATTTAGAGAGAGAACAGCGGGGCTGTGGGTCTTATTAGCAGGCCCACAGCCACACTAAAGTCGAAAAACCAGAAAATCACAGCAAAAAGTGGGGGTGACCACAGGAAGCAGACCCTACTCTCCTACACAACCCCCCACGCCTCCAAATGCAGGGACATTAAAGGGCCAGAAGATTTGCCTCCAGAGACCATGTGTGCCTGTAACTTTGGTCCCTTGAGTTTGCTGGCCATAAAAAAAAAAATCCACCCGCGAGCGAATTTGCGAATTTTTGAGCAATTTTGCAAGATTTGTGGATCGCGTAATTGCTGAAAATGCGCAAATTTTGCGTACGGAACGGATTTTTGGCCCATACTGGATCTTGCTCTGCAATGGTTGAACTGTCGCAGGGATTCTGCTCCTACACAGTGGGGAAAATTTATCCCACCCACAATGTGTATGGTACAAAGCTGGCGCAAGAGCCTTAGCCCACTCTTCTGCAAAATTCAGCACATGCTCTTTCAAGACTTTGTGCGCGAAACTAAGGAGGGTTACCTCCTCCCCTCTCGGAGCCGCGAGCACAAAAGGTGGGGGCCAGTCAGCCTCCGCTAACAAAATGTCATAGGTAGTTGTAAGATTTTCCCAAAATACCCCTTTGATGGTACGCTGTATGTCACCTTCAATTAAAAGGACTATTTCATAAAGTCTATCAGGGGGAGCTACTCTAGTATCAGCTGTCTCCGCAACAACATATTGGTTAAATATGGGCGAATTAGCAAACAAAATCCACAGATTCGCGGATTTCCCCGCGAAATCACAGATTATTTTGCAATTGCATTATACTCAACTGGAGTACTTTCTACTGGCTAATCAGTAAGTGCTACCTCGTTGGGTAAATGTATCGTGCTTTTCCTGCACTACAGCTGCCTAAAGGCCCAGAAGAGTTGTCTCCAGTGACCCTGTGTGTCTGTAACTTTGCCACCGCTCCCATAGGCGCCGAGGTCCCTCGAGCGAGCTGTCCATCACAGTGGGGGAAAGGGCGGGAAGAGGTTGCATAGCCTAGTGTGTATGGGGCTGGGCTTCTGTGTGAGTTCACTTGCCTCTTGTTTATAAAGGTCAGAGGCCGATCAGAGCAGCAGATGAGTAGAAAGCAGTAAGTGCTACCTCATTGGGTAAATGTATCGTGCTTTTCCTGCACAACAGCTGTGAAAGGCCCAGATGAGTTTTCTCCAGTGATCCTGTGTGTCTGAAACTTTGCCACCGTGCCCATAGGTGCCGAGGTCCCTCGAGTGAGCTGTCCATCACAGTGGGGGAAAAGGCGGGAAGAGGTTGCATAGCCTAGTGTGTGTGGGGCCGGGCTTCTATGCAAGTTCACATGCCTCTTGTTTATAAAGGTCAGAGGCCGATCAGCGCAGCAGATGAGGAGAAAGCAGGAAGTGCTACCTCCTTTGGTAAATGTATTGTGCTTTTCATGAACTACAGCTGTGTAAAGGCCCGGAAGAGTTGTCTCCAGTGACCCCGTGTGTCTGTAAGTTTGCCACCGCGCCCATAGGCGCTGAGGTCCCTTGAGTGAGCTGTCCATCACAATGGGGGAAAGGGCGGGAAGAGGTTGCATAGCCTAGTGTGTGTGGGGCTGTTTTTTTATTTTTCAGCCAATTTTTTTTCTTAGCCTTGGGCTGTTCGTCTGTTTCTGACTTTGGCCCTTGGGGTTGCTTTTCCTCTTTAACAGAGAATTGTTTGACGCCTAAACTATTGCGGCCTACGGTTTTATAAGCCGCCACAATAATTCTTGGTAACTGTCGGGGTTTATCGGCATCGGGAACCGCCAGCAAAGCATTAGACACATGAAAGCTTACCGCATCTCCCTTGACATTAGCAAGTACGAGATCTGAAACTACGTCAAAACTGCCACATAGGCGCATACCCAATTCAACCGCTGCCTCAGGTCCGTGCTCATCTTGAACACGCTCAATGACCGAGGGAAGGACAGTCATTGACGGGGTGCTGAAGCACCTAGTATACACCGCCGCAAAAATCTTACCCCAAGACTCACAGTCACCAGCTTCTGGGACCAAGTCTTTAGGCATACTAATCGTCAGGATCCTGTGTTTTTCACCAGGAGTCATGTTAGGAAATACTGCTTTCAGCTGGTCAAACTTTTCGGCAAGCCAGAAAGGACATTCATCCTTATTCTGGGGGCGCTTGCCCATCACTACGTTTACCATTACAGGGCTAAGCTTCATTACGCCCTGTCCGGCTGGAAGTGCCACAACACCTGGGGCCCCGCCCGGGAGATTGCGGGTAATGTATTGTACTAATGACCTAATAAAGCTAATAGCGACTGTATGTAGTCGTCTTATATCTGCAATGGGGCACGCTCCTGCTTAAGGATGCAGTGTAAATCCACCCAAAACTGGCCAAGTAGCGCCTGGATTGGACAAAGGACCTAATCTAGGAGTTAACAACGAGTGGGTTAGGGCGTCATTAAACCAAACTCGGTGCTGCCAAACAATAATCGGAACTTCCTATGTCCTATACGGAACATATTCCTTTGGCATGGCAGTGGGAGTGTACCTGTCGAAAACATTAGTATTTGCGTTCACAGCTGGAAAGGTCACCCACGAGTAAAAAATCTCAAAAGGGTAAGCAACTTCCGCACTCATAACCAAAATTACTGCCATGCCATCCACGTGGACGTTATAAGTCTGCAAATGATTGTGCAATGCGACTATGCTGCTGTATATCAACGCCAGTCATAACGACACAGAAAGAAAGCGGTACAATAAGAACCTACGTAGCACAACTGGGTAGTAATTCAGAAGGAAACCGTTTGAATAGACTCAAGCTTGAAAAGACCTATGTAATTATAGGTCGGTTTGTCCGACAACACTGTCTTCCGGAAACAATAGCAAAGGGGGTTAAGGACTGAATGAAGTACTACTCAAGTGTCATGTAATAAGACCGCCAACGATTGGGCGTCATGCCGCAGGGATTCTGCTCCTATACAGAACTGTGCATCGAGACTTGGAACCTCAGTGAATTAGGGTGTGCCAAAACTCACCTTAGTATCGAAAATACCCTACCAGACTAACAATCAATGTCTCATTGGTTCTTACACACCCCCAATGATTAGACAACCCAGAACATGAACTTAGAACACCTCAGGTCACCTGGAACACATGAACACTCTTTCGTGTACAAGGAGTAAATGAGGACACGTGCAAGTTTGAAATATTTGTTTCTAATGCCGTGTTCTCAGGTGCAGTATCTTAGCTAATACAAGCAAACTTATTATAAGCAACAAGGTTATCAGCATAGTTACTAATCCATAAAATAAAAAGGGAGAAAGCATGGTAAAATGCTAAAGGGAAGAAGGCTAAATTACACCTAAATTTTACCCTCCATTGCTAGTATATTATATTATATCTGAAGAAGGTCTCTTTGGATTTTAGCAGGGCGACCCATACCTCTGGTTTTAGTAGAAAGGGATCACATCATCTTCTACACCAACTCTCTGCATGCGAATATTCATCAAGTGTGTGTGCATGTTCTGCGTAGTGCATTATTAAATGCGCCAAAAGCCAGAGTTGGCCACAGCTGCACATGTGTTATGTCTAAGACGTGCGCTGATCAGACCGAACAACAACCGCTGTGTTGAAATAACCTTGAAGGCCTCGGCACTCACTGTACAGACATAGCTTACCAAGCAAAGCTGATACTATAGGAAAAACATATTATTCTCGTGCGAAGCAAAATAGCCTACTAGGCTTAAAGCACTAATAACAATATGTGCTGTGTGTAGAAGCAGCAGAAAGGAAAGATGGCGTCTAAACTTCTAATAAGCTCATGCTAACTTAACACAGGGTGAAGGCAAAGCCAATCTCCATGACACAATCTGGCCTCCAACTACAAGGTGGCCCAGGTATACAACCTGACTCTGCCCTATCTGGCATTTGGTAGCATTGATAGTTAGGCATGCCTTTTGCAGGGCCTCCAAAACATTCTTCAGGTGGGTCAGGTGAACTTCCCGAGTGGCGCTAAAGACAGCAATATCATCTAGATAAGCTTCACAGTAGTCATCCAGACCTGAGAGGACTTGGTCCACCAACCTTTGGAATTTGGCAGGTGCATTTTTCAGACCAAAGGGCATTACCACAAATTCATAATGTCCACCTGGGGTTGAAAATGTTGTTGTTGGCTTTGCATCATCAGCTAGTCTGATCTACCAGTAGCCAGCTGTCAGGTCAAATGTGCTCAAAAACTTGGCAGATGCCACTCTGTCAATGAGCTCATCTGCCTGGGTGTTGGATGGGCATCTGTCCTAGTGACAGCATTGAGACCTCTGTAATCCACGCAAAACCTCATCTCTCTTACCTTCCTGGGTGTGAGATTTAGGCACCAGGACAACTGAACTGACCAAAGGTCCCTCTGAGGGTTCAATGACTCCCAAATCCAACATCTTTTGGACCTCTGTCCTGATACAGTCCCTGACATTATCAGGTTGCTTGTAAATCTTACTTTTAACAGGCAGACTGTCCCCAGTGTCCACTTCATGAGTGCACCAGGTAGTCTGACTTGGAGTCAGAGAAAACATATGTCTGTAGGCCTGCAGAACTTGTCTTCAATCCTGCTGCTGTTGGTCAGTGAGGCTGTCTGCCAAGGCTACACCATCAACTGAACCATCATCAGGGTTCTGAGAGAGCAGGTCTGGGAGAGAGTCACTCTCTTCCGCTTGTCCTTCATCAGTAGCCATGAGCAAGCTCATGTCTCCCCTGTCAACATATGGTTTCAGTCTGTTGACATGAAGCACCCTGTGGGGGCTCCTGGGAGATTCAAGGTCAATCAAGTAGGTGACTTCTCCCTTCTGCTCAACAATAGTGTGGGGTCCACTCTACTTGTATTGGAGAGCTGCTGGGGCCACAGGCTCCAACAACCACACTTTCTGTCCTGGCTAGTAAACAGTCAGCACAGCCTTTTGGTCATGCCAGGCCTTTTGCAATTCCTGACTAGCCTCAAGGTTTTTTGATGCCTTTTTCATGTACTCTGCCATCCGGGAGCGTAGACCAAGTACATAGTCCACAATGTCTTGTTTGGGAGGTTTGAGAGGTAACTCCCATCCCTCCTTCACCAGACAAAGGGGTACCCTTACAGGATGTCCAAACAAAAGTTCAAAAGGGCTGTAGCCAACCCCCTTCTGTGAGACTTCTCTATAAGCAAATCAAAGGCAGGGCAGCAGGATGTCCCATCTCCGCCTGAGCTTTTCAGGGAGACCCTTACTCATGCCCTTTAAGGTCTTGTTGAATCTCTCAACTAGACCATTGCATTGTGGATGATAGGGTGTGGTAAATGTAAATTGATACTTGATACTGGTGAATTTGAAGTTCACTCCACACTCCTTCCACATTACAGTAAGGTATCCAGACATACAGTTTGCACCTCTGGCTGAGACAACCTCCTTAGGAAACCCGACTCTTGAGAAAACACCCAGGAGGGCTCTTGCCACAACAGGTGCTGTTGTTTTCCTAAGTGGAATAGCTTCTGGGTATCTGGTGGCATGATCCACTACCACCAGAACAAATCTGTGGCCAGAGGCTGTTTGAGGATCCATTGGTCCAACAATATCAATCCCTACATGTTCAAAGGGAACACCCACTACAGGTACTGGTATAAGGGGGGCCTTTGTGGTGCCACTGACTTGGCAGGTGACACAGGAGCGTCAAAACTCCTTGGTGTCTTCTGACATGAGAGGCCAGTGAAAGTGAGGGACAAGCCTGTCCCAGGTCTTGTTCTGGCCAAGATGTCCTGCAAGGGGAATATCATGGCTAATGATAAAAGGAAGCTCCTGAATGCCAAAGGTATGACCAACCTCTTGGAAGCACCAGGTTTGGAGTCTCTAGCCTCTGAGTACAGAAGTCCTTCATCCCAATAAACCTTATGGGTACCACTAGCATTCCCTACAGCCTAAGCAGCAGCTTGCTGTCTGAGGGGTTCAAGACAAGGGCAGTCCAACTGCACTTGCCTCAGATCTGCCCTGGAAGGACGCCCTGTCCCAAAAAACTCAACCTGATCAGGTTCAAGCTCTTCTAAGACAATTCCTTCCTGGGTCTCACAATCAACTTCCTCGGAAAGCTGATCCTCTTCCTGAGGAAAGGGGGAAGGCACTGCTTTAATCCTACTGCTTCTCCTCCTGGTAGGCAACTGGTACATCATTCCAGAATCCAGTACCTGTTCAGTGTTGCAATTTCTGACCTGTGACCTAGTCACAGCAAGGACATGTGCTGCGATTCCTAACATTTCTGCATATTTCCTATACTCCACTTCAGCCCAAGCTGAAGTCTACAGGTCATTTCCAAGCAAACATTCTACAGGGAGGTCTGAGCTAAAAACAACCTTCTTGAGAGCAGTTACCCCTCCCCAGGAGAAATTAACAATTGCCTTACTGTGAGTGGTAGTGACATTGCTAGCATAGGTAATTTTCACCTAGTATGATCTGTCCAGGGTCCACAAAGCCAGGCATTACCATTGTGACACTAGTGCATGTGTCCCTGTAGGCCTGAGCCACTTTGTCATTAATCAAAGGAGTTTGTCTGTTCTTGCCCAAGTTATTGGGACTCACAGTAGAGGACATAATTATGTCCCCATCACAGATCAAAACAGCTTCAGTTGGTATTCTGACTAGGTCAGAATCTGTCTCAGTTTCCAGGGTTAACCCTACTACACCCTTCTGTTGAGAACCACCACTTGGAGCTGAACTAGGGGGAACAGTTGCCTTAGGGGCAATGGTGGCTGGAGCGGCCCCCTTCTTGGTGCAATCACTGGTCCAGTGAGTATTTACCATGTAAAACTTGCACCATGGTTTCTTTGGTCCTTTCTTTTTAGATTGTTGGGAACCCCCACCATAAGAAGCTTTTTGGGGACCTTGAGAAGACTTCTGGTCTTTTGCTTTCTCCCCACCCTTTTGGTCTTGCTTCTTCTGAACTTACTACTGTTGGTATTCACTGAAGTTAGGATTTTGTCTTAAGTCTGTCTTAAGTTTGTCTTAAGTCTGTCTTAAGTTTGTCTTAAGTCTGTCTTAAGTTTGTCTTAAGACAAACTTAAGACAAAATCCTAACTTCTGTGAATACCAAAATTAGTAAGTTCATTCTGTGAATGCCAAAAGTAGTAAGTGCATTCTGTGAATACCAAAATAGTAGTACGTTTAGGATTGAGTCTTAAGTTCATTCTGTGAATCGGGCCCTGCATGTCTTCTCCCTCTATGAGGTTCCGTGACGATTCCCACCCGTGTTTTCGACATCATCGTAAACCCATAATTTTGGTACCAGTGAACCGTAAATGATCCATATAGTATATCCTGGTGTTTTCGCTATGCTACGAGCAAGAGCACTCTTGTTATGAGCACATTTCCGGTACACCGATGGCATCCATTTTAGAAGATGGCATCCATCTTGTATTCTTGCCCTCACATAGTCAATGAACAAACAGTGACCTCTGATTAATTCATTTCGCTCAAAGGACACGTAGGCTTTAACCGGCGATTCACCTTGCCTATGACACATACACCTTAAGGGTCAGAAACGCTGTGGCCGCATGACTCGGCAGAAGCTGCCTCCTCTGCCTGAGGCCAGTCCTGCTATACTGGTTCTCGTGCTCGCTGACCTGATCATGATTAGGCGGCCGAAGTCGGTAGCCTTGCCCATTTATGACCCACAAACATCTCTTATCCTGTTTTTCTATCTTCTATACCTGGCTCTGCTCCTTTCCTTCTGGGCCTTTATTAGGGGGAGGTAACGAAATTTACGATGAGGCGGTCCGGCTCCTGAATGAGAAGATGACATGGGATTATGATCGAACAGTGAACCCCTCATTCGTAATGTTTAGCATCAGATATTCATTGACAATTCCTGTTTGACGCCAAATATTTATTGTTTTGGATACAAAGTTTAAGAAATGTACTAGCATGTGAAGAATGTTGCCCACAGCTAAAAAACGTGTATTTAAGGAGCAACCTACTTAGTGCAAATCGAACAGGCTCCTAGAATCTGCCCGTGTGTGGTTTCTGTGACTTCTGTATCCCTGCAGTAATAAACCTTTGGTCTTTGACGCCACCATCGAGGAGCCCGTGTTTCTGTTTATTTGTGCACCGAGACAGGTAGAACTCAGGGGTCTTCGGGTGTTATCCCTGACACCTCTGGACCTTAATAAAGTCCAGAACTGCAATTGGCGCCCAACGTGGAGCGACGTAATTCGGTACCGGTCCAAAAGCCTGAAGAGTTCGAGAAGCTTTGTGTGAAGATTCCAGAGGGAGGCGCCCCACTTCATCGATCCCGGTATATCGCAAAAGTGGCCCGACGTTCTCTTCCACGAGGGTTCCCGTTCAGACGGCTGCAGAGATCCGCTGCCTTGACTGTCGCCCTGTCTTGGACCCGAGGTGCAGACCTTAGTACGGCGAGACGTAGACGGGTTTCTCCTTGGTGACGTCTTCAGTGCCTCAGTTAAGTATTAAGTGGTTGTTAGTTGTTCTTGGTTACTTCGTAAGGATTTGGTTGCTCCTGTTCTTATAATCCTTCTACTTCTTTGGTTTGACTTGGTTTTGTAGATTATCATTGGTTGTTCTCGTTACGATAATCTTTGGTTTGGTTTGGGTATCAATACATTTGTTCATTTTGGTAGGCCTAAGTTCTAAGTTCGATTGCGCATCTTTGTTTGTGTTTGTTCTGTGTTCCAGTTTGTCAAAATGGTAAGTCTGAAAAACTGTATGTTTTCATGTTTTGGTTGCAACAGGGATTCCCGGTTGGAGGACTCATGTCCGGTTCCTCCGATTGGAACTCCCATTTACGAACTCTACTGCAAACATGGTGTGGGTCCTATTTCTTATAATGAGGTGTGGGTCCGTTACACGAAAGAGGATGGTGTCCTTAGTTGGCCACTACATGGTAGTTTTGAACCAGAAATCCTTGATAATTTGGAAGTGAAACTGTTTAAGAAGAAAGCCCGGCCGGCAATGTTTGATTCTTTCCGTTTTTGGCGAAAAGAATCCAAACAAAGAGAAATTAAAAAGTTGAAGAGAGAGCAAAAAGAGCAAGAGTTGACCTTAGCACAGTCTGCTAAGCAGCTGCAACTCAATGAAACTGAGAAAGCGATAGAAATAGCTGATATCGCTATAGTTTAGCGATAGACAAGTGCTACCCTGCCTTGCCATCGAGTGCTGCTAAGCCAGTAGAGGACCCTGAAAAGGATCCCCTGTTGTCTTACTTGTTGAGATCACCTCCACCGTATGCACAGGGTGCTACAGCTCCACCTTTACCGAATGTTTTGATTCCGGCTGCTGGACAGCCTGGGATACCTGCTCCTGTTCCCTTGAACCCAGTTCCTGCACTCCCTGTGGTTAACAATATTCCTCCGGCACCCCCTCTTCCAGGGTTGCCCTCTCCTCTGCCTCTGCCTGCTCCGCTTCTGCCTGTTGTTTCGCAAGTTACTCTACCTGCTACCTCTACTCTTGCTGTTTCATCTGTTCCAACAACTACTCTACTCAAAACTTCTGCAAGCTATATAACTCCGCTTTCTGTTCGTCGGAGAATCACTGAATCTGTCACTAATATTCTATCTCCCTTCTACAAAACTCTAATTAAGACTCCTGCCTCTGAATCTACTTAGAGACGTAGTCAGCTTCCTAATGTCGTAGAACGAGGAATATTAGATTCTACGGCCCTTAGGTGGATTTTGAAAGTTGGAAGATATGATGTACGAGATGTACTAGATACATTTATGCAATGGAATTGTAGTGTACTTCCTAGTTTCCCACTAGGCCCTGCGCATTGGAATAACATAAACAGTAGTATCGACGTGGAACTGCGGATATTCCAGGCCTCCACTGACTATGCTAAACTTAATTGGGTTGTGTTACCAACTAGCTCAGAGGTCACTGGAAACTTTCTTCTCTGCATAGGAAGTGATCAGCTTCCTTGGCACAGACAAGAAGGGATTCAGCTTTCCAACAACCGTGCAACATGACAACTTTGCTCCTCAGATCAAGAGTCAATCTCTAGGGTCGTGTGAAACAATAGACATGTATTTCACTCAGTCAGTCTAGTGCAGTTTACTTTCACGAGATGTAGAGAATAGAGAGACGGGCGTTTGTCGAATAAAAGGTTAACATTTATTGAACAGTCTTTCTTCTCGTACAAGAGAAATGTATTGCCACAATTGCAATAATTGTTATTATAAAAAGTACGTACAGTAAGATAAGGATTGCAAAATAGAACTGTAAAAGCATTGATATGGTTTCTTAGCCATACAATGGTTTAAAAGTAATAAAACATATATACAGTCATATATACATTAGGCTAACATACTCAACTGGTGCTTCTAACTAAGCCTACCCCAGTGTGCCTGACCTAAGCCTAACACGTGAAAGGGGAGTAAGTAAGTAGCTTTAAGTTAAGTTGGTTTTGCCAAGGTTTGTTTCAAGAATTCTCGTCTAAGGGTTTAGTCAACACCATACCTCTGAATAGAATGATGGAGGATTGGTATCTCCTTCAGGGGTCTCTCTCGATATCCCAGTCACCCGCGAGGGTAAACCGGAAACGCCGGGGCTGGATTTCTCTGCACGAGAAAGGCAGCGGGTCTCTTCAGCGCGTCGAGGAAGGAGGGGGGACAGCGTCCGCGGGCAGCTGGAATCTGCTGGATTGCCTCTCTTACCGACCTGCCTTTCAACTGACCAGCGGACCGCGGATTACAGCACACCAGCGGGAGCCCTTAGTGCCTGCTGCTGCCGCCACGCCTCGCCGGACCCGCTTCGCGGGTCCCGCTTCGCGGCCAGCAGCGGCCAGTCAAGTATTGTGAGGGGGGTTGTTGCTGCTGAAATCGACCGGCAGGGCTGCGAGCTCGTAGCGGGGGACTCCAAGGGACAGGAGTCCCCGCGCGCCCGTCTCCACCTGGGCTGCTCTCCCTGCCGGCCCCACCCCCACCTGACTAGTTTAAAGAACCGCCGCGCCTTACATCAGCGGATTGCCTCTCTTACCGACCTGCCTTTCAACTGACCAGTGGACCGCGGATTACAGCACACCAGCGGGAGCCCTTAGTGCCTGCTGCTGCCGCCACGCCTCACCGGACCCGCTTCGCGGGTCCCGCTTCGCGGCCAGCAGCGGCCAGTCAAGTATTGCGAGGGGGGTTGTTGCTGCTGAAATCGACCGGCAGGGCTGCGAGCTCGTAGCGGGGGACTCCAAGGACCAGGAGCCCCCGCGCGCCCGTCTCCACCTGGGCTGCTCTCCCTGCCGGCCCCACCCCCACCCTGACTAGTTTAAAGAACCGCCGCGCCTTACATCAGCGGATTGCCTCTCTTACCGACCTGCCTTTCAACTGACCAGTGGACCGCGGATTACAGCACACCAGCGGGAGCCCTTAGTGCCTGCTGCTGCCGCCACGCCTCGCCGGACCCGCTTCGCGGGTCCCGCTTCGCGGCCAGCAGCGGCCAGTCAAGTATTGCGAGGGGGTTGTTGCTGCTGAAATCGACCGGCAGGGCTGCGAGCTCGTAGCGGGGGACTCCAAGGACCAGGAGCCCCCGCGCGCCCGTCTCCACCTGGGCTGCTCTCCCTGCCGGCTCCACCCCCTCGGCCTCCAATCAAATACCTTCAAAGGGAAACATACATCCCTCTGCGCGGGAGCGCGCGGGAGGCTCCGGGAGAAGCCCGGGACAAGGGCGGGACCGTCTGTGGCCATCCGGGGCCGAAGGAGGCCGGGCAGGGCCCACTCCCTAACACTCTACATTACGGATTAGCCAAGGTACTGTTTATATGATACAAAATTTGTGGACTTCCGATATTGTCTGCCCCTGAACACTGTCGTCTGGTCCATTATCTGTAGTGTACCTCCATTCTTCTCCTCGTTGCCAGACGGGGATCAGCAGGGTTTTACGAGCCCTTACTGAATCGCCCAGGTACAAGGTCAAGTAGGGGGGGATAAACGCCACAGAATAGGACTATAATTAGAATACATGGTCTTTACTAGATGTTTTGTTTGTTGATTGATCTTGCCTTGCAGGTGGCTCATTGAGACCGTTTGGGATTGATCTTTAGGCTACCTCTAAGATTATCACACTTTTGAACCCTAGCAGTTCTTGTAATTGACCTAGGATCTGAGTTTATTTAACTTATAAACTGTACATGTTGTATGATATTGTCTTATCTTTTGTCTTGCTAGAATTGTAGCCTGCTTCTATCACCCTATATCATCTACCTGTGTAGTACGTGACCTCAGAACCTACCCTCACTTACTTGTAATTATGTCTAAAAAATCGGCCTCTGTCACCCCAGCACCACTTAAAACCCTTGACTCCTTCCTAGTACAAGTGGTTAAAAAAATAAATAATGACAGAAGGGAATCTTTAGGTCTGAGTCAATCGCCAATTTTGGTTCCATTGAGCCCTGACCCCAGTACACAAACTCCTGATACCCCACTGCCTGACCCTTCAATTCTCATACCTGATGCTAACTTAATTAGTTTGGAGGCAGATGACGGAAACTCTGATTTGTTAGCTGATCAGTCAACAAACGTTGTGTCTGACCTTGACCAGCATCAAAATACTGTTGCAGAGATTCCCTCATCTTCTTCCCCTGTTATGCGTCCTATGAGAAATTGTAGAAAAGCTCAAGCCAAAAGGGGGGGAAAACAGCCAGGAAAGAAAAAGATTACCTCACCCCCTAGACATAAAGGAAACAATGTGGAGCGTGAAGACGTTGATGTGCTCAAACAAATCATCGATGATGATCTATTTAATAGGATTTCAGACATGATAGACATTAAAATTAAAACCATCATCAAGCCTCTTATCGGGAAGATTGACAAACTAACATCCGAAATAAAAAAGATGGGAGGGTTGCAAAATAAGTTGGCGAATGATTTGGAGAACTTAGCCATCGAAGTTAGCAAACCTGTAGTTGCCGTGGAGGAAGACCAGGGTGTTGCTCCAGGCCCTACGGATATTCTACAACAGCCCACCCCGGAAGGCCAATTACTACCATCTGCGCCCACCCATGATGCAACTAGAGAGCCCCCCACGCCACATCCCATGGCACCAACCCCATTGCACTTAGGGGATGATTCCTCACAATTTATTTTGGAAGCCTCACCATTAGTCCTGGTATTGGCGAATGTCCCTGTTTTATCTCAGGAGCAAAAAGAATCCGCCCAAGGACTCAAGGACAAAGCTCTATATTGGCTTACCAATAATATGCGTATGGCAGACCAGGGAGCCGACCAGTTAGCTGGGGAAATCATCATGGCAAGGAGGGTATCATGGATTGGGAATAAGACTAAGAAATGTAATGGGGACTGTGTTATATTAAATTTTGCTAGCGCAGAAGTACTCCCTAACATTCTTGCTAACATCCTCCCACCGCAACGTAGAACTGGATCCATAATTCCCCTTACCCTGAAATTCTTTTACACTGAGTCCCAGATGGCGACTTCCTCCAATATCTCCAGGCCTAGAAGGAATGCCAGAATTGCTCATTGGGGTGGGGAAATTAGGCCCAGATTTAACAACAACCATTCTCGCCCCATGAGTAGTCGTGGGTTAGGGCAACACAACTTCCCAACGGCAAGAACACCAGGGCCATTTTGGCCCAATATAAATAGGTGGGGATTAAATACTCCAGGCTATGATAACAGAGGCCAGGGCAATAGGTTTATGTCTAGGCAAGGGAATGAACATTTTTCAATACGACCTAACACTCCCCAGCCTATGTGGAATCCAGCAACAAATGGATGGGGTCAGGTGCCCACTCCCTTTGATTGGGGACTGGGTATGGGAAACAGATACGGGGTTTTGTCGGGCCTAAACGACTGTGACTGACATACAGACGTCACGAACCAGGGGGTAGACGTCATAGCCCAACAATTGGATCAGACACATTCCCAGTCAGTGCACGAAGGCCATAACGCAATTCTGAACGATCACCCAATATCCATATTTCAACTGCCCGACCACAGTCCGACCCTGGGTTGGGGTAGTGCGAACCTGCATAGTTCTTTGGATGTAGGATTTAATGAACCGATCCAAACTCCCCGAGAGCCTGAAGTGGCATCAGCTCCGTGCCTAGTATCCGAGACATCCATGGATTCTTGTAGGCTAATGAGCTGGAATATAGCGGGGCTAAATGGTAAACGTCAGGATAAATCTTGGTCAAGCTTTGTCCTAGGCCACCACGTTATTGCCCTTCAGGAAATGTGGGACACTTCTGACAATCTGTGGTGGGACGGTTTTATCAGCTTCACCAAAGCTGCTGTCCATAGCCGCACGGGGAGGGCCAAGGGAGGCCTTTTATTTTTGTTTTCCCTAGATTTAAAGGGTAGCTGCAGGCAGATCGACACCAACACCCCCAATATCCTGTTGGTCGAAAGAGTGATTAAAAACACTAGTAGGACTATTTTTTATAAATTTCTATAATTCAGGGAACAGTGATTACAGAGGCCGTAATATTAGTGATTTGGATAGTATTTTAAACACGGTCAGTCAGAATAGCACGCTTGATACAGATTATATTTTATTAGGCGATTTTAACATTCATCCGTGCAATTTAAATTGCAGGAGAAGCAGTCCTGATGGGGATGATGGGCCTGAGGGACCCCATTTTGAACATTCCACTGAGGGAGAGGAGTTGGAGGAATTTCTTGCCAATTTTGACCTCTATGAACCAGATGGTGGCATTAGACAGCCAACCTTTACTGGTACCCCTCATGGTACCATTATTGATTATATACTTGTATCCCTAAGCACTCTTACTCGGGTCAATGCCTACCGCACCACACAATCACACTTTAGTGACCATAACCCTGTAGAGTTAGAAGTGGCTTGGGGAGGCAATATAGGACCATCCCCACTGAAAGTAACCACTCATCCCTTAAGGACAACTGGCCAAGGAAGACGCTTGAAATGGGCAAAGGTGGTTCCAGAAGAATTTTATGCCAAAAATTTCTCAAAGATTAAGGGGCAGGTGGAGGTTTGTAAAAATTCTTGCGCTCAGGGTCAAGAAGTCGTAGAGGCTTTTGAAGCCATATGTGTGCAGGTATCACAGGACCTCTTGGTAAAGACTAAAAACGTAATTCCAGGAAATAAGCGCTGGTTCGATTCAGCATGCTCAAAAGCGCATAGATCATTACTGGTAGCTCTAAAAAGTATCCCCAGGGCAAATGATAAGATTACCAGACTCAGGAAAATTTACAAATTAGCAATAAAAAAACGAAAGGACACCATTAAAAAAGAAGCATGGGAGGACCTCCTTTCGGCAGCAGTTCTGAAGAATAGCAAAAAATTCTGGGAGATTATTAAACAGCCCTTCTTCTCAGATGATGATAATGATATCATGGACTGCGTTATTCCTGATGAAAAATGGCTATCTCACTTTAAAAACGTTTACGGGGATACTGCAGATGCAACTACAGACGCCCTGCTGACAAGATCAGTCACCTGCTCCATTATCTTTAACCAAGACGAGGTGGAGAAAGCCATTATGTCCACCACTAAGCACAAGGCACCTGGCCCTGACGGCGTGCCTGCCGACTTTTTTATGTACTCCCCAAAACTGTGGGCTGAAGTTTTGGCAAATGTGTTTAATGCAGTGAATGACAATCTTGTACCTGTATCATGGAACACCTCTACCATTGTCCCCATTTTTAAAAAAGGCCAGCGGGACGATCCAGGCTGTTATAGGCCTATATCCCTTCTGGATTCTTCGGTAAAAATTTTGGGCAGAGTCCTCCTATCTAGGCTGAGGGAGAATGCTGAGGGCTGTGGTGGATTGTCCGAAATCCAATATGGATTTAGGGAAAAAAAGGGTACTATTGAACAGTGCATTAACTTACATATGCTCATTTCCAAATACACTATAGCCAAGGAGGGGTCTTTGTATCTTGCATTCATGGACCTCTCCTCGGCTTTTGACTTAGTCAATAGGACTAAGTTGTGGTCCATCCTGTTGGAGATAGGCATAGATGAGGCATTGGTCACCTTTATGTCCTCCCTGCACCAAGAACTCTTCTCGAGTGTACGCGTGACTAACGAGGGCAGGTGTACCGCTCTCTTTAGATCCTTAAGGGGCGTGCGGCAGGGCTGCATTTTGGCCCCCTTACTCTTTACCATCTACATCAATGGCCTGGGCACGCACCTAGAGGGGCAGGAAGCCGACGTCCCGCATGTTGGAGCAATAAAGATCCCGGCACTCCTATACGCGGATGATGCCGTGCTGATCGCCCGCACGGGAGTTGGCCTCCAGTGCCTATTGAATGCTTTTGGCACGTTTATGGACCAATTAGACCTTAAAATAAACGTAGCCAAGTCACACACTATGGTGGTGGGCCTAGAATGTCGTAGGAAGAGAACCAAAACATTTACTTGTAGGGGGGACCTGGTCTCTAGGGTATCCACATTTCCCTATTTAGGCATATTGTTCGATCAGAAAGGGACTTGGGGACCACAGGTTAGAGCTAAGAGATTGGCCGTCACACGATCATCCTCAGCAATCTTGAGTTTTGCTGGTAGGCTAGGAGCCAGGCCTATGGAAGCCATTTTAAAAATCTACAATAGCAAATCCGTGGCCATCGCACTATATGGCTCCGCACTGTGGGGATACGCAAATGTGGAGCCAATACAGAGAGCAGAGAATGGATTCATCAGAGCCCTGCTCTCTGTACCTCAGTCCACTCCAACGTATTCCATACATAAAGAAGTTGGCCTCCAGTTTCTCTCAGATAAGTTGAGCATGGCCCCTCTGATTCTTTGGCTAAAAATATGGATGAACGAAGAACTCCCATTAAACCACAAGATCCTGACTGATGTCCTGTCCCTTGATAAATCTAACAGAATTCCCTGGCTGGCCTATCTGGAAAAGCTTTTTCAGATCTAGGTCGTCCGGAGCTTTTTACCTCTCCGGAGTCCATTAGGATCCAAGATCTTGATTCAGTCAAAAAGTCTTTTATGGGGAGGAGGGAGATGTGCCGTGAAGAGAGTGAACTAGCAAAGCCGGCAGTGAGGGCTCATTGCCTGCTGCTTACTTCACCTTCACTCGCACCATACCTTGGTTATGTTACACTCCCTTTCCACAGGTTTCTTTTAACCAAATTTAGATTTAATTTGCTGCATTATTATTTAGGCTCTTTTAACAATTGGCAGAAACCAGAATTAGCCCCGCCCTGTAGCTGTGACCAGTTCTCAGTGCAAGACACAATGCATTTTGTTATGTTTTGTGGTTTATATTTAGAGCCTAGGAGAAAATTCTTGTTGCCAATTCTCAAGAAGGCCGGCTTCACACAGGTGAGACCGGCTTTGCTCTACTTACAATTACTACCTAACCCTCACATTACTTTTTGCGTTGCCAAATTCCTGGTAGCCGCCTCAAGGGCGAAAGCTGTCTGCCAAGATTAGCTATTATTGCTTAACACATTTTTTTCTTAATTTGTTTATTATTAATCTTAAATCTGTTGCTAAATTTCTGTATTATGCGTATTATGACAAATCTTGCATGAAATGTATTTTATTGTTCATCTCTTTGTATGGTTTTTATTAAGCTGAATAAAGATATTTTGACTGACTGACTGCTGGATGTCTTCGCAGAGGACAGCTGTTCAGCTCCTTAAGCGTACTGCACCATAGTTCGCGCTTTAGCAGCGATAATGGTATCAGCAGCTTCACCACCACAGGGACAGCAGGCTGCAGCGACAGAGTGCTAGATTTACCAACACGGGGTCTTGCAGGCAGCTGGCATCAGCAACAGTAGCTCGCATTGCTTAAGGCAACGTTGGTAATATTTATACCTGACAGGTGCCGGGTTTGACGCAAGTTTGCTGGACATAAGACGTCAATAAAAGATGTCACTAGGAAGTGATAGTTATCAGTTCCTCATTAGAGTTCCATTACAAATCAAAACATAGCAAGCGGGGATTTCCAGGTTTGCTGAGTTTTTATCTTGTTGAAGAACTCGGAGTGTTATCTAGGAATATCAGATAGTGACTACTGCTCTGTCATTGCACTAATTGGTCGCAAAGGAAGTGGCAGAGAGAACTATGCTGGAATGTGGCTCTGTTCGTGTGAGTAGTGAACAAAGAGATTGTACAGAGTTCCCCAGTGGGAGCCAATGGATTAGCTCAAGCTAGCTTTTCTCTCACTCATTATGAAAAGGTAAGTGCATGGTGTAACCCTTTTCGGAATTTAAGGATACCTCACACAGTTTACCGGTAGGACAACTACTGTCATCCCATCCGATGGCCGTCCAGCGTCATCATTGGTATCCTGCTCCTACGGCAGGCTGGCGGTGCAATGCCCGTCGGGCAGCATGGGGGGCTGCACTTTGGCGGAGTTCTTTTATTCTGAGCCAACGGGTGTGTGCGTGTGAGGGGCCTAAAAAAGTGCAATAGTGAGCGTGAGTGTGTGTGTATTAAAAAAAGTCAGTAGAGTCCATTAAGAATTATTTTAATAGTCAGGCTCACTGCTTTATTAAAAGAAAGTAAAGGGGTATTAAGGAGTGATGGGCAATGTGACCAATCCTTATTCAACCCTTAATGTGAATTCGGTCGACGTGTTTCTTGCCATAAGGGCAATTCGTCAGGACCTTCAGTGCTCATATGATTGCTTGGAATCCTCTTAAGTGAGAGGACTCCGGTATACGACCTGTACAGTGTCGCACAGTAAATGTATCCTTTGATGGACCTCCTGGGAACTAGGGAGGAAATAAACAAGAAGTTACTAACATTATTGTATTTGTGGCCCGAGTACATCATATGGTGCCAACAGGAAAAGTGACAGTGAAGTGTGCCCGGAGGATAAAAACTGCACGAACCATGTCAGTGTTTGGAGGTTCTGTGAGAGAAAAGGGGTGAGTACCAGAACGGGGAAAGACTACGTTCTGTAAGTAGCTGGCATGCTTAAGTCGGAGCATGCATCGTGGTGAAATGCTGGGCTCACTGTGAGACATACTGTATGGGGTGTGCTAATAACACTAACACCAGTCGTTATGTTGAACCTTACAGCAGTCGGGTGACGTGAGGAGCCTATATCTTAATAGGAAAAGGCTAATGAAATAGCTAAAACCGCACAGAAATAATGATAATAAACCATTTGACACTCTGTCTTTATACTGGGTTGGGGGCCGGCGCCGGTGTGATAAACGTGATCAGCAGGGAGATCACAAAAAGAATGCCATGCTCGCCGTGTTAGAGTAAAAAAGATCAAGGATGGACTTACCCGTTAATCCCTTTTGTAGGTCTCACGAGCTGTCCAGGTGGGGCCAGCAACGAGTGAGGAGTTCCTACAAAGAGAGTAAGGCGCCCCGCGAGACCGAAAAGTTAGTCAAGCGGCTCGGCTTACCGCGGACTCAAGTACGGCTGAGTAATCAGCCGCAGCGTGCCTAACAGAGCGCACGCGAAAGTCAGCGGGGGTCAGGGATTGTCTCCGCACCTTACCTCAAGAGTCGCTGGTGGCAGGCATCTAGGCACCTACCCCTCCCACGTAAACGCCGAAAGCAGGACAGCCAGTAAAGTTGTGGAGCAATGGCCGGTGCAGTTAAGGGCGAGTTGTGCGCGCACCAAGGGGGTGTGTCCCTACGGTTGCTAGGCAACGTCACGCGGGGGTAGAGAGCAAAGAAGGAATTGCTCAAACAGCGAGGCAAGGAAGGTACAATGAGGGGGCCATCTTGGAACGGGAGTTAGGTCTTATAAAGCGTATTGGTAGTCGCTTGGGGTTGGACAATACAGTCCTGATTAAAGACTATCTGGCTAAAGTTGTTCAGGGCACCCCATCATTGAGCCCCAGTTCATCGCTGTGTAGACGATGTACCCATCTTTGTTCGAGTCTGAAGAGGGCTTGTTGATTGATGGTTGGTAAACATTCGAGGACAGTCCACCGAATGTTTTCTGTGGAATGATTGTTTTCTTTGCAGTGTTCATAGAGTTTAGTGTGTGTCTTAAGACACCGGATATTACTGTTGTGCTCCATAATCCGATGTTTGACAGGGCGCATGGTCATCCCAATGTACAGCATCTCACATGGACAGATCAGGACATAGATGCACCTGGAGCTATTGCAATTGGTGTGTTTGTTAATTGTCCATGTAAAATCTCTTTGGAGTTCAATGGTTTTACCCTGGATGGTCTGAGGGCACACGACGCAGGAACCACAGCGATAGTGCCCGGTGACTGGTGGGAGGTCCCAGAGAGTATTGACAGACTGGGTACTAGTTTTCTTCGGACGGGTGTGAATCAGGGTGTCCTTTAAGTTCGCTGTCCTCTTAAATGCAAAGCGTGGGCGCGGTAGCTCCATCCCTGCAGAATTGAGAATGCCCCAATGTGAATTGACAGTCTTTTTTATGAATGATGAATGTTTGGTGAACGAGGTCACGCAGGTAATCGTGTCGTCTTGCTCCTTGGGATACACCTCGAGAAGGGATTCTCTATTGTTGTTTAAGGCTCTTTGGTAGAGGTTTTCAAAAGTCGTGTGGGGTAGCCCCTGTCCCGAAGCTTGTTTTGTAAGGTATGTGCTTCCTGTTTGAAATCATTGATCGAACTGCAATTTCTCCGTAGGCGGAGAAATTGCCCGAAGGGTAAATTATTCCTCAGGGCCCTGTTCGTGTGAGGCCAGAGATGACTTTTCAGAAAATCGCACTTGAACGGTTATGCCAATATAGGGAATAAATGGATTTATAGCCGAATAGGGGCATAAGGTCACAGTATCGATCAGGAACCTAGATAAACACGCAACACCCACTCCACGGGTTAATGTCCATCAAAATTACTAAAACTAAAGCAATTAGATGCATGTGTAACTTTGCCCACCCCAAAATACATAAATGCATTCGAAATAGGCGTACTTGTAATACATGAATTTAGGTACTGTACGTTTTTTGAAGCATAGAAATCATTCAAAAAATTATTGCATATGAAATCATTGAACGATTATGCATAAAGAATTACACATGAAGTATCTCTGACAGAAGAAAGGCGAGATAAATCATCACATAAAAATGCATTGTAATAACATGTGTGCTAGAGGCTGGTGTAATGTTGTTATGTCTCTAGATGTGTTTAGAAATAGAAGTGTGAAGCTTCTGTTCTCTAAGAATAGTTTTTACGTTAAGCAAAGAATAGTTTGTGCCAAAAAAAGGTGAATATTAGAAAAATTGTCCAATTCAAAGAATTATTGCTTGAACGGGGAAAAATAGATTTCCAAAGCTCTTGGCAGTTTTTGTTGATCAAAACTGAAGGCCGAATTCAGAGTTCATGGGAACGCTGTGTGTCGGAAAGCTTCTTAAAAGTTATTGTTTCTGTATGGGTGAGAACATCGTATCAGACAGGCTCTCAAAGAATTGGTCTACAAAATCAGGTGATAGTTCAACCAAATTAGATAGCGCTGTAACTTGGCAGGTGTGAGAATGATTGCTGTCATCATAGTCGGGACCAGCAATGCTCACAGAACGTTGTACCTGGATGATGTTGCTTTTGTCACTCGCTCCACTGTTACCACTTGGTTGTAGTACAGGAGTCTCCACGAATGCCGTCATCAGGATTGGTAGCCGCTGGGGACAACACAATGCGTGAGCCGTTATTGGACTGAGCAAAGTATCGACGTCCATTGGTACTGCTGATGGAAGTGAAAGACAGATGTCCACCACGCATTCATCGCCGCAAAGCATACACCGTAGCACAGGTAAAATGCAATTTTGCCATATCGGTCTGAATGAAAGGAACCAGGTCATGTTTAGATCTCTCAGCCTGGCCAATCCAAGGACGTTAGTTATCCTGTCCCGGTAGCGCATTGCTAGGATTGTCTCTTCCATTCCCATGGGAGCTATGTCTGAGCCGAGGCTTGCCATAACGAAGCAGGAGGGTCAAAAATAGAATCCCTGCGACGAGTCCCAAAAATAATGGTATGCCGCCAAAAATGGAGTGCACAAAATTAGGAAAGATTCCCAAAATTGCCTGGAAGGGTGTTAGCAGTCCCGTAAAGACTGTCTTAAATATGCCTGGGATGCTTGTTGCACTAGACATGTTAAGGAGTTGGCTGAACATTTCTACGAAATGCATGGGGCAATTTGTTGATAAAAGGTCGTGAACTTCAGTAGCTGTCCTTGCAACTAGAAGATCATACGTCTCTTTAGATGACGTTATAGGCACTGTTGTCTGTAAAAGTACAGATTTCATTTTGCTTAATGTATCAATTCGTATAGAATAGAGATTCAGACGAGGCCAGATGGGAGTCACTATGTCTGGAGGCCCACTCGGAAACAATGCTTGCATACAGCATTTGACCATGGATGTTACTTCTACTAGATAACTTTTCCCTGGCACGAGGCCACAACATCTGTGATCCGTTCTAAGAATGTAACTCCCGTTCGAAAGTTGCATAAAGAAGGGCTCTATCTGAGTTGCAGGTGTGACTAGCCGGTGGCATGAAAGGTTGTTTGAATTTCCATCACATGCTCCGTGTAAATTAATACCCTGACACAAAAGTATACCGCTTAGTGAATGTTTACAATTCTCACCACTAAGAAATACATTTTTGTTGCTGTCACTATAGCAAGAATGAGTGTATGGTAATTTCCATTCGGATTTTACATATCCTTTACCCAATTGTTCATATTGGCCAGCAGGTATGTACTCAAGGCACTTTTTAAATTGGAAAGTTGTTATCGGAATTGTGATAATTCCGTGTATTATCCATTCAATGAGAGGACTCTCTGACATTGTCAATGGTAATCTCTCGAGTTTTTCGATGCTCAGGATTGTATAGTCTGCTCCTTTCTGTGGCAAACTGATCTGTTTATCAGTAAGGTTAAAACTGGAAAATAATGACGTCGTGTTGATTAAACGCCAAGGCACATAGCCTGAACGAAGATTTTGCAGCGTCCAGCCTAATTCTATAATAGAGCGTAATTGAGATTGGCCATGTTGTAACATTAGCAAATCTCTGTCTATCACATCAGAGGCAGAGGATACAATATTGTCCAACGAATATATTCTGGAAGACAGAGTCATTAACCCATTGTCTACCACAGAAAGTGATTTCTCCAAATTAATACGATCAATTTCTCGTATTTTTTCAGCAGTTTCAATTTGCTTTACTTTCCAAGCCTCGTTGTAAGCAGCATAGATACTGGTCGCTATGAAACGCTTTTGACGCTGTTTGCGTGGTCCAAGAATGAAATCACGCAAATCAGCACCATCTTTTAATAAAGACAAGTGTTGCTTAATTTCAGCCAGTGTGGACGAGGTTAGCCATTCAAGGCAGAGTTTCCCTACACGGTATGTTGTTATAATCCCTGGATGTTGTCTCTGGGAATATCTAGGGTCTAATCTGGTCATTTTTAACCCCTGTGTTTTATTCAGGAATCTGTCTTGACAGCTATTTGTGTCTGTAGGCCAGATTAACCACTTTTTCCAATCAGGATGTGTGCTGTTGAAATGTAAAATTTGTGACACATCTAACTCAATATCTGTGGTTGCATTCTCAGGTATTGGCTTCGGTATAGACAGTGTTTTAAGGTCTTTGAATTTAGCTAGGCCAAGACAAGATGTTTGGTGTATTGTGTCATTTAAAAATAACATTTGTTCTGGTATCATGCAGGTTCTAAATAGTGCTTCAATGCCTTGCACCTGCCAATCTTTTGTACCCCAAATTGTTTTCGTTTCAATATTATTTTTCCAATAATCAAAACCAAATGTCATCATTTTGTCATAAAATGCTTCTGAATATATCAATTTAGAATTTGTCAGCATTGTTTTCATTCCTGTTTTATCTAACAGTTTATAATAAAACGTTTCTGCATCACTGGTGTTAAACCCTGAGAAGTATTTGAATTTCTCAAAAAATGCTTTAGAACTGCTTTTAGGTGGTGTAGAACAATGTTCCCATTGATTATACATAAAAACATTTCTAGGCTGTGCAGATTTATGCAAGTAATGATCCCCATAGTGGGTGTAACAGAATAACTGCTCATAACTAGATGAACCTTGTAAATAATCATGATCTGTGAATCTAGCTGACATTACTAAATCAGACATCATGTCATTAATACTGTTAAAGTCCCAATCATCAGAGAATGTACTAGGTGTCACAAAGTCACTTAAGGAAACCTTTAGTTGATGAGGATACTTCAGGATTTCGACCGGACCATAGATCTCATAGTCTGTTTTCTCCCATACTACCCCACCAGGTATTGGAATTGCTGTGACATTTACTGTTGACAGTTCTCTTTTCTTCACATGGGATGATCTGTGTGGTTTCAGGACTAGGTTGATGTTCTGACTTGCTGTGTCCATTGTAATATATTTTCCTTCAATGAATTTTCCCAAACACAGTACCATGATGAGCCAAAGCAGGAGGAAAAATACATCTAGACCGAACCAGAACTCTAGCCAAGGGGAAATGAGGTAGATTTCCTTCAGTTGATGAAAGAGTTCCGTTGTTTTTTCTTTAAAAGTCTTTTTTGTTTCTGGCATCACTTCGGGGTCGTTTAAATCTTCAGAGAAGTTGTCGAAGTTGATGAAATAACCAGAGGCAGTTCTGTCAATTGATGGGATTGTTCTTTCAATCTGTCTCTCGGTAGCACTTTCTGATGCCACATCATTGTAGACTGGTGTTCTTTCTTGACGAACTGTTTCAATCTGTGTTTCAAGAGGCACGAGTTCCATGGCATTATTGCATAGTCCTTCATTGTGCACTGCAGGCTGATCGAATGTGATTAGTCTTTCAGTTTGAACCTCTTGGATTGTTGCAAGTTTGGGTATTCTGTTGTTTCTTGGGAGTCCACTGGGCCTACTGTTGATTATAGGCCACATGCTTGTGGTTTTACCAGATCGATAGACACCACTCTGTTCTCCTTTTTACCAGCAAGGGGCGGTAGCACAACTGATCTTGTTCCGGTGACTGCTAAGACAGGTACTGCTTTTCTGTAAGAAGGCCCAAATTCCTTCTTAACCGCGATCTTTTCTCTGACTAGATCCCCAATCTTTGGAATCCAGACAGGCCTTGCTGGGGCTGTTGCGGGTGGTGCCTCGTCAGTGGTACTTGGCTGTTGCTTTAACTTTATGTTGCTTAAGGGTTTTCTTGTTTCATTCAGTTCCTGTAAAGCAGCCAAACGATCCTTTACATCAAAGTGCGTTGTTTCTTCTTGTACCACTGACATCTGACTATCGAGGTCCTGAACTCGCATTCTAATTCCGAACAATAGTTCGTATGGGCTGAAACCTTTTAGAGAATTTCTTGGCATGTTGTTAAGACTAGTCTGGACACTTATTAAATGTTTGACCCACCCAGCACTTGAACCTAATACCTTCGCTGTTATAGATTGCTTTATGTCACGGTTTTTTCTTTCTACCACACTGTTCCCTTCCGGGGTATGACGGACAAGAATACTGCAACCCAATTCCCATGCTGGCCATGGCCTCCCCATAAGCTCGAGAGCTAAAAGCAGGACCCTGGTCAGAATGGAACGTGGTAATTGCGTATGTGCCGATATTGACTCGCAAATCTTTTATAACCGTTCTAGCGTCAGCCGAGCGCTGGAGGCCTCATTTTTTAAGTGCTTTTCGTCTTAACGGTGTACACTGGGACGCGCTTCTCTTCTTTGATTGCACAGATAGATCGCGTTATGCAGTCTATCAGGATTTCTGAAACTATACTTGCCGGTTCATCACTGCGATCTCTGTTGCAGTTTTCACAATTTTGAGCAAAACATTGAATATCTATACTCATTCCTGGCCACCAGTACTCTGATTGTAATTCTTTCAGAGAGGCTTTGATTGTTTGGTGTCTCAGACCCAATCCCATGTGTGCTTCCAGTAAGAGGAAGCCCCTCCTGCTCCTGTTTGGAATTACTCTGTCCCCCACTCCAGGGATTCGAGCAAAAGGAACAGAGTTTGCATCGATTATGTATGCATAATTGAGTGGATAGTTCACGGGTAGTGCTGCACAGTCGCCTTTTACGGTCGTTTTTACTGCCAGCATGGTTTCCCCGTCTATGTATTTATCTGTACGCTTTTTTGTGGCTACGGAAGCCGGGTTAGTTGCTTCCGCTGTGGCTGTATTAGCCAATGAATTCCCTGCAACGTGAACGCCATCACGTTGAAGACTCTGTGCGTGAATCACGTGAGTCTTTTGTAGTTCTTTGTGTAAAAGAGCTACCTCGTTCCAGAGCAATTTATGCTTTATTGTGGCACCTGTGTCATCTTTGTAGTCGTTTTCGATCCAACTCTGCAGTTTATTGTTGTAAGAGTTGACGCAAAAATGAGAATCGCACACTATAAGTGTCGGGAATTCACGTTCTGCATTTTCGAGCGCCATCTTTAAAGATCTGATTTCAGTTCTCTGAACCGAACAGTTTCTTACAGATTCAGTTTTTGTTACTTTCGGTCTGAATTTACCGCACAGCCAACGACCTTTAATGATCGCACATGCTGCATCGTAGGATTTTCTCTCTACGTTGAAATGCTGTACAGAGCTATCTGTATAGATTATACAGGCGTATTGTGGGAGAGGCAGAATTTCGATTGGCAGAGGATATTCTTCTTCATATTCTAAATCATTCAGTTCTTCGTATTGCGGGGCGAAATAGTATTTCACATCTTCCGCTCCTAGAGAATCTATGCACTGTATCCATTTCGGATCCAGTGACACTGCAGGCAAGTTTACTGGGCTGAATAGCGCCTCGAAGGCGGATTCCGCTGTAAGGATATTAATCCGTTTGCCGTGTGCTAGTTCTCGTTCATTTGCTAATGCGATTTGCACTGCTTTCACAGTTCTTTCTGTGTGACTGAATGTTTTTTCTGCTTGTGTGTACAAGTGAGATTTAATTGAAATTGGTACCTTTTCTCCCTCATTAGAGGTCAGGTACGTGAATCCGCATCTTCCTGGGATAACTCGGATTACAAGATCGATCGTGTTGTCACGTGTATCTAATTTTGTTTTTGCTAACATGTCTGTTTGCAGTGATCTCAAAATTTCTGTGTGTTTTTGAGTACAATTGATTTGTTTAAAATCAGGTTTAATTAGTTCGTAGAGAGGTTTAACCCTCTCTGCGTAATTTAGTATGTAAGTTCTTCCGAAATTCAGAAAACCTAGTATGGATTGTAAATTCTTCAACGTTTTTGGAGCTTGGAGTACAGCGCACTTCTCTAAGAAGTTGTCCGCTAGGCTTTTCCCTTCACTTGATAATTTGTACCCTAAAAATAGTACTGTCAGATGGGCAATTCGGGACTTTTTAAAGTTGAATTTGTAACCCTCTGCTGCGAACCCAAGTATAATGGTGTTCACTCTTTTCAAGTGAGTGTCCAAGTCGTCGTCTGTGAGATAAATATCATCTACGTAAGATAATGCTTCATCATCATAGATTTGTAGTAACTCTGTTACCCTAGCTGAGAATAGTCCTGGGCTGTACTTGAACCCCTGTGGGAGTCGACAGAATTTTTCTGTGACCCAAATGCAGAGAAAGCGGTCAAATATCTGCTTTCTGGTGCAATGTTTTGACAAAAGAAACCATTAGAAATGTCTAATGTCGTTTTATATTTTTTCCTAACTTTGTTATTCATTAGGGCTGCACTATGCGAGTTTTGTACTGCAAAAGTTTTGCAACATGTATTAAGATGTCTGTAGTCCAAAACTAGACGATATGAATGGTCTGGCTTGGAGACAGGAAACAAAGGATTGTTCATTTGAGAGGTGCATGTTTCAATCACCCCCTGGTACTCAAGTTGATCTAAGATCTCCCTGACCTGTTTTTTAGCTTCTTGCTTTATGGGATACTGCCGTTGGGCAGTTGGTTCACTTTTCAATTGGATTTTGTGAGGAGGTGAATCCTCATTCCATCCTACATGATTTTTATATAATGCAGGTGCCTGGGCTACTGCCCATTTCCTTGCATATGTATATTTTTTGTGAATCGGAATGTGATTCGAGAAGGCAGGCATAATCACTTCTTCGCCACGAGGGCACTCCCTGACAAACTCTGGGGGCCAATCTTTTTCAGCTAACAGAATATCATAGCCTTTTGAGAGCTTATCCCAAAATAGACCCTTAATTTCCCTAGTCTTATCACCCTCTATACGCAATGTTATTTCGTATATTTTATGGGGCTCGCTAAGTCTGGCGTCAGCAGTTTCAACCTGAATGAATTCATTCGTGTCCACTGTCTCCAGATGACTCATCAAGATCTTGCGCGCTATACTGATTTCTGCTGCACTGTCCAACATTGTCAATGCCCACTCCCCATTTTTCAACTGTGTCCTCAGTATTCTCGGCATGGTTGATTACTCTAATACTGGCTACCTTCTTTTTCTGAAATTGAGATTTCTTATTTTGAGCAGGTTCCTTGTCTTTGGACTTGGTGTGCTCTCCTGGGTCTGACCGTCCTCTTCTTTCCGAATTCTGTGGAAGAGATCGAGAGGGACGTGTATCAATACTTTGATATCTATCAGGTTTTTTCAGATTATCCCTATTTCTAAGGTTATATCTTTTCTCAGAGGGCTCCCGCTGGGGAGACTGGCGTTCTCGAGTCGGAGTTCTTTCCCTCCGTCGAGGAGACCTTCCTCTGGACTGGAAAACTTTTTCCTTGGGAGTGGATTGTTTATTTCCATCCCAGCTCTTTTTAGGAGTATTTAAATTATTTTTAATAAATAATTTTTCAGGATTTTCGAGTAGTTGGGGCTTTACCGGTTTCCCACCCAAGCTGTCTCTACCTAATTCTTCATAGCATTTTTCTATGATTTTTGCAAGCTCAACAGGATCTTTTATATCGGTTTCCTTCAACTTCTGGCGAATCGCCACAAATGCTGCTTCGCCTCTTATGTTGGCTAATAATATAGCCGAGACCTGCTTGAAGTCTTTCAGTAATTTCATACCTAGATTTAAAGCGGGCTCTGGACCGAATTCATTTTGAATCTGTTTTAGCACTTCTGGTATTACCGCCATAGACGGAACACCGTGTGTTTTTGTGTAAATGGAAGCAAAGACTGTACCCCAAGTGTCACAGTCCTCCACGTGTGGTGCGATTCCCATAGGAAGGCAGATGGTCAAGATTCTGTGTTTCTCAATAGGGGTGGTATCAGGAAATACTGCCTCTATTTGAGTGATTTTCTGTGCTAACCAGAAAGGAATTTGTTCCAGTTTTACGGGTGTTTTACCAAGACATGACTGTATGTTCTGTGGTGTAATTTTATTAGTGTTCCCCTGATGAGGGGTCAGCTGTGGTACATTGACAGCTGGTTGGACTGTTGCGGTCCGCATTACATATTGGACTAATTGCCTATGTATTTTTATTAATGTGTTTAGCTGTACTAACAGCTCTTCTCTAGACATTTTTACAATGTCAGGATGTGGTGTGTAGCTGGCTAGAACCGGCCACGTGGCTCCTGGTCTACCAAGTGGACCGAGCCTAGTTATGTGATCATTATGTTTTAGGGCGTCATTAAACCAGAGCAGGTGCTCTTGAAATTTAAGTGGAATTTCAATCTCCTCGAAAGGAGCGTACTCTTCCGGAGGTTTCTCTATTTTGTAATTAGTGAAACTCTTTTGTTCTAGCGTTTACCGCTGGAAAGTTTATCCATGAATAGAATACCTCTGTCTGCCGATACTCGTGAGCCTCTATCACGAAAATTACTGTACCACTTTGAGGTGTCAGTCCGTTTTCTATAAGTTTTAACGTTATAGATCTTCTTAAGTGGACCGGGATGATAATAGCATCCGGGTCTGTGTATTCAGGACCTTGCTGAGTCGCATCTGCTGCGGCCCCAGAGGTTCCGTTTTCTGGCATTGTAAAAATGCGAGGTTTGCAGAGTAGGTCTCCAAGGAGACAAAGATTAGGTGCACAATATTTTGGAACACTGTATCCTTCAACGTTGAATAAACCAGAGCTTTACATAGGAATCTCTTCCTACTAAGGTCGGGCGGATTTTAACCTTTCACCCACTCCAGACGTCTATTGGAGTATTTACGGGAGAAAGGGGTGTGAAATATGCACGACTGAGTTACTCTAAAAGTCTTGCGTTAGTTTATCGCCTTACCAAACGTTAGGGCGCCATGTAGTGTAGTTCCTAGTTTCCCACTAGGCCCTGCGCATTGGAATAACATAAAAAGTAGTATCGACGTGGAACTGCGGATATTCCAGGCCTTCACTGACTATGCTAAACTTAATTGGGTTGTGTTACCAACTAGCTCAGAGGTCACTGGAAACTTTCTTCTCTGCATAGGAAGTGATCAGCTTCCTTGGCACAGACAAGAAGGGATTCAGCTTTCCAACAACCGTGCAACATGACAACTTTGCTCCTCAGATCAAGAGTCAATCTCTAGGGTCGTGTGAAACAATAGACATGAATTTCACTCAGTCAGTCTAGTGCAGTTTACTTTCACGAGATGTAGAGAATAGAGAGACGGGCGTTTGTCAATAAAAGGTTAACATTTATTGAACAGTCTTTCTTCTCGTACCAGAGAAATGTATTGCCACAATTGCAATAATTGTTATTATAAAAAGTACGTACAGTAAGATAAGGATTGCGAAATAGAACTGTAAAAGCATTGATATGGTTTCTTAGCCATACAATGGTTTAAAAGTAATAAAACATATATACAGTCATATATACATTAGGCTAACATACTCAACTGGTGCTTCTAACTAAGCCTACCCCAGTGTGCCTGACCTAAGCCTAACACGTGAAAGGGGAGTAAGTAAGTAGCTTTAAGTTAAGTTGGTTTTGCCAAGGTTTGTTTCAAGAATTCTCGTCTAAGGGTTTAGTCAACACCATACCTCTGAATAGAATGATGGAGGATTGGTATCTCCTTCAGGGGTCTCTCTCGATATCCCAGTCACCCGCGAGGGTAAACCGGAAACGCCGGGGCTGGATTTCTCTGCACGAGAAAGGCAGCGGGTCTCTTCAGCGCGTCGAGGAAGGAGGGGGGACAGCGTCCGCGGGCAGCTGGAATCTGCTGGATGTCTTCGCAGAGGACGGCTGTTCAGCTCCTTAAGCGTACTGCACCATAGTTCGCGCTTTAGCAGCGATAATGGTATCAGCAGCTTCACCACCACAGGGACAGGAGGCTGCAGCGACAGAGTGCTAGATTTACCAACACGGGGTCTTGCAGGCAGCTGGCATCAGCAACAGTAGCTCGCATTGCTTAAGGCAACGTTGGTAATATTTATACCTGACAGGTGCCGGGTTTGACGCAAGTTTGCTGGACATAAGACGTCAATAAAAGATGTCACTAGGAAGTGATAGTTATCAGTTGCTCATTAGAGTTCCATTACTAATCAAAACATAGCAAGCGGGGATTTCCAGGTTTGCTGAGTTTTTATCTTGTTGAAGAACTCGGAGTGTTATCTAGGAATATCAGATAGTGACTACTGCTCTGTCATTGCACTAATTGGTCGCAAAGGAAGTGGCAGAGAGAACTATGCTGGAATGTGGCTCTGTTCGTGTGAGGCCAGAGATGACTTTTCAGAAAATCGCACTTGAACGGTTATGCCAATATAGGGAATAAATGGATTTATAGCCGAATAGGGGCATAAGGTCACAGTATCGATCAGGAACCTAGATAAACACGCAACAGAATGAACCGACACAGCGCTATGTGTTCGATGTAATGTGTTCCCTTTTGCGTGAGGAGTGGGAGGAGGACGATTCTGAACAAGTCCCGGATGAATTAATTCATGTTCAGCAAAAATTTGCTGCAGGTATGATAGTAGGCCAGGATGTAAAAGAAGCAATGGAACTGATCTTAAGCTATAGGGTTGATCCTTCTCTCCGTTTACCAAGGGACTTAGAGAAACGTAGCAGAAAACAAGGCCGTCAATATCCTATGAGGGAGGTTCCGCCAATATGGCGCGAAGCCGTTCAAGCTGATGCAGTCAATGGTATTTTAGCCGCTCCAGCACAATTCCAGAGAGTGTGGATACACATTCCATGGAAACAGGCTGAAGTGTTAGCAGTAAAACAGGCCTTGCCAGACCCGAGTAAAAATCCCGCTGGATATTATAAAGAGTTAACTCAGACAGTTCAAGCCTGCGTAATGAATTTAGCAGACATTGACATGCTGTTTGGCAATGTAGTGCCGCAGCCTATTTGGGCTAAAATTCGTACCGAAAATCATCCAGTTGCCCTTGGTGGTGATTGGCCAGCTATAGTAGCGGCAGATGGTCAACAAATTGGTGGTTCTAAGCCCGAACCTCTAATTGCTAATTTACCTGGTACGATAATTGATTTGATGAAAACTTTGATGCCAGCATTGCGCGTTAATTGGGACAAACTGTCCGCATGCAAGCAGAAGAAAGACGAAAGCGTCTCCGATTTTTTCACTAGATTTGAAGAAACTTTTGTAGATCACAGTGGTCAGGATATGAGCACGGAGGGAGGCCAGAGATTGTTTGTCGATAAATTTGTGCACAATTTGTTACCAGAGCTTAGTAATAAATTAAAAGATTCTGAAAGTGCGTGGGCTGTCTCTACGACTGCGCAAATACTTGCGACTGCTCAGTACTATGAAAATAGGGATAAAGAAGAGAAAGAAAAGTCAGAAAAGAAAACAAAAGATTTAAAAACTAAAGTCCTTTTACAGCAAGCCTATCCGCCTCGCACGAATCAGACAAACTCACAGCAAGGGCCATATCAGAGGACCGATTATGGTTCCCAAAGACCGCAGTACCAATAGAATCAGTGTGCTTATTGCAAAAAGGAAGGTCATTATAAGAATGAGTGTCCAGTCTTAGCACAAAATAATAGTGCTCCAGCTCAGAGAGGTCGTGGTGGTTTTACGCAAACCTCTAGAGGTCGAGGACGAGGCACTATGCCTCCGCAGACTAATGATCGCCCTTCAAATTATTTCGATCAACGAAACGGACAATCTGTACAGCCTGGTAGATCTCAACAGTATCATGTTGAAGATTACTGTGAGGTTAGTGAAGAATTTCAACAAAATGAGTACTAGGACAGCCATGGACAAAGAGAGGGAGTAGTATCAGTTCCAGTAGATCAGAGTGGGCCTTATGTCGCAGTAGCTACATCAGGTGTAGTCGAACCGTTTCTGTTGGATACTGGTGCAGCAAAAAGTTCTATCATGCATGCGAAACTCCCTGGCGCACCTTTGTCTGGCTTAACAAATGTTTCAGTAGGTTTTTCAGGCGCCCCTGTTCACAACCCTGTTTCTGGTCCTTTGTCTATTTCTGTTGGGCCCCGTCAAATAAAAGCACCCCTGATTTTGACGACCGGTTGCAATGAAAATCTGCTTGGTTTAGACTTGTTAAAACGCCTGTATGCGACATTGTACTGTTCTCCGTCAGGAGTACAGCTTACGTTGGGTAAGAGAGTCATCTCCCCGATGTACTTGTCAATGGATGCGCTCCCGCTGGAGCTGCGTTCTCTCCCTGATACTCTTTGGGCGACTGGTCCTAACGATGTAGGTCTTTTGGAAATTCCTCCTTATGTAGTAAGTTTGAAAGCAAATGTCAAATTCCCACGAATTCCACAATATAAAATCTCCAGCGAAGGTGAACGCGCGCTTCTATTGATAGTGCAAGATTTGATTCAGAAAGACGTAATAGAAGAAACTAGAGGGAATGTCTGTAACAGTCCTGTCCTGCCGATTCTAAAACGCACTGATCCTTCAAAACCTCCAGTCTACAGATTTGTAATTGACCTTAGAGCGGTTAACAACATTGTAATTCCGCAGTTTCCTGTGGTTCCAGACATTACTGCCTTGTTGACGCTGATTCCTGCTACAGCCACATGGTTTGACTTGAAAAATGCCTTTTTCAGCATTCCGATAGCCGAGGAAAGCAGAGATATTTTCGGCTTCTCTCTAGGAGGTCGAAGTTTCAGGTTTAAACGCGCTCCACAAGGCTATTGTGAAAGCCCATCCATTTACAGTCAGGCATTAAAAAGTCAGTTAGATTCTTTCGTGCTTCGTACTGGTTCTGCTTTGGTGCAAAATGTGGATGACCTTCTAGTGGCTGCTGATGACAAGGAAACTTGCAAAACAGCTACAATTTCCCTCCTGCATCATTTGTCCGATTTACATCACAAGGTGTCACCTTCCAAACTGCAATATTGTTGCCAAGAAGTGACCTACTTAGGTCATCTCTTGTCAAAGGAGGGAAGAAGGTTGACCCCAGAGAGAATAAAAGCAATTACACAGATGAATGTTCCTAGCACACAGAGAGAAGTACGTGCGTTTTTAGGTATTACTTCATACTGCAGAAGTACGTGCGTTTTTAGGTATTACTTCATACTGCAGGCAATGGATCCCAAATTTTTCTCTCTTGGCAAAACCATTGGTGGCCTTGACTGGAAAAGGTGTTCCGAATCCAGTGCCATGGTCTGACGAATGTCAGCAGAGCTTCTCTGAGTTACGAAATGCACTGTGTTCAGCTCCGGTGTTGGGTACACCTGACTACAGTAAGCCATTTACACTCTATGTTCACGAGAGAGAAGGTTGTGCGTTGAGTGTTTTGACGCAACGATTTGGTTATAAACAACGTCCTTGTGCGTATTTTTCATCAATATTAGACCCGGTAGCCAGAGCGTTGCCAAGTTGCTTAAGAGCTACAGCAGCAGCTGCAGTGTCCATTCGACAATCTGCTGGTCTGGTCATGAACAATATGCTGGTAGTCATGGTTCCACATGCCGTGGATACACTCATGAACCGAACGAAGACTCAGCACCTTACCAGTGCTAGATTATCAGGTTATGAGCTGACACTGCTAGCGAGTCATATTCAGATTAAAAGATGCAATGTACTGAATCCAGCAACACTGTTGCCGACTAGCCAGGAGTCAAGTGATTCTGAACCCCATGACTGTTGTTTTAGAACCGAGGAGGAGACAAAAGGACGGATTGATCTTAAGGACACTCCGTTAACAGATCCAGATGGCACGTTATATGTTGACGGGTCTTGTTTTAAATTGGAGAATGGTGATGTGACAGCTGCCTATGCAGTAACGACTTTGAGTACGATTGTGGAGACTGCAAGAGTGAATCAGAATTCTGCCCAAGCTGCAGAATTAATTGCATTGACTAGAGCGTGTGTCTTAGCAAAGGGAAAGAGAGTGAATGTGTTTACAGATAGCCAGTATGCGTTCGGCGTAGTGCATAGTTTTGGTCGACTGTGGAAGGAAAGAGGTTTTATTACGTCCCATGGGACTAAGATACAGCATGGTCAGCTAGTCAATGACCTGTTGGAATCTCTAACCTTACCGACTGAAGTTGCGATCGTGAAGTGCAGTGCTCATCGAGCAGTTACGGATGATGTTGGTCGTGGAAATGCTTTTGCTGATGAGATAGCTAAACAGACAGCTAGAAATACGATGAGTGGGATGTATGTTGCGACGTCTGCGAGATGGGTTGCTGAATCGGGAATGTGTGAGGACACAGTGGAAAGTGTGAAAGCAATTCAGGAAGAAGCGACTGAAGAGGAAAAGATTGCATGGAAAGAGAAAACGGGTAGTTGGACTCGAGTGGATGTTGGATTGACTTGTCAGAGCATCAGCGTTGGATGTTGCCTGACGCGTATGTGCTTGCGGTGGTAACGATGGCGCACGGAGCAGCGCACATCAGTTCAAAAGGGATTTGTAAATTGTTGGCCCCAGTCTGGAAGAATGACGGAATCAGTAAATGTGCGGAAAGAGTGGTTAGAAATTGCATGATATGCCTGATGCATAATCCTGGCAAGGGAACCCCCACACCTGCTGGGCACTTCGCTCCTCCTTCCTACCCCTTCGAAGTGATTCAGTTGGATTTCATCCACATGGATCGAAGTAATAACCTTAAATATGTCCTAGTGGTAGTCTGTGCTTTTTCAAGGTGGATTGAAGCGTATCCGCTAAAAGATAACACTGCCTTGTCCACTGCTAAAATTCTCCTCAAAGAATACTTTCCCAGATACGGAATGCCACGGATTGTATGGTCAGACAATGGGAGTGAGTTCGTAGGGAAAGTTATGCAGAGTGTATGTGCAGGCTTAGGGATAAAGCAAAAATTTCACAGTGCGAACCACCCCCAGTCAGCAGGTTTAGTTGAAGGGTACAATGGTACACTTAAACTGAAACTTGCTAAGATCCAAGCTTCCACAAATTTGTCCTGGCCAGATGCACTGCCATTGGCATTGTTATCCACTAGAGCGACTGTGCATTCTCGAGTAGGGCTTAGCCCATATGAGATTGTGTTCGGTCGCCCTGCAAATGTTTGGGGGGTACCAAGACCACGAGAGTTCATGCAGCTAGAGTACCCAATGTTAATTGATTACCTTTTTGACTTGACTGCTAAATTGAGTCTCATTCACCAACAGGTTTTCGATGCATTGCCAAAGCCTCCGGAAAGTCCAGGTCACCAGCTGAAACCCGGTGACTTCATTGTCATCAGAAACTTTGGACGGACCAGGAATCTCCAACCGAAGTTTGTGGGACCTTTTCAAGTACTCTTGGCAACAAGGACTGCTGTACGTGTGGCTGGCCGGAAGAATTGGGTTCACGCTACCCACACTAAGCGTGTACCCCTTCCACTCCCTTATGATAACTGAGTTAGACAAGGAATTGGTGCCTCTGATACAGAACCTGTCCCTAGATATGTTCCTTTCAGTGATGCAGAACTGACAACTGATTCACCGAACTCTGACTTCCCCCCTGAAGCTGTTTCTTTGATCACTGACCAGAACACTGCATCGAACGAACATTTGACATCTGAAAATTCGAACATTGTTGCCCCTGCTGGAAACAGACTATTCCCGGATCAAACAACGCCAGGAAAACTGAGATACAACCTCCGTTCTCATTCTAAGGACAAATAAAGCAGGAAACTGCCTATTTTTCATACTTGATCTATTACATTGCCTCCAGCCAGGAAGTTTGCTGAATATTTTGTATTTCTCTGTTTATTTCTGTTGTTTTTATTACCTTGCCGTCTGAGTCCCCGTAGGTTCGTGGCTTTGTGCCTAGTTGAATCTGCGGTAAGCATGAGCGAATTTTGCGGATCTCGCGTTCGCGAATTTTGCGGATTTGCGGATTCGCAATCCGCACAATCCGCGAATTCCCGCGAATTTGCGGATTTTTTTTTTTTTTGTGTTCGCCCGTGTTTCTGCCAGTTCGCGAGGGTTTTGTACACTTTCGCAAATTGCGAACTTACCTGTCGGGTCGCAAGTTTCGCGAACTTGTTGTTTCTACGTGTCCAGCCTGTTTGGGACACTCTTCTTCATCACTGCCACTCTCTGTCACCACTGCCACTCTCTGACTACTCATGCCACCCTCTGGCCCACCCATGCCACCCTCTGTTTCATCACCACACCCTCTGGTTGTCCAGTGTACATTATTTTCGGCAAAGCAAAGCACACCTTCCCTGCCTCAAGTGACCTGAATTAATTTGGGGCTGATTCATGTGTCACAGAATATTTTTTTAGCTGGCACCTGCTTCCTTAGTGCGCCCTGATTAGTGATCTTTTGCACTTGCTATGCTTTCATTGTTGCAAAATTAGTTACAACACCTGCCCTGCCCCAACTGACAATAATGAATTAGGGGCTGATTAATGGATTTTAACTTCCAGCCTGGCTCCTGCTTGTCTCCCTTAGCTGTAATTCAGGACCTTTGTGGCATATGTGTAACTATTCTGAGGTTCAGAGCAGGGTCACATACTAGTTTCAACTGGCAACTGAACTCTGGAGGGGCCCCTCAGGAAGCACTCCAGGAAATGGCTACTAATGATGAGCCTGAACTTTTGAACCTGGTAAGTAGTTACTTTCAGTTTTGCTAAGATCGTATTTCTGCAATTTTGCACTTATTCGCGGGGCGCGAACTCACGCGAACAGTGCGAGCAGTGCGAGCAAAATCCGCTGCTCGCGGATTTGCGGATTTTGCGGGAAATTCGCAAATCTCGCGGATTGCGGATTTCCCGAAAATCCGCAAAATCCGCGAGCGGAACGGATTTTCCGCCCACGCCTAATCTGCGGGGGCAAGACACAAGGTCGGTCTTTCTGTTAGTTTTGGGAACTCCCAGGGCTGATAGAGGCATTTTCAACTACGTACATATCATCAGTGGTCGCGAGCGGTTGTAGAAGATGGAGCTTCCTGGGCTGCACCGAGAAAATGTAATTTGCGTTCGCAGAAATAGATTATACAAAATTCTACATAACAAATGTTTTCTGATGCAATGTGCAATTATGTTTTTGATTATTTTAATAACGTTGGTGGGTGGAATTGCCTTTGGTATTCATTTAATCTTTTCACCGATCACTACTACGGTACCTCCCCCTGTTCTTGTTTCTCCTACTATTGCTTCTTTTCATTCCTTTCATTCGTTTCCTGAACATGAGCAAGCTCGACGCTCAGAGTTCATAAATAACACTTTTGTACAGCTCTTGCACCAACACCAACTGGTAGTTAACACAACAGACTGTTGGGTGTGCGGTTTGATACCACACACTATGGATAAAGGCATCCCCTACTTGGTCTTGCCTTTTAGCTATAATGGATCATGTCGGGCCTTCCAGACTGTATTTGTCTATGCCCTCGAGACCTATCCCCCGCGTCCTCCACGTTCCGCCAAGTATAACTCCGCTAATAAAGCCTTGCTAAAGGGAATAACTGACATGATTAAAGACGTCAATAACTCCCCGTTTATACCTAAAGATGAGCTACGAGTTTATTTGAGTTGGAATGCTACGGAGTATAGCATTAGTTTGGGTGAAAACAAGCGTAAGAGCTCCACTCCAGTTTGGGTCGTACCTCACCGAGGTCAATTCTGCTTGCAAGGTAATGGGAGAAATCCAAGAGCTCAGCTAGGGAAGAGTGACTGTGTTGAAACTTACGTGTATCCATCAAACTCTTCCCCTGCCTTCCTAACTGCTAAGGGTACCTACTTCATCTGTCGAGATAGAGCATATACATGGTTGCCTGCTGACTTTTCAGGTTCATGTTATATCGCTCGACTGTTGCCTCCGACATACACAGCCGCCCCAAATTATCACAAAATCAGAGTAGTAAGAGGTGTTTTCAGCAAGGAAGACACCGCTGGTCAGGAAGCCGGAGACTTCTTCAAAGGTTTCCTTCCGTTCTGGGGGCCTATGGCCAATAGTAGAAATCTACGTCAGCTAACACGGGTAGTTGAATCTACTATTACAGAAACTGCTGGTGCCCCTAGTAACTTAACAGCCGAGCTCCAGGCTGTGTGAACAGACCTGTGGTGTCAGTTTGGATGGCCAGCCAGGGGTGGCATAATACATGCTGCAGCCCCTGGTAGGCCTTGGGTGCACCTATGCCCTGGTACACTATACAGTGACTCACAAAGGTGACCCAGTAACCAATCTGGTATGTACCTAAAGTACATGGTATCAAGTTAGAGAGAGAACAGCTGGGCTGCGGGTCTGATTAGCAGGCCCACAGCCACACTAAAGTTGTAATGGGTATCCATAGGAAGCAGACCCTACTCTCCTACACCTCGTGTGCACCAGGAGTAGAGGTGAGATGCAGACATCCAGTGTGTGTGTCGTGATGCGATATGGGCGTTAGTGAAGAGCGCCCGAAGACCGTGTGCACCAGGAGAAAGAGTTAGTCTCATATGCATCAGGGTACGTGTCGGAGGTGCCACCGGAGGTGCTGGTGAGGAGTACCGGGGATCGGTGAGCACCAGGGAGCGAAGAAGTCCTAACAGCGCTGGAGAGGAGGGCTAAATGATCGGGCCCTCGAAGGCAACGCGAGGTAGCACCAGAATCGTGTGGAAGGAGTTGTGGAAGGAGTTTATGCTGTACGTTGGCGGCCCGGACCGGCAGCCCCATAGGAGCTGAACTACCGGCCTGAGCGCACCTTGCCTGTTGTGACAAGGTTCTGGAGTGAGGGCAAGCCACTGTGGCAGGAGTGGAGAGTGGGGTTGAGCCCCCCCCAGGTAAAGTGGATCACCGCCTGGGGGGTGTGGACACTCTTTCATCCACTCGCTGCTGGTAGCTGTGTGCGCCTGCTGCTTAGGCCCAGATCTCGATCCGTGCTGGTCCCGGACGGGGCAGTACAGGGACCAGGGCCCAGAGTGGAACTTGTGTGTCATTGTTGATCTGTGTCACTGGTCACACAACTTCTAAGAACAGTTGCACATTTGCTCCTAATGAACTATCGAACTATGGGACAACGTCTGACACTAAAGGTGCTTAACGAACTCAGGGGTTAGTGCACTACGCACTATGTTATGTTTCTCTTGCAGGATACAGGATCCTAGTTTAGGGCACTGCATTGATTGTTTACTGCACTGTACTGAATTGCACTGTGACGCATTACCTTATTCCTTCCTTGCACAGGGCATGCTGATGGTGATATGCATTGCATTGTCTTCCTATCGCACTGTACATAATTGCAGCGTGACGCATTACTGTATTTCTTCCTTGAACAGGGGATGTATGTCAGTACAACACGATCTTTTAGATCGCAGTACTTGACATCGCAGGCATTACAACTCAAGTCCTTACAACGACTTGCGTTGGAGGGCACGGATTTTGGAATTTTATAATTTTATATTCCAACACCAGTCCACGTAACAGTAGGGAAGGTGTTGGAATATAAAATTACAACATTCCTTGTCCAACAGCGCCATCCAGCGCAAGTCGTAGTAACGACTTGCGTTGTAATGGCATCGTTGTAAAGGCACTCCAGTGTAAATACCGCGTTGTAAACGATGCTCCCCCGAACAGGGCATGCTGGTAGCGAACTGAGTTGCATTATCTTGTGTTGACTCAGTACCTGATCTTGAGGCTACACATTGCATTGTTTCACGGTGGCACTGTACAGGAACCCATCTTTAAATAGTGCAGTATTCCCTGTATTTTGCAACATGTGTAAATCTAGTGATACGACGTACCTAACCTGTTGAGAACAGTTAACAGTCAGCTTAACGTTTGGTTAGAAGTTTTGGTTGGGGAATAGAACCGCCCAACCAACCGGAAACAATATTACCCAGTGTATATATGTAGGAGTAGTATTGTGTGGTCATTTCGTATATCTTTTTATATAAAGTATACTGGTTTTATACAAACTTGTGTGGAGTCCTTTTGTGGTGACATCAATGGGATTGCTGTGAGCGTGATTGCACATACTGAACACTCGTGCCTTGGAGATAAGCCTATCTGCTCGTGTCAAGCTACTAAGTGGGTGAGCAGGGCTGTCTCAGCAGACGGTGTCCTTTCTTGGCCTAACATTGGAGTGGGGGGGTCCATGTCGCGCATTTGACAACAACGGCGTGCGCCGGAATGCTGGCTTCTAACAATTGGCTGCAGAGTGACAGGATACGATCCTAACGTTATTAAAACGTGTATGTGCAAAACCACTCACAGTAATTGATTCACATCGCAAATTGACTGTAGAGCTTGTTACAACCACATTTAGTATTTGTTTATTGGTTCTATCTTCATTTTGCACTGTACCTAATTGATGCGTGTCACATTGCTGTATGTCTTCCTTGAACAGGGCATGCTGGTAGCGAACCGAGTTGCATTATGTTGTGCTGAATCAGTACCTTATCTTGAGGCTAAGCATTGCATTGTTTCACGGTGGCACTGTCCAGAAATCCATTGTTAAGTAGTGCAGTATTCCTTGTATTCTGCAACATGCGTTAATCTAGTGACACAACATTCCTAGCCTGTTGAGAACTGTTAAAAGTCAGCATAACTGTTGGTTAGAACCAGTGGTTGTGGATTAGAACCGCCCAACCCACCGGAAACAATATTACCCAGTGTATATATGTGGGAGTTGTATCTTATGGTCCTTTCATATATCATTTTATATAAAGTTTACTCGTTTTATACAAACTCGTGTGGAGTCAATTTGAAGTGACATCATTGGGATTGCTGTGGGGGTGGTTGCACATACTGAACACTCGTGCCTTGGAGATAAGCCTGGCTGCTCATGTCAAGCTACTAAGGGGGTGAGCAGGGCTGTCTAACATGGGAGCGGGAGGGTCCGGGTCACGCACTTGACAACAACGGTGCACGTAACAGACTCCTACACATGGCTCCTGTATGTTCAAATAGCATGAATCCTACTCCACGCTGTTTAGTATTTTTGGAACCATCAAAGACTTCCAATAAATTGCCCCTGTAGTAACTGTTGGTGGTAACAAACAGAAACCTCTCAAATTATTTTTCAAATGCACATGTAGATCAGCTCACAAATGCTTTTGATAAATAAACATATTTTACTTGCCAGAAAGGTACTTTATTACCCATGCACAAAAAACCTACAGTCCATGAGCACATTCTGAACACTTGTGATGCCTCCAGGGTAATTTATATTCTAACAAACTGAGTATACTGATAACAGATTTTCAGATGACTTGTGATACAATATGTTGAAATGTAATTTACTGTACTGTATGTATGATGGATTTGTGATGTATGCGTCTCTAGTGAGGAGCTATTTTTGTAAAGCATATTTAGGAGTCATAATATATTTGAACTTATATTCTAACTATGGTATTTTGGCACCATACCTACAAGAAGTGGCAAGGGACAGCAGACAGTCACATTTTCCTTCCATCCCATTTTATTCCATCTGGTGCCATTATGGGATGATGTTGCCGCTTGTAGCTTCACTTCTGGCAAGAGCAACTCCAGAATGTCTTCAGTTCAGTAAAGCTACAACAAACCACCATTTGCATGAATAGGATTAATGCATCTTGAATCCACTGAATGTATGATTCATCATGCATTTGATGGAGCAAAATTTTGTTCTAACTTGTGAAGTTAATCTCCCATAATGAATAATCAAACTAATAAGCATGTGGTGAAATTATTAATCAATTTAGTTTAAAATAGCAAACGTCAGTACACGCGGGATAAACTAATGTGCTCTGTGTTGCAAACGTGAAGAAGAAAAATAATAAACTAACCTTGTCTATTGTCTTTGTCAATATTAAATGTGACTGTTTTTCTAATGGCATGTGCTTATTATGTGTGCTTATGTTATGTCTTTCTGTGAGTTCGCGCAGTTCCTGAAGGAAGAGTAAATATAAAGCGTAAATATAAAGCTGCCTGACTGTGCTTCTGCTAGGTAACACAATTAACAGGGTTAATTGTAAAGGGGGAGGGTAACAGAATGGGTCTCAATTCTTTAATTAATTGATGTCTTGTTTTTGTTTAATAATAGTTTCCAAAGTGAGGCCTAAAAGGTGGCTCAGAAATATGGCACAGCAGACGTGAAACCTTGTCCAGAGTGAAGTATTGACACGTACGCAGCTGTGAGGATTTTTGATGCATTGACATTATTAACTGAAAAACAGTTTTTGGTCAAGTTGAATGGGCACATGAAGAATAAGCTTCAAGGACAGGATTTGTAAAAGTCTGCCAAGGTTAGGAAGTGAAAAGTACAAGACTCGAAGAAAAGTTACTCTTTTGAGGAAGCCAAATATTGTGGAAATGAAAGACAATAGGGCTTATGTGAAGCCTGGACTTGGTCGAGGATCGGAGATGATGTCATTTACTTTATCGTGGTCTGGCACTGGACAGCCAATGAGGAGCTTGGACTTGCTCTAAAGAATGTGAAATGTAGAAAGTTTAGCTACAGAAAAAGGTATAAAACCTGACACTTGGGTCAGGGAAAAAACTCTCTTGCTTCCCGATTCCTGCATGACGTGACGTGCTGTTGGACTTTTGGCACACGTAAGGACGGCAGTCTTTAAATGATATTTTCCTTTTCAGGTGAAGTGAGAACTAGACAGGGAAATAGATTTAGGGTATGGAAACTGTTGCTAATATTTCATGTTTCTGATCTTGCTTTAGATATGTCAGTTTATTAATTCATTTCCTAATAAAATGCTGCTTTCATATTTGCTTATAAAATAAAGATTCTAAAACGTAAATGCAGTTTCTTTATGAAGAATAAAGTTAATAAAAATTAGATTTGAAAAGACAAGCTGGTCTTGTTTATTCATGGTCTAGTTACTATCAGTTGATCCAATCGCCTTAAGCGGTCTGGTTTAATAAATGACAAACGCTTAAATCCATGGTAAAAGATGATAAACTGCAGTTGTATATAGTATTGTAAATATCATGTGAATAGTTTCATAAATCATACCACTAGATTCAGTTGCTGAAAAATTGTCTCATTGGTGTTATGGGCCTGCATAAGTGTTTCATGATTAATGATGAGTATTGAGGTAATAGGTAGCGTTTGTGAGACAGTTTTTCTATAGGAGCGCTGGATTACATTAATTGATAGATCCAGTTACTTAGTGCTCAATAGTCTATCTTTTGTTACCCTGAAATACTTTTCACTTAGTGGCACTAAAGTACCACTGTTAGGAAATGTACAAAGTGATGGCATGATGTGAGCTACTTCCAATTTTAAAGTCTGGAACCCTGATTTATTGTGCTAGTAGCATTTGAGCAGATCAGATTCTCTACAACAAAAGAGTCAATGTATGCCCTCATTCACTCACACAACTGGGAAGGAGATAAGGTTTCCCCGAGAATTTAAATCGACGATCCATATTGTCCATATTGAGAGGAACTGGTTTAATAACTTAGGAGAAGGAGCCCAATATCAACTTAATAAATACAACCTACTTAAGTTAAAACTCAGTACTAACAGAATATCTGCCTGAAAAATCCCTGATAGCTATGGATCTAGCAGCGGGCAATCCTCAGAGAAACGTTCAAGCAGAAACAACAATGTTATAGTCAGGAAAACAACAAATACAATTCACAATGCATTTTAGAAAAAAGAAATTATTCCATTGTCAAAATCAGATACAGGGAAATTGAGATATTATTTTGTATAGTTTTAAGACAAAAAACACCCAGTAAACATAAAGTACTATTGAAAAATATGAGTTTGAAGTTAATCAAGGTCCTTGTTCAGTCTGACTACAAAGGATGAGAGGTCTGAGGCCATTATTTGGCAACAAAAGCTCTAAGTAAGACAAACCTGGCTTTCACATGGATGCTTTGATCAACAGAATGGATTTGCTGCCTCATCTGTGTCTAATGTTTTACAAAGCTGACTTTCATGTGGTTGCTTTTTTCACTGGGATGGGTTTGCTGCCTCACCTGAGTCCAACTTTTTACCTTCAGTTTTATTGAATTCATATTTCTCAAATTCTTCCCATGGGGAAAAACTGGAAGCTGTAGCTGGGCAGGCTTCACAGATACCATAACTGCAAGATCTTGTGGAGGCCTATTTTCAGTGTGGTACAGATGAACATGGTTTTCTTGCTCACTCTAGGTGCGACCTCCAGAGGCCAACCTGAGTAACTTGCCTGAGTCTTCCAAATGAGTCACAAAACCTATGTCCCACTGTTCTACAACAGCTGGAAAGGTTCATCCTGGTCGTTAATGCAGCCATTAAGACCTCAATGCAGGTTTGTAGGCAAAAGGTCTTCGTCCAACACGGGCTCCTGTAGGGTCCAGTTCTCAGTGGTCAGCTGGACTTTATTAGAGTCAGAAGTCCTTCTGTTCCTTGTGTCCTGGAAGCAGATAAGCAGGAGCTCAGACACATTGGAGGGCAGTTTTGCCTGTTGGTGCCAATAGGAGTCCGGAGTCCGTAAGTCATCTTTCTTCCAGCAGGGCCGCTTTCTTCAGGTGTGTTGCAGGAATGTTCTTTGGAGGTGGTGAGTTGCTAGTCCTATCCTGTGTGCTAGGAATTGATTTTGAGAATTTTTCCAACCTAACCCTATCCACCTTCATGTCCAATGCACTCCGATTTTTAGGCAATTCTTCTTAGCTTTACTTTAAGAGACCCTGCTTTCAGAACATCTAACCCCTTCTTCCACCAGGAGATTATCTGACTCTCTTTAAACCCCACTTCTATTTTTAAGAGGTAACCTCCCAATTGTCAGAGTCATAATTGATTCTGCCTTCTATCGGATTCGGAATTTACATTTCGGAGGGTCCTATGACTCAATGGGAGCATATTCTTTCAACACCATTCAGCATCTACAATCAAAAGAGGTAATTTTAAAGCTGGCCTTTATTTTGAGACCTGTATTGTCCCTTCACATGTGCCTAATCACCTCTAAGTGGCAACGTGCTGACGACACCCTTACATACCTGGGCACACAGATACTTTCCACGTTTCATTACTTTACAGCAGTCCAGCCAGATCACAATGTTGCCTTTACTAAACATATATTTCTGTCATACATGTAAATACACATTACATCCCACATAAGACATTAAACCCCCAAGTGCATTTTCTGTGCCATTTATTATTGTCTTATAGAAAGTTGTCAAAATAACCTTTTTTGATAGGATGGAGCCCAACTTTTTAATATGAAATAAATGACCCCTAAGTTGGCCTTGAAGGCCAAAAAAACGTGCCTATTATTTAAAAGAGGTGTGAGTAAGAATTTAGCATTGACATGTTCCTACAGTGACCAGCTTCCAAGTAGCTGACCCTGTGAGAAAAACAAAAATACTATTAAAATACATGTTTTTACTCTGGTTTGGGATAAGCTACTGAAAGAATATAACACTGTTCTTAATCATTCTAAAGATCAAATTCAATGGTAAAGTTGGAATTGTAATAAATATTTAGGAAAAGTAACCTTTAAAATGTTAATGGGGTTCAGAAGGAGGAGACTGCTCATTTTCCTAGACACACCTCTTGGTGGGACACCAGCTACCTCCACGGTCAGAAGTGTGCTGCCATGTTGGACTTCACTCAGTTAGTGCTCTACGAGATAGTTTAACCGCATCGCTGCGGCGGTTATTTTCGCGCTACGCAGCTTTTTTCTAAAAGCTGCGTTAGATGACGAGCTCAGCTCGTCATCCGCACACGCCCCCTGTGGCTGATGACGAGCTGAGCTCGTCATCAGCATCGAAGGGGTTAATAAGACAAATACAATGTTGTTAGACCTGTCAGACTTAGGGTGGTTTTCCCCACAAACCTTTTGCCTTACTCCTCCATATTTTTCTGATCTTGTTTTTGCTGGCCTTAGGACTCAGTGAACTTTACCACTGCTAGCCAGAGTTAAAGTGCAGGTGCTCACTCCTTAACATAGTAACATTGGCTTTTTCCCCAATTGGCATATTTAACTTACATATATGTCCCTAGTGGTACGACATGTACCCAGATCCTGTAAATTAAATGGTACTAGTGGGTGCAGCACTGTTTGTGCAAACAACTTAAGTAGCTCTGCTAATTTTTACCACGCCTGTCATTGCAGCCTGTGTGTACAGTTTTCAACTGCCATTAAAACTGGCAAAATAAACCGTTTGCCAGGATAAAACCTTCTTTATTAATATATATATATATAAGTCACACCTAGGGTATGCCCCAAACAGCCCACAGGGCAGGGTGCAATGAATTTAAGAAGTAGGACATGTACTTTTAAGTTTCACATGTCCTGGTTGTGAAAATATCTTTAATGTGTTTTTCACTACTGCAAGGCCTACCACTAACATAGGATAACATTGGAGTTACCTTATTTTATTTATTTTTGTAGCTCTTTTCATTAAACATGCTCAGTAATTAACATTTTAATCACATACTGTAGTCGAAGTAACAGTCTACTTGTTCCAGCATGCACCCTTCAGTTTGGCATTCGACAGTGAATGTTATCCAGTGATCCCTCTCTCCCACCCCAGTTTGTCTACCCACTACGTGCTCTATGAGCTCTCCAGTTAGCCCAGATTTTCTCCCATTTCTTTGGGCACCCTCTACTCAAGTAAATTGAGTGTTCCACCAATTGGCACCAGTCCAGGTCAGAGGCCCAGTCTGCTTCTCCCGGAGGGGCCACCGCTCCCCAGTGTTTGTCGATGTTGCATTTGGCCACCACATCTGCTACTTTAAGCCATTGTGTCATGTATTTAGGCCAGGACTGCTCATTTGGGATCATGAAGGAAAGCCACTTTGGATCTATTGGAACTTCCATCCCCACCACCTCTGCCATTGTTTTTCCAATATCCTTCCTATAGGCCTGTATCTTTGGGCATTCCCTAATCAGGAGGAATAAAGTCCTCTCCTGCCCACATCTTCTGTGACACTGCACTGTTTCAATGTGTCCCATCCTGTGCAGTGTGGTTCTGGGGTAGTAAACCCTTTTTAGGATCTTTAACTGAACCAACCGAAATCTATCATGGATTGCTACCTCCCTCGGACCTCGCATTGCTTCCATCCATTCATATTCCTCTAGTGAGCCCAGGTCTCGTTCCCATTGAGCTCTCAGGCCCTCTAAAGATACTGGGGAATTGTTAATGATTGTTTTGTATATTGTTGAAATGGCTTTGGAGTGTAATGGTTCTGTCAATAACCTGTACTCCAGGGGAGACACATCCGGAAAGGAGATCCCCTCCTGAATGTAGCCTTTGAGGGTGTGGCCCAGTTGAAGGTATCTCAGCCATTCTCCCGGTCTCATTTTCTACTCCTGCTGCAGGGTTACGAAGGTGATATAGGCCTGGCCTTGCCACATGTCCTCCAGTTTCTCTAACCCCAGCAACTCCCACTTGTTTAGTCTGTGTAGTGAGCCCACCATTTGCATTTGGTTACTGTCCCACAGCGGTGCATTCCTGTTAGCCCCTTCCTCCAGCCCATGTGCTTGGTGGCGGCATGCAATTCATTCACTAGTACTTGCGTGTGCGATGGGAGATTTTTGACCCCGTCTTTATCATACAGGACAGATGAGTATCCTCTTGGCCCCATGGCACCTCTGTCTACCCTGTAGGCTGGTTCCTCCCTGTCACCGAAGTCCAAGTCATTCACACACACCAGCTGTGTTGCCCAACACTATGTTTTGACATCGGGAACAGCCAAGCTCCCTTCATAAACTCCCCTCTGCAACTTTTTAAGGGCTATCTGCGGGGTTCCCCCGCACCAGATCAAGTCTCTCAATTTGGTTTCTATTCTGCAAAAAACGTGTCCGGTAACTCATGGGGGGTATTTTGCATGGCGTAGATTAATCTGGGGAAGGACATAATTGTGAATAGTGTTACAGGAGTGTTTTCCAAGCTGCGGCATCTGATAAAAACCGGGCTAGCTGTTTCCCAGCGTTTCTGATATAGAATGCATGGTGATGTTAATCCCGAGTAATTTAAACCGTCGAGCTCCAATGGTATTACACATTCCCTTGTAAGTGTCAGGGCACCTTCCGCCAGTGGGTACAACACATAATTGTTCCAGTTGATACAGTAACCTGAGTATTCCCCATATATATGAAACATTTGAAGTATCCTGTCAGCTGACTGCTTTGGTCTTTCAAAGTAGAGCAGGATATCATCAGCATATAAAGAATATTCACACTCTGCCCCCTTTGAAATCCCCCAAATTAGGGGGTCCTGCCTCACCCATCCTGCCAGAGGTTCTAGGCCAAGGCGGGAGTAATGGAGATAGCCGGCAGCCCTGGCTGGTTCCCTTTTGCAGCTTGAAAGCACTCGATATTGTGAAGTTAACTCTCACCCTTGCCAGAGGTTGGTTATATTGGAGTTTTACCCACCCAACAAAGTTGGGCCCAAAGACCAGATGGGCCAGTACTGGGAATAAGTTGTTCCACTCTACTCTACTGAACGCCATTCTGATGTCTAGGGACAGAAGGGCTGCCGGACTTAATCCTCCGGCTACTGTTGTTTGCAGGACGCCAAACAATCTGTGTAAGTTGATTCTTGTGCTTCTATGAAGCATAAATCTGGATTAATCGGGATGCACTAGTGATGTGATGACTGCCACTAACCATATAGCCAGAGCTTTTACTAAGGCTTTGGCCTTGTAGTCTATCAAGGATCTGGGCATATAGGATCAGCATTTCTCAGGTGATTTGCCCTCCTAGGTGAACACTACCACCACAGCTACCCTATGGTCAGGCGGGAAGGCCCGTCTGCCTTGGCCTCTTTTAGCATTGTGAGTAGGTAGTCAGCTGACTTATCCAGCATTATTTTGAAGATTTGGCCATTACGACCCACTGCCTTCCCTGATTTCAATGTGCACATTGCATTTTTTAGTTCCTCCACCGTTAGGTCAAGTTCAACATTTCTCTATCTGTCTCAAACAGTGTTGGGATCCAAATCTCTTCAAGGAATTCTGTTCATTCCTCTCTCGCTCCCGAGTCCTGTACATTGTCCTTTCCTAGTTTATCTTCCAGGGCTATGATTTCTTTCTCCAGTGCTAGACGTTTCTTTGGCCCTTTTTTGCCACGCCTAAATGAGCCTGGGCTTGGCCTTTCATCACTGTTTTGAACGCTTTCCAGAGCATTACCTTTCAGTCTAAAGATCCTATATTTTCAGTAAAAAATTGTTCAGCCCATTTCCTACGGGCTGACTTAATCTTGCTATCCTTAAAATACCATGGGCCAAATCTTGGGGGGAAGAGAGTGATCTCTTGGGGGACCTTTCAACACCACCTCCACCAGGGAGTGATCCGACATTCGTTGTGCTACATGGGTTGCCCTCTGGACGTCTCTTAGGTTACTGGCCGAAGTAAGGATATAGTCTTTTCTAGAGAGACTCCCATGGGAGGCGATATATGTGTATGTTGCCTAATTCCGGGGTGTTGATGCCTCCAGATGTCACTAAGTCCAAAGGCTTGGGTAAACTCCCTCAATGAATGTGTCTTCCTCTTGGATGTCACTTTCTTCAGCGTATCTAACTCTCCTGAGACAACTTTGTTCATGTTGCCTCTCAAGAGTATTCTACCCTCGGGGAGTGTTAACAGGAGTGGGTCCAACATGTCAAAGCTTGCAGGCCCGAAGATCATACACCAAGCATAGGTTCAAGGTCCTACCTTCCCATTGACCGCTTACCGCTACATATCTGCCTAACTGGTCAGACCATTGTTGCGTTTGTGTGTACTGGAATGATGTTCTACATAGTGTCACAACCCCCCTGCAACCTGATGTGTATCCCGCATGTGCCAGCAGCTTGTAACCATTTCAATTCAGTGCCCTACATTGGTTGTCCAGAAGGTGGGTTTCCTGCACCAGAACTATATCCGGAGTGTGTTTCTTGATGAACTACAGCATCATTGTACGTTTTATCCCACCGTTGAGGCCGATTTACTTTCCAGGACCATATTTTAACTGATCCTGGTTGGCTGTCAAGGGGTGCTATTAGGACATACTGTGATTTCCTCTCTCTTCCTTCTTCACCCGGAGGGGGGACCTACCTGGTCTGTTTGTTTTGCATTGCTAGTCACAAAGCCTGCTTTCACCTGTCTCTGAGCACCAAATTGAACTAAGTTAACATTATAACTGAATGTCTCTAACTTCTCCTATTACTCACCTCCCCCCACCCTACTACTCTATTAAATAGGTTGCCCATGCCCAACTCATCAACGCACAACTGTAAACATTGTCACCACATTGTGTGTGGGTGTTTCAGCCGCGTGAGTGCGGTGTGTAGTGTATTGGAAAAGATAGAACTCTTTACACGTTTCCCATTTTTAGTTACCAACTCACTCTTTAAATTTCTTTATGCATTTCAAGTATTTCTAAAGGCACTTGCCCCACTACTGCCCTGATCTCATCCGCCCCACGTCTTTTTCTCAAGGATACGGGCCCCGCATTCGCAGCTTGCTGCATCCCTTCCAGCCTCAGGGGCTCCTTCTGCTCACTCCGCCCCCCTGAGCGGCTGAGTTTTCTCCACGCATCTGCGCTCAGGATACATCATTTTGATTCTGCTTTGTCCCTCTTGCTCTGTTGTTGGCTCCAGGATTGCGTTCCTCAAGCCACTTCCATACTTAGTCCAGATCTACGAAATGCCAAGTCTTGCCATCCGCTATGATTCTTAACTTGGCTGGAAACAGCATTATATACTTAAGTCCCTTCTATCTTTGCCGCTTCAAAGCTCCTTCATTGCCGCTATACCAACAGCGTGAAGTCCATAAAGAACCTGATGTGCTTATTTTTTAATTGGATATTGTCTGCAGCCCTAGCCGCTTGCAGGATGGCATCGTAACCACAAAAGTTAAAAACTTGTGCAATTATGGTCCTGGGGGGGCCTCCGGCCTGGGCAGGGAATCGGGGCTCAGTGGGGCATCTCCACCTTGAAGAATTTAGAAAACCTTTGGCTTTTCAACCTGTTGAATATGAAGTCCTCCAAGAAGGGCTCCATGCTGGGACCCGCCATGCCCTCCAGGACCCCCACTACATGGATATTGTTCCTCCTGGCCCTGCCCTCCTGATCTTCTCGATTGATCGCCTTCATTGTGGCTTGATGAGTAAGCTTTTGCACCTGCGTCTCCAGGCCCTTTGTAGTTGATTGAAGCTGAGTGATTTACACTTCCGCTGTTGTCACTTTTTCACTGAGGTTCGAAAGGTCAGTTTATGTCAAATTCCCTTCCACTGTTACTGCATCTATTTTTTGTTCAAGAGTCTTTTTCAAGCCGCTAATGGCTGCCAGTATGGCACTCATGGATGGCTTGGCTGATTCCTCCAGACCTTATGCTTGCGAGGGCTTTGGAAATGAATAGTTGTCCATTTTGTTTGATTGCATACCCAACTGTCCCTTGGGCTTCACCATTTCTCCTTTGCTTGTGTGTGTATGGGCCCCTGGATTCTCTGTCCACTGTGTCCCCCGGGAGGCGATTGGGGAATTATAGCTTTTGTGCCAAAGGAGGTTCCTCCCCCCTCTGTTTTTCCAAGTCTGACTAATCCTGGGTCACTTCCTGCATTGTTTACGGGATTGGAGCCGAGCCACTGTTGTCCGATGTGGTTGTTTCCTCTAGGTGTGTCGCCTTTCACTCCCCGCTTCAGAACGCCTAATACTCCGTGGGTTGATTCCAGTCAATCCTGTCAACAGGGCCTGCCAACTCTGCCTTGGGCTATTGCAAGGCTGCCCCAACATGGGGGAAGATTCCTCCAAGCACTGCGAGAAAGACTAGACAAGTCTTGTTCACTTGAGTGAATTTAATAAAGTTTTTTTCAAAATGAATAATGCACTTAAAGTCTTTTGTTCATTGTCTATGGTTCAACACATTGTTTTCATGGTTGCAAAGATATCGGACATGTTATCCAATACACATTCATCATAACTTGCTAATCCCAATGCATTTCGGGCTATCCTTCAGCCCTTCATCAGGGGTTTACTCTGCAAGAAGAAAGGAAATGACTGTCAACATGGGCCTGGTATAGTAATGATACTATGCGCGCTGGAATGGCGTCATGCACAGATGTGATTGAAAAAACACCGGAGTGAGAAATAGCTGTGATAGCTCCTTAAATTCATTCGTGCCTCATTGGTGAAGAAGATTGCAAAATGAAAAAATAAAGAATCTGAAAAATGCAACGATGCGTGTGAAGGATACGGACGCGCGTTAGGTCGGTGCTGGGAAAATGTGACCCAAAACTGTGAAAACAACCAAGTGATCGATTTTACGCAAAATGGGTGAAATAGAAACCGTATTCCATGGTGTCTGACATGTTAAATACTTATCAGACAGTAACTCACTGTTTCAATGCGAGATTGGGTCCAATGGCCTGGAAGCACACGGAGGTGCACCCGAGTGGTTAAAACTCTATTAAAATCACAGTAAATGCATTACAGTGCTCCTTAGGAGAGGTACTTACTTTAGTGTGTTGAAGCTCCGCGGAGTTTTCCGAATCGTTGCCCCTCTGGTGAGCGTGGCGTGTGAATCCCAGCTGGGAGTGCGAAGCTATGCCAGCGTGACGGCTAAAATGCACAAAGATGATGGACTAAAACCATGGTTGTGGACGCCATCTTAAAGTGGTAAATGATAGTACCGGAAATGCTAGGCTAGTGTAACGATGTGAAACGAAATGAAATTATCGTGAGTAAAGCCCTGATGAAGCATGGTGAAAACATATGAATGATGTTACAATTGCAATGAATAAACAATAAATTAAAAAAGCATGAACAATTAAAACAATACATGAAGCATGTAGGCAAAACGATGTCTTGTGATACTATACAGATGCTCAGGTCATGTTCAATCAAAGATAACATAGGAATTCCATCCTATCATTCAACCCGTTTGGTTGCATCGTCGCCATGTAGCGGATCCAGTAGTTCTCCCGTTTCAGAAGTGTATTTTTGTTATTTCCGGTGGCTTTGATCTGTTCCAAAATCAGATATTTTAACTGTGCCACTGTGTGGTTTTTCTCGATGAAGTGTGCAGCTACTGTGGACTTGACGTTTTTAGTCCGGATGTTACTTTTGTGCTCAAGGATGCGTACTCGGATTTTTCTTTCTGTGTGGCCTATGTAGCATGAGCCACACGGGCACTTGAGCATGTAGATGACGTTAGAGGAATTACATGTAGCATTGACTTTCAATTTCACTTTGTGGCCTTTCATTGGATGGTTAGTATAGTTCCCTGGTATGACGTTATTGTAGTTGCTGCAATTGAAACATGGCAAGAATCCCTTTATGTTTGAATTTTCATCTGGTCACTTGGTCTCGTGAGAATTTCTTTGAGGTTGCGTCCTCTGGTAGAGGCAAAGATGGGTAGTTGTGCGAAGATGTTTTGAAAGTCTGGTTCTGTGCTCAGCAGTGGCCAATGTTTTAAAATAATTTTGCGAAATTGGTTGCTGGTGACGGTGTATTTAGACACCACTACCATTCGTGTGTTCTCAACCTTGGGCTTGATACATTGCAAATCATTGCGATTGGCCTTCTTGCAACGGGCAGCTATCTTGTCTAATATCTCCTGAGGGTACCCTCGTGCTTTGAATCTTTATAGCATGTAATTTTGTTGTTTTTCACTCTCTGTGGTGGAGGACACGATACGTTTTACTCTCAATAGTTGTGAGTATGGTAAATTGAGTTTGAGTGCAGGTCGGTGGAAACTGTTGAATTGCAATATGGAATTGCGATCTGTGGGTTTTCGGAAAATCGTAGTGATACTTTGCCCTCTTGTCTGTGAACTGCTACATCCAAGAAGTGGATGTTCCACTTGTTTTCATCACGTCAAAAGATGTACAATTTGTTGGTTTGCTTTTAGCATATTAATATTCTATGTATTGCCCATGAAGGCCTATGCATGAACTTTTTCCGAATTTCCAAATCCTTCATTCAATTTGATACACATCTTACTCAATGCATTTCGGTTTGAAAAAAACTCTCATCAGGAGTATCTACAAGTTAAAAATACGTATATCAGTCACATTACATTTATAGCCCCCGTAGTATCAAGTTGGTATTTGCCTGACTTCCCATACTTCTTTTGTCCCATCCAGTTTCTACTGAAAGTGCCAATCAAACCAAATCCCATTCCCCTCAAAAGGTCGCCCTTCTCAACAACAAACTGCAAATCATATCATGTGCTCCCCAACTAACCCTAATGATGAACATTACTTCCTACTTTAAAAAAAAAGACATATCCTCTAACCTATGCGCCTTAAAAATCTAACCTCTAACCCTTGTTAACCTCTGATGATCTCTATCCTGCTTAACTACTCCCAAAGAATACTACACCACCACCCATCTCAAATTTAAACACCATGCCAAACACCAAGCCTACCTGATGTAAAACGCGCAGCGTATTGCCCTCCTCATCCGCGCTTGTTGTCTCTTTTTTCACGACCATGCTAACTCTCCCAGCCTTTAAATAGATCTTACTCACCCCACCTCTGCGGTCATTGGAGTCAACCATCACTTGTATCCACACCACCTACTCCTCCCAATTTGTGTAATCAGTTTAAGTGTTAACTACATTAACCACAACCCTTTGCAAAAAGAACCTCACCTGCAATCACCCTCTCTTATATAAGTACAAGTGTAATAAACATAAACCTATGCTTGTATGCCAAATTAACATAATTTGAAATTAGCCTGTCCTTATTAGCAGCTTTTCCGTAATCCAAGCGAGGTAAACTTCCTTTGACGTGAAGCATGCAATTAGCTTTTACTCTCAGTTTATTAAATGTCCTTATATTGGATTGCTGTCAGGCGATGAAACGGCACGTTATGACAACAAGACAAGGGTATCCTTAAGCACACCCAGTTTCTTCTTTTATAGTTCATATTTCCTTCATTTTATTACCATTTAGCGTGCAACACATGAAACAGTGCACCATTCCTACGCACCTGCAAAAACAACAGTTGATGGACAGAATGCAGAATAATGTCATACATACAGCCCAGTACAGAGATCTGGGCCTAAATCCATCGTTTTTTTTCTCACCATACCATTCCAGTTTGAACCCAGCCTTATGCAAATCAGTCTTGTGCCTCATGGGACAGTCCAGCCCGAACTGCCAAGCCAGGTCCTCCCTGGACTGGAAACAAGCATCCTAGGACCGGTTTCGGGGTTGCACCCGTTTTCAGCCAGGATAGCTTGATTTCAGTGGCACGGAGAACATCTTGATACTATGGGGGCTATAAATGTAATGTGACTGATATACGTATTTTTAACTTGTAGATACCCCTGATGAAGGTTTTTTCAATCTGAAATACATTGAGTAAGATGTGTATTGAATTGAGTGGAGGATTTGGAATTTCGGATTTGGAAATTCGGAACAAGTTCATGTGTAGGCCTGGATGGGCAATGCATAGATTATTGATATACTAAAAGCAAATCAACGAATTTTACATCTTTGACGTGATGAAAACAAGTGGAACAATGTTGGAAAAGAATGAGAAAATAAAATGGACAAAACTGATTACTTTGGTGGATGTGTACTACTTTAAGATACCAATGTGTATACGCTTTGCAACCTGACTATGACCCACTAAACGTGAGCCATTACTTTTGTATGAATAACTTTATCGCCCTATTCACAAGCAGGGGCTAACAGCCCATATCACCATTTTACCCGCAATAGCAGCCACAAAAACATTGCCACAGACGTCTCCGGCAACTATCGCTAAAGAGATGCAGAGTTGGCGTTCCTGTGCCAAAAGCTGCAACAACACCATTCCGCAACACTCTCAATGACCAGTCAGATAGGCAAAAAGACCGCAAACATGCTATAAGGTGCCTTAGCAGCAGGAAACTAACACCTGCTCTGACCTGGTGCAAAGTCGGACGACAACCTGCACCACAAAAGGGAGCTCAGTTCAGAGCTACACCTGAAGAACAACAGATACCATGGAGCCACTAAACATGCGGGCCGGACACCCAAGAGGGCCACAACACCCACCGCCACGACTCTCAGGACCTCCCCAGAGCCCCACCACCCCCAGGACCAACACTGAGGCAGCGCAGACAAAGACAGTGACCCTCAGAAAATGCACCAGCCTCACAGACCCAACACCAGAGTACATATTTGCCCACTACCTGCTCAAAGGGACAACCCTTACCCGCATCCTGACCACCATTGTCCACAGGCTGATGGTACCCACACAGCAGACAACCAACATCCCACCTCAGACTAAGCAGCTGGCCGTGCTGCATGTGTCGGCCTCTGGTACCCTCGAACCAACAACCGCCTGAGAAGGAGGAGTTACACAGCCAGGCCAATCCAAGTCCCTCACAATGGTCATGGATGACACCATCAGCTTGGTACCCCAATATCTATACTTCCCACACACTGCGCAGAAACAGCTGAAGAGCAAGCAAGGCATCTACGCCACAGCTGGTTTCCCGCACCTGTCAGGGGGCAATTGACTTCACACATTTCCTACTAGTGGCCCCTGGTAACACTGCACATAGTAAGCGCAACAGAAAGTGCATGTATCACACCAATGTCCAGGCAAAATTGGACCACAGGGGAAACTCTGCCAATGTTGTTGTCATCCACCCAGGCAGTGTATATGATTCCTACACCTTCCGACAGTCCATCATCAACCTACGCTACCAAGATGGCACCCACAGAAATGCACTGCTTGTTGGCCAATACCAAATGAAATCACCTCAACCGAACAATCATGTAACTCAAAGCACAAGAAATGCACACGTCACAAGCTCACATACAGCATGCACACCCACCTGACATGACAGCACAACTTACTGTGGGAACCTGGGCCAGCCATGTACATAAGCCATCAACGGCATAGCACCTCAGCCACACAATAACAGAATGTGGTAAGAGGTGGGGACCAGGCATGTGCGAAGGAGGCAAGTGACGCATGAATGAGAATGTACACAATGCCAAGTGTGGCGTGGATGTGCTAGCCAGGTTGCAGTATGCAAACCACACACATATCCATGTCGACATACACCACTGGTGTAGTGGACAGCGGACGAACCATGTCACCCCAGCCAGTGTGGAAGATCGCGGAAAGGTAGCTTGTTACTTCCCCCCCTAAGTGTGAGCAGAGTGGGTTGGCCCAGCGTACGTCAGGCCAGCATTCGTTTCTGAATAAAGGCATGTAACTTTGGGCGTGGTCCTCTTCTGGAATGTCCAACATCTCTGCAGGGGTGGCGCCTCTCACCCTGCCATGAGGCCATTGCCATCGCCGTGAGCGGAGTTGCCAGTGATCCTGTGCGCCTGCTGCACCCCGGGACACTTGTCCCCGAACCAGTCTTGCCCGCCCTGTACACCCAGGCCTCAATGTTCACCTGTGACACCAGTGTGTGTTAAAGAGGGCCCACCATGTGCTGTTGCAATCTCCAAGCCAGAGGGACGCGACCTTGGCAGCCTCCTCAGACGTGCATGTGCTCCGCGACAAAGGCCTGCAGTACTCCTTTCTCACCGGCAGACACAGCGGACAAGTAGGTCACACATTTGGAACTGAGTCTTGATTACACCATGGCAGAGCACATCAGTTATGGCTGAGTTAATGTCACTATACACCCTTCGATGTGGTGACATCATGTGCATAGCATCACAAGCACACATGCATGTGGGCCCATGCGGACTACTGCCCTCGTCCTACGCGGCGCTCGAGTAGGTCACACAATTAGAACTAAGCATCGATTTTGCAAAGGCAGAGTATATATCATTGCATGCAAGGAGAGGCATAAGAGGATGATGCATTGCATTGGGAGGAAAAAAGCATCATCGTTAAGGAGGTGATCAAACACTACCGACAACTGCCCTGGTGTCACTAACTCTGTGCATCGCGAGCCTACGACACGTGGCTGTGGGCCACTGCTGACCGCTGTGTCCGGCCTACACTGTGGTCCAGTAGGTCATAGAGTCTGGATTTAGCAATGGTGGAGTTCATTTCAGTGTATCGGCATCATTGCAGACTGCATCCCCTCTCAGCCCAGTGCCACTAAGTCTGTTCCACAACATTCATCGACACTCTCTGGTTGAACATTGGTGGCATCTGAGTCAATGGACTAGGGGTTAATTTTCATGGTAAACGTCATTTACAACGCGGTGTTTACACCGCATGACCATTACCACGCTGCCATTACAAAGCAAGTCGTTACTACGACTTGCGCTGGATGACGCTGTTGGTTAAGGAATATGGTAATTTTATACTCCAACACCTTCCCTACTGTTACGTGGACTGGTGTTGGAATATAAAATTATAATATTCCTCAATGCGCGCCCTCCAACACAAGTCGTTGTAACGACTTGCGATGTAAAATCCACAATGTAAAGTACTGCGATCAAAATGATCGCGTTGTACTGACATACATCAATTTTCACCCTCATGTAGCTGATACCAAATTGGTGGTGGAAATGAGGTTGGAGCACTTCACTCTTCCATTTGCTGCTTCCGGATAGCTTCTGCCCTCTGCATCATGACCTGGAGGACACCTTCCAATGTCCCCCACAACCTCTTGCCACATTCAACTTCGACATTGACGAGGACCCTTTCAGTCTGTGTGGCCCTACCTTAGTGGACTGCAAGTCACCGCCCCGTGGCAATGTGCCTGTGCCGGCCGCTGTGAATCCGAGGTCACTAACTCTGTGCAGCCCAAGTCAAGGACCCTGTTTGATTCAATATTTGATGGCCTCTGTGACAATGGCCTTGGGGTCGTCAATGCCATGCGTCTGTGGCTCTGTGCTGTCTGCTGCCTCTGGCCTCAACTGTGGTCCAACAGGGCTCACACACCCAATCTAGTCATGACTGGCCCAGACATGGCAACAGTGCAGGAGACACAATCCACCCCCGCCAGGACCACCTCCAACCGCAATCTGCCAGAGTTGAACCAGTGGTACTGGCAGACTAATGGAGTTGCTCATACCAGGCATGGATGCCATCATCTGCCTGATACCCTGCTCAGTGTACCACAACCCATGGACCATTACTGATTGAGTTTTGTGCTGTGGAGAGGTTGCGCAGCAATGTCACCTCAGGCAGTGTGGGAGACCTGGGACGTTGATGAGGAAGATGATGCAGGGTTAACACACCCCACTGCATCTGCATCAGGAATATCCTAAATGGACACAATCCTAGTCATTTTCATCACATGAGCGTGCTCAGCTCTAGTGCCCCAACCTCAGTGCACTGCAACTCACGGACACCTCTGTTTGAATGTTGGGACACCTCTGTACTTGCTACGGCTCCCTCCATGTTGCTCAGCAGTTGACTCTGTTATGCAGGTATTTTCTGTTTCCGTTGCACTGGTGTCCACTGTTCAAGTTGTTGCCAGCACCAAGCACTCTATGCGGGCTGGCTTACACTCACCCCACACACATCCAGCACAGGCGTCACTGTACATGTGGCCCTGCCAATAAAGGGGCCAGGCGCATGTGCCCATAGCCAGTTCAACTTAATATCTAAGTCTGCCCCTGTGGTCTTGTAGTATGCATGAGGGCCCTGGGCCCTATGACATTACATTGTGCTGTGTACTGCAGATGCAGACATGTCACAGCAGGCAGCGGGTTCAAGCTTGGACATGTAGCTTTGTCATCACCCACTCAATACTTAAGGGGAGTGGACTGAGCTGTCGTACGCAGAGCCATCGTGGGTGTGTGACTGGTATTTGTGTGCCCCTGGGCGTGGTTCTGTACTGGGAATGTGCATCTGCATGTGTCTCTATGTAGGTGGTCCCTGAAGGATATAAAGCACCTACGTATGTGATCTAGTTCACCTTCCATGAGCTCGGACCCCACCCGCACCTGTTCGGCCACCTCCTTTTGGCGTTCTGACAAGTGGTATTGGGGTGCCATGTGTGGGTCGGTGAAGTGTTGTGAGCCAGCTGTGCTTGCTGGTGCTTCCTGCTGTGTGGTCTGTTGCAGGGTCTGTGTTATCCTCTAAGTAACTTGGCTGCCCTGGTCCTGGTTCTGTGTTGTGTGGGATGTACATGGGCTGTTGTAGGGTGTCAGTGTCAAAGGTGTGGGGGTCCTCTCCGGCATCACTGATGTGTAGTCTTCTGTGCTCTGCTGGAGGTGTTGTGTGTCCTCTGCAATGTAAAGGGGAGATGCATGTTGACATTGTGTTGACATGTATGTTGGCGCATTGTTCTTGTTTACATGCAGACTGTATGATAATGTACATTGTGACTGTTTTGGAGGTGCAGGATTTAGATGCGGGACCGCGTACATTTGGACTACATGAAGGACATGAGGTTGTACGCGTACATTTCCATTTCACAGTTTCCAGCTCTATCAGATGTAGTAGGTCTGTTTCTGCGTATGCAGAGCCAGTTGTGTCCTCTGTTCTGCAGTCTCGGGGTTGCGCATTGTACCACATTGTCGTAAATGTGGGTGTGCTGTTCTTGCCATGTGTGTGTGCTGGAGTGTGCCACGGGGATCAGGGACATGATCCAGGGTCATTGGGGGTGTGCAGTGTGCTACACATCGTTGTGCATGAATGCCATTGTGCCCATCTCCCCCGTCCCCCCAGTCCCTGGTCATTACTCACCCTGTTGATGTTGTGTCAGGTCCTTCCAAGCTGTGTCCGCACTCCTGGCTCCTTGCACCATCTCCACACTGTAGTCTGTGGCCACTGTTTCCTCCAGTTCCTCCTGTGGTGCAGGACTCCTACCTCATGTCACCTTTGCTGCCTTCCTGTTGGCAGCAGCTTTGTGCCTGGTTTAGATTTTCACATCATGCCAGCACGTCCTGGTCTCCTCCATTGGCCTCCTCGACACTTCAACTGCATTCCTGGTGGTCTATTTGTGGGTCAGTTGATGGTAGTTTTCTGTCACCTCTGTGACGCTGATATGGTTTTGCCAAGGATTGCACCCCGTCTTCCTCTCCCTCTTCTCCTTGCTGCTGGTTTTGGTGTTCTGATTAGCCTCTGCGCTCGGTCAGGGTGCATCCATGTTGCTATGCACTTTGGATTGTTTCTGGTGTGTTGTTTTTGTAGCTTTTATAGTGCATTTTCCCGCGGACGTGTGGGATTTGCACGCATGTCACTGGTTTTCCCTGCTTTTTGTACCGCGATTGGCCTCATCGCAAGATTTTTTTGCGTTTGTGTTTCGCATGTTAGCCGCATGGCGTTGATTTTAATGCAGTTGTTTGACGAGTTCTCTGGAGACTATCGCATGGCACCACTGTGTTGAGAATGCTTAATTAAGACGGCATCATTTTCCAGCGATAGACTGCGAAGTTGGAAGTTGCGTTAAGTTACTTTTGCGATGGTTATCACACGTTCTTGAGAATATGGCCCCAAAACGTATGTTTAACTGAGACAAAGTTTTGGTCTTAAGTTTAAGTTTTGTTCTTAAGTTTAACTTGAGAGCAAAACTTAACTTTAACTGAGACAAAAGTCTAACTTTATTACACCTAAATGCCCTTTATGAATACCGAAATTCATAAAGTTAGGATTTTGTCTCAGATTACTTTTGTGAATCAGGCCCATATATTTTTATAAATATATCTGTGTAATGCTTAACACATTATGCAATCAAAAACAACAGTATGTTGCACATGGTAATGAAAATGAATACACCCTTCCTCCAGTCAGCAGCCTCTGGAATTCAAGGGCTGGAATATTTCTAAAAATGTGATATAATGTATTAGTAAGCACCTATTGGCCATTAGTTTTTTTTTTAGACTGATATCAAAGTAATTTAAGGAAGCACATCTGCACAGGAGGCATTTTTAGTGTAGAAGTATACTAGGCCAACTAACCCATTGTAAAGAGAGGGAGACTATAGCTCCCAGACAACCCCTGGTGTGAAGGAGGGGCAAACACCATCAAAGCACTAAAAAGCTCGCCTGCATTCTGCACCTCACAGAATGCCTGCATCGCCTACATAGGAGGAGACTACAGCTCCAAGACTGCCCTAGTGTGAAGGAGGGATACACACCATCACAGCGCTACAAAGTCCATTTGTGTTCCACACCCCGCGGGATGCCTGCATCACCTATGGTTGGATAGAGTACAGCACCCAGATCCCACAATTTCCCCCATCCACTGAGAACTCCACCCCCCAGTTGAAGAACAAGATCCTCCATTGGCTGATTTGTAACTCCAAATGTATTAATACTTAATGTAATGAAATTCTGTTTGTGAGGAGGGTTGAGTGGGCCCTACAGTAAAACATTTGAGGGTAAATTGTGTGGTGATTAATTGAAAAAAACCAAGCCTGGTCTGCTGCTTAATCCATAAGGCAATAAGGAGTACTCCTTGGATGAGGGCATTAATATTCTTTCACTAGGTTTCTCCTATAGACATCTACAACCTAGGTCTCAGGCAGGGCTCCACATACCCCTTCCTTTGTTGCGGGAGGTTGAGAGACCATCCCCCACATGCATCAAAGTATTTTGGAATCGCAAACGGTGCGATTCCTTAAAATTGGCCATTTGCGACTCCAAAATAGCTTTTTGGAATGCATCATTCAATTTTAGAATTTGCATCATTTTTGCGATTTCTAAAATTGCATTTGCTTTTAAGAAATCGCAAATATGCGATTTCTTAAAAGCAATGCATGAATATTTTTCAAATTGCGAATTCGCAATTAGGGGTTTAAATTTAGTGAGTGGTTGAACCACTCGGTAAATTTGGAAAAAGGTGTAAAAATGCTTAAAAATGCTTTTTTTAAGCAGTCATGTTACGGACACACATGTCCTTAGGACATGTGTGTGTGTAACATGATGCGAAAAATACATTTAAGGGGTGCAGGGGGGGGTCCTTTGGACCCCCCCTGCACCCATGAAATGCATTAACAAATTGCGATTTTCAAAATGAAAATCGCAATTTGTTAAAGCCTTCCCATTGATCCCTATGGGCCTTTTGACCCATAGGAAACAATGGGAAGTGCGAATTCGCACTTTGGAATTCGCATAATATTTGAGAATCGGTAAAAATTGCGATTTTTACCGATTCTCAAATATTTGGCACAAATGTACATGCATCCCATTTTGCATTTCCTAATTTGCGATTCCCTAAAAATCGCAAATTAGGAAGTGCAAAATGAAACAATGATGCATGTGGGGGCATGTGTCTGTATCTCAAATAGATTTCTCCCTTTGTTGGATTTCGATCATAATCACTGACTCCCGGACCATCTTTCCATTAGCTCAGGTGTCTCTAGCTCGGGCTATAGGTTACCTATGATAAGCACTCCCCTTAGAATTGTGGCACCCAAATCGGGTTATAAATTGTAGGTCCCATCGAGCCATGAATGCACGGCTGAGAAATCAGCATAACAATATTTTACCTGGATCAGTATAAGAGGAGGCTATCAGGAATAGTAAGCAAGCCCTAAAAGAGGCAACTTGGGAGCACCTAGTCTACACGTGTAATACCAGTGATGCCAGGGACTTCTAGTAGATAGTCAATGGGAAACAGGCATCCTGAGCTATATCTTATGGCTTCGGCTCTAATTTCAATCCTGCCAACTGGGTGGCACATTTTAAGAAGATTTATTCACTAGGACATAGTGAGACAACAGATTCTGCAGAGGGGACTCCATCATTTCTATGGGGAATCTTGTTTACGCTCGAGGAAGTATTTTCTGTTATTATGGCCAATCCCTCTAAAAAGTCCCCAGGCCTGACGGGGTACCCATGGATATTTATAGGGCTAATATTCAGCTATGGCCCCAGCTTATTTCTAAAGTATTAAATGCCGCTGCATCAGTCAAAATCCCCAGCTCATGGAAAGCTGTGATCATTGTTACTGTATTCAAAAAGGATAATAGACAGAATCCCTGGTGGTACAGACTAATTTCCTTACTAGATGTTGTAGTTATAATTGTAAGTCACATTATCCTAAGAAAAAATCAAGGACTGGGCCCAGCACAATGATCTTCTTTGACCAGCATAAAATGGCATCGCGGAATGTACGGGAGCTCTTGAGCAGTGTGTGAATCTTAGCCTTATCATAGGGAAATTTGTCACACAAGGAAAGGGGCCATCTACTTAACATTTATGGACCTAAGTAGTGCATTTCACGTGGTTAATAGATCTAAGTTATGGGGTATTCTAACTGGAATGCCTCAACCTCTGATTGATTTCTTACGGGCCTTACACTTGGGCGTCAATGTCTCTGTTAGATATGGCACGGGGGACTGCACAGACTTTTTTTTAGCTTGCCTTAGGAGTTAGGTAAGTCTATTTTTTGGACCCTATTCTATTTCTGCTATATATTAATCATCTGAAATCATTCTTGAAAGCCAATGGGAAAGATATGCCCAAAGTGAAATCCGCAATCGGCCCATCCTTTTTATATACTGTAGTGTAGTACTACTTCCCGCAACCCTAGTGGCCTGAGGGGCCTTACTGAGTTGTTTGTAAAGTTTAGGGATGATTTCGACATTAACATATTGAGTTCCCTTATCTAGGTGCTACTTTTGACTCACAGAACAGCTGGTTACCCTCTCTTGCAAACCGATGCCTGTATTTTAATCAAGCATGTGGGGCGATATTTAGGTTTGCCTCAAGTGTCAGCATCAAACCTATTTTACTCCTGTTGGAAGTACATAGAATGAAGTACTTCCCGGTGCTGCCATTTGGGGTTATCATGACTGCTCAAAAATACAATATGAGGAGAATCGCTTCTGTATGATATTGCTGGCATTAGGTTCCGCTAGTCCTACTTTCTCCATCCATGAAGAGTTGAACCTAGACTATGTTGAAGATGTTGTCAACTTGCCCCGTTGCTCCTGTGGTTAGAAATTTGGAGTCGTCAATATTCTGCTTTTAACCGAAACGTGATACAAGATTGTCCTAACTGTGAGCCCGGCTCTAAGATCCCATGGCTTGATTATATTAGGAGAACTACAGTATCACTGGGTCGAACAGATCTGTATTATTCACCCCATCTGTTAAACATAGGTGATCATGTGAAAATCAAAGAACTTTTTCTAAAGCGTGCTTCCGAGGCAACAGAGAATATGGCCCTGGGCAAATAAACCCTGAGAGATTAGCTGATCCTAAAAACCTATGATGGGCCCGAATTTTATCTCTCCCTTGTATGAAAACTATGTGAGGATCCCTTCTCACAAAGTTTCAGATGGGCTCAAATATAAAGAAATAATAATGAAAAAAGTTTTGATAAAAGAAATGAAATAAAAGAAGCATATATTTATAAATGTTGGAATTTTCTGTTTAGTGGGTTCTATAATTCAGGGTGGGTGCTCATTGTATGCCTTTGGATTGATTTCGCTGCACAAGTATTTAGACCATGAGGGAGTCTCTTGCTGTATTTTGACATAGCGACTGTTATACATTATTTAACTCTTTTTATCCAATGCTAATTGAATTTCATGAACTTTTAAGCAGCGTTTTCATAAATTGTCAAGTATTTATGTATGTTATTATATTTATTTTCTATGCTATATAGTAATGCATGTTTATTGTATCATTCCTTTATGAGGGACATTAATATATTATTTGTATTGATTATTTTTATGTTATTGTTCTTTTATGAATATTTGTTAATAATCGAAAAAACCCATTGTAAAAAAAATATTGGCATGCTTTTCCAGCTTGGCAAATCAAAAAGTACCCACTAGGTCTACTGTTGCCTAACTCTATAAAAAAGTGTTTTCCATTTCTTGCATCCACAAGGTGTCACTCACCATATTTGAACCCTTCTAGGGGCTCAGTCACTTTAACCAGAATGCACTTTTCTGGAAGAGGCTATTTCATCTATGCAACCACAAGGGGCTGATAGACCAGTACAAGGACTAAATCACTTCTACTAAATCAATTTAAATCCTCCTGCACCACAGGGCCCTATAATCACCTCGTATAACCAACTGCCTCCTACCTCCATATTCTAATATCCAGAAATACATAAAGGTAGAACAAAATACAGACTGCGGTGATGTTTTCAAACATATGAATAACACAACGGGCCTACTTGCAGAAGCATGTTGGAGTATGTAAAGTAGTAGTCGAGTAGTACTCTTTCATGTGCTCTCGTGTGTCTTTCTAAATTGGCACCAAACCATCTGCAATACGAAAAAATGGGATTATTCTGAAACTTTTTATTTGCAATACATTTACATATTTCTGCAGCTGCTGGTGACCAAGTAGTCCACCATCCTTAGCTCATTCCTCCACTGGCTTCTGGAGCCTGGTTGGCAAATAATTAATTACATGAACCAAGCTGGAAACTCACAAACAGACACCACAGAGCTGATGATCAGAACAGGTTCAGACAGAGCAATATAAACCAGAACAAACTGGTTGTATAAAGCATGTTCACCTGTAGGGTTACATGCCATATTGTTATTTACGTTAGGTTTCATCAATGAGTGCCGCTTCTAAGGACTGGGAGAGGAGCTTCTGGAGACGGCCACATGTGTCATGTAACACCCAAAGGCAGATAATAACAGAAGCAAATAACCTCATACTGTGGTTTTTAGCTGCCTCGGAGACATCACCTCTTAGTCGCACCAAACGTCACTGGATTAGTCATCTCTAGTAAGGAAGGATGCCTTCACATAATAGAAAGAACGAATTAACACTGATTGAATAGTTTGTTCATGGTAAATGTCTGGTCGACCCTTTCGATGTAACTGTGCAATGTTTGTTATTTGCTATTTTGCAATTAGTGAGGTAACTCTTGTTAAAACTTTCTTCCGTAAATTGCTCTAATGCATTTATGAAACCGGTCCTATTTCTGATTGCATAGTAAAATGTTCTTATATAAACTGCTTTTTTCAGGATGAAACTGTTCGTATGTAAAGCAGTCAGATAAACATTGGCTCTTGAAGCACTAGATAATATACACTAAATAATTAAATACAAATTGTATAAATAGAAAGGAATGTGCCCTCTTTGCACATTTACTAATATAAAGTAGAATGTTTTGGGACTGATTAGCAATAACATGTTAGAGTATACGTATCTCTCTGGTACTGTTTTCCATAGTCATAAATACTTTTGTGAGTTTGTCTCAATAAATATACTTTGATGGCCTATGAAGACAGAAACGCAAAAGCAGGGTAAACCATAGAACACATCTAAGAAACCATGCAATAGAGATGGTGTGATATGCAGTAAAAACAGCAAATTTGCAGTCTCCACCATCAGGTCACTTTGGATAAAGGTCACACAGAACGGATCAAATAATCTATAAGAAATAATTGAATTTCACATAAAGATGAGGTTATGACACAAGCATGCCAGGTCTGCTTTGTGTCCAATCATTGTTTTATCTTGTTAACTTCTAGGCAACATTAGTTTGAAATATATTTCTCGAGGCCGGTTGATTATTTTCCTGTTTGATTACATAAATATGCTGTTTAGATACTTGTCCTGATTGGTTGATAAGGTCTCTGGCCTACATGAGTCGTATTTTCCTTTCAGGCTATGCAGTGCAAACCTAATGTACTAACACATTAGGAGCAACGAAATAATACTTGCAACAACAATTCCTTCGGAGTTAAAAAGACTTCTTTTATATCTAGCTGTGCCTAGAATAATGAGGCATACTTGATAAAACTGCTTTATGTGATAAAAGCGGGCTTGACCATGAACAATGCAGACAAATGTCATTTCATTTCATCATATAACTAGAAGCATGTCTTTCACAGCAAAAATCAACATGAGGGCCTTTGTTAATGGAAAGTGTGCATGGTTTACAAATGTTAAAAATGTTAAAGGTGTCATAATACAAAATAACTGCAAAAATAATAATACAAAAAAATCACTTAAAATCTTTCATTTGTGCCACCAGCACATGTTCATAAAAAGCATGGATACATAGCCTGTGTCTTCCTCATAATTATTATGTGAATCATTTTGTGCTACTTCTGCTTACCTAATATAACACCTAATTGGATTTCAAGGCCTTTTATCCTATTATCCTACAAATTCACTGGCTGCTCACAATACAAGCCTCTTTTGGTGTGACGGTCTGTACTTTATTTTTCAATGTTTAATAGAGCATATTTGTAACCCTTTTCAGTAGCACATTCTCTTAGACAATATATTCAGATGAAGGTTAAAAGAAAAGATTTTTTAGATGGCATACAACCTTGTTAAATGGAAGAAAAGAAGACCTTCTCTAATCCTAAGACGTCCAACCCCATTTTCATATCACTAAGAAGGCCAAAGTCCCACCTTGTTAGCAGTATGTGTCTTTCAAACCATTTCATATTTTTTAATGCATCCTTGAAGAAGAAATGTGTGACTAATACAGTAAAATAAAATCTTAAGTGCTATAAGTGCATGCTTGTTAACCGGAAAATAATTAAATGGATTCTAAACCGAATGTATGATATAGGTATTCTGTTAACCTAGTACTTCATCAGATTGTGCCTTTAACATTACACAAGGTTATATTATAATATCATATTTTAATTTTACTAATTTTACTATGTTTATTGCTCTATAATACTCTGATATTCAGCAGCTGAACTATGTTTGTAAATGGTATCATCTCTTAGGAATGCAGAAAATTGCAGTTCAAATACAACACTGGAAATGCTGACATTTTCCATTGTTAAATGCTAAACATTGCAATAAGATCCAACTAGTAATTGCTGTACTACATAATGTCCTAGTCTAGTCTTGTTTATCACTTTGTATTTTTTCTTCATTTCAATACTATATTTTGCTTCACCAGATTAGGACTCTCTTGAAGACTTGTCTAACCTTCCTAATATTTTTACAAAGCAGGAAGATGTTTAATCAAAACACTACACAGTGGGAACATCTCCATGTTCATGTGAATTTTCATGTTTTTGCAATACAGGCAAAGGTTTTTATGTTAATTTAATATATTAACTTCACTAGGAGGATAAAACATCACTGAGAAAGAATGGTAAATATGACTTATATTGAAATTCATGTTCTACATAACAACTGAGCACTAACCGAGCTGACAGAACATGTTTTTTGCTCACTACCATTGTAACGGATGGTAAGAACGAAAGAATAGTAAAGAATGGTAATCATTTACACTGCCAATTCAATGTGCTTACATATGATCCATAGGTGAAGGAAAAAAAGAAGATCATATATAATCAATGTGAACATTAAAATGAAGTATAAAGTCAAAGATGCTAAATCTGCGGTACATTTCATAAATGTTTGACACATTAAATACATAGGAGTTCATCATACTTCAAACTGATTAAAATCATATTTAAATTGATTCATAGAGCTTAGATGATCTTTTTCAAGTGCAATAGTTTGGCCATCCAATAATAAACAACATTGTCATTTGAAGTGAAAATTGGCGTTCAGAGGCAGAAAGTTTCAATCGAGTCTCTTACAAAGATGGGTTGATACTCTACGTAACAATTGAACACTAACCTTACCAACAAAACACGTTTTCTGCTTACTACCATTGTAAAAAAAGAATTTAGTTCTTGGTCAGTAACAGGACGTGTCAAAACCCATCGATGATCTTTCAGCTGTGGCCTCAGTCTCTTTTTGTTATATTCTGGAAGGAAACAAACACATCTGCATATCTTTTCAGACAATAATCAAAACAATCACTTTTTGTGCCCTTGGAAGAAACTGTAGCATTATGTAAACCAAATCACTTTTTTGTTTAATAGAAGCAAGCAGATAACACAATCCAATATATACATGAGTGACATTCATTATCTTACTCTTCTACAAGACGAAGTTGAGATTAAAGTGTATGTGCTTCCAGATAGTTAACCAAAATTGGTCGCAAATATGTATAAAAAGAGTAATAACCCCTTTTTTCAGCCTCAAAATTCATACTAAAATATCTATACTTCATTGGGTAAGAAACAAAAGGCAGAGCCGTAATATTTATCACCCTTAACTGAAAACAAAGCTGGAAATGTATAATTTCTTTATTTTATAGGGGTGTTTATGTAGTGGAGATGTTGCATCAAAGCGAAGAGATGCATTTACCATTGATCAGGTATTTTGTGCCATGCATGCATTTTGCAGATTCAAGGATAGATGTTTACCTTAGCTGGGAATGAAACGACATTATATGCAGAAGCTTTGACTTATATTAATACACATACCTGAAAGTTTATGCAAATGGGTGAGGACAGAATGGAAAGTATAATTATCAGGAAACTGGAAAGGGAAGTTTAAACAGAATCATCAAGGTTGAAGGTCAGTACTTCAAACCTTTGAGGTGCCATTACACAGCCAACAGGTCTGGGGTTTTTTCAGGGGTTGTTTTTGATAATGACTGGGTATATTTCTGTGGTGGCCCAGCTCTCCAAAAATGAAAATCTCTTGATGGGGCAACATTTTAGGCTACAACTATATAGAAGCTGGGAGTAAGTTCCCTTCATTGTACAGACCTCATTATAGAGTGTCACAAAAAGGAATCAGAAAATGACTTATTGTGTTCTTAATGCATGGGGTGGTGACTATTGTTGGATCTTTGAGAAAACCTTTGTGTGCTCAAGCCTTTGCTTTACTTTTTGTCAGACCTAAAATGGATTTTAATTAGACATGTTAGAGTTTTTATTTCAATGTTGAAATTCACATATTTCCCAAACTACACGTTACAAAATAATTCCAAAGAATTAATCGAATTTTCATGTTAGGCAATTTCATGTACGTTTTTTTCAGTAGAGAAACAACTTCACAAAGAATAGGTGTCACCAAGAGACACCTAGATCTTGTGAAAAAGTCTCACAATGATACCCGCAAACCATATTTCACTGCAAAATCATAATTTTGCGAATTGTGTATGACATTTCAAGAAATTTTACTGACATAAATTAGGTGATACCATCCACCCATAATGGTAAAATACTCCATAACTTGAAATCTGTATTTAGATAAAATGATGAAATCACCAAACTGACTACAAAATGCAGTAAACATGGTGTGTTTCAAAATATGCAGAAACTAACCAGGAGGGAAATATATGAAACACACACATTCCTGTTACCTTTCCCTTCTAATCGAAACAAATGGGATGTAATTAGCCCAAGTGTCCGGTGGCTGGAGCGGGAATGTTCTGCTCCCGCCCCTTTCTTATTGCTGCCCATCATGACTTTTTCCTGGCCGCAAAAGTGAAGTAATTTTCTAGTTGAGTAGTTGAATGGAGTACATTTTATTTGATTAGAAAAGCAAACCCATTTAATGTGTTGAACAAGAAGGAACTTGTGACAATGTTGTCAATATTTTGACTAGATACCATGGAGAGACCAAATAGACTCTTGCTAAATTAAACAAAAATGTAAATTTAAAAAAGGTGCAAAAATGTAAATGATATAAAATGGAACAGCAATACAAAAACAAGTAAACTGGCCAATATAGAAAAGTAGGCATATGTATGGCGTAATATGGTATTAAGATTCTCTTTTTTCAAGTATTTCATATGGCATGACCCAAGCTCCAAGGAGAAGTTGAAGATTTTATAGGAAAAATGTTTTTGTAATTTCCGACCATACAAAAAAATACATATTGTTTAATTTTATTTTCACTTTATTCTTTCATTCCTTTGTCCCAGCCCTTACTGCTTGAATTTGATGCTAGGAAAGTTAAAGTTATTAGTCCACAGGCAATTGTCAAAGCCAGGATTGAATTCTAGGTAATTGGGAATGAAGGCCATCAACTAGACAACATTACCACCCATTTTCTTGCTATGCGTCAGGGTTTTGAGCCCTGGTCATCAATGTAAAGCACCATTAAAGCTTGCTGCATTTAATAATGTCTGGTCCTGCTTTTAGATTCTAGAATTTATAGATAGCTTGTAAGAATAAACTTGGAGGCGGTTTCACTTACTTCAATTAAGATGTAATGACTTAGATGGTTTATAAAACCATTATGTGCATCAATACAAGATAAAACTAAAGTGTGAAATGAAAACAGTTTCTCTTAAAGCACTAATCTTAGATGTAGAATTTAGACACTTTGGGCCCTATTCATAAAGGTAAATTACAGGCATAAATCCTGTATACTCCTACACCTAGGTTGAAGTTGAAGTTAAAGGACTTGTAAAACGCTCGGTCACCAGGCGGTTTCTTGGCGCTGGAATTATGTTTTACTTGTTTGCTATTTACTGATTCTGATCAGATACTTTCCTATAGGTGTAAACATCCATGCCGCCACCTCCTCCAACGAGGGGAATTAGTATACTATGAAGGAAATAACACTAGTCCTGCTCTGGATATCTTCACCCCATGGAGGAAAGTTCCCTATTGGACAGTCTAGGAAAGTATAGGAACAGTTAATGAAATGTATTCATTCAAAAATATATATTTAAATATATGCTAATGTAAAATGTATATGTAAAATATTTTCAAATAATTAAGATTAACCTAGCTGTAAGGAAATAATCAATTACTTAGCACAATATCACCCTAAATTAATGTGTATTGAATAATACAAACATTTAAATATATTAGTTTAATTTAATACTATTAATATTGAACAATTATTATTTTTTAAAACACCCTCAGTAAAAATTTTTGTTTGTACAAACCTTTTACATTTAAAAATTAAAAATGTATTTTAATTTTATATTTAAAAAGAAAGATACATTAATTGTTTGTGCAAATGAAGTTCATTATTACATATAAAAATCAAATAATAAAAGGAATAATTAATTACACTTTATTTAATTGCTAATACTAGTGTAGTACTATTTTATGCACAACAAAATGCTGTTTGTGATTTGTACTGTAAGTGTGGATTTGTGTAATGATACACTAACACATGGAATTTGATGTAGATAAGGACCACAAGGACTGTTCCAGGGATTAAAGGGAAGATCACGATTGTGGAAGAGGTGGAAGAAGTGGAAAGTAGAAACACATTTTGGATCACAAACTGAGGTAGACCTTTCTGATCTTTGTACAGTGATCGTGATTGTGTATACGCTTTAGAGGATGGTGGAATGAAGAATGCGGGAGTGCGGCTAGAGGGTGGAAGTGGAATGTAGAAAGGACGTGAGAGAAGAGAGATGATCAGCAAAAGCTAGAGAGAAGAAATAATACAGTGAATGTTGCAAGGTTTGCCAGCTCTTCAGGAAAAACAATATTTTGTTCTACGGAGTGGTAGTTAGATGTGTTCACTGTCCCTTTGGCAATGCCTTTTTGCAATGGTAACCTGTCGCTGTATTCAATTTTGTATTTGTATTTTGTATTTTGTATGGGGTATTTCTAAAGCGCCAACTGTCGCTCCGGAAGGAGCATCCTGGCGCTGATAGACTAGTAGGCGGGCCTGAGGTGAAAATCTAGATGGCTGCAATTACAAAGTCATCCGGCAAACTGAAGATCCAGGCTTTTAACTGTCTCCTGAAGGCATTTTCTTGTGTGAGTAATCTGAGATTTAGGGGCATGGAGTTCCAGGCCTTAGATGCCAACACTGTAAGAGTCTTTCCTCCTTTGGTTGTGAGCTTGAATTTTGGTATTTTGATTAGGTTACCTCCCGACGACCTCAAGCATCTCAGCGGGTCATATCCGGTGAAACGTTTCCTCAGGTATTTTGGGCCTGTCCCGTTGAGGGATCTGAAGGCGATTAGCAGGATTTTAAAAAGAATCCTTTTATGTAGAGGTAACCAGTGGAGGGTTCGAAGCGCAGTGGAAGCAGAGGATCTTCTAGGCAGTTTCAATACTAATCTAGCTGCCGCGTGTTGCACGCTCTGTAGTTTTTTTTGTGTGGATTTTTTTTATACCGGCCATAAGTCCGTTACAGTAGTCTAATCGGGATAGTATGAGGGCCACTGAGACCGATTTGCGAGACTCGATGGGTAAAAAGTCAAAGAACTTTTTAAGGGATTTAATGATGCTGAAACAGCTCCCTGCTGTGCACCTTGCATCATACATGCTGGTCAAAAGAAAGGGAGGAGTCGAATAGGACCCCTAAGTTTCTTGCAGTTTCCACTGAAGGAGGGGGAGTGGGATAGTCTTCCGGCCACCTATCCTTGGAACAAAAAGAGGCCTCCTTTCCCAGTGGTAGAATCTCTGTTTTGTTAGTGTTACATTTTAGATGGTTGTTGTCCATCCGACGGAATACATCCGTCATGCAGGTCTTTAGATTTTGTTCTGCTTTAGTAGAGTTTTTGTCTAGGGAGACCACGAGTTGGGTGTCATCGGCATAAGATGTTACCAATATGCCGAATTACTCTATTAATGCAATAAGTGGGATCATATAGATATTGAACAATAAGGGGCTTAAGATCGAGCCCTGGGGGACCCCTGTAGCGACCTTTTTGTCTTTGGAGAGGAAAGGGGGCAGACAGACTGATTGCGGTCTATCGGTCAGGAAGGATATTATCCAAGCTAGGGCGGTGGCAGTTATCCCTATACCTCTAAGTCGATTGATCAGAATCTCGTGGGAGATGGTATCAAATGCTGCCGTTAGGTCCAATAAAATCAGGACAGCCTTATTACCTTCATCCTGTGAGAATTTAATGGAATCAGTGAGCTCTATGAGTGCAGTTTCAGTTGAATGTCTTGGGCGGAATCCTGATTGTTGTGGATGTAAGATGTCATGGGTATCTACGAAATTCTTTAACTCTTGATACACTATCTGCTCTGTTATTTTACCTAAGACTTGAAGGAGTGATATTGGGCGGAGATTTGACAATTCGGTGGTAGGTTTGTTAGGCTTCTTCAACAGTTGCTTGACGATCGCTTTTTTCCAGTCAAGGGGTACGATTCCTGAGCTCAATTAGGCATTGACGATGGTATTAATAGTGGGGTTAACTATGTCGATTAGCTGATGTAGTAGCTGAGTAGGGCAGTAGTCGGAAGGTGCTCCAGATTTGCAGCCTAAGATGACTTCTCTTGTTTGAAGGAGGGAGGCAGGTCGAAAGATGCTCAGAGCGTGGGGTACATTGTTGCCACTCTCCAGTTGGATAGTAGGAGCATCCGGGGGAAGGCTAGGGAAGTCCTTTTGGATGAGCGCAATCTTCTCCTCAAAGAAGTCTGCAATTTGGTTGCAGAAGATTTCTGAGACTGGGATTGTCGGCTGGAGAACTTTGGGGTGCGTAAAAGATTCAACTATAGAGAAGACCGTTTTTTGCTTTTGTTGGGCGTCATTAATGGCCTTAATAAAGTATTCTCTTTTGGCCAGCTTAATATTGGCCAAATAGAGTTTACGTTGTTGGACATAGGCTAATTTGGCAGATGGATCAAAGAACTTCCTCCATTAGCGTTCCATTTTCCTACATAGTAGGTGACTATCTGTTAGCTCCTGCGAGAACCAGGGGGCATTTGATTTTTGCATTTTTTTTGATTTTTTGCTTTTTGCCCTAACGTTGGAGGGCTGTAGGCGGAGAGCGTTCTGTAATGACTTGGTGCATCCAGGAATGGAAATTTCTTGAGTCATGAGAGGCGTCCTCTGACATACTAGGCTGTTGCCGCTGACACGGGGGGTTTGCTTTTAGCGTCTCGGCAACCTTCCTCCAATTTATATTACAGGTTAATTGTTGATGAGAATTAGGTGTTTTGGTTGGGCCTGGGAGATTGATATTAAATGGAATGAGACTGTGGTCTGTCCAGATTTGTGTGACTGGGTTAAGAGTAGAAAGTGCCTGAAAGTTAGAACAGACTCCGTCCAATGAGTGCCCTGCATAGTGATTGGGTGACTCCACCAGTTGATGCAGGCCGAAGATATCCAGAGTCTGGTAGAAATTAATGGATTGGGCGTAATTTCTAGACTCTAACTGTAGATTGAAATCCCCCATGAGTGTAAAATGTGGGTAGCGCACCAGGAGTTGTCCTAGACATTCTCCTATTGAGTCAAGAAATGGAGCGGCGTTACCTGGAGGGCGATAAACCAGACCCCCGGAAAAGGACGCAGAGGCATTAAGCGAGATGGAAAAGCCTTTTCCTTCTGCCCCCTTCAGCGGGCCTAAGTTGAATGTATGGCATTTAAGGGTATTTCTACTGATTAGAGCAACCCCACCCCCTCTACCTAATTGTCTGTCCTGTCTGAAGATAGAAAAGCTGGCAGGGATGGCAATGGCTAGATCAGGATTACTTGTGTCGTTAAGCCATGTCTCCGTCACAAAAAGGAAATCCAGATAGTGATCGAGGATCAAATCCCTGATATCCTGACTGTGGCAGCATAAGGACAGGGCATTAATCAAGCCACCCTTGAAATTACTAGTGCAAAGTCTTGTGGGGGCCGCAGTAGGCAGGGGATCCGGGATCAATGGGGTAGACCATTTGCATGTGATGAATGAAAAGGGACCCCATATCGACTCCATAGGAGGACAGTGTAAACATTTATTGGTTTCCTTGTACATTAGGAGATCTTGCCCTCTGTACACAAAAGTAGGGGAACTGTGAAGCTTGGGAGGGGAGGTAGAAACGCTAAGAGTGGAGTGAGATCGGTCAGAGCCTCCTGCGCGTGTCGCGGTCTTGGAATTTTGAAAAGTAACCCTGAGTTTACAATTGTATTGAAAATTGTTCAACAACTTTGCTCAGTCACTTTAAAATAAATTAAACTATGCGGGTCCAAGGATCTGTTTCTCTTCCTTGGTAACTCCCATTGGCCACTCCTTTTTCAGCAAAGCACCGACTAATGTAAAAGGCATTTTACTCTGCACAGCTGTGAATAAACGGGGATGGGGAAAATTAACTCAAACAATTTAATTTTGTTTATTGACCACCTTTCAACTTCCTTTCCCTCCTCTCATTCAACTGACAATAACAAGCTGCTTGACAAAAATGCATCCCATATGCATGTCAGCCGTAGACAATATTATGACACTCCAAAAGTGTAAACAGTCTACCTCCGAAAAGCTTGAAATCCATAGATTTCCTCTCAACCCACACTGAAAGATAAAAACACATAGACGATAACCATGAAAAAAATATAATTACAAAGGCCTATGCAAACAGAACATTAAAGAAGCCAAATATGTTTGACTTTCAACACATCTTGAGACAGCCCGAAGCAAATTAGTTCACATTGCTGCAGAATTGCAAACCCCAGATGCTTTGAATTGAACAATCTGATCTATTTTTCAACTATAACATCTTTTTTAAGTAAAAGATGTCCAACTTAAAGGAGGCTATCTCCAATTTGGTGACATTGTTCCCATAATACATTTGCCCTTCTAAAAGTCACTGATTGCGGGCAATAATACAGTTATGAGACCTCGCTTATTAAGAGAGAACAACTGGTAGCTATAATTAAAATTACATTAATATTTGCTATTAAAATATATAGCCATTCTGCTTGCCTTCTGATATTATTCCTGCTAGTCTCAAGAAATTGAAATAGTTATGAATCGTTTTAAATGTTCGCTTTCTCAAGTAACTTTCCCTTCTAGCTCAACATCTGGGTGAGCGCAATTCTCACCTACCTCACTCCTCTAGAATTCTCAAGCTAGAGATTTTGGGGCTGAAACTTGGCGAGAGGAAAGTTCACCTTCCATTTTCTAAGGTGGAGAAAGGACTGAAAAAGTGCGTTAGGAATGCTGCGTTAGCTAGTGTGTTGAGTTTTAATGGGGATCACCCAAATAAAACTACCCGACCTGGGTTATCAAAGCATTACGCTAGAGAACTTTATAATATAACACAAAGAAATAAGCCAAATATTTTGAGTACAAAAGCATTTAACGAATACATTAATGACCAATGTGGAGTAAACATATGATTTCTCGTTTATGTTTTCAATTTAAAATTTCTGACGAGTGTGAACTCAATAAGTAACTTTATTGTGGTTGACTCTATGTTATAATTGTTAATAACAAGAACTACTTTGACCGCTTTCTCTAACGTAATGCGTTATCTAGTGTGGCGAGTCTGTGTGGTGTGTACGTCTTCTGCACAAAGTTACAAGAGGCATTTGGTCATCAGTCATTGTGTGTCCTGACTACTGAGTCACTCATCCATACACATAATCTCCCTATTTCGAGGTTGGGCACTCTAGGGCATTCCTATTGTTAATGAGACAAAGCTGCATACTTCATACTGCCTGTTGTGTGTTGTGTGCCTCTGCATTATACTTCAGGTGAGGTCATCACAGACCTCATTATAACAGTCTTGAAAATTCAAATTTGACTGCTAAACTGTATTACCGGATGAGTTAGGATTAAGAGATATGAAATACCAGAATGTTTGGATTTCCTTTGAATATATTTTAAACCCTTCAATCAGGTGAAAGAATCTGACCCAAAATCTGTGGAATAATGAAAAAGCGTTCAGGGGTATTTGTATTTTTGTATTTGTATTTTTGTATTTCTAAAGCGCAACAATCGCTCCGAAAGGAGAATCCTGGCGCTGAATAGACTGTGTGCAAAAGTTAAGATTAGGAGACTAGATGAAAGTCATTACATGATCATCTGGGAGAGAATAAATCCATGTTTTAAGTTGCTTTCTGAAATGGTTTTCTTAAGTTAGGGATCTGAGATTGTTGGGAATTGAAATCCAGGCTTTGGAGGATAAAAAGGATAAAGACTTGCCTCCTTTAGTTTTGTAGTTGAATTTCGTCAACTTAAACAAGTTTCGACCAGAGGATCTTAAGGTCCTTGCAGGATTATAGTGGGGAAATCGTCTGATAAGGTAGGTCGGGCCAGTGCGATTGAATGCACGGAAGGCTATGATTAGGATTTTAAACAATATTCTTTTGGGGAGTGGCAGCCAATGGAGGGTTTTCAGGGCGGCCGAAGCTGATGATCTCCTGGGTAACTTGAGAATGAGTCTGGCCACTGCGTGCTGTACGCCTTGAAGCTTTTTAAGAGTGGTTTTCTTTTTGACACCTGCCATCAAGCCATTGCAGTAATCAAGACGTGCAAGGATTAAGGCCATTGCCACTGCCTTTCTTGAATCTATGAGTAGAAAGTCAAAAAACTTTTTCAGTGATTTGATAATATTGAAGCAGCTTCCTGCAACATTCCTAACGTGCTGGTCAAAGGATAATTTGGCGTCAAATAGAACGCCCAGATTCCTAGCTGATACCACAGCTTGAGGGGGTGCAGGGGAGTCCTCAGGCCACCATTTGCTGGGACAGAATTGGGGTTTTTTTCCCATGGGGAGAATTTCTGTCTTATTGGTATTACATTTAAGATGGTTCCAATCCATCCAGCAGAAGACATCTCTCAAACACTTTTTTAGAGTTAGCTCGGCATCTGTGGAATTGTTCTCCAAGGGAACAATAAGCTGAGTGTCATCGGCATATGATGTCACTAATATGCCGTATGACTCAATTAAAGAGATGAGGGGGATCATATAGATGTTGAACAATAACGGGCTTATTATTGAGCCCTAAGGGACTCCAGAATGTACATTTTTCTCCTTAGAAAGAAAAGGGCCCAGTGAGATGGTTTGAGATCTGTCTGCCAGGAAGGAGATTATCCAATCTAGTGCTACGTCTGTAATTCCTATATCCCTAAGTCTGTCTATCAGTATGAAGTGGGAGATGGTATCGAACGCCGCCGTGAGATTTCATAAGATCAAGACGGCGTTCTTCCCTTCATCCTGCAAAAGTTTTATTGAATCGGTGAGTTTGATCAGGGCAGTTTCCGTAGAATGGTGCGGACGGAAACCCGATTGCTGAGGATGGAGGATATGGTGCGTTTCTACGTAATTTTTTAATTCTTTGTGGACCATTTGTTCAGTTATCTTACCCAGGACGGGGAGGAGTGAGATTGGGCATAAATTTGCAAGGTCTGTGGGAGATTTATTTGAGATTTTCATGAGAGGTTTCACAATTGCATGTTTCCATTCGCTAGGCACAATGCCTGAACTTAGGGAAGCATTGACAATCTCATTTATGATGGGATTGACCACCTCAATTAATTGATGAAGGATTCGAGGGGGGCACGAATCCGAAGGGGCACCTGATTTACATGTCAGGATTGTTTCCCAGGTCCGGAAGAGCGTAGCCGGAGTAAAGGCTCTCATGCAACCCATTGGGTTCTCTCCATAGTCCGGTGGAATGGGGAGCAGGGCACGACAAGGTGGTTGGAAGTCCTTTTGTATTAATAAGATTTTTTCCTCGAAGAAGTCCGCAATCCGGTTGCAGAGCTCTAAGGATGGTGGGATTTCGGGTTGTAAGACTCTTGGATGGGTAAATGACTTGACGATGGAGAATACCATTTTTTGTTTTTGCTTGGCTGTATTGATGGCATTGATATAGAAGTGCTTCTTAGCTATTTTGATAGCATTGAGGTAGGTTTTCCTCTGCTGAATATATAGGCTTCTATCTATGGGGTCGTATGTTTTACGCCAGCTACGTTCTCTTTTTTTACATAGTAGATGGACTTTTGCTAGCTCAGGTGTGAACCAAGGGGCATTTATCTTCCCGTTTTTCCCCTTTCCCAGGGGGCGGTTCGGTGGTGCCCGATCCTTGATCTCCTGTCGCATCCAAGTGTGAAAAATTTGGAGCCCTGGACAGCATCTCCAGGCATATTAGGGATAAGTGCATCAACAATGGGTTTGACCTTAAAATTAGCCTCTACTCGTGTCTAGTTGACATGGTTCACTAGATTATGGATACGTTTTACTGGTGGTTGAGACCGTGGAAACTTAATGAGAATAGGAATCAAGCAATGATCTGACCAGATTTGTGGAACGGGAGTCTGGATCTCCAGAAGGGGAAAGTTAGTGCATATTCCATCAAGGGTGTGACCGGCTTGATGGCTGGGCTGTGTGACTATTTGTTGGAGGTTGAAGATTTCTAGAGTTTGGAGAAAATTCAGTGCGTGTGTATCAGATGTGGATTCTAATTGTAAATTAAAATCACCCAGAAGTGTAAAATGTGGGTAGCGGAGCAGAAGTTGTCCCAAGGAGTCACTAAGTGAATCAAGAAACACCGTAGCACTGCCTGGGGGGCGGTAAATCAAGCCTCCTGAAAAGGAGGAGGATTCATTTAACTTGATGGAGAAACCCAGTCCTTCTACTTCTTTTAGGGGAGCTAATTTGAAGGTGTGGCATTTTATGTGGTTTTTGAGCACCACCGCTACTCCTCCTCCCTTCCCCTTCAATCTATCCTGTCGAAAGACAGTATAGCCAGGTGGAAGAGCAACTGTTAAGCCAGGGTTACTGTTCTCTGTCAGCCATGTCTCGGTTATGAAGAGACAGTCTAACTTTGAATCTACAATAAGACTATGGCAACCCATAGAACGAGCGTTTATCAACCCCCCTTTGAAGTGCGAGGTGATGGCAATAGTATTATTGGGAGGGGTTTGCGTCTTAACTGGAGCCCAGGGCGAATACCAGTGACAAGACCGGCATGAGAATGGTCCCCTGATTTTATCCATGTCGATCTTGCAGGGACAGCCTGTAAGCATATTAAGGCTCTTAAGTTCACTCACCTGGTATGGTCGGACAGAATGGAATTGATCAGCCCTTCCTGCCCGTGGCACGAACTTGGCGCGGACGGGCGCAGACGGGCTTTCCTTTGGGGCGCGCTCCGCACGCTACGCTGCGCGGACTGTTGTTCTTCATATACTGGTGAAGGAGGGCGGGAGGCGTCGCAAGATTGGAGCGCTACCCTTCTGCGGTGTGTTTCATTTATTTATTTCAGCCTCGCGCTGTGTTGGTTTAAGAAATTTTGCCTTTAGCCCCCGGTGCCCTGTGACCCTCCATCTTGTTGTGTGTCCCCTGGCCCGCCCCTCCTCCCTGCTACCGCCTCCCAGCTGCTGCCCCTCCCACCCACGAACAGAGTGCTCCCTACCTCCTCTGACGCGCTGTGATCACCTGGACCTCCTCCAGCACGGTCGCTCCCCCCATGCTCCCTGATCCCAGCTCCTGCTGACGATCTGACCGAGACTACAGAGCTGTAACTGCATTTATTTAATTAATTCCGCCTTGCGGTGTATTTATTTGTTTATTTATTTCCGTTCCGCCTCGCGCTGCACTTATTTAATTAATTGTGCCTTGTGGTGTGTTTATTCATTTTCGTTCCGCCTCGCGCTGCACTTATTTAATTAATTGTGCCTTGTGGTGTGCTTATTCATTTTCGTTCCGCCTCGCGCTGCACTTATTTAATTAATTCTGCCTTGCGGTGTGTTTCATTTATTTATTTCAGCCTCGCGCTGTGTTGGTTTAAGAAATTTTGCCTTTAGCCCCCGGTGCCCTGTGACCCTCCATCTTGTTGTGTGTCCCCTGGCCCGCCCCTCCTCCCTGCTACAGCCTCCCAGCTGCTGCCCCTCCCACGCTCCGCCCCCTCCACCATCCATTTATGGCCAATGCCCCCACGCGCAGCGTCCACGCGCTTCGGACACGCCGAAGGTGCGCCAAAGGTAAGCCCGTCTACGCCCGTCCGCGCCTGGACCGCGCCCAGCGCCAGACCCCCTGCCCCTCGCGCTGCCCAGCCCCCCCGCGTTACCTATGATGCCGCCACCCTCCTAGCCCTTAACCCCGGCCGCTCCCCCAACTGCGTCCAAGCCGCTCCTGGACGCACCCATGGACCGTTCTCCTGCCTCTCCTGCAAATTTAGCGGCACCGACAACATCTCCGCTGCGACCACAACACAGATTCCCGACCCCAACCACCTAGAATGCATCCTTCTCAACACCCGCTCGGTCCACAGGCACGCCATTGACCTTTGGAACCTACTAGACACCATCTCTCCTGACGTCACCTTCCTAACGGAAACATGGATGAACGCTTCCTCCGCCCCTGACATCGCCATTGCTATCCCTGAAGACTATAAGATCACTCGCAAGGACCGCACCGACCATACAGGAGGAGGAATCGCTATCGTCCATAAGAAATCCATCCGCATCACCACCAGCTCCGACGCCAACCTCGCTAACTCCGAACACCTTCACTTCCAGATCCACATCGACCCCACGACCACACTCAGAGGCACCCTCCTCTACAGACCACCAGGACCACGCGCAAAATTCAGTGAAGACATCACGGACTTCATCACCCCACACGCGCTCCCCTCCAAAGACTACATCCTTCTGGGAGACCTCAACTTCCACCTTGAAAAGAGCAACGACCGCAACACCGCCACCCTCGTGGACAACCTCTCCAACCTCGGACTTAAACAACTGGTCACTTCCCCCACACACATCGCAGGTCACACTCTCGACCCCATCTTCACCTCCAGCAACCATGTCTCCTTCAGCCACACTACAGATCTCCTCTGGACTGACCACAGCTGCGTTCACTTCACCTACAACAAGCCGAAACCCATCATCCACCTCCAACCAACTCTACAAAGAAACTGGAACAAAATCACCACAGAGCAGATCTCCACATCACTCCTTCAAACCTCCCCAGCCCTCTCTTCTAATGCCAACGAAGCCGCCTCCAACCTCACCCTTTGGTTATCCAACACCGCCGACACAATAGCACCACTGAAAAAACGTCAACACAAACTTGGCATCAAGAAGGCTTCATGGTTCAACGATGACCTCAAGAAATCCAAGAAACTGTGCCGCTCCCTTGAAAAGGCCTGGAAAAAAGACCCATCCACCAGCAACAAGGACGCCTTCAAAAGCGCCATCCGTACTCACCACCAACTGATCCGAAAAGCCAAGAAAACAGCATTCAAAGATCGACTTAACAACAACGCCCACAACAGCAAGGAACTTTTCAACATCGTCAAGGAATTTTCCAACCCCTCGGCCAACTCCAACGACATCACCCCCTCTCAAACCCTCTGCGATTCCTTAGCCTCTTTTTTCCACAACAAGATTGCTGACATCCACAACAGCTTTGACAACCAACCCGGAAGCCAACCCACCCCACCATCAACTGACCATCTTCCCCCCGTTAACACCCTTAACGCCTGGAACCCAATCTCCACTGAGGACACCATCCGCCTGATGAATTCCATCCACTCTGGATCCCCCACAGACCCATGCCCCCACCACATCTTCAACAAAGCAGACTCCGTCATAGCTCCGCACCTCCGAGACGTCATCAACTGCTCCTTCAACTCCGCTACCTTCCCAGAAGATTGGAAACACGCTGAACTCACCGCCCTTCTGAAAAAACCAACAGCAGACCCCACCGAACTCAAAAACTACCGCCCCATCTCGCTTCTTCCATTCCCGGCCAAAGTCATCGAGAAAGCTGTCAACAACCAGCTCGCCGCCTTCCTCGAAGACAACAAATCACTCGACCCCTCACAATCTGGCTTCCGAGCCAAACACAGCACTGAGACCGCCCTTATCGCAGCAACAGACGACATTCGAACTCTACTGGACAATGGAGACACAGTCGCCCTCATCCTCCTCGACCTCTCTGCAGCCTTCGACACAGTCTGCCACAGCACCCTTTTACAACGCCTCAGAAACATCGGAATCCAAGGTAAGGCACTGGAATGGATCACCTCGTTCCTCACCGGAAGAACCCAGAGAGTCCGCCTCCCACCATTCAAGTCCGAGGCCTCCGAAATCATCTGCGGCGTACCACAAGGATCCTCACTCAGTCCCACCCTCTTCAACATATACATGAGACCCCTCGCGGCCATCGCCCGCCAACACAACCTCAACATCATCTCTTACGCGGATGACACTCAACTGATCCTATCTCTCACCAAGGACCCCAGCACCGCTAAAACTAACCTACACGAAGGAATGAAAGAAGTCGCCGAATGGATGAAACAAAGCCGTCTGAAACTGAACTCAGACAAAACAGAAGTCCTCATCTTAGGTAAATCCCCCTCTGCATGGGACAACTCCTGGTGGCCGGAAGCCCTCGGAAATGCACCCATCCCGACAGACCACGCACGGAACCTTGGCGTCATCCTGGATTCTTCACTCTCAATGAACAGACAAGTCAGCGCCGTATCCTCTTCCTGCTTTAACATTCTTCGCATGCTCAGAAAAACATTTCGCTGGATCCCCCCCGAAACAAGGAAAACAGTCACCCACGCTCTAGTCACGAGCCGACTGGACTACGGAAACACCCTCTACGCAGGTACCACCGCGAAACTCCAGAAGAAACTACAACGAATCCAAAACGCCTCAGCCAGGCTCATATTAGACATCCCACGCAACGAACACATCTCCGGTCACCTTAAAGACCTCCACTGGCTACCCGTCAATAAGAGGATCACTTTCCGACTGCTTACCCACGCACACAAATCACTCTACGACATCGGACCAGATTGCCTCAACTCTCGACTGTCCTTCTACACCCCCTCCCGCCAACTCCGCTCTTCCAGCCAAGCCTTCGCCACTGTACCTCGCATCAACAAGACCACCATGGGAGGCAGATCCTTCTCATACCTGGCTGCCAAAACATGGAACTCACTCCCCGCTTACCTTCGCCTCACCCAGAATCACCTAGCGTTCAGAAAGCAGCTTAAAACGTGGTTATTTGACAAATAATCCACCTCCCCTTCCTAAGCGCCTTGAAACCCTCTGGGTATGTAGTGCGCTATATAAATGTTTTGACTTGACTTGACTTGATTAAAAGGAAAGTGATTCTTCCCAAAAATACACAAAGCAATAAAAACATTTTTAACAGTTTTTTAAAAGTAGTTAGCCTAACCCCGGATTTCCGCCTATGGGGAGAAGTGTAATGCACACTGAATTTGTACGCGCAAAGTAGGAGGCCGATTTTATACCTGGGAGGGCGGGAGGCGTCGCAAGACTGGAGCGCTACCCTTCTTCCACCCCAAGATGGCGGCCGTCCCTGTGTCCGATCGCGTCAGCTGCCAATCACTGCGCGTGGACCAGGGTTCTAGGTGCTGCGAGGGCAGGGGTAAGTGTGGATTAAATGGAAAGTGATTCTTCCCAAAAATACACAAATCAATAAAAAAAATTTTTAACAGTTTTTAAAAAAGTAGTCAGCCTAACCCCCGGCTTTCCGCCTCAGTCAGTGCACAAACACCAATTACTGCAGCTCCCAATAACAAAAAGAAAGATCAGGATGGTATAATACTGGGATTTCTATACTCTTCTATATAGGTAACCCTGTATTCAATGTTACCACTAGGATTTACCTGTATTTTTCTAGTGAGGGCCGTGCTGTGTCCATTAGTTAACAGGCGCACCCATTTCCAAATACGATGCTTCCGGAAATTCCCTTTATCTGTTAGTGGACTGGGTTCAGGATTTGAAGGGGTTTAATATCCTGCAAATCGCTTGCAGAGCGCTCTAAGGATGCGGATAGAAAATGTTTCCGTGAAAAGTGGCTTGAAAAAAGTGCTGCATATAAACCACATGCTCTTTACTATTCATATAATGTTAAGTGCAGAGCACTTTTGACTTGTCTCTGGCACTTGACGAGCTTTCGAACTAGAAGGACTATACTGAATTAGAGCAGCTCATGCTTCCAGTCCAAACACTTTATCCCTCCGTATACCACTGCTTGACTCTAAGAAACACTCTTCAAATGTATGGTTAGGAGTTACATCTTTTTTTCCTCTTTACTGATGTATATTTCTCCTTCCTATTTAATAACAGAAATTTTAATATAATGAAATGTTATGCTGGCTTTTGTAAAATATTCAGAGAAATCCAATTTTAAATTACCACAAGATATCATACCAGACAAATGGCAATACTACATATTTTTTTGACGATTGGCCTCCTGTATGAATGTTTTATGTACAAATACTGTAGGTTAATGAAAATATGCACACAATGTTGCTCTTTCAAGTATTTTTTACATATAAAATGATGCTCTTTCTTAAACAGCAAAGGCAGTGGGAGAATGTGTAAACAGGATTTTCTTTTCATGGAATATGTTCATTATGTTTGCTGTGCGGCGTTCTTTCTTCAGTGTTTCTTTGAATACATTTGTACCTGTGAACCATTCCCTTACCTTGTAGATATGACCTTAAAGCACGAGAAAGCGAAGTTCCCAATCTAAAACGTCATTATTTTGCTGATTGTAAGTCCTATCAACATGTATTCAGAGCTTGCACAGACTTGCAGTGACCTATATACTTACATATTCAGAACAGAAACCAGCTGGAAGGCCACTGCATGAATGTGTCTATTGTAAAGTTCAGAGAAAAACACAGCATACAATAAAGCGTTTTGTTGGTCATGTATGTTTTACAACTCACTTTTTACTGAAAAGCTGGGTAAAGAGGTTGAAGATGCAGGTGCATGTTCACGGCTATGTCTCAGCAACATCTGCTTTCTTTTGATGCTGCAGTGAAGACCTCACACCACAGCTACTGCCAGTCGCAGCAGCCACTAGTAGCAGCAGGATAACTGACATACAAAGCAAAGAGGAGCTGTAACAAACTGATAAAACTCCCTTTTCGAAGATGTCCTCAACAGAGAGTACATTATTTTATTTATTGATTTTTTGTACTTGATTTATATAGTGCTGTTTTTTTCACTATTGTGCTGTCTTTTGGTGAGAAAGCGCATCCTAGTGCTCAAAGTCACTAATTTGTTTTTAAGGACTTCAGAGCATCAGTGGTTCTGAAATGTTGTAGATTTGTTCTTTCTCTAGTAAATGGCATTTTCCGTGTTTAATATTAGTATGAAATGTCCTTCTTGAGGCTAAGTTTGCTACTGAAATATAGGGACAAAATACCTTTTTGTGGGACCATATTTGGTTGGCATTTAATACTCTCTGCACGATGCCACGGGATCTAGTGCAACAGTGTGTGTGCTGTGCCCCTGAAAGGTAAACGTAAAATCCAGCTCTGTCCCACTAAAGGTCTGTGCCCAATCAAAGGCTTCACAGGAGTTCTACGATGACCTACCTTACTTTGAGAGACTGCAGCCTTGGTCTTTTCCCTCTGAAAGACTTTGAGCTCCAAAATCCGGACTAAGTCCCAAGGTAAAAACTTTGAACAGTAGAACCTGCTTAGTGCAGTCAACCTCAGCTCCAATGTGGTCAGTCTAATATTGCACCCGAGTCCAGATGTTTCATCGGAATTTTACATTTTCTAGGTGCTTCTTGGCTTACATTTTTTTTAAAGAGTCTTATCTCTTTTTCCTTGATCCTATTTTGATTCTTTTATTGTCTATATTTTCACTTTTCTAAATGTTCCTAAATTGGTTTTGAAATGTTATTGAGTTGTTTATTTTATTTTAAATGTTTTTGTACTGTCTTAGAATAACACAGGGGCATATTACCAAGCAATAGCGATAATTATCGATATTGCTTGGTTAGAGACAAAAATTTATCGCCGACCTTCGGCAATTTTTATCGCAGATAAACCTTGGTATAACCAAGGTTTATCGCAAATGCGTTAAAAATCGACCGCAATGCATGAATATCGCTGAAAAGTCAGCGATATTCATGCATTACCGAGCTAATGCTCTTAGCCATGTTATCCACCTCCCATTGGATAACATGGCTAAGAACTGCTCAGGGCAGGTGTTAGCTTTTGGAGATATTCGTGCTTAGCGCAAATATCTCCAAAAGTTGGTAATAGGAGATAGCGATGTTAGCGACTGTTTCCAGTCGCTAACATCTTGGCACGCCCACTTTGCATGTCATTAGTGATAAAATTCTCTGACATGCAAAGTGGGGCCCAAGATGGTCGCTATCTCCTACTAGCTGTCGCTAACTGGTTATAGCGAAAGCTAGGTAATAGGGAGATAATTTTATCTCCGCTTTCTTGGCTTTTAAACTCCCTTGATAATATGCCCCACAGTTCCCTGTGGAATAGCCTGCTGCTTGTGCCACATCTATGAAGGGTTGAGCAGAGATTCTCTAAGAACTGTGGGACATATTACCAAGCAATAGCGATAATTATCGCTATTGCTTGGTTAGAGACAAAAATTTACCGCTGAGCTGCGGCGATTTTTTATCGCAGATAAACCTTGGTATTACCAAGGTTTATCGCAAATGCAATAAAAATCAGCCGCAATGCATGAATATCACTGAAAAGTCAGCGATATTCATGCATTACCGAGCAAATGCTCTTAGCCATGTTATCCACCTCCCATTGGATAACATGGCTAAGAACTGCTCAGGGCAGGTGAAGCGCGAATATCTCCAAAAGTTGGTAATAGGAGATAGCTATGTTAGCGACTGTTTCCAGTCGCTAACATCTTGGCACGCCCACTTTGCATGTCATTAGTGATAAATATCACTGACATGCAAAGTGGGGCCCAAGATGGTCGCTATCTCCTACTAGCTGTCGCTAACTGGTGTTAGCGACAGCTAGGTAATAGGGACATAATTTTATCTCCGCTTTCTTGGCTTTTAAAGCCAAAAAAGCGGAGATAAAACCCCTTGATAATATGCCCCCTAGTTTTATCATAACCAGATTGTGCTTTTTAAGATGGTAAGTGTACCCTTTCCCAAATGAATAACCCCGTTTTTGACAAATGTACTTATGGAAGACTTCACCCAGACCATGTCTTTTTCTCCCTTTCTTTCTATCTCTTTGCATCTCTCTGTGTGACTCTGACAAACATAATACAAATACATATCTGTCACTCAGCATGAAGAATTTAAAAGAGTAGGATGATTATATTGCTGAATACACTAAGGGCTCAAACAGAAATAATAGTAGCAGCCATTTTACTGGCAGATATTACCTGCGGTTTGTGATGAAAACATAGGTCCTCCTTGTCTCAGGGTGATGGACACCGTTAACACCTTGTGCACTGTCCATGACAATTAAATTAAGCCTCCATTACCCTATTGCAAGTGGAAATGCAAGACTACTCTATTTGAGACTGGTAGAAATGGATGTCTCTAGTTGGCAGTGGCTTGCACCCTGTGCAAGTATGGACCCCTCTATCTAGTCAGGATAAGAGAGTTACACATTTTAGATTACTCCTGTTCACCCCCTTGGGTGCTTTGCACGAGCGGACAGGCTTATCCCAAAGGCAATGTGTAAAGTATTTGTACCTAAACAACCAGTAACATAGTGACAAAATCATAAATGGACACAACACCTGTTTAGAAAAATAAAGTCTCTTTATCTAAACCAAACAAGACAACAACGACAAATATCCAACATACCTATAGTAAAATATCACTTTTAAATGGTTTCAAGCAATTCTGTCCATTGAAGTCTATGATGCGTGATTGTTACAAAAAGTAAGTCAAATGCATCAAAATCCACAAGGCAAAACATATATAGAGTGGGGAATCGCTGGAAAACACAGCGAGGTATCAGTTCCTAAGTCCTTGGGGAGTCATGGCGACAGTTCTGCTGAGCGCAGAAGTGGAGCATCGAATCCGGACTGTAGGAGAAAGTGAGGCATCGATTTCCAAGGCAATTCTGATCTGCGGGTGTTGCATCAGAAAAATTTGGCACACAGGTGTGTTGCGTGAGAAACTTCTGGTGCTACAGGTTGATTCAGCAACAATCCAATTGCTTCTTTGATTTTCAAAGTCACACACGGGTGATGCGTTGAATCTTGTAGCCGCACAGTAGGGCCTGCTTTGGATTTGGTGTGAGTGTCTCGGACTTTGGAGAGCGGTGCACTGAATTCAGTTAAAAACTGCATGTGAACACACAGCAGTGGCAGGTCGAAGACACATTTGAAAGGCTAAAGGTGGTAAAAACAGTGCTGCAGGAGCACTAGTAGCATTTTATTTACCGGCCCGGGCACACACAGTGAACTTTACTAGGGACTCACCAGTAAATCACATATGCCAATCCAGGATAACCAATCAGAATCACAATTTTCTCAGATATCATATGCACTTTAGCACTGCTTAGCAGTGCTAAAGTACCCACAGTCCTAAAGCCAGTAAAAACAGGTCCAAAAATAGGAGGCAAAAGGCGAAAAAATTGGAGATAAACCTGCAAATTGGGCCAGGTTCAACAGAGACAATCACAAGTTTACTAATTTTTATGCATTCCAACCTCTCCAGTTGATTGCCATAAATTGCCCAAATGGCACTACGTTCTTCATCAAGTATGTCTATACTGAAGCTCAAATCTGTTTTTGACCCCATGATGACGTGTGAAGTCTGAAGAAGAAAGGAGTTCCATGTAGGTGGGCAACAATAACCATCTTCTATTCAGTGTGATGAAATCTGTGTGTACATGTGCTTTACAAATAAACTTGTTAAGTTTTTCTTGCCAAATGGAGCTAAACTCAATACAGCAAAAGGAGCTCAATAATTAGAACCACAAACAGGTGGAATCAAAGTTTCAACTTTTTTCAGAACAGAATTCCTAACACCAATGCTATATTGCCTGCCTGTCTTGCTGGTGTGATGTGATTTGTACCTGTGATACCCCAGTTTGTTTCAGTTTTTCCACTCTGATAGGTCAAGTTGCATTAATTTAGTACCACTTAGCTCTGTTTTTTCAGTAATCATTGTACCAGCCATAATGGTTAAGAGAATTTCACAGTGAGGACAAATAAAATTAGAACAGAGCTAAAGTATATAGCAGGCATTCTCAATTTTTTAAAAGAACTGTCACTGAATCCAGAATTTCTGCAAACTATCAGCCTATCTCTCAACTGCCTGCTATGGTCAACTCATCAGCAGCAGCAGTTTATGAGCAGCTACCTGTTCCGTGGGGTTGATTAAGATAATTTACCCGATGCAGAATGGCTTTTTCACCTAGCAGCCAAATCACATTTTGTAGCAACCACACATTGGATATTATAAGATGATGCTCAGATCAGGGTAATTTCACAGTGCCTATGCTGCTTGATCTGTCTGTGGTCTTTGACAATGTTGATCACTAAATTCTCATTTGAAGACTCTGTGATCTCTGTGTAACAAACGCAGCTCTAACCAGAATCTAGGATTTTTTTATTTCACATTACCTTATTACCAACATTATTTGGTCATGCAATTCGTGGTACTGTACAAAATGATTTTCTGATGTCATTTTTTAGGTCACAGCCTACCGGACAGTGCAGCTGTTTGGTTTGCTAAAGAAATCTTGGAGCCATTCAAAAGGTTGACCTAGGAATACGTTCTGCCCATTGCTTGCTGTTGGATTTGTGGTTTATCACTCAAGTTGTTTGCTTCCCATTTGCTGGCTTTATTTGTTTTAGACTGTTCAGCTTGAGTTTGTACCTTCCCTTGCCCAAACCTTATTTACAATATCCTTCTGAGTGCTCCCTTTTTCTGTAAACAGGCCTGTAAAACATGTTCTTATTTTGTCATACTTGCTGTGCATTCAAAGATCAAGGTCAAATGTCAGGCGGTGTCTTCCACAAGTACTAGTTTACCTATTTTTCTCTACCTACAACAAAGTGAGAGGATTTATTTGACAATCTTGCTGGATACTGGGGGGTAGGAAATATTTTTTTCTAGCACACAACAACATTTAAATTGTGAGGAACTGGGTTCTTGCTGCAGAACCCCCCACACACACTTTTTGCCTGGCTTTTGATGCAACATTGACTGAAGTGTACTGGGTCCCTGCTAACCAGGTTCCTGTGCCAGTGTTTTTTTTCCTAAAACTGTATCACAATTGGCACAAATTCAGCAACCCCTATAGGTAAATGGTATCCCTGATATCTAAGTCAATGTGACTAAATATGGTCTACTGGAGCTGCAGCACAAGTTGTGTCACCCTAGATAACTCTTTACTAAGACCATGCAAAATGCCATTGCAGGCTGCGTGTCTTAGTGCACAGAAAACAAAAAGTCGGTGTGGCACACAGCCCTGTGTGCTATGCCCCCATGCACTGCATGAGGTATAGGTAAGTCACCCCTACTACAAGCCTTACATCCCTAAAACAGGTTGCCCTATAACCCATGTGTGAACATATGTGCAGGAGCAGATATGACCCTACAATATCCAGTCCATTCTTGGACATTGTAAGTGCACAGGGAAGCCATAGAGAGTACAAGGGCTGGGTATTTGTCATTACAAGTTTCTTAGCTCCATGATGGCTTCACTGTACCCTAACATGTTTGGTATCAAACATCTTGTCTTAATAAATCCTCAGCGATACCAGTGTAGGATTTATTAATAAATGCACACCTGAGACCCTTTAGAGGATCCCCATAAAACCTACCAAGCACTTATGTGGTCTCTGACTAGCCTTAGCAAGCCTGCCACAACCAGACATGTTTCTGACCTTATGGGGTGAAGGTCTACTGCTAAAAGATCAGGAACAAAGCCTTTTCTGGATGGAGTTGCTACACACCTGCTCCACAATTGGGAGGAGGACAGGAGGTAAAATTAGTAAAATTAGAAGGTGGGTCCCCATTCAGTCAGCACCACCCTTAGGGTGTGGCAGGAAATGTGGAGCCCACTTTACTTTTCATTTCCCTACATTTTGGTTTGAAAGGAAATTGGCCAATTAGGATCAGGTAATTGCCCCTTCCCACAGGAAGTGGTCAGTTAGAGAGTGTAGACATCCAAAAAGTAGATAGTCTATTGGCGCATACCTGTCTCTCCCTTTCACACCCCTATATTTAGTATTTAGGTGGCATGTCTGACTGTGAACTTAGATTTGATTGATACATAGACGAAAAGGACAGAGAGGAGCTGCTGACCCAAGAACTGTTGCTGTAATGTGTGCCAAACCCTGCCTGCTGCCTTAAGGACTCAACAGTCGTGGTGTGCTGTCTCACCCAGAAACTGTGAGGCCTCCAAGAACCCCGGAGTCTCTACAGCCTTCTACAAATTACTAAAGAAATCCCTTGGATTGAGGTATCGCTCCCCTGCAGCCCGGGGCACTGAACCTCAGAGTCCTGTTTTACAGACTTGTTGCTCCCCGGTGACTCTGATGCAGCACCCAATCCAAAGGTGGTACACCACCTCCAGAGGATCAAATATGTCTAAGTATGGAGACACCAGGATTTACCGGAGCCGTGGCACAGCAATACCCATGGTACTGGACCTTCTACATAGTTCACCAATACATTGAGTTCAATCCGTACTCTAACTGCCCAAAAGGCAAGGACGCATCAAAAGATGTTGAGAACCCTGAGACTCATTTTTTGAGTGGCCTAGCTGTCCTGGAATCAACTCTCCAAGCTGCCCGCTTCTGATCAAGACATCTTGATGAGCATCGCCTGGCTGACCCCTCTGCTCTGCACCTGGCCCAACTGGCCTTTGTAATGATGATTCAACTGTGCTCCCATGGTCCTGAGGCCCTTTTGACCTGCTCTCTTGAGTGAGACCCCTCAGATTTACCTTTAAGTCCCTTTGTGCAGTGTGTTTTCAAGTGGCTCCCTTCTTCGTAGTGCACCAGCTACCAACAACCGCAGCACTCTGTTCCCGGCTATATCTGAGTTGTTCCACAGAATCCGCTGGTGAAACATTGGACCCGGCCTTGCTACGTACTTAAATCCCAAAGATGAACTTTGAAATCCAACTGTGTGATTTTATATACATTTTTCTCTTTTCTCCTATTGACTTTAATGGGTGTAATAGTGCACAAAAGTGATTTATTTAGCAAATTTAAACAATTCATATATTAAATGTACTTACTGTAGAACAAAGTTCTTGGTCTGAACAATTACATAAGAATCTGTACTATTTTTAAAAATTGGTCTCAGATTTATTCTTGAGTGTGTGCCTCATTTATTGCCTCTGTGAGTACAGCAACTGATTAGCACTACCCTCTGATACGCCTAACTGCTTGCCCACACTATCACAAATAGAGCATTAGTATTATCTAATTTAGCCTCTGTATACTAATTTGGGTCTCACTGGACTCTCTGCACAGTGTACTTCATTTTAGTTCAGTATATAGAAAGCCAACATCCTCCATAAATGAACTGTGTATTTCAGAATATATCAGAATTAGTAACACAAATGAAGCACAGTTTTTGTTATTTCTAATGTGTGTTGGAAACAAATACTTTAATATGAGCAAAACATATAATTACACTAGGTGATGCCCTTTCCACACATTTTCACTGTATAGTTTTATTAGTAAAACTGCATGTCTGTGCAAATGTAATTGTCATTTCAATTGAAAATAGTTTGTCTGTGATTGCAGTGTGCTACCACACCATGAATACTCCACTCTATGCCACTCCGCTCTACTCTGCACTGCTCCACACCACTCCACTTTACACGACCCTATGCCACTTCACTCTGCACCACTCCATTCTATGCCACTGCACTCTGTGCTACTGCACTCTACACCTCTCTACTCTACCCTGTAATACTCTACTCTATGCCAACGTACTCTGTGTCACGCTACTCTACATCACTGAACTCTTCACCACTGCAATATACACCACTTCAGTCTAGGCCACACCAATCTAGTCTATACAATTCCATTCTGCAACACTGCACTCTATGCCACTCTGCAACCCTGCACTCTATGTTATTGCACTCAATGCCAATACACTCTAATTTAACACACTTTACTCTGCGACACTCAATTCTATGCCCCTGCACTCTACTCCAATCCACCATATGCCACTCTAATATACTCTGCATCCCCTGCACTCTGTGCTATTGCTCTCTACAAATAATGTTATCCTGAGCACTCTGTGCACTTTTTCAACCAAGTTAGCTTTAAAGTTCCTGGTGGGCGCCCTCGTCGTCGCACGTAGCCTGAACGTGCCTTAGAAAATCAAGTATATGTTGAGGTTAGGGACACTAGCCTCTAGACTGGGCTCTCCAATAATAACGAAAAACAAAGTTTTCTCATTAGATTATTCAAGATTTATTCCATTTCGAACACTTCAAAACTGTTCATTTAAACGTGGTATTTATTATTCTTGCCAACATAATAGAAATCTTATGTGGTGTAATATGTCCTTATGTTAATCCATTTTTTCAAAATACCCAATGCATTTCGGGTCAAACAACAGCCATGACCCTTCGTCAGGGGTCTAAATAAAGGAAATCAAACAGGACCAAATTAGTCACCCCACATAATGGCCGACAGTTTAAAAAATAATATGTCACATTGCTGTAAATCTCACTGCGTGAGAAAGAAGAGCGGAAAAACGGAAAAAGTCGTGATAGAACAAAAACCCAAATGTACCAGATCAAGAATACATAGCGCTAGGTTTTAAAAATGCATGGACGAGCAGAAGAGTGCTCCACCTTCATACTGTGAAAAAATCATAGCGCTTGCCACTGTCACTCAATCGAAAATATCAGCGTTACAAAACAAATCACAATAGTCCAAAAACTTACATGCTTATGCTCGCGTTCGCGCTTTCATGGATTTCGGCAAGTTTACAACTAACCAACTACCTTCGTTCTAATAGGATAATGCGTGTATCACGTGATCGCGGTTGCAACCAATCGCGTTGCGGAACCGTGGTCACGTGACATTTTTTTGATTTGGTGCGGTTCTAGAGAAAAATTGGAAGATAACATTAAGACACTCAATGGTCAAAATGAAAGGATCAAATTCACACACACCGTATCCAAAGACTCGATATCTTTCCTTGATGTACAAATCAATATTGCCAATCATGAGATCAGCACCAAAGTGTTTCAGAAACCCACTGATAGAAACTCAAGTCTGCTCTTTCAAAGTTTCCATCCGGAGCCATTGAAAAAACATTTGCCTTTTTCGCAATATACACGACTGAAGAGAATAACATCGGATGAAGAACAAGCTAAAAAATCAATCCTGCAACAAACTGCCAAGTATAAACAAAGAGGGTATCCGGATGATATTCTTATACAAGCCATAGCTAAAGTCGACAAAATCAAGAGGATCGATTTATTGACACCCAAAACTAAACCAACCACTCAAAAAACTGTATGTGTACTTAAATACTCGTCAGATTCAGAGAAAATCAAAAGAATTATCAAGAAACATTGGCACCTGGTACAAAATGAACCCGATTTGAAAGACATATATAATGATCATGTGACCTTCGCATATCAAAGATCAAAAAATCTGAAAGAAGTGTTGAACACTCCAAGTAAAGAGAAAAAAACATGGAAAGGAATGTTCAAATGTTTTAATTGCATTCATTGCAACAACGTCATTTGTGGAAACATTATGATGCATCCAACCAAAGGCTTCCCCATTGAATTGGAGTATTCTGGTAATTGCGACACAGCAAATTGTATATATTTGATAAAGTGCCCATGTGGCAAGGTATACGTCGGGCAAACTGAACGTAAAGTGAAAATCCGCATCACGGAACATAAAAGCAATATTAGACTCAGCAATCTCAAGTCAGCAATAGCGTGCCATTGGAAAGAAATGAATCTCCAAATATCACAGCTAAAATTCATGGTAATCGAGGTAATCCATCAGCGCCCAGACATGGATCCCATGAAACAAAGACTAAAAGCAGAGTTCCAATGGATTAAAAAACTGAACTCTTCCCAGCCTATGGGTTTGAACGATCGCATTGAGTATGCGTGGGTCTTATGACTCACTTAACATTGTCATTGACTTGTGCCCAGGTCCTGTTTCCCTGAATATGTGTCAAAATGCAATGGGATTATTTTTGCATGCAGTAAGGTTTGATTATACGTTATTTTTAATTCGTTTATTTCATTCCAGTTTATCTGAGTCCCTATGTTTTTTGCACCTTTTGTCACTATGTATGCTCAGCGCTAAGCGTGTGTTTATAGACGCATTTTTGTGCTTAAGCCTCGATATTTCCGCGGCATTGTTTCCTTATTTTGAAGCCAACATACTCCCCTCACGTGACCACGGTTCCGCAACGCGATTGGTTGCAACCGCGATCACGTGATACACGCATTATCCTATTAGAACGAAGGTAGTTGGTTAGTTGTAAACTTGCCGAAATCCATGGAAGCGCGAACGTGAGCATAAGCATGTAAGTTTTTGGACTATTGTGATTTGTTTTGTAACGCTGATATTTTCGATTGAGTGACAGTGGCAAGCGCTATGATTTTTTCACAGTATGAAGGTGGAGCACTCTTCTGCTCGTCCATGCATTTTTAAAACCTAGCGCTATGTATTCTTGATCTGGTACATTTGGGTTTTTGTTCTATCACGACTTTTTCCGTTTTTCCGCTCTTCTTTCTCACGCAGTGAGATTTACAGCAATGTGACATATTATTTTTTAAACTGTCGGCCATTATGTGGGGTGACTAATTTGGTCCTGTTTGATTTCCTTTATTTAGACCCCTGACGAAGGGTCATGGCTGTTGTTTGACCCGAAATGCATTGGGTATTTTGAAAAAATGGATTAACATAAGGACGTATTACACCACATAAGATTTCTATTATGTTGGCAAGAATAATAAATACCACGTTTAAATGAACAGTTTTGAAGTGTTCGAAATGGAATAAATCTTGAATAATCTAATGAGAAAACTTTGTTTTTCGTTATTATTGGAGAGCCCAGTCTAGAGGCTAGTGTCCCTAACCTCAACATATACTCTATTGCACTCTACACCACTTTACTCTATGCCATTACACTTCATGCCAATCTACGCAACTGCTCTCTACCCTGCGCCACCCCACTCTATGCCACTTCACCATACTCTGAAACAATCTTCTCTACACCAGTGCAGTCTACATCACTTCAATCCACGTGGAGAAGTGTGGCTCAATGGTTAGAGTGGCAGACCCTGATGCAGAGGTCTAACCCGGGACCAGGGTTCAATTCCCTGCCTCGGCGGGTCTTGGGCTCAAAATTCTTCGGACCTGATCATTCTCGCCTCGGTGCCTATTCCAATCATGGAGTCCCACTCTGCAACTCTGGGCAATAGCTTGCTTAATCTCCACAAAGGCCCCCACAACGCTATAGATGCCTGGCCTCCACCTTGGGGGTGCCCAGGAGTGGACGTTTCACAGGGAAAGCCAGGATGGGTTCCACAGCGGTATTCGTACAAGCGCCTTGAGACCCTTGTGGGTGAGTAGTGCGCTATACAAGTATCACCTTACTTACTGTGGTTTTATCTTGCCAAAACATCCAGCAGCAGACTAGGGGTGTGAAACATGCAGTGTGGATGTAGCCCAAGTGGCAGGAACCAATAACTATAATTTGAACAACACAGCAAGCTATGAGTGTGTGGACCATATCAAGTACTTACCTATTGATGTGATATTAAAGTGGAGGTATCAGAGCATGCATGGCTAAGAGTATGATATATAAAAAAAAATCCATTACTAGCATGGCGGCGGAGATGTTAACGTTATGCCTGAAACCCTTTCTTAATTGTCATGAATGTGAATCTACCAATGAGGACGAGTTTCCTAGTATTTCAATGAACTTAAAAAGCTGTATGTTTAAAATTTATATTGTAAGCATTGAGGAAGGCAATTCTTCACCGAAACGCCTCTGCATGGAATAAATTCATGATTGTGGAAACCCAGCGAGTGCCCCATAGATTTTTAGAGTGGGATTCTAAACGTGTGAGTCCTATGTTACAGTTTTCCTATCTTTCTCTTCCTCTTGCTTCCCCTTTGTTTTTGTTTTTCTCTTATTATCGTAGTCAAACCGCCCGCTAAAAATAAGCACTGCCAGCTAAAGTTTTCACTGGGATTCAGTGGAATTAGCATATAGGTCTAAAAAACTAATGTATCAGTCATGAAAAAAAGCGTTTTAGGTTAACAATATGAATAGTTTCTCTATTACATAATGTCAGATCCAAGTTGACATTCGATCATCAGAGATAGATATAAACTCCATTTCATCTCACACAAAGGAAACGCTTAATTTTCTGGGAGCTGTGCTCGGTTTGAACTGAATTTGGTTTCTGCTCCCTGTGAATCAGCCATAGCTGCACTCTGACGTCCTCCTTTGAAGAGAAAACATAACACGTTGTCACGTCACAGTGGTTGCAGTATCCGTGGCAGTCATCTGAACCGGACGGCCTTAGGCACAGAATGGAAAGGGGCGACCACTCGGTCCCCCCGAACGTATGGCGGAGTGCCTCGATCCCCCTGGGAAGCCATTTTTGGGCGGGAGGCGCGTCTCGGCTGGTATGCCCGAAGCGGCGTAGCCGGGGCGCGTTTTTTCCCGCCCTAGAGTGGGCTGGCCTAGACACCGACGTAGCCAGCCCCGCCCTAGGGGCAGGCAGGGGCGGGTTTACGCCCGCCCTGAAGACGGATAAAAAGAGACGCAAGACCAGAAGACGTCCTCTTGTTCTTGTGCTCCGAAGTTGCACCTCCTCGCTACACGTGAGCTCGGGACAGAACGAAGAGCCAATTTTGAGCGTTTTGATCTTTTTCTTTGTCTTCTAGATACTTCGTCGGAGAGATGCCCAAGAAAGGCGCAAAGAGAATGACGACTGAGCAGATGGTTCGGGCCCTTTTTAAGGATATGTCCGACATAAAGAAGCGGCTGGCGGAGCGAGACGGGGAGGAGGGATCGGGCCAACCACCGGCTGGAGGGAGACCTAAGAGGCCGAGAAGGGTTCCAGCCGGGGGAGGTGTCCCGGCTCCCTCTGCCCCGCTCGAGGTGCCGACCCCGCTACCGATGGAGGGGAATCCAATCCCCGTTGTCATCACCCCGACATCCAACGAGGATATGCCCCCCGAGCTGGCAGCACAGCTAGCAGCGTGGTTGGGCGATAGTACTGAGGGCGCCACGGCTGCCGAGGCACAGGCGCTGATAAGAAAGCTGCGTAAGGAAAAAGAAGCAGCCAAGGTGACCGCACCGGTGGCGGTGATAGAAAAGCCACAAGTGGCAGAAGCAGCATCCGGTTCAGGTAAGCGGCCATTGCCGATCGCAAGGGACGAGTCAGCACCCTCTCGTAGAGAAAGATTGGGGCAGCATGTTCCGTTAGCAATAAAAGAAAAGATTTGGGCGGGGGAATACGTGAATATATTCTCCTTGCTTGTCGATCATTATGAGGTAGAGCATGTCAAGAGTCAGAAGGACCTAATGCATCCAAGTGTTTGGCGCGCAAAAATGGCCGCCTTTAAGGTAAATGAGAATATTGGCAACTGGGGCAATGCGTGGGGTATTTTTACATCGATTTTGGGGGAACGTAGGCCCGAGTTGCTTCCTGAGTTTCCCATTTATCAATCACGAATTATGGGTTACTCGACAGCGTATCAAGGTAACCATTGGTTCTGTTATGACAATCTGTTCAGGAAAGAAAAGGAGCATAACAAGAGTTTGACTTGGGATTGTTACGATTCCGTGACATGGGATAAAATGAAAGAATCAGGAATGTTAAAAATGCCATTGGTTGGGAGCAATGTGGTTGATTACTCCCGCCAAAATGTGGGGACGCCCTTTCGACCAAGTACGAGCACCGACGATTATTCGAGACCCGCAGGCAATACAGGGAAAAAGGGTTTCTGCTTTAATTTCAACAAAGGGAAATGTACCAGGCCTCCGGGATCGTGTAAATTCAAACATGAATGTAGTACTTGTGGGTCGTCCCATCCTGAGTCATCGTGCAGAGCCAGAACGGGTGAGAATGGGGGTAAGGGAGGCGCCAAACAGGTCTAAGATAGTCCGAGGGGCGCCTTTACCAACCCCGATTGATACCTTGGCAATGATTCCCTGGCTCAGCGAATACCCGGATCGTACTTCTGCTGGGGTGCTGCGGAACGGTTTTACACATGGTTTCCGCATCCCGGTGGGGGACTTTCAGGGTGTAGGGACGTGCAAAAATCAACTTTCCGTTTTACAACATACATCTGTAGTGCAAGAGAAAATTCAGAAAGAGGTTAGCCGGGGACGGGTCGCCGGCCCGTTTAGTGTACCCCCGGTACCGTATTTTGTCTGTTCTCCGTTAGGGGTGGTCCCCAAGAAGGACCCAGGTGAGTTTCGTTTGATCCATAATCTGTCTGCTCCACATGGTCTTTCGGTGAACGATGCAATTGATTCAGAGGTTTGTTCGGTGCGATACGCATCGTTTGATGAGGCAGTAGCCATCTTGAATCGCCTGGGGCCCGGGACGTTGATTGCGAAATCAGATATCGAGTCAGCGTTCCGGTTGCTCCCGGTACACCCAGACGACCAGCGTCTTCTGGGATTCGGGTTTCAGGGGTCATTTTACATGGATAGGTGTATGCCAATGGGATGCTCTATATCATGTGCTTATTTTGAGAAATTCGGTACTTTCCTGCAATGGGTGTTCACTATGAAAACGGGTTTCCGAAATGTAATGCACTACCTTGACGACTTTCTGTTCCTTGGCCCCGCCGGAAATCCCGAATGTGCCCAGGCCTTAGCTGAATTCTGTGTGTTGATGGGTCATTTTGGCGTGCCATTGGCACCAGGTAAAACTATGGGTCCCACGACTTGCCTCGAGTTTTTGGGGATCGAGTTGGACTCTAGGGAGGGGTGTTTCCGTTTACCAGCTAGCAAAGTGTTGAAATTCAGGGCAGCCCTCCAAGTATGTTTAACTGCATCTAAGGTTACACTGCATCAGTTGCAACAATTGGTGGGGAAGTTGAACTTTGCCTTGAGGGTGATCCCAATGGCCCGCCCCTTTTCCCGCTCAATCGCCCAAGCGATGGTTGGCCTAAAGGAGGGTCATCATCGCACGAGGTTATCGGCCGAGGTCCGCCAGGACATGCGTATTTGGTTAGCATTTTTGGCGGACTTCAACGGTCGAGTAGTCTGGAACAAGCCAGCCGTATCCTCCGAAGAGCTTGGGCTATGGACAGATTCAGCGGGAAGCATAGGCTTTGGCGCCATCTTCGGCACAAAATGGTCGGCACAAAGGTGGCCCCTATGGTGGCATGAGAAGAGGCTGACGAGTAATATTGCTTTCCTTGAACTGTTTCCCATTCTGGTGGCCCTGAGAACCTGGCCTGAAGGGTTCAGAGATCATTCTGTCGTGTTCTGGTCTGACAATATGACCGTTGTAGAATGCATCAATAGTCAGGCAGCCCGTTGTAAACTGATTTTGAGGCTGCTCAAAGAAATTGTCCTACTGTGTATGCAACTGAACGTGATATTCAGAGCAAAACATGTCCCGGGGGTGATGAATCAGGCGGCTGATGCACTGTCTCGTTTTCACATGCAGGCTTTCTCGGGTTTCCTTCCTTCAGCGGACCCAGAGCCGGCACCCTTCCCCGAAGCTCTCTGGTCTCTCGGTGCCCCGAACTTCGTCACCTCGTGGGAGAGAGTCTAGCACCCAGGACAAGGAAGGCATATGAAGGGGCGTTTCAGGCCTATTTAGCCTTTTTGGGGACTGAGAGAGGGGGACTTTGGGGTCAGGAAGAGTGGGTAGTACATTTTCTGATGTCCTTACGTAGGGCTGGGAAATCGGTGGCTACGGCCCAAAGGCATCGTGCCGCCATTTCCTTTGTTGCCAGGGCCCATAATATCCAGGACCCGACAGCGTCTTTTGCAGTACAAAAGGCGCTGCGTGGGTGGCAACGCCTTGAGGGTCGCAGAGTAGATGTGAGACGACCGATAGGTCTGGATAGGTTGTCCCAGTTGCTGGCCACACTCCCTACCACATGCTCGTCTCCTTTCGAGACGTGTTTGTTCCGGACTGCATTTACGCTGGCATTTCACGGGGCTATGAGGATAAGTGAGCTGGTTGCAAGGAACAAACAGGATGTGGTGGGGGGGTTGTGCCGGGAACACGTTCAGATCAGGGGCGATGCGATGATTGTCTCCTTTCTCAGGTCCAAGACCGACCAAGATGGGAGGGGGGACTGCACGATCATTCGCAGGACCCCCGGGTCCTCCATGTGTCCGGTACAGTGTTTAGAAGATTACCTAGCACGAAGGGTGGCATCATGGGGGGGGACATTGTTGAGGCATGCAGACGCCACCCCGCTGACGAGGTTTCAGTTTCAGCGGGTGCTTGCAATGGCCATTGCCGCAGCGGGCTTGGACCCGGGCGAATTCGGGACCCATTCCTTTCGAATAGGGGCTGCCACTGAAGCTACAGCCAGGGGTCTTAATGTAGAGCAAGTGAAACGAGTGGGGCGTTGGTCCTCCAATTGTTATAAGAGATATGTGCGATTGCACATGTTGTGAAGCTGTAATCATATACTCACGCTTCTTGTCTTTTGTTTGTTTTCAGTTGCGCAAGCCTACGCGGCAGGGCGGACTATGCAGTCGACCCAACACCAGGCCAGCGGTCAGACATCACCGGCTGTGAGAAAGGAGGTGTGGGTCGTGGGCCACTCATACGTGAGACGGGCCGCAGACGTATTCAAAGCAGGTGACATGATTCACGTACCTGGGGAATACGGGTACAGAGTGTCCTTCTACGGAAGAGGCGGTCTCTGTATTGACCAGTTTCAAGCATTCTTTGAGGGTTTGTTAGGGCGGATGAGGTCACCGCCGTCCATAGTCATAGTGCATTTAGGGGGCAATGATTTGGTCACCACCGGTAGACGACTTCTCCTGGAGGCTATGCTTTCCACGGTAAGTTGGTTAGCGAGGAGAGTTCCGGGGTGCATAATTGCGTGGTCTCATATGATCCCACGAAAAGTGTGGCGGGGGGCTATCTCGATCCCTGCTTTGAATCATTCTGTTAGAAAATTGAATAACAAAGTGAGTAGGTTGTTCCGTTCCAAGACATTGCATTCGATCTCGCATAGTTGTATTAACGATGACAGTATGTATTTGGGGGATGGTGTGCATTTGTCAAGGGTGGGGAATGAGTTACTCATAGGAGACTTCTTAGCTTGGTTAAAAACGTTAAAACATGACCTTTAGGTAGGAGTCTTGTGGGGGGTCCGGATAGCCGGTCAACTATCCGGACCTGTGGCGGTAAGGTCATGATCGGTGAGCACTAATTAGAAGATCCCTATGAGTGGGCGTCACCCAACACGGATGGGAGCGCTCGGGAGAGGTGGCCATTGGCCCCTCAGTGGGGAGGCGGTCCCGTCTAAGGGTGGGTCGCCGGAAGTAAAGGAAAGGCGGTCAAGGCCCCTTCCTTTGTAGGAGGGGTTACAGCCCCCTCCTGGGGAATTTCCCGGGGCCAGTGTCATCTGCGACGGCAGATGCGGTAAGTTGTGTGGGGTGGGGGGAGGTCCACGATACCTTCTAGATACCTCACACGAGTCTTCGAACGACCTTTAAATGGCGTCGAGTCTTAAGTGCCCCCGTCAAGTCAAGGGAAATTGTTAGTAGTTGCACTTGAGGTAAGCCTCTGTGCTGTCGCCCCTCCCAAGTGGGAGGGGTAAGTCTGGTTAGAGATCTTGACACCGGTTATGACCTTGCCGTTGGCCCTTAAACGTTAGGATGTACAATTTCAGTATTTCTAGAGAATGTTTTGTAGGATGCTAGTTCGGCTAGGAGAACCTCTGTATTAGAGAATATGTTAAGGTTAGCCAAACATCGCAATGTGTTAATGAAATTGTACATAACATGAAACGTTTAATGTTTTTTAATTTTGTTTTAATAAATACGGCCGGGAGGGTCACTCCCTCCCACTTCCAAAAACTTTAAGAACTGTTTCCGGTTTCCCTCCTTTTGGGGATTGTGTTGAGAGGGGGTGGCGGGTATCTCAGCCATATGGAAAGGGGCGACCACTCGGTCCCCCCGAACGTATGGCGGAGTGCCTCGATCCCCCCGGGAAGCCATTTTTGGGCGGGAGGCGCGTCTCGGCTGGTATGCCCGAAGCGGCGTAGCCGGGGCGCGTTTTTTCCCGCCCTAGAGTGGGCTGGCCTAGACACCGACGTAGCCAGCCCCGCCCTAGGGGCAGGCAGGGGCGGGTTTACGCCCGCCCTGAAGACGGATAAAAAGAGACGCAAGACCAGAAGACGTCCTCTTGTTCTTGTGCTCCGAAGTTGCACCTCCTCGCTACACGTGAGCTCGGGACAGAACGAAGAGCCAATTTTGACCCACCCACCAGCCCCTGAGGACAGCGAGTTGTCTTGTAATAAAGTGAATTTATAAGTATGTTTTCCGTTTCGTTTACAGGCTGTGAAGGTATCAGTTTGATGTTGAGCCTAATAAAGAATGGTGAATGTCGTGTAGGTTTTTTACGATTAAAATGATTTGATATAGTGTTGTATTTTTAAGCATGCTCTTTCGGTCGTAGCGACCAATGTTTACATAGGTTTGAGTAAGAATTGTCGTATTTATTTTTTGGTAGGCGGTAAGGTCATGATCGGTGAGCACTAATTAGAAGATCCCTATGAGTGGGCGTCACCCAACACGGATGGGAGCGCTCGGGAGAGGTGGCCATTGGCCCCTCAGTGGGGAGGCGGTCCCGTCTAAGGGTGGGTCGCCGGAAGTAAAGGAAAGGCGGTCAAGGCCCCTTCCTTTGTAGGAGGGGTTACAGCCCCCTCCTGGGGAATTTCCCGGGGCCAGTGTCATCTGCGACGGCAGATGAGGTAAGTTGTGTGGGGTGGGGGGAGGTCCACGATACCTTCTAGATACCTCACACGAGTCTTCGAACGACCTTTAAATGGCGTCGAGTCTTAAGTGCCCCCGTCAAGTCAAGGGAAATTGTTAGTAGTTGCACTTGAGGTAAGCCTCTGTGCTGTCGCCCCTCCCAAGTGGGAGGGGTAAGTCTGGTTAGGGATCTTGACACCGGTTATGACCTTGCCGTTGGCCCTTAAACGTTAGGATGTACAATTTCAGTATTTCTAGAGAATGTTTTGTAGGATGCTAGTTCGGCTAGGAGAACCTCTGTATTAGAGAATATGTTAAGGTTAGCCAAACATCGCAATGTGTTAATGAAATTGTACATAACATGAAACGTTTAATGTTTTTTAATTTTGTTTTAATAAATACGGCCGGGAGGGTCACTCCCTCCCACTTCCAAAAACTTTAAGAACTGTTTCCGGTTTCCCTCCTTTTGGGGATTGTGTTGAGAGGGGGTGGCGGGTATCTCAGCCATACTGATTCTTGTGTCACGGGCCCAGGGCCCACATGTTACATAAATAAACCACACAGAGGCATGCTTAGGTTACTGATAACTGGCCACAAGCATGTGCACCGGGCCCTTTTATTAACAGGTTCACTTCACTCGTGACACCTGTGAGGGATGCGTGTGGGGTGCATGTGTGACAACTCCCCGAAGGGAGTGGTTAACAACTCTGGGCCCGATTCACAGAACTAACGTAAGACAAAATCCTAAACTTACTATTTTTGGTATTCATAGAAGTTAGGATTATGTCTTAAAACAGACTTAAGACAGACTTAAGTTAAGATTCTGTCTTAAGTCTGCCTTAAGACAAAATCCTAACTTCTGTGAATGCCAAAAGCAGTAAGTTTAGGATTTTGTCTTAAATTAGTTCTGTGAATCGGGCCCTCTGTGTCTGCTGAGACACCAGAACGTGTCTCCCTGGCCACAGCACTGATGTGAGTTCATCCTCTTTGTTGTGAGTCATTTGAGCTAGTTTCCATGCATCTTCCGTTAAAAAAGACATGCATGGTTTAATATGTATATGTCACATTATTTATGGGTCTATTTGTGTATCTATTTTGCTGTCGCAGCTTCAATGCCCTGAAAGTTACTAACCATTACATTTAAGCTAAAAAATAGAAAGAATGAAACTAAAGTACGACAAATCCATACCATAAAAACAAAATCTGTTTTAAAAAGCCAAGCGGAAAGAAGTTGGCTGCAATAGACGGAATTCTGTGATTTGCTGTCATCTTCGGCGCTGGCAAGTAGCTAACACCAACAAAAGGTAGACTGATGAACCCAACGCTTCTTGGAAGACCCGTCCTTGAACCCATCGCTGAATCAAAAAAAACCTGTAATGTCGCTTTAAATATTATCTGGTCGTTTCCTTTGTCTGCCTGCATTTTCTTGGTCATTTTCTGCTGTTGAATCCTCACGCAGTTAATAATGCGCGTTGTTCCCGCGGCCCCGCCTCGAGTGATACTGTAATTGCACCTATGCTTTGCGCCGGACCCCTGCCGAGCTGCGGGTAGCACACTACGTGCACCACGGTGGTACTCTAACTGTAAGGGGGTATCTGTGCGATTTGCTCTTTGTAGGTGGCATACCGTGCATGCTGAACAGAGTTGAATTCTCATTTTATTACAGTGTCTAAGAATTTGTAAAGTAATGAAGTGACTGGTAGGATGCTGAAGCATTAGTGTCCAGATTTGCGTCGGGCTGCGTCTCTTTTATAACGCGGCCGACGAAAGATGTATGTCGGGTTTTACTAAGCCAGCAAAGCACCATTACCTTGCATTGGGGAGGCTCTCCATGGGTGGATCATAGGCCAGTAGATTTTGACACAAACCCAAATTTGCACTTTGCATTTTGCAGGCACCCTTTGCCACATGATGCAAGGGCACCGTTTATGGCGGGGTGGGGAGGAGGGGGTGTTTGCTGGTGAGTATTTTCTCAGTTTGCCGCTCCCTTGCAGCAAAGCAACGCGTTGAGGAGCGGGGGCTGTTGCCTCCCCAAGACAGCAGGTGATGGCGGGAAGAGGCCACCTGGGGTGGACCGCCCCCTACACCTACCCCCCCCCCAACTACGCCGCTGCATTTTGCTTTGCTGCATTGACCGAAAGGGTACTCAATCTAGCCCCAGATACTAAGGGGCATATTTAAAATTACTGGCGCATCCCTGCAAATTAGCTGAGATGCGCCAGTAATTGTGCGCCATGCCTCCGCCACCCATGATGCGCCGCATTTACAATGCGGCGCACCATGGGGCAAAAACGGCACAGATGCGTCACGCATCCATGCCGTAAAGGTATCGCATTGCTGGAGTTCCGTCGCATGCGCGACGCAGCTCCAGCAATGCTCTGGGGTGCCCATTCTACTAATGCTGCATCAAGCCTTACACCTGCTTCAAGCAGGTGCAGGGTTTTGACGTACCATTGGCCTAAAGGTGACTGAGTGAAATCTTGTAGATTTCATTCAGCCACTTTTAGGAGGTGTTCCTGCGCCGGAACACCACACCCCCTCTGCACCAGAACGCCTCCTTAAGGCGCAGGGCTTTTCAACGTGACGCATCTCCCATGGCGCGTCTTTTGCGCCACCGCTGCGTCACAAAAGTGACGCAACGGCGGCTCAAAAGAGGCGCAAGTGGCTTGTAAATCTGCCCCTAAGACTTACGGGGATAGATTTGTTAACACAAAGTTGCTGTACCGTGAAGCACAAGTGGAAGAAAGCAGCGCAGGGTCATGTTTATAACAAGCAATTCTGGAGCCAATTGGTCCGTCCATTTTATAATTCAAATGCCTTGAGTGAGTGAGCGTGCATGGTTAAATGGATGGATGTGTGAATAATTGATTGGATGTAGGTCAGGAAGAAAGATCAAGATAATGTGAGCTAAAATGTACACTGTACTTGAATACAGATTATGATGATTACCGCACACGAAGAAGTAGTTAAACAGAAAGGAGGGCTCAGCAAAAAATTGTTGAGATTTCTAGGAATCGTGTATGTCATTCAGGAGAATGCACTGTTTAGTATTCTGTTCCTTAAATGAAAAACGTACATATACTGACCTGAGCAGAATTGTATGTGCCAGCATATTAAGCAGATTTAGGATGACCATGTTTTCGAAACAAAAGTAGGGACGGCCACACACTTAGAAGTAGAACTAAATTTAGGCATCAATCATGAACAATAGAAAGCTAAAAAACAGCATCCAACAATATAAGACTAGACTGTCAAATCCCAAAAACCTATAAAATGACTGCAAATAAAGACAACAATAGATTTGTAGGTGTTGGTGGGGCGCACAAAAACGAAGTCCAAACAAGCAAAAATATATGAAAATATTTCTTCTTTATTTTTTAAAAGTTCGCAGAAAAGCTCATCATTTAAATCACAAATAGATCAGCCAACGCGTTTCTCTCCCATATAAGGAGCTTCCTCAGGGCAACGTAAAAGTGAATGTTCAAACAAGGTTCGCTGATTATCGAGATTTGTTGAAGAAAGAAGAGACTAAGTCCTATCCACTGGTCCTTTGGAATGACTCCTTTAGATATCCTGAAGTCGCACTAATATAGTGTCCGCCTCAAATGGAAAATCGCGGCTCCCAAGGATAAATCGGCTCATGATACTGTGCACAAGTATTCACACGGTGGATCTGTTAGTGGATTCAGACCCACACGCTGGATAATATCAGCCCCGCCTTGTGCAAATCCTCTTCACGTCAAGTAAAGAACCCATATTTGTGGTAGCGCTCTAGTGTTCCGCCAGGCGGAACAGGAAGGGAAGTAGCGGAAACGGAAGGCGGCCATTTTAGGATTATTGGCGCCGACCGTTAAGCTGTAAAGTTGTTTTCCCGGCGCTCCGTGAAAATAAAGATTTAAGTAGAACTCGCACGGTGTGGTCTCCCTAAAATACCATCTTTACAATGGCGACGAGGCTTCTGGCATAAAGCCCGACCCACACGCAGCGTGCTGCACCGGGGGTGCCGAACCGGCGGAGAACAGCCCAGCCGATCCACGGAGCGTGGCAGAGGACCCCAGCGAGCGCAGTACGGCGCGTACCTCGGACTGCCGAGTACAGCAGGAGCACTACGGGAGGAGGTACGCCTGCGGGCGCCCCGTCTAGACCAGGCCATCCACTGTGTCCCCACCGAGTGCCACACAGGGCAGGCAGAGAGGGAGGCCCGCGCAGAAAGGAGCCTTAAAAGAGCCAGTGAGGGCACAGGACACCGCGGTGAGAGGCTGCACCTGACAAACTGGCGGAACAGCATGAAGGCGAAGGGGGGCCGAACATTACTCACCCTGAGGGAGAAGAGGACTCACTGGCACTACCTGCACCCGCGCACGCCCCGCTAAAAGAAGATAGTGACGGCGACCTTGAGGCAAGGGACTCAGCAGTGCAAAGCGCGCCAGGTAGCCCCCCAGGGAGAGCAATCCCCATCCGGCCCGCCGGACGAAGAGCAAACAACATGGCGGTAAAGTCGTCGTCCCTCACACAACTAGTACCTTTCCTGACCAATTCGGGGGGGCCGGAGAGGCTATGGGAGGACTGGAAGAGGTATTTCCTCAACTACCTCGACGCGTTGGAAGAAGAGGCGGGTGCGCCATACTCCAGCAAGAGAAGAAAAAAAATCCTGTTGCATAACCTGGGCCCCGAAGGGATAAGGGTCTACGACACCATCGTAAAAATAAAGAGGGAGGCCACAGACACCGACGTATTTAGCCACGCAATTGCCGATCTGGACGCGCACTTCAGACCTGTCGTGTGTGTTGCGATTGACCACTACAACTTCTTCCAGAGGAAACAGAAGAGCAATGAGACGGTAGATGAATATGTTGTAGCCCTGCAGAAACTGGCACTCACATGCAAGTTTGGCGCACTACACGACGACCTGATTAGGGACCAGATTATCATGCACACGTCAAGCACCCATGTCCAAGAGAAACTATGGGTGAATGGAGATGCCCCCCTCAAGGAAATTTGGGCGATGGTTAAGAAGGTCGAACTGTCCAAACGATGTGCCCAGGCGGCCAAGAAGGAAACAGGAGGGACGCAAACAGTATGCAAGATAATGACGCAAGGGAGGCGAGATCGTCCCAAGCAAAGAGAGCTGCAGAGAAATCAGGAAGGTAGACGTCCTAAACATTCCAATCCAGCGGACCAGAGAGTGAACAAAGGGGGACGTCAAAGCTGTTACAGGTGCGGGAGTAAGACGCACTTAGGGAATGACAAAGTGTGCCCAGCGTTTCGGGCAAAATGTTCGTATTGTGGAGTGTTCGGGCACTACGAGAAGGTATGCCGCCGCAAAACCAAGGGAACAACAGTCAAGTATGTGGACCAAGAACAACAGGACGAAACAACCGGGTCTGAGGAAACAGAAGACTTGGAAGAAATCCTATACATAGACGTCCAGGTGCTGGAATTGGAAGGGTCGGGAACCGACAAACCCAGACTGGACATGCACATCGGTGGAATACCTTTGGAAATGATAGCGGACAGCGGAGCTTCCATCTCCATCATACAAAGAAAGGTATGGGAAGAAAGATTCGTATCAAAGCACGGAGAGAATCTACACCCCATGGACTTGCGACCTGTCACATACAAGGGGCAGAAGATCCCGATGGCGGCCATTTTAGGATTATTGGCGCCGACCGTTAAGCTGTAAAGTTGTGTTTCCCGGCGCTCCGTGAAAATAAAGATTTAAGTAGAACTCGCACGGTGTGGTCTCCCTAAAATACCATCTTTACAATGGCGACGAGGCTTCTGGCATAAAGCCCGACCCACACGCAGCGTGCTGCACCGGGGGTGCCGAACCGGCGGAGAACAGCCCAGCCGATCCACGGAGCGTGGCAGAGGACCCCAGCGAGCGCAGTACGGCGCGTACCTCGGACTGCCGAGTACAGCAGGAGCACTACGGGAGGAGGTACGCCTGCGGGCGCCCCGTCTAGACCAGGCCATCCACTGTGTCCCCACCGAGTGCCACACAGGGCAGGCAGAGAGGGAGGCCCACGCAGAAAGGAGCCTTAAAAGAGCCAGTGAGGGCACAGGACACCGCGGTGAGAGGCTGCACCTGACAAACTGGCGGAACAGCATGAAGGCGAAGGGGGGCCGAACATTACTCACCCTGAGGGAGAAGAGGACTCACTGGCACTACCTGCACCCGCGCACGCCCCGCTAGAAGAAGATAGTGACGGCGACCTTGAGGCAAGGGACTCAGCAGTGCAAAGCGCGCCAGGTAGCCCCCCGGGGAGAGCAATCCCCATCCGGCCCGCCGGACGAAGAGCAAACAACATGGCGGTAAAGTCGTCGTCCCTCACACAACTAGTACCTTTCCTGACCAATTCGGGGGGGCCGGAGAGGCTATGGGAGGACTGGAAGAGGTATTTTCCTCAACTACCTCGACGCGTTGGAAGAAGAGGCGGGTGCGCCATACTCCAGCAAGAGAAGAAAAAAAATCCTGTTGCATAACCTGGGCCCCGAAGGGATAAGGGTCTACGACACCATCGTAAAAATAAAGAGGGATGCCACAGACACCGACGTATTTAGCCACGCAATTGCCGATCTGGACGCGCACTTCAGACCTGTCGTGTGTGTTGCGATTGACCACTACAACTTCTTCCAGAGGAAACAGAAGAGCAATGAGACGGTAGATGAATATGTTGTAGCCCTGCAGAAACTGGCACTCACATGCAAGTTTGGCGCACTACACGACGACCTGATTAGGGACCAGATTATCATGCACACGTCAAGCACCCATGTCCAAGAGAAACTATGGGTGAATGGAGATGCCCCCCTCAAGGAAATTTGGGCGATGGTTAAGAAGGTCGAACTGTCCAAACGATGTGCCCAGGCGGCCAAGAAGGAAACAGGAGGGACGCAAACAGTATGCAAGATAATGACGCAAGGGAGGCGAGATCGTCCCAAGCAAAGAGAGCTGCAGAGAAATCAGGAAGGTAGACGTCCTAAACATTCCAATCCAGCGGACCAGAGAGTGAACAAAGGGGGACGTCAAAGCTGTTACAGGTGCGGGAGTAAGACGCACTTAGGGAATGACAAAGTGTGCCCAGCGTTTCGGGCAAAATGTTCGTATTGTGGAGTGTTCGGGCACTACGAGAAGGTATGCCGCCGCAAACCCAAGGGAACAACAGTCAAGTATGTGGACCAAGAACAACAGGACGAAACAACCGGGTCTGAGGAAACAGAAGACTTGGAAGAAATCCTATACATAGACGTCCAGGTGCTGGAATTGGAAGGGTCGGGAACCGACAAACCCAGACTGGACATGCACATCGGTGGAATACCTTTGGAAATGATAGCGGACAGCGGTGCTTCCATCTCCATCATACAAAGAAAGGTATGGGAAGAAAGATTCGTATCAAAGCACGGAGAGAATCTACACCCCATGGACTTGCGACCTGTCACATACACGGGGCAGAAGATCCCGATGTTGGGGTATTGCCCCCTATCGTTTGAATTCAGAGGCCGCCAGGCCATGTGCAAGTTATATATTGCAGAGAAAGGCCCCTCGGTTCTGAGTTGGAAAGACCAAGGTGGCTTAGGGATACAACTTAACCCGGGAGGCATTGAGAAGATCCTACTTATGGATATGGACAGGAGAGATGACGCTGACTCGTTGAAACGAGCATACCCCAAAGTCTTCAACGGCCAAATAGGGGAACTGGCGAGATACAAGCACCTAATCAAGCTGAAAGAGGGAGCAACTCCTGTGGTGCACAAGGTGAGGAACATCCCATTCCGGAGCAGGGAAGCGGTACAACAGGAACTGGACAGACTTGAAAGAGAAGGCGTGATTAGAGCCATAGAAAGCGCGGAATGGCTTTCTCCCCTGGTGGTGGCCCAGAAGCCGAATGGAAAAGTCCGGCTGTGCGTGGACCTTAGGGAACTAAACAAAAACATAATCATTGACAAGTTTCCCCTGCCTCGAATAAACGAGATGCTAGCGAAGACGAACAACATCAATTGGTTCTCCAGAGTGGACCTATCGTCAGCCTACCACCAAGTGAGACTACACCCATCGTGCAGCCACCTCACGTCGTTCATCACGCCATTCGGCTGTTATGAATTTGTACGGATGCCGTTTGGCCTGGCCTCGGCGGCCGCGGTTTTCCAGAAGACGATGCACAGACTACTGAAGGGCGTGGAAGATGTACAGTTCTTTCAAGATGATATCTTGGTGATGGGAAAGACCATGCACGACCATAATGAAAAACTTCACAAGGTACTAAGAACCTTGCAGGACAATGGTCTAACAGCGGAGTGGACAAAGTGCAAATTTGGAGTACAGTCAGTCACGTACTTAGGTCACGAGGTGAGCGAAGAAGGGATTAAACCAAAAACATCCAACATGAAGGCGATTCAGGATGCCCCCGACCCGAGCAAGAAAGAAGATGTTCGGTTATTCTTAGGAATGGCCGAATATTACAGCAAATTTGTTCCCCACTTTGCCACCAAAACGCATCACCTGCGTCAGCTACTCAAGGAAAAGAACAAGTTCCAATGGGGCCAGGAGGAACAGACCGAGTTCGAATCGCTGAAGAAGGAGATGAGTGCTACCATTCCACTCAAAGGATTCGACCCCAGTGCAGAGTCAATCCTCACGACAGACGCAAGTGACAGAGGCCTAGGGGCAGTCTTGATGCAACGGTCAGAGAATGGCGAGACAGTGACAGTCAGCTTCGCATCCAGGTCCCTAGCACCCAACGAGGAAAAGTTTAGCGTGATTGAGAAGGAGATGTTGGCAGTGGTGTGGGCCATGGAGAGATTCCGCCAGTACCTGTGGGGAGCAAGATTCTTAGTGAAGACGGACCACAAGCCCCTGGTCCGAGTGTTAACCTCAAGTGGCCATGCTCACGCTACACCCAGGATCGCTAAAATGACTCTGCGACTGTTGGACTTTGTATATGATGTGGAACACATCCCAGGACCGCAAAACAAGGTGGCGGACTTTCTCAGCAGAACGGCAGCCATGGAAGACGCAATCTGCCAGGAGGAACAGAACTGGGAAGGCTATGTGGTCGCCACCATTCAGGATGCCGAAAAAGTGATAAGTGCGCAAGAGTGGGAAGAGGCATACAAAGAGGATATTGACTTGGAGGCCATCAAGGGATACGTCATCCATGGGTGGCCAGAGAAAAGACACCTCAAAGAGGAACTCCGGAGGTACTGGGAAGTGAGGGATGAACTGTCGCTGGCCGAGAATCCCACTTTCTTGTTGAGAGGGGACAAAGTAGTACCACCTCAAGGCATACTGGAACATTTAATGACTTTATTACATGAAGAACATTCAATTAACGGGTTCGAAACGCGTCGGCATAAAGAAGGCTACAAAACAAACTGGATTTACTGCGATTTGGACTCATTGATTTGTATCCATTTAGCCCTCTTTCAGACTCTTTGTCCTTCAATGATCTTATGAAAAGGAGTATTTTTGATACCAGCATTTCTGTTTCCAATTTGAGTATTTGAACAAATGCTGCAATACTAAAATAATGTGCAATGTGTTGTTTCATTTTTGTTGAATTTGATGTTTTTGAAATTATTGTGTTGTCATTCATGGTTTTCATATTTGTTATTAAGTGTTACATGTTTCGTGTGTTTCTCAAACATGCAATGAAAAAATCTTTTTGTATTTGAAATTGAAAAGTAAAGGGTGAAACTAAATAAACCTACATAATCAGAAGTAGTCCTGATTCATGTACTTGTATTATCAAGCAACAAAGAAGTGTGAGGGGAGCAAGTTGTATATTTATTGTTTTGAGAGGGTCCAGCCCCCCCCACGTCCCGGGACCTAACTCCTTAAGCTTTATTACATGAAGGGCACCAGGGCATCACCAAAACCAAAGCCCTTGCCAGGCAAGCATACTGGTGGCCGGCAATCGATGCGCAGGTCGAACGACATGTGAGACTGTGTGAGTCGTGTGCCAAGGCGGACAAATCACAAAGCATGATCAGACCCCCTCTAGGAAAATTCCTGATACCCGAGGGACCCTGGGAGATGCTGTCGGTGGACATAATGGGACCCGTCCTAAACAAAGCTGGGACACAGAAGTATGTGGTGGCTCTCATCGACAAGTATTCCAAATGGCCAGAAATAGAGGTGAGAGAGAATGTGGATACGGAAGCAGTTGTAAACTTCCTGCAAGCCATCTTTATCAGAGAGGGAATCCCGAAGGTCATTATCAGCGACAATGGGCCGCAGTTCACCTCGGCTAAGTGGATCGCCTTCACGGAGAGAAACGGAATAGAAGTGAAACACACGCCAATCTATCATCCCGCAGGTAATGGCCAAGTGGAGCGATTTAATCGCGTGATCATGGGTACCATCCAGGCAGCCATCAACGATGGGCTAGATTGGGAGAAGGAACTGGAAAAGATGATCTGGGCCTATCGGATCACACCAGGGAGCACAGGATACAGACCTTTTAAAGTCCTGAGAGGGAGAGAAGCATTCACCAAGGACAACGTGGCATGGAGGAAGTTAGTGATACAAAGCAAGAGGTCTCCAGCGGTGGTAAAAAGGAACTTGGAGAGAGCACAGGAGGTGTACACAACACATTTCAATAGAAACCACAATGTGAAGGGAGCAGAACTGGAAAGGGGTGACTGGGTGAGAGTCAAGCTGGCCGTCCTCAAGAAGAAAGGTGAAAGCAAGTTATCACTACCATTGCAAGTTCTGGAGCCGTACGCCCGGTCGGACTTACTCAGTGATGGGAAGGTATGGTCGCAGGACAGGATGGCAAAATGCAGAAAGATCATCAAGTGGGAACGTGAAGTGGAAGATGGAGCAGAGAATGTCGTGGAAGATGGAGAAGAAGGAAGTAGTCGAAGGCGAAGTGAGAATGTAGAAGAAGGAATGCAGCAAGTGGAAGATGGCGGAGGCGAAGTAGGTGCGAGTGAAGGGCTGAGGAGCTGGTGCAAGGAAGAAGAGTATGAGGAAGTGATGGGCAACGACAGTGAAAGCGCAGGGAGGCCCTTGGGAGAGAAGGAACAGGACAGCAATGTAGGAGTGGCGAAGGTGAAGACCAGAGTTGGAAGGGAAGTGAAGGTGCCAGAGAAGTATAAGGACTTTAACATGGACTGGAAGTAAGAACTTGGCTTTATTGTGATATTTGTGTAAAATGGGGAGATATGTGGTAGCGCTCTAGTGTTCCGCCAGGCGGAACAGGAAGGGGAGTAGCGGAAACGGAAGGCGGCCATTTTAGGATTATTGGCGCCGACCGTTAAGCTGTAAAGTTGTGTTTCCCGGCGCTCCGTGAAAATAAAGATTTAAGTAGAACTCGCACGGTGTGGTCTCCCTAAAATACCATCTTTACAATATTCTGGACGGTCCGGTGATAGAGTGCGACGCGACCCGGCGTGGAGGGTTTGTGTACATGAACACAGACCAGTATTTCAGGGGCTTGTGTATTTTGTACTATTTAAAACGCTATCACTAGCCAAGGACATCAATGAGATCTAATCACACATGAGCAACTCAAGCCTGATTTCTTTGGCATCCATGGACATGCAGTCTTTTGTTATATGGTAAACGGAGTTACAGGTACCAGAAAGCAGACAAAAACGAGGACTGCATGTGCTTGAGTGTGCGTTTCTATGAGGGTGTGGGGCCAGAGAAATGCTCTGGGCCCAGTTAGGGAAATATGTTGAATTCGCAATTGGGATATATTAAGAAAAGGGAACATTTTAAGAAATTATATACAGAACTGTGCAAACTTCTTAGATGAAACTATTACTAGAAAACTATTTCCCTTCCGTATGCTGTGATGAGCCACAGGGACAGGCTTAACCTTGGTTTGACATTGATTAACCACTAGCTGGAACCTGCTGTGCTGAGTAGGTGAGGTGGGGCCGTACATCATGTTTGGGCAATTCTGGGGCGTTCGGTCACCCTAAACAGATTGCAAACGTTTGACTCCTTGAAAGGTACTCTCAGATGGACATTTTAAGTCATTTGTATTCTGAGGACAAGAGCTAAGTACACAAATTAGATTTACAGGACATATCTGGAAATTAATGCTTAAGAAGATTTGCATGTTCTACTCAACATGCGTTGGGGTGGTGCATCTCCACTACAAAATGCTTCCACTGCACAAAGTGTTATGTTTCCCTCCAGCTGTTCACTCACACTATCATAAATGCATTCAAAGCATACCATTTATTATTATTATTTTTGAGAATATAATGTGGAAAAGGTCTGTAGAGAAATGAAATAGTCACGCTTGCAAAGCATGTCAGGCTACTGCACATATATAAAACCATCTGCTGTTGAGATGACAGAGGTACTCAGTAAAAGGTATTGGAACTTGGTCATTCTCTGTCAGTCACCTGTTTGAAAAATATTAAAGGTCCTGGTAGGAAATGAATATCAGTGTGTGCACGTTCTCCATATGTTATACAAAGAAAAAGTCTGCCTACATAGCTAAACAGTGACTCCAACAAGTTTCACAAACACCATAGTAAACTAAATGAAGCAGAAGAAGAACTTGCAGAGAATCATTTCTTTTCAAAAGAAGAACCTAGCAGCCATCCTTAAAAGCACCTTACAACATACTGAACGAAATGAGATTGCATGAAGGTTGGCCAGTGGAACGTGGACACACACAGTTCACCAAGGTTCTTGATAGATGTGCTGAGGCTGATCTATGGGCCGTCAAACCAAGTAAATAGCCTAAACCAATGCATATTTCAGCAGGAAGACTAACATAGAATCTGTTAAAAAAATCATAGAAAGTCTAAGAACAAGCAGAATGACCTAGAGATTGTTCAGTTTGAAAGGCAACACAAATCTAGGTATAAATCAACAAACATGCCAACGTGGAGTGTGTCAGCAAGAGATCTGGCACATCTCCCCAAAAAAAGGCACATTTTATAGGTTTCAGGCATTGAAAACCCCACTTGACATGTGAGATCTGGAATAAGAGGGATCTACTAATAAAGTTACACATCATAAACGAATAACTTTTGACGAAAATATAGCTTTTGACGAAAATAGAAGACATCAATTAAGAAACATTCAGGAACTCCTACATTCATGCACATTTATATTAAGGTGTAAATAGGAAATTAAATAAAATAGCATGATATTTGGGCAATAAGTCAAAACAATAATGTGCAAAACTTCTTAACAGACTCAGGGAAGCAGCCTTAAATTAAATGTGTGCGAATACAGGAACATTCTGCACATGGCTTCCTTCTGGAGGAACACAATTTAATACATTTCATATGCACAAATCTGAGCCTGAAATCACAATTTTTGTGCTTATTTCTGAATTGGAAAGACACAGAAGTGAAACATGGCAACAGGAAACTCATTAATGTAATTTTAAAAGCATATGTTCTTTCTGTCACTGTAAAACGTGGCCTAGTCATGTCAAATGAATCTTAGTTATGCTAAATAAAGCACATTTAAATCAAGCATTATTTTTATTAATTAAAAAAACACATTCACATCAGTGATAGTGAACGTAAATGAAGATTGAAACAAAAAGAGATGCAAATTATTTCTTCGAGAATTATTTTCCAACATCTCGAGCCTGTCCCAAAGCGCTACCTCCTCCCTCTTGAGCGTTGTTATATCTACTTTACCACTCCCAAGTCGTACCTGAGTTCTCCAACTGAGTTTTCCAAAGCCACTGTCCTGGGGCCTCATTTATGAAAAGTGACGCATCGCTGCGAGAAAACAGCGATGCGTCACTTTTCATTGCGACCTCCTTGCGACCCCAATGATGCGTCATATTTACAATATGACGCATCATTGCGCAAGGAATTACAGATACGTCAATATTTCTGATGTATCTGTAAGCGCAAAAGTGACGCATTGCTGGAGTGTGTCACAAAAGTGACGCAACTCCAGCAAAACGTCCTTTCAAATGGGGAAAGCCCCATGTGAAAGGGCTTGCGTCAGTCTTACGCCTGCTGTGAGGCAGGCGCAGGATTTTGACGCAACAGCATCCTAAAAGTGACACAGTGAAATCTCATAGATTTCACTGCGTCACTATTACGGGGCTTTTTGCGGGGGAACGCCCCCTCTGCATACATTAAACCTGACGTAGGTATAATGTAGCCCAGGGGTTTACAAAGTGACGCATCTGCTTAGCCTCTTAAGTGCTGCGCCTATACCAACGGCCGACGGCACCACTACCTCGGGAGTGCTGCCGTCGGCCATTGGACGTTCCAGCTGCACCTGCGCAATGGAACGTTCAGCACTGGAGCTGGACGTTCCAAAGCAGCTAAGGTGTTAAATGCGTCACTTTGTAAATAGTGCGCAACAGGAGGCATGTTTTACGCCGCCGATGCGTCACAAAAAGTGACGCACCGGCGGCGTAAAGGTGACGCACGGCCTCATAAATGAGGCCCCAGGAGTTTAGGAGGTCTATTTTCTTCTCGAGTGACTCACAGAAGAGTCTGATCTCCCCCTGATTTGCCTCCGAAACAGAAAATACCTTTCTGATATCAACTGAGAGGGTAGAGAAAAGAGCTTCAAGAGATGCCACTGAAGACCCCTGATTCCATGCTCCTCAGAAATTTTTCCCACCTCTGTGCTGCCAGTGTCCGCCTTACTTTGGCCGGCTGGAATTTCCCCTCCCGGGAAAATACTGTTTTTTTCTAAAGCCATTATTAGAACCGGTCCTGGAGTTACAGGTCTATTTTCAGGTAAAGTTAGTGTAACAGGAAGTGGGCTACCAGCCGCCGCCCTCCTCTCCGAGAAGGGCCTTAACTCCAAGTGCCCTGCGGAACTCTGTCTGAGGGCCTCCCCCTGTTTGACCACATCCAGCACCAGTGGTTGAACTTTAAAGTAAGACCTTAGAGAAGGGGTAATCCTTACTTTCAAGTCCAAAGGGTTACTCTTAGCTCTGCCTGCTTTGATGCTCCTGCCCTTGATTTCACAGCGCTGGAAAGTTGAACCACTATTATCAATTTCCATGACAGGGGTGCTGCTTCCCTTCCCCTCGGTTACACTATTATTTGTGACGGATTTTCCATCAAAGGGCAGCTTGATATTTTTCCTGTCAGAATTCGGCTTTTGCCGACTCCTGCGCCACCTCACTGCGTTTCTTGCCTCTCCTTGCGCTTTTTGTTATGGGTACAGTGTTATTAACAAGGGCTGTACTGGGAATGCAAATGCTCCCCCAACCTCCCAGTACCTGCTCCGACCGGTTTTGCTGCGTGTGAGAATAGACAAGCTCACCGTCCTCTGTTGTGAGCGTTTTGCTGGTGAAAGCTGCACTAAGAAGGACCCCTGTACCTCAGATTGTTGTTGCTGCAACTGCAGGAGAGATGAGGTAAGCCTGCTACTCTCAGGGAGCATATACTCCCCCATCTGCTTTGAATGAACAACCTTCTCCAGGGTGGAAAATCGCCTTGTGCTGTCTCTGCTGGAATCAGCCAGGAGGAGCCTGCAAGTCTTAGCCGTCACCTTGTATAGCACTTGAGTATAAAGGGACAGGATAGGTTGCCCCAGGGGGTAGAAACTGGACTATACTAGTCGGGTAAATGGGGGAAGGGTTCTCTAGGGAGTGGAGGTGGGGGCGAGGGGATGGGGAATGCATGGGGTGGGGAGCATTGGGTTAAAAATAAAAAATAAATCCTCATTCACCGGGCCTCATTCACCTTTTAGTTTACTTTGGTTCTGTCGTGTCTGGTCTGGTCTCGGTTTTCTTGGAGACGTAGTCAACTTACAGTTCAGGGGCCTTATTTATGAAGGACTTGCGCCGCCGGTGCGTCACTTTTAACATGGGAAAAAGTGACGCACCGGCGGCGCAAGTCCTTCATAAATAAGGCCCCAGGTGTTTAAACCTCCATGAGTAAGATCAAGTTTTTATCCTGGAACGTTATTGGCCTGCGGGTAAAATCTAGGAGGGCTAAAATGTTGTCGTATTTTAAAGATTTTCCGGCACAGGTCATTGTCCTCTAGGACCGTCATCTTTTAAGAGAAGAGGTGTCTGCAATATTTAGAAATTTAAAGTGGGTGGAACACTTGATTAGCTCCAATCAGAGTGCGAATATTAGGGGTGTTGCCATTTTGATTAAAAAGCAAGCAAATGCTCGCATTCTAGAGTCTTTGGTAGATCCAAGTGGCAGGTGGGCTCTTGCAAAATTTACTATTCAAGGCTCTTTGTTTATTGTCGTGGGCTACTATGGCCCAAAACCAGGATGACCCCTCCTGATTGAAAACTATTTTCTCAAATCTTTTGGAATTCCCTGACTCAGTTATCATGGCTGGGGACTTTAACATAGTCTTTGACCCTAAACTGGATAAATCTCCAAGCAGTAAACCCAATGTTTTATCCAGGTCTCGGACATACTTTCAATCGATGATGGCACAGACCGGACTTTGTGACATCTGGAGGGACAGGGTGGGCTCCCAGCCAGGGATTTCTTTTTATAACAGCAAATATGGACATAAGTCAAGGATCAACTATATTTTGGTCAGCCATGACCTTGTGGGTAAAGTCAATGACATAGGGTATTTGACTCCCCATCTGTCAGATCATGCAGGTGTGTGGATGGATCTAGTCTTAGCAGTGAAGGTACAACAGAGGGCTTGGACGTTTGATAGGTCTCTACTTCTTGATGAACTCGAAATTAAGTATCTGTACCAGGAAACAGAGGGGCATATTATCAAGAACAGGAGATAAAATTATCGCCGCTTTATCGGTAGAAAACTGCAGATAAAGCGGCGATAATGGGCTTGATAATAGGCTCTATGGAATTCCAATCGAAGCCCATGTTAGATGTCTTCACATCTAACATGGGCTTCGATTGGAATTCCATAGAGCATATTATCAAGCCCATAATCGCCACTTTATCGGCAGTTTTCTGCTGATAAAATGGCGATAATTTTATCTCCTGGTCTTGATAATATGCCCCTCAGTCTTTTTTTAAGGTAAATCTTGGTTCAACAGAGACTTCTGCTGTATGGGATGCGTTGAAGGCCTTCCTGAGAGGTGTGGTCTCAAGCAGGGTTTGTCATAAAAACAGACATTATAGGGTGAAGGTGGCTCACATGGAGACCGAGATGAAGGTAGTGTAGCTATCCTTGAATACAGAGACTGTCCCTGAGAAGCTTCAAGAATATCTTTCCAAACTCGGCAATCTAAAGGATCGGTTGAATGCTAACATCCAGACGAGGATAACAAGACGGTGGGGGCCTGTAAACTTGCTTATTTTGAGTATGGAGAGGGTGCCGGCAAGCTTTTGGCATGGAAAGTCAAGTCTGACAGGACGCGAAATAACATAAAACAAATTCACAGATGAAGAAATCAGGGATATTTTTTTGCTTTCTTTTAGGAGTTATATAAAGAGGACAGTGCAGTGAATAAAACCACTGTCATGGAGTGGCTACGTGGGAGTAAGGTCACCTCTCTAAGTTCCTCTCAGTGAGAAGTTCTGGAGCTTGACATATCTCAGCAAGAGGTAAAGAAGGCGACATTTGCCTGTAAGAGAGGGAAGGCTGCAGGTCCTGATGGGGTCCCAGCCGAACTCTATAGATCTTTGGGGGAAGCAATAATTCCGACCTTGACAGCACTCTTCAATGAGATATTATCTAAGGGTGCTAGGCTCCTGGATTCATGGGGAGAAGCCACTATCTCATTGATCCTGAAAGCAGGGAAAATCCGGCAAATTGACCCATTTAGCTGCTAAACACAGACTACAACATTTTTGCAAAGATTCTGGCCGACAGACTGGGAAGAGTGGCGGGCGATCTGCTCCATCCTGATCAAAAGGGCTATGTGAGAGGCAGGAATCTAGCTGACCTCACTTATGATTTTGTCAGCGCTATAGATTTGGCCACCACTTACTCGCTTCCCCTCGCAGCAATGACATTAGATACTACCAAGGCCTTTGATAGGGTCAGTTGGGCATATCTCTCGGCTGTTATGGAAAAATTCAACTTTGTCCAAAAATGTGCCGAGTTATTCAGCTTATATATCAAGATCCTTCGGCGAGACTCCTGGTAAATGGTAGATTGACCAACCCCTTTAAGATTACCACAGGCACAAGACAGGGCTGCCCCCTCTCCCCACTTCTTTTCGGTCTGTATATCGAGCGCTTTGCTCAGTGTCTTAGAGAGGAGCCTGGTATTTTACCATTTAAGTTTGGGGCTTGGGAGAGGAAGGTAGCTCTGTATGCCGATGACGTCTTGATTCTTTCCTCTGATTTAGGGAGGTCTTTTACTCATGTCATCAGGTTGGCACAGGACTTTGGGCAGGTTTCCGGTTATGAGGTCAATGCAGAAAAGACAGAGGTCATCTCTTTTTTTAATATAACATAACATGACATAACATAACCTAACACTATCCCTTTACACTTCGAACAATCAGCTAAACATAGGCCTCAGCAAATTATTAATTTATTTGTTTGGGCCTATAGAGCCACAAGGATTTTCTGGAAGAAGCTGAGGCATAGGAGGGAGAAGGGGTTCTTGCTCTCACTGACCTGCAGTATTACACATGGGTGTTTCAGTTGTCCCACTCAAGAATGCTGCTAAAAACTCCAGATCATACGGGGTGGGGGCTATGTTCTCTGCTATGCTGCAGGGTGTGGGTTGTCACAGGAGGGTTTTCTTTTCAAATATGGAAACAAAAGTTTTTAAAAAAGGTCAGGCTGAAAGTCCTGCTGGGGATGGCTCGAGTTTGGGCTAGAATCAAACAGTGTACCAGTCTGGACTATTTTTCTAGTCGAGTCTCCCTGTGGGAGTCCCCAGGGATGCCAGATTGTCTGAAAGACAAACTAGTTACATTACTCAGAACAGTGGGATTAAAAGTGTGGGGGAATTGGCATATGATAGCTCAATCACATCATAGCTGTCATTACATAATAGGTTGGGAGAGGGCAAGTCCATGTTCAAATATTTACAGCTGCAGAGTTGGGCCCAGAACATGAAAAAACCCATAGGTATAGGAAACACTCTCGAGGGGCAGTAAGTGACATGACCGGTGGGGAAAAGAAAGGTTTTTTTCCTTTATTGGTCTATCAATCAATCTGATTTGATTTGATTTGATTTGATTGGGTTTTATAGAGCGCATAGCTACCCTAGGACATCCCAGCGCTAATGACCACGGTCCTGTAAGGTGAAGAATCATGGAAGAGTGCTCAGGGGAAGAGTAGGGTCTTTAGTCGTTTCCTGAACCTGAGGTGGTTGTGTTCTTGCCTCAGGGAAAGTGGGAGGGCGTTCCATAGTCTGGGGGCGTTGTACGAGAACAGGCGACCGCCTGTTCTGGCCTTCCTAATTCAGGGGACGTTTGCAAGGGAAAGGGAGTTAGATCTTAATTGTCTACTTGACTGTTGTTGTGTCACAAGTGGCCTGAGGATGGGAGGGCCTTCATTGTGCATTATTCTATGGGCAATGCACAGGGTCTTGAAATTGACCCGTTCTTTTACTGGCAACCAGTGCAGGCTTCTAAAGGCTGGTTTGGCCGAGTTCCTCGCTGTGGTTCCTGTGAGGATTCTTGCAGCCGCATTTTGTGCACATTGAAGTCTGTGGACTACAGAGGCTGGGGCCCCCAGATACAGGACGTTTCCATAGTCTAATCTGGAGTTCACCAGCCCCTGCATCAGGAGCTTCCTGGATTGGAGGGGGAGTAGGTGGAGAATCTTTCGTGCCATCTTTATAAGGCCGAAGCAGGTTCCCGCAGTTTTCCTAGCTTAAGTTTTAAAACTGAGATCCTGGTCCAGCCATATCCCTAGGCTCTTTACTTCGGATTTGGGGGTTGGTGGAGTTCCCATGCATGGTGGCCAGGGAAGGGGTGTGGGGATATTGTTTGGATTTCCCAGGAAGAGTATTTCTGATTTCTCTCCGTTCAGTTTTAACCGGGAATCGCACATCCACTGGTGCACCTTCTCCAGACAACTGAATAGATTAGAGAGGGCGTTGTCTGATTGGTTGAGGGAGACGACGAGCTGAGTGTCGTCAGCATACATTATTGATTTGATGCCAAAAGGCTTGACAACATCCTCGAGGGGTGACATGTATACATTAAAAAGTGTGGGGCTCAGGGAAGATCCCTGGGGCACCCCAAGCTTGAGTGACTGAGCCTTGGAGATGGAGTACCCATCTCCCACTTGAAAAGACCTGTCTTCAAGGAAGGATGTGATCCAAGCTAATGCGGAATCCGCCACTCCTATCAGCCCAAGACGGTGAACAAGGGTTGCGTGGTCCACCGTGTCGAAGGCGGCACTCAGGTCGAGGAGGATCACTGCCACTGATCCTCCTGCGTCCATTATGCCCCTAGCTTCTTCGACCACGGCTAACAGTGCGGTATCGGTCCCTTGTCCTGGTCTGAAGCCTGTCTGGGACTGGCGGAGGAGGTGATTGGTTTCTAGGAACTCAGAAAGTTGTTGGTTTGCTACTCTGTTGGACCCGGCCCATTAGGCAGGTTCACCCCTAGACTTTTTGCGTTTTCCTAGCCTATGTATGGAACCTGGTGTTGGTGATTTTAGGCCTCTGCGCACTTTTTCACTGTGGTACAGTGTAAAGTGCTTGAGCTCTCTGTGAATGAATGGTGAGTGACCTGCCCTCCCATAGGAATGAATGGGGAATCTGTATGCCCATGGTAGTTCCTGATGCGTGGGGAGTGCAGGGGCGAGTTTGGTATGAGAGAACTCGTGAGAATGAATGCTGCAAAATGATGTATGCAGCATGGCTGTGTCTAGTCTAGAAGTCCTACTTTTGGAAGTTGGCATATTTGTGTAAGTTGGTGCTAGCGTGTGATTGGCTGGTGAGCCTGGCCCAGAGTGCATGGGCCTGCTTGTGGATTGACTGTCTGGTTTGAGGATGACAGGGGCTGGAGAGCCCAGGAGGTTGTCTGAAGTCAGCCCATGGATGAAAGGCAGCATCTGCTGCCAGGGAAGTGGGAGGAGATGGCACCTGATAGTGAAGGGCTGTTCCTGTGTAACTACAAAGCTGGCTCCACCTCCCGCTGGGCGACTGACACCTCTGTCCCTGATACTGAAGGGGACTTCCCTCTAAACCAGTCCAGCTGGTTCTCACACTGCCTGCTTCAAAGGACTTCAAAGAACTTCAAAGGTTTTGCACTGTATAAAAAGGGGTTGTATCCCCTTCCAAATTGTTCTTGTTTTCAACTTGAATCTGCCAGGGGCTGCTGCTGCTTGAGCTCAGGGGAATCCCTGGCTCTGCCCAGCCCTGGGCACCTGATGGACTTTCCTGGACTCCTGGGGGACCCCTCTGCCTTGCTGGGCTGAGGGGGGGACTTTGCTTGCCCCTTGGAATCTCTGGGACCTTGTTGCAGCATGGAGGAGCTGCATTTGCCTGCAGGAAGCGCTGTGCTTCCCCCGGAGCGCCTGGGAGCGCTCTGCCTGTTTTCTGGCGCTGTAGAGAACTTTATTTGGATTAAAGCGCTGAGGAGCGCTTTGGCCGCCCTGGCGAGTGCCCACCTCGCTTATTGTTAATTTTGTCCGACTTTGGCTGCCCACGCCGTGATTGCCGCTGCCCGGGGCCAGGACGAGGACCAGGAGCTGCGGTAGCGAAGATCGAAGCCGCCGCGCTCCTATTGGCCCAGCGAGACGAGCCCCTCCAGTAACGCCGCGCTGGGATTGGCCCAGCGCCGCCGCGTCATCGCCGAGGCCGCGCCCTGATTGGCTGACGGCTCGGCATCTCCCAGGGGCTGGTCCCGGGAGCCGCGCTGTCATTGGCTGGCTCCCGGGCGTGTTTTGAAGATGGCCGGGATCACCGCCGGGCCCGGGGAGAGGAGTGAAGATGGCGCTGTATGGCAGCAGGTCGGCCGGGCCCCCGTGAGCTGAGGGAGCCCGGCGGCATTGGAGGAGAGGCAGAGACACGCGGCGGGGGCGCGAGGCACATTGACGGTGCCTGCCCCCACCGCGAGCGAGGAAGAGCCGCCGCCCGGAGGAGCCCGCCGGTGAGTCTGGGCTGGGGCAGGGCGAGGCAGAGAAGAGGGGAGGGGCGCCGGGACACGTCGTCGGTGTCCGCCCCTCCCGAAGCGCGAGCTCGCGCTCGATGCATGAAGCCACGAGGGCTTCAAGGGCGGCCCCGGTTGGCAGCGGGTCGCCCCAACGCGTGTAGAGCCCCGAGAGGCTCCTTGCCCCTAACGTGTGTTCAGAGCCATGGAGGCTCTAAGGGGGCAGATTTGTTTTATGGGCCCAGAGAGGCTCGGGGGCCATTTCCGTGACATCGAGCCCCAGAGGGGGCTCCAACGACCCCATAGATGTTCTACGAGCCTGCTAGGCTCAGAGGGGGTATTCCGCTGAGAGAGCCTGCATGGCTCAGAGGGGCCATATGTGTTTTTAAGAGCCTGTGTGGCTCCAACGTTTGACCAGTGTTGGCCAGAGCCTGTGTGGCTCCAACGTGCACAGTGTATGTGTCCCAGAGCCTGTGTGGCTCCAGCATGGCGCAGTTTGCGCCCAAGGGTCAGTGAGGACCCTGTCGCAGTTTATTTTATTGCGATGCCCAGGTGCCCAGCACTTTGTGGGCACCTGCCATGTTTAGGCTTTTTTGTACTTTGGACTGGCGCTGCATGGCAGCGCGCCCTGACTTTGGACCCAGGGCATCCTTGCCCCAACAAGGCCAGTTGGCCTAGGGACTGCCACAGGTAGTGGCTTATGTAGTGTTGGCACAATGTGATTTCTATGTTTTTAAATAGTAATTGCCTACTGTGTGTTTTTGCGCTATTGATTTATTAGGCACCTCTGAATGTTTATGCATTATGTGTCTTCCTTTCCATGCGCTGCACCTCTGAATGGTTAGTCATCATGTGTCTTCTTGCGCTGCACCCCTGAATGTAGTTTATTGCATCATGTGCTCTATCCTTACTCCTCTGAATGTAGGTTATTGCATCATGGGTAATGTGTCCTTTTCCTAGACCCCTAAATGCTGAGTGATACTTAGGTGGTTGTCTTTTCTACTCCTCTGAATGTAGGTTTATTGCATCATGAGTAATGTATTCTTTCTTAGACCCCTAATGCTGTGTGATACTTAGGTGGTTCTTCTTTCTTAGTACAGGTGGTCCTAGTAAGGTCCTGGTTCCTGTTACCAGTGGTTACTGGTTGTTATCTTTGTGATTACCATTTTATGTTTTACTATTTCATTCTAGAAGTGATTTTATATTCTACATTTTATCTAGAAGTGCTATATCTGAATATGACAGTGGCCCTTGTGGCCCTGTCTTGTGTACATAATCCCTGTGAATATTGCCTGTGCCAGTTGGCACAATGTATATGTGTGATTTTATCTGATGTGTTTTTACAATACAAAAGTTATTTTTATAATAACCTTGTGTGGAGTCTCTTCTGTGGTGTGCCTAGTATGTTGTTGCTGTTGTGCGCTGGCGCAAATGCTTTACACATTGCCTCCGAGTTTAGCCTTACTGCTTGTGCCAAGCTACCAAGGGGGTGAGCAGAGGTTATCTTGGCGTGTGACTTCCTTGCCCTGACTAGAATGGTGGTTTCTGCCTGGCTTTGGCGTCAGCCTTAGCCTACCAGAAATAGCCAGTTCTAACATTGTTGGTCAGCGGTGCGGATTTTGGACTTGTGTTTGCGCAGTGCCATAGCAACAACTGGCTACATTACAAAACTCTACAATTGTTTTTTCAGATAGTCACATGTTTGGGATTATTGTTTTTGATTTTTTTCCTCAAGAGTGTCATTTTCAAATGTGTTTCTGTGCTTTATGTTTAGTGGCAGATGAGAGAAAGTGACAGGGCGGGACGCCATTAGAGAGGGGGAGGTTCCCATAGATTAGGAATCCCTCGCTGGGTCCCGTGTCCAATCCCAAATCCTGTCCCTGTGTGGGTAGATGGAAGAGAGGGAGTGTGAGGAGAAATGACTAGCTCAGGAGGGTGGTTGTTCCCTGAGTGTAGTGTGTGTGTCTGGATTCCCCAGTGTGGTAGGATCCAGTGGTGGCAGCTTTAATGTGTCCAGTGTGTTAAATTCCCATTCCCCGCTCCCAGAGTTTGGTACCTGTGTCACGTGTGGTCAGGTTGAGTGATCAGGGGTGGTGGAAACTGCCTTACCAGTCCGAGGGGGGGGAGTTTGCGAATGAGTGATGTGCTGAACTGGAGGAGTTGGTGTGAGTTTTCTTTTTGTTAAAGAGCTTGCATGAGAGGTGTACCTCTGGTGGTGTGCAGGAGGTCCTGCAGAGGCACTGGATAAGAAGGTGGATGTCTGGCGGTGTGCTAGATGTCTTGCAGAGGCATTAGGGAGTGGTTCCAAAAGGAGTGGCTTGTGTATCTGATGATCCTGTAAAGGGGAAGAGGTTCATATGTAACCCAGCTTGGTCCCAGTAGTATGGTAGGGGTGTAGGGGCTCACGCCCTGTCTCAGTGGAGGCGGAGTGAGTGTGGGACGGTGTGTCCCACGTTGGCCTGAAACCCTATCTCAGGGCCTGGAGGGTTCCTTAAGGGAGCGCCAGGTCAGGGGCCTAAGCTGTACATAGGTCATTTGAGGAGGATCTTCCTGTGTCTAGAGGACGGGGGGTGTCTGTAACCAGAACTCCGGCGGTCCTAGTGTTGGGCAGTACCGCTCCTAAGTGGAGGGTGCAGAAGTCCTGGCTCGCTGAGCATTTGACCGTCTAGAGTGCCTGACCATTTGTGGGGCCTCTGGAGGTCGTTCCCCGAGGAGGGGGGAAAGCCGGGTTGGGGTGTGGCCTGACCTGATAGGGAGTACTGGAGGAGAGTGTGTCGCTGATACGCCGCTGGCGTGTGCTCTGTCTAGCCTGAGACATACTGGAACTGGAAGGGGGTGCAGAGGGACGGTGTCCTTACTTCTGACCCCGGTGTAACCTGAGGGTTTAGATCTTAGGTTGGGAGATTAGGAAACTTCTAGGTCAAGAGGAATCTCTACCAAAGTGGATCAGCTGAAGAGACTGAGGGGGCTGCCCTTGCTGTGTGTTCTGGGGCTCACCTGCAGTTTGTTGTTTTCACCAAGGTAGAGGAAAGGGGGCTTTGCTGTGTGCAGTGTCCCCCCACCTGCTTGAAGAGGAACTGTGCTGTGTGCTTTGTACCTCAGAAGTGAAATAGTTTCCAGGTGGTAGACCAGGGATGGAGTGAGGTCCTGATCTGGTAGGAGAATTGTGTTCTGGTGAGTGCTTTTCTGTGAGGGTGCGGAAACCCAGAAGTAGAGGTAGGGTGGGGCATTCTTGCCCGTGACCTCTGGTCAGCTTGAGGGTATGGTCCCTAGGCTGTTGGATCAGTGGTAGTTGTAGCTACACTGAGAGAGAGAGTGGAGCATGGCTATTGTGTGCCAGGGGTTACTACCCCCCACTCTGTGGATTAGTTAGGACCTGTGATTTGGATGGCCTATGGCCTGGTCTTGGCTGTGGATGACTAGTGTGTACCAGTGGGGTACCCTAGTTGAGTCAGAGAGTTATTATTTAGAGGAAACCATGTAGGTTCAGAGTGGCGAAAAACTGGACGGTGTCCCTGCTGTGCGAGGCCGTGTCCGTGGTTTTGTCGCCCAAAGCAGTGAAGCCCATCAGTGGTGTGATTGGTCTACCCTGCGTTTTGGCTGGAAGGGGGTTGTGTGGGACCCGGCCCATTAGGCAGGTTCACCCCTAGACTTTTTGCGTTTTCCTAGCCTATGTATGGAACCTGGTGTTGGTGATTTTAGGCCTCTGCGCACTTTTTCACTGTGGTACAGTGTAAAGTGCTTGAGCTCTCTGTGAATGAATGGTGAGTGACCTGCCCTCCCATAGGAATGAATGGGGAATCTGTATGCCCATGGTAGTTCCTGATGCGTGGGGAGTGCAGGGGCGAGTTTGGTATGAGAGAACTCGTGAGAATGAATGCTGCAAAATGATGTATGCAGCATGGCTGTGTCTAGTCTAGAAGTCCTACTTTTGGAAGTTGGCATATTTGTGTAAGTTGGTGCTAGCGTGTGATTGGCTGGTGAGCCTGTCCCAGAGTGCATGGGCCTGCTTGTGGATTGACTGTCTGGTTTGAGGATGACAGGGGCTGGAGAGCCCAGGAGGTTGTCTGAAGTCAGCCCATGGATGAAAGGCAGCATCTGCTGCCAGGGAAGTGGGAGGAGATGGCACCTGATAGTGAAGGGCTGTTCCTGTGTAACTACAAAGCTGGCTCCACCTCCCGCTGGGCGACTGACACCTCTGTCCCTGATACTGAAGGGGACTTCCCTCTAAACCAGTCCAGCTGGTCCCCCCACTGCCTGCTTCAAAGGACTTCAAAGAACTTCAAAGGTTTTGCACTGTATAAAAAGGGGTTGTATCCCCTTCCAAATTGTTCTTGTTTTCAACTTGAATCTGCCAGGGGCTGCTGCTGCTTGAGCTCAGGGGAATCCCTGGCTCTGCCCAGCCCTGGGCACCTGATGGACTTTCCTGGACTCCTGGGGGACCCCTCTGCCTTGCTGGGCTGAGGGGGGGACTTTGCTTGCCCCTTGGAATCTCTGGGACCTTGTTGCAGCATGGAGGAGCTGCATTTGCCTGCAGGAAGCGCTGTGCTTACCCCGGAGCGCCTGGGAGCGCTCTGCCTGTTTTCTGGCGCTGTAGAGAACTTTATTTGGATTATAGCGCTGAGGAGCGCTTTGGCCGCCCTGGCGAGTGCCCACCTCGCTTATTGTTAATTTTGTCCGACTTTGGCTGCCCACGCCGTGATTGCCGCTGCCCGGGGCCAGGACGAGGACCAGGAGCTGTGGTAGCGAAGATCGAAGCCGCCGCGCTCCTATTGGCCCAGCGAGACGAGCCCCTCCAGTAACGCCGCGCTGGGATTGGCCCAGCGCCGCCGCGTCATCGCCGAGGCCGCGCCCTGATTGGCTGACGGCTCGGCATCTCCCAGGGGCTGGTCCCGGGAGCCGCGCTGTCATTGGCTGGCTCCCGGGCGTGTTTTGAAGATGGCCGGGATCACCGCCGGGCCCGGGGGGAGGAGTGAAGATGGCGCTGTATGGCAGCAGGTCGGCCGGGCCCCCGTGAGCTGAGGGAGCCCGGCGGCATTGGAGGAGAGGCGGAGACACGCGGCGGGGGCGCGAGGCACATTGACGGTGCCTGCCCCCACCGCGAGCGAGGAAGAGCCGCCGCCCGGAGGAGCCCGCCGGTGAGTCTGGGCTGGGGCAGGGCGAGGCAGAGAAGAGGGGAGGGGCGCCGGGACATGTCGTCGGTGTCCGCCCCTCCCGAAGCGCGAGCTCGCGCTCGATGCATGAAGCCACGAGGGCTTCAAGGGCGGCCCCGGTTGGCAGCGGGTCGCCCCAACGCCTGTAGAGCCCCGAGAGGCTCCTTGCCCCTAACGTGTGTTCAGAGCCATGGAGGCTCTAAGGGGGCAGATTTGTTTTATGGGCCCAGAGAGGCTCGGGGGCCATTTCCGTGACATCGAGCCCCAGAGGGGGCTCCAACGACCCCATAGATGTTCTACGAGCCTGCTAGGCTCAGAGGGGGTATTCCGCTGAGAGAGCCTGCATGGCTCAGAGGGGCCATATGTGTTTTTAAGAGCCTGTGTGGCTCCAACGTTTGACCAGTGTTGGCCAGAGCCTGTGTGGCTCCAACGTGCACAGTGTATGTGTCCCAGAGCCTGTGTGGCTCCAGCATGGCGCAGTTTGCGCCCAAGGGTCAGTGAGGACCCTGTCGCAGTTTATTTTATTGCGATGCCCAGGTGCCCAGCACTTTGTGGGCACCTGCCACGTTTAGGCTTTTTTGTACTTTGGACTGGCGCTGCATGGCAGCGCGCCCTGACTTTGGACCCAGGGCATCCTTGCCCCAACAAGGCCAGTTGGCCTAGGGACTGCCACAGGTAGTGGCTTATGTAGTGTTGGCGCAATGTGATTTCTATGTTTTTAAATAGTAATTGCCTACTGTGTGTTTTTGCGCTATTGATTTATTAGGCACCTCTGAATGTTTATGCATTATGTGTCTTCCTTTCCATGCGCTGCACCTCTGAATGGTTAGTCATCATGTGTCTTCTTGCGCTGCACCCCTGAATGTAGTTTATTGCATCATGTGCTCTATCCTTACTCCTCTGAATGTAGGTTATTGCATCATGGGTAATGTGTCCTTTTCCTAGACCCCTAAATGCTGAGTGATACTTAGGTGGTTGTCTTTTCTACTCCTCTGAATGTAGGTTTATTGCATCATGAGTAATGTATTCTTTCTTAGACCCCTAATGCTGTGTGATACTTAGGTGGTTCTTCTTTCTTAGTACAGGTGGTCCTAGTAAGGTCCTGGTTCCTGTTACCAGTGGTTACTGGTTGTTATCTTTGTGATTACCATTTTATGTTTTACTATTTCATTCTAGAAGTGATTTTATATTCTACATTTTATCTAGAAGTGCTATATCTGAATATGACAGTGGCCCTTGTGGCCCTGTCTTGTGTACATAATGCCTGTGAATATTGCCTGTGCCAGTTGGCACAATGTATATGTGTGATTTTATCTGATGTGTTTTTACAATACAAAAGTTATTTTTATAATAACCTTGTGTGGAGTCTCTTCTGTGGTGTGCCTAGTATGTTGTTGCTGTTGTGCGCTGGCGCAAATGCTTTACACATTGCCTCCGAGTTTAGCCTTACTGCTTGTGCCAAGCTACCAAGGGGGTGAGCAGAGGTTATCTTGGCGTGTGACTTCCTTGCCCTGACTAGAATGGTGGTTTCTGCCTGGCTTTGGCGTCAGCCTTAGCCTACCAGAAATAGCCAGTTCTAACATACTCGCTCTGCAATTTTGCTAATTGCCGGTAGCAGTGAGATCGGTCTAAAATTAGATGGATCCGTGGGATCTAGATGCGGTTTTTTTATGAGAGCCTTGACTGTGGCTTTTTTCCAGTTTGCCGGGACTGTGCCATTTTTAAAAGAGGCGTTGATCAGGTTGGTGAGAGGGGGGGCTATGGTGGAAGCAACTTGCTTCAGTTTACTGATCGGAGCTGGATCTGATGGAGCACCACTTTTGACCTTATGTAGGACGTTAAGAAACGTTTCGGTGGTGATTTGGGGGAAGGAGGATAGCCTCGGGGTGTCTTGGAGAGGAGGGAGACTAGGGCATCCTTGTGAGATAGGAGGAGCTGGCAGGGAGGTCAAGATTTTTTCGATTTTTGCCGAGAAAAATTCGGCCATCTGGTTACATTTTACGCCATCAACGTCTGGAGATGACGGTGGGTCCTGTATTTTGGTGAGGAGTTTAACTATTCGGTAGGTCTCTTTTGCGGAATTGGCCGCTGAGGCTATTTGATCCTCGAAGTAGGAGGCCTGTGCTGTTTTTAATGCGTTTTTATAGAGCCTAATATGGGTTCTGTATTCACTTCTGTCTTCTGAGTTCCAGTTCTTTCTCCATTGGCGTTCGAGCCTTTTGCCTTTCTTTCTTAGTTCGCGTAGTTCCTCAGTGAACCACGGTAGTTTGGAGGATTTCCTGCTGGATGGGAGAGTTTTGAGTGGCAGGACTGTATTAAGGGAGTCGTTAATCCATTTATGTAATTGGATTTCAGCTTTAGAAGGATCTGGGTCTACCGTTGGTAGAGTGGAAGACAGAGAGCGTTCCCATAGGATTGTGTCCAGTTTTTTCCATGGGCGTGATGGGACCCGGGGGCGAGGAGTATCCGACATCTTCCCTGGAAGTTGGAGTTTAAAAGGAACCAAGAAGTGGTCTGACCAGGGGAGGGGCAGAGGGGTTTGAGCGGAAAGTTTGGAAAGGTTGGAAAAAATGGGATCCAATAGATGTCCTTTCGTATGGGTGGGTTCATTGCTGAGTAGTTGTAGATTAAGGGAAATTAGATCGGTTTTTAAATCTGTGGCAAGTTTGTTGCCTTGATTATCGAAGTGGAGATTTAAGTCTCCAAGGATTGTGAAATTTGGAGTCACGCAGGCCAGAGAAGAGATGGCGTCCATAAGGGAATTTATGAAACACCCTACCTGTCCTGGAGGGCGGTAGATTAGGACCCCAGATAGTGTGGTAGATGGTGGCAGGTGTAAAGAAAAAAGAAAATTTTCACTATCTAGAATGGGGCTGTCTTTAAACTGACATGAGAGGTTGTCTCGATAGATAATCGCTATACCCCCTCCCGTACCCATCGGTCTGTTGAGGGTTTTAATGAGGTACCCAGGAGGTAGTGCTTGGATGATGTCCGGGTCGGAGCTTGCGGATAGCCAAGCTTCTGTTAAGAACAGAACGTCAGTGTCCGACTCTGTTAGTAGTAGGTTAATTTCTGTCTGGTGCTTTGGGAGTGACCTGCAGTTCAGCAGGGCCATCTCAAGGCGGGCTGGTTCGGGATGGGGGGAGGGCGTAAACCTGTAGGCGCAGTTCGGGCACCTTGGAAGCTCATCCTCCGGGTTAATGGGTCCGTTGCATCTAGTGTTTAACGGTTCTCTGAGTTGGTGCAGAGTTTCTTGTGAGTATTTGATTCGATGGGGGTCAAGACCGGCCGGGAGTGTAGGCTCTGGGCTCGTTCTGGCGCGGACGGGCGCAGACGGGCTTGCCTTAGGCGCTCCCGCTGCGCTTCCGCCATAGGCACATTTTATAGTGGTTGATTGAGGGAGGGGACAGGGGGGTGTGGCCAAACAAGTGGGCGTGGCCTGAGTCCTCGCGCTGCGAGCGTCAGAGGAGTGGATCAATTAGGGGTCAGCCGGCAGCGTTAGAGTCCGCTACCTGAGCTGGGTGAAGTGCTCGATTCTAAGCAGTTGCAGAATGCTGTGGTGAGTTTTTAAAAGCTAGCACAAGTAAATCAGTGACAGTTTTCAATTTTTAAAAAGCAAATGCAATGCGCTACGCGCTCTCCTGGCTTCCGCCTCAGAAGTGTGATCAATGGGCTACCTGGCGCTTTTACTCAGCGTTAAGTAGTCGTCTCCGGGGGGCGTGGCCAAACAAGTGGGCGTGGCCTGAGTCCTCGCGCTGCGAGCGTCAGAGGAGTGGATCAATTAGGGGTCAGCCGGCAGCGTTAGAGTCCGCTACCTGAGCTGGGTGAAGTGCTCGATTCTAAGCAGTTGCAGAATGCTGTGGTGAGTTTTTAAAAGCTAGCACAAGTAAATCAGTGACAGTTTTCAATTTTTAAAAAGCAAATGCAATGCGCTACGCGCTCTCCCGGCTTCCGCCTCAGGAGTGTGATCAATAGGCTACCTGGCGCTTTTACTCAGCGTTAAGTAGTCGTCTCCGGGGGGCGTGGACAAACAAGTGGGCGTGGCCTGAGTCCTCGCGCTGCAAGCGTCAGAGGAGTGGATCAATTAGGGGTCAGTCCGCAGCGTTAGAGTCCGCTACCTGAGCTGGGTGAAGTGCTCGATTCTAAGCAGTTGCAGAATGCTGTGGTGAGTTTTTAAAAGCTAGCACAAGTAAATCAGTGACAGTTTTCAATTTTTAAAAAGCAAATGCAATGCGCTACGCGCTCTCCCGGCTTCCGCCTCAGGAGTGTGATCAATGGGCTACCTGGCGCTTTTACTCAGGGTTAAGTAGTCGTCTCCGGGGGGCGTGGCCAAACAAGTGGGCGTGGCCTGAGTCCTCGCGCTGCGAGCGTCAGAGGAGTGGATCAATTAGGGGTCAGCCGGCAGCGTTAGAGTCCCCTACCTGAGCTGGGTGAAGTGCTCGATTCTAAGCAGTTGCAGAATGCTGTGGTGAGTTTTTAAAAGCTAGCACAAGTAAATCAGTGACAGTTTTCAATTTTTAAAAAGCAAATGCAATGCGCTACGCGCTCTCCCGGCTTCCGCCTCAGGAGTGTGATCAATGCATCAATCAATCAATCACAGCATTTATATAGCGCGCTACTCACCCGGGAGGGTCTCAAGGCGCTGGGGGAGAGGGGTATGTTACTGCTCGAACAGCCAGGTCTTGAGTTGCTTCCTGAAGGAGAGATGGTCTATAGAGGAAGCTATTGATGAGGACTTCAAGTTAGCTGAAGAATTGTCGGGGGCATCCATGCCAGATGAACAGTGGAAAGACATGTGGGAAACTTCCTTTAACATTCTGTTTGCTGCTGTAAAACCAGCTTGGCTTAGGGGAAACCACATGTTTACCACCCACAGGGCCTACCTATCTCCATCAAGATTGTCTAAAATATCAAAGGGACTTCCGTTCAGCTGAAAGAAATGTGATCGTCAAAGTGCTTCTGACATCCATATGTTTAAAGATTGTCCAGTGATAATGGACTATTGGGAAAAAGTAGGGACAAACATTGCTGACATTTTGGGATTTCAAATCCAAATTACTCTAGCTTTGATATTTTTTGGCATATCTAGTGAGATAACGAGCCCTGCTAGGGGGTACCTTTTCTATGCAATCCTGCTGGCTCGGAGAAAAATGTGTACGCTCCGCTGACCGCTCACTCGCCACCGTCCTGCGCATCCGAAGAACAACCACCGGCGGGAGATCCTTCTCCCACCTCACCGGCAAGACATGGAACACCCTCCCACTGAGCCTACGACATACCCAAGACCTGCTGACCTTCAGGAGGACACTAAAGAACTGGCTGTTCGATCAGTAGCGGCCCCCACCTCCCCCCCCAGCGCCTTGAGACCCTCATGGGTATGTAGTGTGCTTAACAAATGACTGATTGATTGAGAGATGGGTTTAAGTTGCACCCCCTACACACTTGGAATGGCTGTCCTCTTTATTCAAAACATCTAGGACAGATCTGGATAGATAGCAGGATAGCAAGAAGAAAGCTCTATGGGATTGTTTATAAGTTGGGCTAAGCGTTAGTTTTTGGGGATTATAATGAAGGATTTTAAGTGGTTACGCTTAAAATATGGATCCTATGATTAGGCCTCTCTGAAACTCTCTGACTGTGTTGCGCCTCGCCCCCGATTCATCTTTGTGTAGGCCAACCTCAACAGTCATCCGTTATACTCAACTGCAGGAGAGTGCGACCACCCCTTCCCAACATGGGCCCAGTGACTTTTTTAGGGCTGTTGTCTACTGGTTGGAGGTGCCTCCTGGTCCCCTTTTGATAGCCTACGTCTCCTTAACACTGAGTAATGGTAGTGACGGCCTATTCTATCAACTGAGGCCTGAGACGAATGAGGATGAAAAAAAAAGAGTGAAACAAAAGAAGGACCACAATTAGTAATACACAGAGATACATGAAAAAAATGTGATTGTGTGGTACAGTCCTGCAGACAGCAAAGAGAAGGCATGTAGTGACACCTGAAATGGAGAAAAAGCTTAGGAACAATAAAACCAGAAAAAATACAAAATGCTGCTTCATGAAAATGTGGTGGCGCAGTATTGTAGTGGCCTCAAGAGTTAATTCACCTTTCAGAGCATGCCTCATTGGAAGGAAACCATGAAAATGCCAGGAAAGTAAACAAGCAATGTGCCATCACTTACAATTCCCAGGTCCTACATTGAAAATGGCCTTCATGCAGGTGGTAACTATGCCAACTACCCAATAGCTGAAATGAAGTGTCCCTAGGTCAGTCCAAAAAAGGCCAGATGCTGCTCTCATCTCTTGTGCTGATGCACAAACAAGTTAGCTAACGCCACGCCCAACATTTGCTTCAGGTGCAGAGGTGTGTGTGTGATGTCTAGCATAGGATTAGCACTGAAAGCATACACCTGCAGTAAAAAAATGCTATGCCTCGAAACTTTTCAATGCATTCCAGGCATTGGATGTATACTGCACAAGCTATGTGTGAAATGTTTGGGGAAGTAAAAACATTTCTCCAAGTTAGCTAATGCTTCAAGAAGGCATCATTTTTTTATGCAAAGCCCAGTCTTAATATCTTAGTACATCGAGCTTTGTGTCAAAAACTACGGGCCTCATTTACAAGGCTATTGTGCCACAGGTCCACCACTTTTTGTGATGCCCCGGTGGCACAGTGTGCTTGCCCATATTTACAAGGCCACTTAAAGTCAACTTGTGTGATTTTCACGGCCTTGTAAATATGGGAAACTGTCTTGCTTTACTCTGCATGAAAGAAATATTCTAAGGGTGTTGCCCTGTGTGTTCCCAAGCAACATCCATGGAATATGAAACATTCCCAGATTTACAAAGTTTTGTAAATTTGGGAATGCGTCCGAATTTTACACGTCCCTGGGGAGGTGTAGGAGTGGTGCAACAATAAGCAATACTTTAACTTCTCCTTGTTTTTCCTCTTTCTATATGTGCTGCACTCTGCAGCATGCATAGAAAGAGGAAAATGCCATTGATGATTATTTTTGTACTGGAAGGTGTCCCTTCTTGCACAATGTATCCTATGGATTTTAGGGCAATCCCACACCTGGTAAGGTTGGAGTAAGCAATGTAGTAACGGTGGGTAGGTGAAACCTGGTTAACTCTCCTGAGTATGAGGGATCTTGCACAATAACAAATCATCCCCGCAACACAGACAACCTTACAACATGACACAAGGGTGCCTGCTTTTGCACATTGCAGCCAATTGTGCGCCAGTGCAGATGAAAGCAAATGGATGTGTCACATTGTTGTTGATATGGCGCATCCCTCTGCTTATAAAATGACTCAGCTCGGTGCAGCAAAGTGGCTTGCGGCCCCATGCTGTTTTATTGTTTTGTAAATGCGGCCCAATGGGTGTTGGCAGTGATCCACCCAATTCACACTCATCTAATGCCACCTTGCAGGAAAGCAGCACAAAACACCACTCGTTTTGAGAAATGCACACCTTTCCAGTCCAAAAAACCTTCATACTGGAAATTAAATTCTCTTCCAAAGCGTTTTGCCACATTGAATTACTTTGCGTACCTTTGTGCCATTGCTGAGTCTTAGTAAATCTTCCCCAAGCTGGCTTGGGTTAATGAAGGATATATCCCTTGAGTGAACTAGAATGCAAATATTTTAGTCCACAAAGGATAACAGAGGTGCTGCCCATGGAAATGGGCATTTTGCTGTCAGCTCTGGTATATGCTCTGAGGTACAACAAAAAGCCTATAGGTACAAGCATTATACAACCAACTTACATATGTTCTATGAAATGAAATGAAATTAAATGAAATGAGGGTTTTTATAAAGCGCGTGTATGCCAATGGCGTCTTAGCGCTGAACTATCAAAGGAACCGGGAATAAAGTGGAGGGGATAAAGCAGAAATAATGCAGCTGGAGTTAGAACAACCAGGTTTTTAGATCACGCCTAAATTGAGATAGTTTTTTTGAGTTTTAAGATGTAGGGGCATAGAATTCCATAACTTGGGGGCTAGGTATTGGAAACTTCTACCGCCCCATTTTTGCGTCCTTATCCTAGGGACTCTTAACAAGGACGCTGAGGCGGAGCGAAGATTTCTTGTTGAGATATAGCAGTCCACGTATTGTCTGATTTGTCCTGGTCCATTGCTATATAAAGCCTTGTGTAGGATACACATCAACTTAAATTTGATCCTAGCGGTAATCGGGAGCCAGTGGAGTTGCTCTCGAATCGCCAAGCTGATGGAACTGAATTTAGGTAGATTCAACAATAGCTGCGCCACTGTATTCTGTAGAATCTGTAATTTGTGTATTACACTTTGTTTGGCACCAAGATATAAAGAATTACAGTAGTCGATTTTCGACAAGATCAGCGCAGTGACTACCCTCTTCCTGAGAGACATCGGAATAAAGGGAAGAATTTTCCTAAGGATCTTAATTATGTAAAAACATGAAGACGTAATACTATTTACCTGGTCAGAAAGGGAAAGCTGAACATCTTCTATAATCCCCAGGTTCTTTACCTTCTTCACGGGACTAGGGCAGACTCCTGCTGTGTCCGGCCACCAAGTGGTGTTCATGAGAGAAGTATCCCCTCCAAATGTCAGTACCTCCGTCTTCCCAGTATTAAGTTTTAAGCAGTTGCTCTGCATCCAATTTATAATATGTGCCATGCATGAGTTAAAGCGGGCTGCTACGTCCTCCAATGGGTCAACCAAGGAGATGACAATTTGTGTGTCGTCTGCATAGCAAATTGTTGTGAAACCAAAGGAGCGAATGAGTTTTGCCAGGGGAGCTACATATATATTGAACAGGGTGGGCGAAAGTGCCGAGCCCTGAGGTACTCCACATGGTATTAGGAAGGAAGGGGATTAATGTTCACCTAATATCACAGTTTGTTGTCTGTCAGCCAAATAAGTTTTAATTGTATCTGCAGCCCTATCTATAGTACCTATTTCTGCCAGCCGTTGAAGGAGTATCTGGTGGTCCACCGTATCAAAGGCGGCAGATAAATCAAGCAATACCAATATTGCCTTCCTGCCCTGGTCCATTTGGACACGTATACCTTCAGTAGCTGCGATCAGCGCAGACTCCGTACTATGGCGTGGTCTAAAGCCGTGTTGTGCTTGATCCAATACATCATGAGTTTCAATGTATGACAGGATGGGCCCAATGTCGCGTGAGTAGGAGAGTATTGCAGGCCAGATATTGTGATCACTTAATGATGGACTTGGCCCTTTTTGCCGGTTTATGCCCAAACATTTAGCTTCTTCCTCCTATTATGCCCGGCCTATTTTTGTTGTCCTTAGGACTCTGGGCACAGTACCATTGCTATTCAGTGCTAAAGTGCATATTATCTCTGTATAAATTTTGATTATGATTGGTTATCCACGATTGGCACATTTGATTTACTGTTAAGTCCCTAGTAAAGTGCACTAAGTGTGCTAGGGCCTGTAAATCAAATGCTACTAGTGGGCTTGTAGCACTGGTTGTGCCACCAACATGAGTAGCCCTGTAAATGTGATCATGACTGCTGTGTCTGCGCGCAGTTTTAAACGGCCATGTTGCACCCACTTGTAAGGCCCTAACCTTCACCTTTCTTACCTGTAAGGCACCCCTCTGGTTGGCCAAAGTTACCCTCATGGGCATGGTGCAGTTTATGTGAAAGGTAGGACATGTACTGGTATGTGTGACATGTCCGGATAGTGAAATACTGCCAATTTCATTTTTCACGGTTGAAAGGCTATCTAGGATAGAATGGGAGATACATCTTACATGTACAACTTCCCATTGGGACAAGATGGAGAAATAAAGTTTAGGCTTTCTGAACTGAAATTTATAACACATCTTTTAGCAAAGGTAATTTTAAAATTGTGTGTTTGAAAATGCCTCTTTTAGAAAGTAGGCTTTTTCTTGTTTAACCATTCCGTGCACCTCTGCCTGTTTGTAGATTGACTGTCTGGTTTTGGAGTGACAGGGGCTGGGGATGTGCAATCACTGTAGACAGCCACTGAATGAGGGGGGCTACTGTGTGCCTGGCCCGTCCTGGATGACTCGGAGCTGAGATGAATGGGGCTTGGTTGCATTTAGAGTAGTGGGAGGAGTTTTCATTGCACCTGAATGGGCCTGTATCCCTTGCACAATGGTGTCACCACCCCCTGTGGTCATACTGCACTAGTGAGGATTAAACTGGGTTGGACTGGGCTCCGAGACCCTTGCACAAAGAAGAACAACGACAAAATGGGGTATAAGTAGTGTACATTAAACCCCAGGACATTAGATCCCTTCTGGACTCAATCAATCAATCAATCAGTGACACTTATAAAGCGCGCTACATACCCGTAGGGTCTCAAGGCGCTGGGGGGGGGGGGGGGGTGCCGCTACTGCTCGAACAGCCAGGTCTTCAGCTTCTTCCTGAAGGAGAGGTGGTCTTGGGTCAGGCGCAGGTCGGGAGGGAGGGAGTTCCAGGTCTTGGCGGCCAGGTAGGAGAAGGACCTTCCTCCTGTAGTCGCTCTTCGGATGCGGGGGACGGCGGCGAGGGCGTGGTTGGCTGATCGGAGGTGGCGTTTGGGAGCGTAGAAGTTGAGTCGGCTGTTGAGGTAGCTCGGGCCTTAGTCGTGTAGGGCTTTGTGTGCGTGGGTGAGGAGGCGGAAGGTGATTCTTTTGTTGACGGGGAGCCAGTGAAGGTCTCTCAGATGTCCGGAGATGTGGCTGGTTCGTGGGATGTCGAGGATGAGTCTGGCTGAGGCGTTCTGGATCCGCTGGAGTCTCTTCTGGAGCTTGGCGGTGGTACCGGCGTAGAGGGCGTTGCCGTAGTCCAGTCGGCTGGTGACGAGGGCCTGGGTGACGGTCTTCCTGGTCTCGGTGGGGATCCACCAGAAGATCTTCCGTAGCATGCGTAGGATGTTGAAGCACGCCGAGGAGACGTTGTTGACTTGCCTGGTCATGGAGAGGGAGGAGTCCAGGATGAAGCCCAGGTTGCGTGCGTGGTCTGTCGGTTTGGGTGCGGTGCCCAGGGCGGGAGGCCACCAGGAGTCGTCCCAGGCGGAGGGCGAGGAGCCCAGGATGAGGACCTCCGTCTTGTCCGAGTTCAGTTTCAGGCGGCTGGTCGTCATCCACTCGGCCACCTCTTTCATCCCTTCGTGCAGGTTGGCTCTGGCGGCGGCGGGGTCGTTGGTCAGGGAGAGGATCAGCTGGGTGTCGTCGGCGTAGGAGATTATGCTGAGGTTGTGTTTGCGTACGATGGCCGCGAGGGGGCTCATGTAGACGTTGAAGAGGGTGGGGCTCAGAGATGATCCTTGAGGGACGCCGCAGATGACTTCGGAGGCCTCTGACTTGAACGGTGGTAGGCGGACTCTCTGTGTTCTTCCGTTGAGGAAGGAGATGATCCATTCCAGCGCCTTGTCCTGGATTCCGATGTTGCTGAGGCGCCGTACTAGTGTGCGGTGGCAGACCGTGTCGAATGCCGCGGAGAGGTCTAGGAGGATGAGGGCCACTGTTTCTCCATTGTCCATCAGGGCTCGGATGTCATCGGTGGCGGCGATGAGGGCGGTCTCGGTGCTGTGATTGGCTCGGAAGCCGGACTGTGAGGGGTCGAGGGATCCGTTCGTCTCGAGGAAGGCGGCCATCTGCTTGTTGACGGTCTTCTCGATGACTTTAGCTGGAAACGGGAGGAGCGAGATGGGGCGGTAGTTCTTGAGGTCGGTGGGGTCTGCTGTTGGTTTCTTGAGTAGAGCGCTGAGTTTGGCGTGTTTCCAGCTCTCAGGGAAGATGGTGGTGTCGAAGGATGTGTTGATGATGTCTCGCAAGTGGGGTGCGATGACAGCGTCGGACTTGTTGAAGACGTGGTGAGGGCAGGGGTCGGTCGGTGATCCGGAGTGGATGGAGTTCATCGTGCGGATGGTGTCTTCGGTGCTGATCGGGGTCCAGGCGTGGAGGGTGGTGGTGGGGGGTGGTTGTTCGGTCATGGTGTGCGTTGGTTGGTTGTTGAAGCTGTTGTGTATGTCCGCGATCTTGTTGTGGAAGTATGAGGCGAGGGAGTTGCAGAGGTCTTGCGATGGGGTGATGTCGTTGTTTCCTGCACTGGGGTTGGAAAGCTCTTTCACGATGTTGAAGAGTTCCTTGCAGTTGTGTGCGTTGTTGTCCAACCGGTCCTTGAAAGCTGTTTTCTTGGCGGCGCGGATCAGCTGGTGGTGTTTCCGGGTGGCAAGTTTGAAGGAGGTCCTGTTGTCCGGTGTCGGTTCCCTTCTCCAGACTTTCTCGAGGGCTCGGCAGTTCTTCTTGGAGCTCTTGAGTTCGTCGGTGAACCATGGGGCCTTCTTGCTGCCGGGTCTGCTAGGCGGGGTCTTCAGTGGGGCGAGTTCGTCCGCGCAGTTGCTTATCCACTTCGTGAGGTTGCCGGCGGCCTGGCTGGGGTTCGCTGAGCTGGCAGGAGGGTGCTGGCTCAGGGAGGTGGCGAGCTGGTCTGCTGTGATCTTGTTCCAGCTTCTGCAGGCGGCCTGTTGCTGGTGTTGGTGGGTCGTCGTTCTCTTGAAGGTGAAGTGGACGCAGCTGTGGTCCGTCCATTGAAGCTCTGTGGCGTGGCTGAAGTCGATGTCTGTGCTGGAAGAGAAGACTGCGTCGAGTGTGTGTCCGGCGAGGTGGGTGGGGGTGGACACCAGTTGCTTGAGTCCAAGGTTGGCGAGGTTGTCGAGCAGGGTGCTGGTGTTGCGGTCGTTGTTGTTCTCCAGGTGGAAGTTGAGGTCCCCCAGGAGGATGTAGTCCGCGGAGGGGAGGGAGTAACCTCAGGAGGAACCTTTGCCAAGGAGAAGAGCTGGAGAGCTGTGATGAGGAGTACTGACCCTTTGCTATGTGGGGTTGGCCTGTGGTTGCTATGTCTGCCAAAGAAAGGACAAAGACTGGAACTTTGCTATGAACTAAGCATTGGCGAATTTTGCGAATTCGTGATCCGCGAATTTGCGGATTTGCGAATTTGCAATCTAAAAAATTCGCGAATTTGTGTGAATTTGCAGATTTTTTTATTTTTGCGTGTTTGTGGGTGTTCACGGGGCACTTTGCGTGTTCGCGGGTGTTCGCGGGCCGCTTTCCGTGTTCGTGAGTTTTTTTTTTTGCCTGGTTAATCACTGCCACTCTCTCGTTTTTTATGCGCTTCTGCCCTCTGTACCACTCGTTTCTGTGCCCTTCTGCCCACCGCCCTACTCATTTTTTATCCCCTTCTGCCCTCTATCCCACTTTTGTGCCCTTCTGCCCTCAGCCCCACTTAGAATGGCGCCGGCAAGCTGCCAGCGCCATTCTAAAATAGCTACAAAGAGCTTGGGGTGATTAATGATTGTGTAACTGAATTTGAACTTCAACTCGAGCACCTACTTTACTCTATCTATTAGAGCTTCCTGTTGAAGCTGACTTTTGTAACTATTTTAGAATGGCTCTGGCAGCTTGCCGGCGCCATTCTAAAAGAGTTACAAAAGTCAGCTTGAACTTTCGACCCAATCTGTTCCGCTCGCGTATTTTGCGGGAAATTCGCGAATCTCGCGGATTGCGAAATTACCGAAAATCCGCAAAATCCGCGAGCAGAACGGATTTTCCACCCATGCTTACTATGAACCTCCTTGAAGAAGAATCTCCAAGGGCCTGTGGGTGCTGGCCTCCTGTTCTGAAATCTCAGGGACACAAAGACCTCACTCTCAGCTACCCTGAACTCTATTACTGAGAGTTCCGACCTGCCAGGAGGTGCCTTTTCCAGTTTGGGCCACTGGAGCTTGTTTCTGCTGTTGTGAGCTGGATAAACCTAAGATAAGTAGGAAAACCTATCTCTGACACCTTCTGCGATACCGCTGTAATACCGCCACCTGCACCGAGGCCAGGAACACCGCTCGTGAAGTACACGACACACCGCCCGGCCCGCACCACAGCTCCAATGCCTTTCAACGCCTGCTGACGCCTGCCGTTATTGGCATCTCCCAATGCCAGTGCTCGCTCCGACTCCATCATCGGCAGCTCCTTCATCCGATGACTCTACAAAATTGCACACTTTGCATCGTCACCGTAACCGGTACCTCACCACCAAAGCAATCGTCCTGGACTCAACACTTCACCTCCTCGTGGACACGATGCCTCACCACCCCCTGGCAGCCAGGGAGCTGACCTCAACTTCAGCACCAGTGTCTCACCTCACCAAAGCTGTACATCATCATAGACTAAATTTCCAAGGTACTGTTTGTTGGGGGGTCCGTGCGATTCCATGCCCCATGCTATGCTACTTACAGTCTGCGCCATACTATGGATTTATTGCTGTCACAACATTGTAATAGCCCCAGGTGGAACTATTTTTTTTCTTCAAGCTTTATTTTTGCAATAACTGTTCCAAAAGTCATATCCTATTACCGGTATGTTGGATTTTTGTCATTTTGGTCTTGTTGAGTTTAGATAAAGATATTGTATTTTTCCTAAACTGGTGTGGTGTCCATTTGTGGTGTTCTCACTGTATTATTGTATGTTTTGAGTACAAATACTTTACACATTACCTTTGAGATAAGCCTTTCTGTTCTGGCCGCTACCAAGAGGGTGAGTAGGGGTTACCTAAAGTATGTACCCCCCTTATCCTGACTAAAAGCATGGGGTCTCTTTCGGGAAAAAGGTACCTACCTCTGCCAACTATGGACCCCCATTTCTATCACTTAATAATAGGTTTCCTCAAGCAGCATAGCGTGACCTGTAGTAATAAGAATATTGTCAACATTCAAAGTATCTGTTGTGTTGTCAGGGTTCAGCCAGAAGTAGCAGATCAGTTCTTTGAATAAAGAATGTGGTGAAGGGGGTCAGTCGATGGAAGTGCTGCTGGATAACCTGGGCCTGAATTATACATAGCTTTTTGAGGGTGAAGGACGTGGCCCTTAGGGGCCACGTGGGTTACTTACAACCACCTGCTATGCCTTCCCAAGAATGAGGAGTCGGTCAGACAGCAAAGAGTACAAACAGTTTGTTTATTAGCAAACTCTGCAGAGGAGTCCATCATGCACCCTAAGATGTCTGCCGAGGGGTTGGCCCCCCCAACAGCCTACAGTGAATAATCATTCCTCTCATGTAGCCCCAACCAAGCCCACAATGGAAAAATACAGGCCTGGGCTGAACATAAACAAAGAGGCACAGTAGGAAGAGCTAACACCCGCCAGATGGGTACACGTTATCACGGCCTTACGGCCATGATACTTGGTCTCAGCATCTCCTAACGTGGGAGCAGAAATTACACATTCAGATAGGCATGCAAGGGCAGAATGGCCTATTCTTTAGCAAGTCTAGAAAACAGACTTGGACAAGAGAGAAAACAATAAAGAAATACAGTGTTCTGCTGAGGCAAGCAATATGACAGTGAGGCCTAACTCGGGCACAGTCTAAGAAGCCTAATGGGGGTTACGAAATGCAAAATGGAGCCACACTTGCTAACTGAAGCCTACACATCACGGCGATAACTCAGTGGATTGCATAACATGAACACAAATGTCGTCTATTTAGCCACGCACTGCTAACCTAATATAGCATGAAACGCGTGCATTGCAGGAATGTCGATTTCAAACCTAACAGGGGTGCAACTGGTGTTTGTGCCTGGTTTTTGCACCCTGGCGGCACTATGGTATTACTGACGGGACTGCAGATGGTTTTGTGGCTCTTTCTGTAAAATGGATGGTGCCAGTGTTAGAATTAATTTTGCTTTCATTACCACTAGAATACGTTACAAAGGAGTGTTATCCAACTGTATGTAAATTCTCCTCAGAGTGAAATTCAGGGTAATATTTGAAAGTCATTTTCAATCTAATTCTTGATTAAATTAGATGCCGGTGTAGGAAATACTAGGTCTCATTAATGAGCGGCTTGCACTGCTGGAGCATAATATTTTTTGTAACTCTGGGCATAGTTTGCGATCTACACATAGCTATGCAAAGTACACTTTGAACTACGCTCAGGTATATAGTGCTTAGCTATTAGCACTGTGTGCTTGTCTGCTGTGAACAATAATTGCCAACAGCATCTTACACAACACAAAATATGATTAAATAAGTATCTTTGTCTTTATATGATAAAATGCATATAGTCATTTGACAAAATTGAAAATGATAAATTAGCAAGCAGTGAGAGAGGTGATGATTTTGGGATCCTTCCTAACATAGGGAGAGAACCAAGCAGATGCCTTGAAAACAAAAAATACATCATCTTTAATAATTCAGTGGTGGTCCCATCCTCTTAAGACCACCCCAAGCACAGCTATTGGCAAAAATACAATCCCAGCCAAAGGGCCTGCAAAGCATTATGGGACGAGATTAGCAGTGGGAAGTGAATATTATAGTATCCAATATCAAAATAATTCCACAAAGAGCTGCAGTTCAACTAGTCGTTACTAGATGTCCCTCACGAGTCAAATGCAAAAGCATTGAAATTATTATTACATCAAGCTGCAGTTCTCCTAGTCATTACAAGCTATCCCTCACAAGTCAAAATGTAAAAGATTCATTTGCATTTGACTCGTGTGGGACATCTAGTAACAACTGTGTGGCTTTGCATGGCCTCATAGATAAGTCGCTGCCTTGCCTTACTCAGCATCAAGGAGGCATTTCCATGGGTGTTGCAGTGGGTTTTCCCACAAAACATCCATGGATTTTGACGCTGCTTCAGATTTACTTAATCATATAGACCAGGGGCAGCATCAGAACCTTGTGCCACCTCAGAGCAGGATTAAGGAGGAATAAGGTTTTTATTTCTCTTTGGTTTTCCTCAGTTTTTCCTCTTTCGCCTGCTCTGGAGAGGCGAACAGTTTTGGAACTGACCCAGGTTTATGTGATTAAGTAAATATGGAGCAGCATCAAATCCATGGGTGTTGCATTCGAAAACCGACTACAAAGCCCAAGTAATGCCTCCTTGATGAGAGAAAGGAATGGCAGTGACTTATTTATGTTTATGCCTGTTTTTTCATCTTTCCGTGTGTGCTGCACACTGCAGAACACATGGAAAGAGAAAAACCCCTCTATAAATTGTTTTTGTGCTGGAAGGTGCCTCTATCGGTAAAAAAACTATTCTGTTTGCAATGCTACATTGGCGCTATGCAGCAAATTGTGAACCAGCGCAGGTGGAAAAGACAGAAATGTACTGAATCTCATAAATATGGTGCATTCCTGCCCTTTTACATTGGTAGGAAAGTGTAGCAACAAGACTTCTGGCACAGCCATATGAGGTCCGCTTTTTTCTAATCCTATTTATGATCATTAAAGTATAAAACTACAATAGGGGATTACAGTTATAGTTTCAAGTCTGCTTCACATTTTCTTGCCCCAAATCAACTTATTCCAGACGATTTTATTACATGCAACATATTATTATTTTAATATTTGGCACAACAGTTGCCCTGTCATATCATATTCATCTCTGAAAAATGTTGGTTTCCGCATCTCCGTTTGCCTATATGAAGTCAAGTTTCTCTCATTTACATCGCTAATCATACGTTTGTGCACATGCCCTCTGTCGTGATCAGCTCAAATGTGAATACTGAAATTTCTAATCATATGGTCCTCAGATGCTTTGATAAAGCAATTTTACATGCTAAAAAGCATGTAACCAATTCACAAAAGTGAACTTTTTCGATGAAAACATTAGGCAATGAGAGAGGTGATGATTTTGGGGTCCCCCCTAACCTAGGGGGAGGACCAAGCAAATGCCTTGAACACAAAGAGCATAAACAAAAAGCGCATCTTGTTGAACTTCGGTGGTGGTCCCATCCTCTTTGGACCACCCCAAGCACAGATATTGGCAAAAAATCAATCCCAACCAAAGGCCCTGCAAAGCATTATGGGACGAGATTAGCAGTGGGCAGTGAATAATATAGTATACAATATCAAAATAATTCTACAAAGGGCTGCAGTTCAACTAGTCGTAACTAGACGTCCCTGAACTGCACCCACAAATGCTTTGATAAAAAGCAACTTTACATAATAAAAAGCATATAACCAATTCACAAAAGTGAACTTTGAAAATGAAAATGAAAAATATCAGGCAATGAGAGAGGTGATGATTCTGGGGTGCCCCCTAACCTAGGGGAGGATCAAGCAGATGCCTTGAACACAAAGAGCATATCATGCTGAACAATTCAGTGGTGGTTCCATCCTCTTAGGACCCCAAAGAGCTGCAGTTCAACTAGTCGTTACTAAATGTCCCTCACAAGTCAAATGCAAACTCATTGAAATTATTACATCACGCTGCAGTTCAACTAGTCATTGCTAGGTGTCCCTCAAGTCAAATGCTTTTGCATTTGACTCATGAGGGACACCTAGTAACATCTGGTGGAACTGCAGCTTCATGAAAGTGTTTCATGCTTTTGCATTTGATTCGTGAGGGACACCTAGTAACGACTATTGGAACTGCAGCTTGATGTAATATTGATTTCAATGCTTTTGCATTTGACTCGCTTAGGGCTTAGATAATAGTGTGCGAGGGCACGTGGCCCACCGCAGCCACGGGGAATTCCACCTGCCCGAAGCTTCAATAATAAATACATATGGGGTGCCACTCCACACGCTGTACCGGGGACCGCCACCTACCTGGAGCTTTAATATAATAGGGGCGGAAGGCCTTGTGGGCCCCCCATGCCACGGGGACCACCACCTCCCTGGGGCTTCCTTGATTAATGGGGAGGCCTTGCACGCTCCCCCGAGCCCCAGGGACCCACACCTCCCCGAGGATTCTGATATTAATCTGGGGGCCTTGCTGGCCCTCTAAGCCCTGGGCACCACCTCCTCCCCGGGGCTTTGAAATTTAGGGAAAGGGGCCGGGCTGCCCCCATCTTGGAGACATTGATGGCCCTGGGGACCACCACCCCCCACGGCCGGCTCCTGCTATATCCTGGGGTGCCCACACCCGGGGACATAGCTGTTTACTATTGCAGGGCGGAAGCACAGCTCCTGCCCTGCCATAGCAAACACTGCTTTGGTATTTGGAAGCCAAAAACCAAAGCAGAATTGCTTTTGCTCAAGGGGAGCTGCATGTCAGCAGCTCCCCTTGTGCAAAAGCCATGCCAGCTCCTGCACGACACAGGGAGCCGACAGGTCCATGGGGGCATTGGGGCTTCCCCAATGGTGAGGCCAGGCCCCGGGGGATGGGGTCCCTGGGGCCTTAATTGGCCTGAGGAGGGGGGAAAGAATTTAGAAAATAAAAAAAAGTTTGGCCATGACCCAAGGGATGAGGATTGGCCTTCCTGTTTTTTTTCATTTACAAGAAGGGGCTAGGCCATGGGCGATGGGGTTCCCCAGGGCCCTAAAAATGGTAAAAGAAGGGGGCCACACAGCCCCCCTTGTAACAAATTATTTTTTAAAACACCATCTCGTCGGAGGCCCTGCCACCTCCATGCACCACTCTGCAAACCCACCCCCTGGTGCATTGTAAGTTGGGGTATTAATTCCCCTTGAATACTGAAGGTCCCTAGGGGCCAACTAGCCCACCAGGTACCTCCAGTATGAGCCACAGGGCTGCGTTGCAGAGAGGTGGAGCAAGGCCATCCCCGTTTTTTACACCACTCTGCAAACGCGCCTGTTGGCACACTGCTGGAGGGGCTATGAGGTCCTCTTGTGTACTGAGGACCTCAGGACACAAGGGGACTTCAGCCTCCTAACAGCAATGTGCCAGGAGCCACGTTTGCAGAGTGGTGTAAAAAGGGGGTGGCCTCAGACCACCTCTCTGCAATGCAGCTCTGTGGTGCTTACAGGAGATACCTGGTGGTCTAGTTGGACCCCAGGGACCCTCAGGATTCAAGGGGACTTAATCCCCCAACCAATAACGTGCCAGGAGGTGCGTCTGCAGAGTGGTGGAGAAAGGGGGCATGGCCTGTGTCCACCTTTCAACAATTCCACTGTGTGGGGCTTAATGGAGGTAAGAGGTAGGCTAGTTGGCCCCTAAAGGACCCCCAGCAGAGAAGGGTCTTCAATCCGCATCTAAGAGCGCAATAAGGAGCGGAGTTTGCAAAGTGGTGGGCAAAGGGGGCGTGGCCTGCTATAAGAATTTAGCAATCCTGCTGTGTAGGTCTTACTGTAGGTAATAGGAGGGGTAGTTGGCCTTCAGGGATGTCCTTGGGGGACAACTTGTTACCTCCAGTTAGTCCCACACAGTTGGATTGCTAAGACTTCTTTGGAGGCCTTGCTACTTTTTCTCCACCACTCTGCAAACGCGCCTCCTGGCAGACTACGGGATGGAGGAGGAAGTACAATTTCTCCTGAGAGGCTTTGGGGGACAAAAAACCCTCCTGGTACTTCCATTAAGTCCAATGCAGCGGAATTCATGAGCGTTGGTCAGAGGCCCAGCACCCTTTCTCCACCACTCTGCAAACATGACTACTGCTTAAAGAAGCATATTTCGGAACCTCTGACTTAGATAGAGGTAGTTTTAATCCCCCTGCCCTATTATATACTAGAGCCTTACAGGGGAGGTCATGCTAATCACAGGGGTACCCCAACCCATAGTGTACCCTATTGTATGTTGGATGTTTTCTTTGTATTCTAAGTGTCATTTAGCACAGTACTGGCTCTGGGCCAAGTTAGTCAGAGTCAGTTACCACCAGTACCAGTCATCAAAATGTTGGGTGTTCAGGATGACTTTGCAACAAGGTCTCTTTCTGCACCTCTGTTGGTTCTTTCTGCACATCTCTTGCTTCTTTCTGTGCCTTTCTTCCTCTTTCTGCACGTCCTACCTCTCTAGGCATAGTTACAAATTAGCATTTCAAAAACATTTGAAATTCACTGAAAAGCCCTTAGGTTTCAGGGACGTTATAGTTAGAAGAAATTAGCACTTAAAAACCCTTTGAAATTCACTGAAAAAACCATATGGTTCCTGGACGTTATAGTTAGAAATTAGCATTTTATTAGCAAATAAATTAGCAGTTTTATTAGATTGTGGGGAGGTGCATCAAATTATCACCTTGATGATGTCATCAGTGATGTCACTGAACATGTCATGAATGATGTAATATGTGACGCCATCAGCAGTGCATTGCAGGGTGCGAGTTATAGTTAGCTCAACTAACTATAATGGCCACATTTCTCAGGGTTTTGATCGAGTGAAATGTCCAACTAACTATAACGACCCTGAAACCTATGTTTTTTTCAGGGAATATATATATGTATATATTCACTGAAAAAAACATGGGTTTTAGGTGTGTTATAGTTAGCTGGACATAAACCATTGAAATTCCTGTTACAGTTAGTTGTACTAACTATAACTCACGCGCCCGCAATCCACTGCTGATCATGTCACATATTACATCATTTATGACATGGTCACTGACATCACTGATAACATCACTGATGACATCTCAAATGACATCACTGATGACATCACTGATGACATCATCCAGAGAATGTGGCTTGGTTCGATATTTAACTAAGAATTATATATATAACAATCTGCATTGAAGACTGAGTGGATGTGTAAGTGTCTGGATGGAGGATTTAGTAGCACTTTGATTGACTGTCTAAGTGATTAATTTAAAGTGTATCACTAAATTTATGGGATAGTGATTTAACTGAATATCTGTATCACTCTATCTCTTGTTGGGTAAACTAATACATAAGTTGGTTACTAGCTATGTGAAAGTCTATATTAGTATTAATTAGTTAAGTGAGTATTTGTGTGGGATAGTGAATGTGTGTGCGGTTGGGTGGGAGGTGTGCGACTGTCCAAAGATGGGTAAATAGTTGGTTTAGTAGGTGCATGAAGTTAAGACTGCACGTGGAAACAGTTGTTTGGGTGTGTGAATCTCTTTATGGGTGTGGTGATGAGTAAATATATTTCTCACTGATACAAGTCCAACAAAGTAGAAATATAAAAGGCAGTGTATGTGACAGCTGTTCTATATAAATATATATACATAAGACTCAGCAATTGTATGTGTGACTGTATCGAAAACTGTATACTTGTAATAGTGATTTTATAGCACACTAAGTAAGTTACTATCTATATAAATTAAGAAAGTGTTGTTTGTATAAGTGTGTACCTTAGTAAATGTAAGTATGATCAATTGTTTGCATAAGTGAGTAAGATGACTGCATAAGTGAATAGGATGTGTGCTGGTAAGTAATGTCGATGTAGGAGTATAAGTATATTTAATAGTGTTCTATTGATTTTTGTTAGCATGTAAGAGTGAATCTATAGGTAAGTGTTTAGATGTTTGTGTAGATGTAGGAATCACTGAGTGGGTTTTTAGAAACTTGTATTAGTGACAATGGTTTCCAATATGGTACTCCATATTTTATAAAGAGTGTTGAAAGGTTACACTAGTGTATGATACGGTGTATCAGATTGTCACATGGGTGATGTCATCAGTGATGTCATTTGAGATGTCATCAGTGATATCATAAGTGATGTCACTGACCATGTCATGAACGATGTAATATGTGACATCATCAGCAGTGGATTGTGGGTGCACGATTTATAGTTAGCACAACTAACTATAACTGAGGAATTTCAATGGTTTTGTATGAGTGAAATGTCCAGCTAACTATAACACCCCCAAAACCTATGTTTTTTTGAGTGAATTTCTAAGGTTTTGTAAATGCTAATTCCTAACTATAACATGTCTGAAACCTATGGTTTTTTCAGTGAATGTTGAAGGTTTCTTAAATGCTAATTCCTAACTATAACGTGTCTGAAATGTATGGGTTTTTCAGTGAATTTTGAAGGTTTTGTAAATGAAAAACTTTAAATGTATTAATTGTTATATTTATTTTTTGATACTGATTTACTATATTTTTTAAAACTATTTATTTTTAGATATTTTGTTTTTTAAATGACATTATAAATACATTATACATTACATTACAAAATATAATTTCTCAGAATGAATTACTTTAGTTTAAATACTTTGCAAATAGGCAATAGACTTTTAAGTACAGTAGTTCCAGTTGTTGCAATGGGCAACACAATTTCAAACACAATGCAACATTGAGCTGAATGGGAATTTCTAGTTAAATGCAATTAGTAACTTTATGGATTACTTTTCTAAGCACAGGACTGGATCCTAGATTCAGTCCTGGGACACCTCCTGTAAACAGTTGAGTAAAAGCATTTTGGTTACAGAAGTGATTTTTAATTAATATTATTGTATTTTAAAAGTTTATACTCAGAAATAATTTCACATAGAATCAAAAATGTTATCCTACGGGAGGAAATTCACTTACCAAGTAAGAAGTGTTATTGTTACTTTTTCTTACTAAGTGGTGGATCCTGGATCCAGCACTGGTGCATCTCATGTAAACACAGAATGTGTTAAAGTCATAGAGGTGATTTTTAAGGAATATTTGTAGTTTGTGAAAATAGACACTCAGAAACTTTTCTTGTGAAAACCAGACAATGGATTCCTATGGAAGGAAATACAAGTTACTTGTAAGTATGGTTAGAATTACTTTTCAGGGTCAGTGCTGGGCTAAAAGATGCAGCACTGGGTATCTCCTGATAACAGGTGATTAAATCGGAATTTGTTGTTTGGATGATTTTAGGTGAATATTTTAAAGTTCCAAAACTCCATACTTAGAAGAATTTCCAAGTGAAAATAGTCAATGTTAGCCTATGGAAGGAAATTACCTTAGCAGGTAAGTAGTGTTATCGTAACTTTTTCATACTCAGTGGTGGATCCTGTCTCCAGCACTGGTGCATCTCACGTAAACAGTTGAAAGAATGCGTTTAAGTCATACAGGCGATTTTTTAGGAATATTTGTAGTTTGTGAAAATAGACACTTAGAAACTTTTTTACTGAAAACCACACAATGGATTCCTATGAAAGGAAATACAAGTTACTGGTAAGTGCGCTTAGAAATACTTTTTAGGGTCAGTGATGGGCTAAAAGATGCAGCACTGGGTTCTCTCCTGATAACTGGTGAGTAAATCGGAATTTGTTGTTCGGATGATTTTAGGTGAATATTTAAAAGTTCCAAAACTCCACACTTAGACGAATTTCCAAGTGAAACCAGTCAATGTTAGCCTATAGAAGGAAATTCAAGTTACTGGTAAGTATGGTTAGAATTACTTTTCAGGAGCAGTACTGGGCTCAAAGATGCAGCACTGAGGTCTCTCCTGATAACAGGTGAGTAAATCAGAATTCGTAGTACATCCAGTAAGTGCCACAGAGCAGTGTAGCAGAGAGATGTAAAAAGGGGCACGGCCTGCACCACCTCTCTGCAACGCAGCAGCGCTTCCTGGAAGCACCTGGTGTGGTACTTGGCCCCCATGGTCCCTCCGGTTTGAAGTGGAATTTTTTCCCCAACTTAAAATGCACCAGGGGGTGTGTTTGCACACATCATGTCAGGCCCCATCCCCTCCCTTCACAAATGTGTAAACGCACCCTGTCACCATTCTAAGTTGGCAGATTAAGTCCCCTTCAATCCTAAGGGTCCCTAGTGTCAGACTAGCCCACTAGGTACCTCCAGTAAGCGCCAAAGAGCTCCGTTGTAGAGAGGTGTAAAAAGGGGAGTGGCCTCTGAGCACTTGTCTGCAACGCAGCTCCCTGGCCCATACTGGACATACCTGTTGGGCTATTTGGCCCTCAGGGTCCCTCAGTAGTAAAAGAGAAATAATTCCCCAACTTAAAATACGCCACAGGGCGCAATTGCGCAGTGGTGAAGGAAAGGGGTGTGACCTGAGATGATATGTCCGGAAACACACCCTGTGGCTCGTTTCAAGCTGGAGAATTAATTCCTCCTCAATCCTGTGGGTCCCTGGGGTCCAACTAGCCCACCAGGTACATCCAGTATGCACCAGGAGGCTGCGTTGCAGAGAGGTGTTCAGAGGCCATGCCCCTTTTCACAACACTCTACAACGCAGCTCCGTGGTGCTTCTTGGAGGTACTTGGTGTGCTAGTTGGGCCCCAGGGACCCTCAGTATTGACAAGGAATCAATTTCCCAACTTAAACCGCGCCACAGACCGTGTTTGCACACATGTGAACTCAGGCCCCGTCCCCCTCCCTTCACCACTGTGCAAACTGGGCCTCAGAGCCCCCCCACCCAATTTTAATAAGCCCCTGGGGTGGCAGTTCCCAGGGCTGCAGGGGGCCGTGAGACCCCCGCCTAAAAAATATTGTAGCCCTGGGTGATGGCCGTCCCCGGGGCAGTGTGGGGGGATTGGGACCCCCACACTTTTTTTTGATGATGCCCCCAGAATTTGCCCCCCCTGTGGGCAAATTAGCATATTATGCGCGGGAGACCACGTTTAAATTTGTTTTGTATCGGCATTCGTAGTACATCCACTAAGCGCCACAGAGCTGCATAGCAGAGAGATGTAAAAAGGGGCACGGCCTGCACCACCTCTCTGCAACGCAGCACAGTGGCTCTTCCTGGAAGCACCTAGTGTGCTACTTGGTCCCCATGGTCCCTCAGGTTTGAAGTGGAATTTTTTCCCCAAATTAAAACGCGCCACTGGGCGTGTTTGCACACATCACGTCAGGCCCCGTCCCCTCCCTTCACCACTGTGTAAACGCGCCTTGTCACCATTCTAAGTTGAGAGATTAAGTCCCCTTCAATCGTAAGGGTCCCTAGTGTCAAACTAGCCCACTAGGTACCTCCAGTAAGCGACACAGAGCTGCGTTGCAGAGAGTTGTAAAAAGGGGCTTGGCCTCTGAACATCTGTCTGCAACGTAGCTCCCTGACGCATACTGAAGATACCTGTTGGGCTATTTGGCACTCAGGGACCCTCAGTATTGAAAGAGAATTAATTCCCCAACTTAAAACACGCCACAGGGCGCGTTTGCACAGTGGTGAACGAAGGGAGAGTAGCCTGAGGTGATATGTCAGGAAAAACACCCTGTGGCGCGTTTTGAGTTAGAGAATTTATTCCTCCTCTAACCTGTGGGTCCCTGGGGACCAACTAGCCCACCAGGTACCTCCAGTATGCGCCAGGAGGCTGCATTGCAGAGAGGTGTTCAGAGGCCACACCCCTTTGTTACAACACTCTGCAACGCAGCTCCGTGGCGCTTCTTGGAGGTACTTGGTGTGTTAGTTGGCCCCCAGGGACCCTCATTATTGAAAAGGAATCAATTTCCCAACTTAAACTGCACCACAGGGCATGTTTGCACACATGTGAACTCAGGCCCCACCCCCTCCCTTCACCACTGTGCAAACTGGGCCTCAGAGCCCCCCACCCAATTTTAATAAGCCCTGGGGTTGGCGGTCCCTGGGGCTGCAGGGGGGCCGTGAGCTCCCCCGCCTAAAATATATTGCATCCCCGGGTGGTGGCGGTCCGCCGGGCAGTGTGGGGGGGATTGGGACCCCCACACTTTTTTTTTTTTTTTTTAAAACCTTTATTGTGCAAATAGAGGCATACATATACGGGCCTACAACCAATCAGGCCGGCCACGACACATCATGAATGCACGTTAGTCAATATTGAAGTTCCCCGGCAGTCGCCCAGTGTTGTACAGGCAAGCAATCAAACACTAAAAAGCTGAATATAACCGCTAGGAGCAGGATTAAAGAAGGTTAATTTTATAATATAATAGGAAGTATAGCAGGATCAGTTGCAACGTTTGACATCTGAATTCCCTTGGCGGGCTACTTTTAAAGCATCAACACAAAGGGGCATTAATAAATGGGAAGAACAGCAGCAATTGACAGGAATCAACGTATAGAAGCCCCGCTGCAGATAAGTTCCCACCGCAGCCCACCACACACCCGTCGCCACCTGAAAGCGTGCTGTTACAAATCAGAGGAATCAGAATAGCAACGTAAAGATAGCCATCCACTATACTAACCCAGATAAAGAAAAAAAAGGGAAGGGAGAGGTAGAGAGAAGAATATAAGAAAGAGGGAAAGATAGAACGCAGCGCCACTGCACGCGCCCCACGGCAAATAAAGCACGCAGGACCGAAGGACCCGCTTCGGGGTCAAGGCGTGTAAGACATAATATATGTGCAATCAATATCGTGGAAGCGGGGAAGTCATCCCCTTCACTACCAGCTAACACTCCATGGAAGACACGCGCAGACACAGCGTCCCGATAAAGGGATACAAAAGAGCCATAGAACGAAAAGAAAAACGAACAATATAAAGACCCCATCCCTCCCACCCCACCCTGCACCCCTGCAGAAGGCTACGGCCTACCCCCCCAGCAGCGTGCCTGTCGCCCTAATTGGAACCCGAAATATAGAAAAATCAGAAAGTGAGAAAAGAACCACAACAGACAAAGAAAAAGAAGAAGGGGAAAGGGATCCAGTGGGAGAGGAGATCTGCAATCGAACATTCAGCTCCAACCCCCTGCCTTAACACAACTGAAACCCACATCGAAGCGAGAGCAACACATTCTCAGAGATCAGGAACAGGAAAAGGAATCGGCCATATTGCCACAGCTGCGGACAGTCCTCATCTCCATACATTAACCAGTGGTCCGCCGAGGCGAGTCTGTCTTACCCCTGTCCTCTCCTGATCATAGCTTTCGTGCGCAATAAAGTAGTAGGCAGCAGACAGTTTGGCATAGAGTGCACGCAAGATCGAAACAAAGCAGGCAGAGGGTTTAAGCCAGAGGACCCCAGTCTCAAGCAGCAAAGCAAGCAGTGGCTGAGGCAGGCCAGACTTTCAAATAGCAACATCAGAAGCAGCAAACAGTCTAGGTGCGGTCCCGCCGCCCAAAAAAATGAGGCCTCCCCCGCAGGGCAGCCGCGGGACCTCACCAAAGCAGTTCGAGTCGAACTTCCGCCGAGCTCCCCAGCCAAACTGGCATGGACGGGCCCCGACGTGGGGCCCTCGCTCATGCCCGCCACAGTCGAAGCTTCCTGGAGATCAGGGGCCGCAGGCACACAATCTTGTAAATGCACAGCTACAGCACTCTTCTCAGCAGCCGATGGGGGCAAAGCAGCACACACCACCAGTCGAGCCGCGTTCATGGGGGACGATACAACAGGCATGGCGGCAGAACAGCTATCTAGCACAACAGCGTCGAAGGCCATGGCCGCACGTAGAGAACATAGGGCGGCAAGGACATCACCAATCGTGGGCTCACGACCACCAGCCTCAGCCGTCGTGTATTTCAACAATCCAGGTTCGCCGCCCCGAGCAGGTCCGGGACCCAGGGCGCCAGCAGCCATCTTGCAAATGCAGCCGTGATCCTCCACGCCTCAACTTATGGAGAGGGCTCACAGGCAAGGCCCACCACTGGAGTCTACTCGAGCCCCAGTAATGGCAATCTCGGTGCAGAAAGAATGGCCACCAAAAATCGGGGGCCGCCGGCGCCGCCGTCCCACGGGTGCCGCCCGCTGAATCTGGGCGAAGGGCTTCAAGATGGCCGGACAGGACAACAAAGAGGGGGAGCAAGCCTCCTGCACCGTCTACCCCCGTCCGAGGCGGGCTGCGCCCTGCCACAGGGTCCCCGGGCCGCCAGACCAGGCCCGGTCAGTCGCCACCGGCACAACCGCAAAACGGCCTCTTCAGCCGACCCCTCTCCTCCACCGGGGGTCGGCACCGACACCCCACTCCGGCCGACCGTCACAGGCGAGTCCCCGGCCTGCACGCCGCGGATGCTCCGAAACAAGCAAGAGCACAACTCCAGATCCGCGGCACATAGGAGCCCCCGGGACAGACGGTAAGTGCGAGCAATGTTTCACCTTCCCATATCTCGCCGAAGGTGTCTCCTCGGGGCAGGATGAGGTACAGGATATGCGTTTCAGGCAGGAAGGTCGACGGAGCCGAGCTACAGTGCGGCCATCACGGTCGCGAGCTTGGCTCTTCCCCCCCACACTTTTTTTTATGGTGCCCCCGGGATTTGGCACCCGGGGGCAATTTAGCATATTGAGCGCAGGAGACCGCGCTTCGATTTTTTTTTGTATCAGCAGGATGCACTCATCTTCCCATTTAAAAAAAATATATATATATTTTTGGGCCTTGGGGGTCCTTGTGGGTACCCCTGAGCAGGCCTAGGGGGTCAGGGTGTTTCTACCCTTCCCCCTTTTCACGTTTTGTGACTTTTTTAATAGGTTTCTTGTGCCTCGGTTCTCCGACATATGCTTACAGCTTACAGCTGAGATACTAATTGTTTTATAACATGAACCTTCCCTCCTGTAAAGATGTATTCACTCTAGGAAATGACAGGACCATAATAACAATACACACTGGTTTATCCATGCATAGTTTGTGCGCTACCAAGCCAGTGGACTCGGCATATTAGAAATTATGAGATCCAATAAACATGGTCTTGTTTTTGTAAAAATGCCCTCATATTAGAATATTGAAGTTCTATAGATGTGGGGACTTTAATGCCCGTTTCGCGGCACTTACGGAACAGTGAAACATTAATTTGGGTTAAAAAACTACAATTCCCATGATCCGCGGTCACGGGGCATGCATCATTTCCGGCTGTGACGTCATGCGCATCACGCCATATGCGGAAATAAACAGTAGTGTTACCCGCCACCGGCGCGAACAGCAGCTACAAGCCGGCAAGCGGGTCCGATAACATTCGGGCAGGGTACGTCCTCTGAATAAGTAAGTGCTTTCTCTGCTTAGATAGCGGGGCGGTTCTAAAGGGCGATACCTAATCCCGCTGGAGCATTTCTTTAAGCGCCTTACCCCCTCATACCAATAGGCAATATCTAACTCTCGGCTGCACTTTAATTAGGGGAGAACGCCCTAATGTCCCGCCCACTGTGATGCCTACCCCCAACATAATTTGGGTAAGTAAACTAACTGAATACCAACTAGTGCATGGAATACTTCAACAGAGGTCTTCAGCGTGTGATATATGAATGTAAATATGCATGTATGTGTGTGTACTGTGTGATTCACTGACTGCAATTGAGACTTCGATCACTTGTGTTTTTATACTTCACTTCACAGCCTCACACCGTTATAATGTAATGAAGTGTGATGTTTCTGACACTGATTTTTGGGTGTCACACAATGCGATGGTCACTATATACAACATAGAAGTGACAAGGAATGTAATCAATTGTGTTCTCCACAAACTGAGCATGTTCACTCAGCATGCCATGCACAGGGATTATATGAATATACAGAAAAAGTCTGTGTTTTGATAAAGAATTTATATGCTTAATTTCTCTACAGATGGAGCCTGGCATTTCGAACTAACATAATCATACGAACACGAGGAGAAGCTACTCTTCCCTCGCCACATTGACAGAGTAGGGAATTCCCCTCACCTAGCATCCCCACACATAAGGGGGGTTTTTGAATCTTGCCCTGAAGAAAGTCCGGGACCTTTATGGCCTCATAAGGACTGAAACATGTCGGCACCTCACTAGGGTCATAGGACCATAAAAATCCTTATAAAACCCTACTTTTATTTTATTTTTAACAACCCAACCAGACCCATGATTAAAGGGATACCGGGGTCTGTTTGAGGTATTTTATATATACCCCCCCTTTTTCCTTCATTATTTCAAGAGCTTCCCAACACTGTGGTTGAGCCCACCCTGACCTGTAGGAGTCGGGGTGACCCGATGATAAAGCATGACACCACTAAGGTGTGTGAGGGTAACTAAAAACAACTAGTGTTGCTCCCCCTCCATCTACATTGATATGATTAACATATCAGACACATCCCTATTGGTATAGTGTATAATCCCTCCTTATATGTAGATCCCCTCTCTCTTCCTATGAGCACAACCTACTATGAACTTCTTTAATCCTCAGTAGGGTGCATTTGGAGTATTTTTTGTTATATATTCTGCTTCCCCCTGCCTGGGGGAAGCCTTTGCTCTGCCCGTCTGGTCTCCTGTGCCGAGGGGAGACCGGGTGATGTTGCCGGCCACTATCTAAATTAGGAAGACGGAGGTAATGCCTCAGTTACTACTCCGTGAGGCAGCCGAGGCGCGGCTGCCGAGCGTAGCTAGGGGGGGGGCGGTCCGCCCCAGGCGGCACCACTTTTGAGGCGGCATCAGTGATGTCATCAGTGATGTCACTGACCATGTCATGAATGATGTAATATGTGACATCATCAGCAGTGGGTTGCGGGTGCGCGATATATAGTTATTGCATCTAACTATATATGCGAATTTCTATGGTTTTGTGCGAGTAAATTAAGGTTTTGTAAATGCTAATCCCTAACTATATATGGCCTAAAACCTATGGTTTTTTCAGTGAATTTTCAAGGTTTTGTAAATGCTAATTCCTAACTATATATGGTCTATAACCTATGGTTATTTCAGTGAATTTCAATGGTTTTTTAATAGCAAATATCAAAAGCTGTCAAATGTGAAGTCCGTGATAGGTAAAAACATTTTCGTGTTTATGCACGCTGATGTGCTTTGAACGCTGCCCCCCCTCTTTTCTCTTAGTAGTACTCTCTCTTTGCAGATAGTGAAGGGTAGTTAACGCAGGCCTTTGCCCCGTTGTAATCCGTCGTGCCTGCTTGTCTCTCCATTTGATTGATTGTTATCCAAGCATTTACTGTTTTAGAATTGATTCTCTTTGGTTCATTCTCTATTTACAAACAAGCACAGAGTCGCAATACTCTGTTTAGTCTTTGCAGATAGTGAAAAATCGTGTAAAAAAACAAAAGTAATCGAGCAAAATCAGTAGGCCACTAATGGGATCTCTTTTTGACCTCGCTAAAATAGAAACATTAGGAACAACCCTTCATGAGAAATACGAAACTAGTGAGATGAACTGAGCTCCACACCATGATGGCTGCAAGACAGCTCGGCTCCGCCACCCACCCAGCCCAAAATAACGATAAACTCTATGCAAATATTATAAATATATACAACACACCAGCAAAGTAACAGGGTAAAACATTTTATTAAATAACTATTTACATAACTATTTTATACTTTTTGTTGCCTGATCCGGCTAGCTCAATCGATCGAGCACGAAACTCATGCACTCTGATAGCAAGCGTTGCTGCTGATGCTATGCAGACAAAAACTGGTTTTCAGTTTGTACATTCTTCAAGATTTTTCCATCCAAGGCTGGTTGAGAGTTTGTAGAACGATGGCTTCAGATTTTCAACATACGGTGTGGTGGCTCGGACTGGGAGGGGGCGCTTGGCTCCTGCCCCCTCCCCAAGTCGTGTTGCCCTGGTGTGGCCTAAGATCGCCCCCGGCATAGGCGGCCGGCTCCCGGGGTCCGGCGGAACTTTTTGCCTTTTGATGACTCTTCCATTCTGGACCTTGTCCCACAATCCGTTTGACCTGAAGACACGCTGTAGTGGGGCGCCCCTTTACCGTTTCAGTTGCCATTCCGCCCGCTTTTGCTACACTGTACCTCTTCCGCCATTCAGCTGTTTACCGCCCGCTCTTGCGACTACAGCGTCTCCCTCACCATGTAGTTGAGTTGCTCCCGCTCTTGCGATGCAGTGATAGGCGGCTGCCACAGGACTCTCAAAATGGCGGCCGGCTCTTCAGATTTGGGCGTGGTCCACTAAAATGGCCCTGGGACACCTTGGAACTCGGACGCTTGTCTGCTAGGGCTTAGGCCCCATTCTCGAAAGCGTCCCCTCAGCCTTGAAGATTCTACAAAAGTCTTGGGGGCCCCCGACTCCCGCAGGCTTCTGGTGGGGAGCGGCTGCCATGATTGCTCGTGGAATGGCCACGACTGAGCTACGAAATGGTGGTGCTCTCATGCTGACGCCAGCTTCAGTCTGAAACATCCAGAAACACTGTAGACTACCAATTCCATCAGTTCCGGTAGCGCCCCAACATGACCCGGTAGAGAAGAACTTGCCCTCCCCTCTTTGACTGATGGTTCTTGTTGCCTGTCCCTTCTGTTGTCATTTAACAGAACTTTTTAGACTGCTGAAAGGGGTTGTGTTCCGACCGCTGGTTGGTGGAGACATTTTGACTATATTCTGGACCTACGTTGTCGCGTAATGCGTTATATGACACGCAGCGTTAGCGCACCCGGAAGTGCACCGGTGCGCGAAGCGCAGCTTCCCGGAAGCGATCCGGGGCGCGGCGCGCGGCGCGCAGCGCGTAACGTAAGCATAACAGGTCATGTGACTTGTTATTAAAACTTTTCATTGGTTCATTTTACTTTTGTTATTCTAATGATGAAAGGCTTGGTCATATGACCTAAAAATTACACTTTTTATTGCTTTCGAACATTATTTTTTCTTAAACATATATGTTATAATGTTCCAGGCTAATGTACTTTCCCGGAAAATTTACAACTGTCCTGCAAGTAAAATATATTCCTTTTTCTAGAAAAAGGGCGTTTCTTCGTCCCATGACGGAGCCGTTGAGCAAAAGAGGCTCGGCCTGCTGTCTTAGTCGCCGATACGCCTGAATATCAGATTCTTATCGATCACTTTATGTTGCAGGAGTAGAAAACACAACAGCCCTTGACCATTTATCTTTACTGCGTTCCTGCGTATTATACCTTTTATCCGTCATGTAATTGGACTGCTTTATTTCACTTGCCTTTTACTGATTCGAAAACAGTGACTAAAATTAAAAACTTTACCAATGTAAATACTACTACCATGTTTTGTTTTAAAAACCTTTATTGTGAAAATGTCAGTATACAAATACGGGCCTATAACCACGTGGGCCGGCCACGGACCAAACTGGAATCGTATATGATGAGGAGACATTTACACTGTAGAGGAACGTAACGAGCGGGCCATTAGGTTGCAAGAACTAAGGTGTCTAACAGTTGCGGAATCGGTGGACGTACATTTTGTAATTAAAATACGACAGGGCCACTTACAATAAAATTATCTAGATATACATTTGCGGGCAAGTACCATGGGTGACGTTAATTCGAACTTTCAATAGTACAGTAATCAATAACACATCAGAACTTAATATCAATAGGGATGTCGAAATATTCAATCAATTCTCGTCCCCAACCGCCATGTGCTTCAAAACTGCATACGTATCTCGTGATATCAAGGTTGTGCAACCAGTACACAACAAGGAGTTACGAGTCCCATTTATACCAGCGCCATTTTGGGCGAGGCCGGGCAGGTCCAGGATATAGTCAAAATGTCTCCACCAACCAGCGGTCAGACCAGAACCCCTTTCGGCAGTCAAAAAAGGTTCAGTTAAATGACAACAGAAGAGATAGGCAACAAGAACCATCAGTCAAAAGAGGGGAGGGCAAGATCTGAAGCCATTGTTCTACAAACTCTCAACCAGCCTTGGATGGAAAAATCCTGAAGAATGTACAAACTGAAAACAAGTTTTTGTCTGTATAGCATCAGCAGCAACGCTTGAGTCAGCTTTGTGTGAAGCCGCCATTTTGATTCAATCAATAGCGTCCCCCTGCACACATTCAGGGACCTGGTCGTGTCTTCAGGTCAAACGGATTGTGGGACAAGATGCAGAAAGGAAAAGGAAAAAAGTTCCGCCGGACCCGGGAGCCGGCCGCCTATGTCATGGGCGATCTTTGGCCATACTAGGGCAATAGTGAAACTGCAGCAGGTGCAAATAAGCTTCAGACAGTGTTACAAGCGCTGCTCAGAACTCTCAACTATGACACCACCTCGGTGCCATCCAGATCTTGGCGCCTTGTGCTGGTTCCGGTCTATTCACACATCGGTCCGCTACTGACACCACCTCACAGGCCAACGGGGCACCCCACGCCGACTTTCGGGGCAGCATTGTAGGATGGCCACACCAGTGCGGCAACTTGCTGGACACCACCTAGGTGCCATCCAGATCTCGGCGCGTTGTGCTGCCTTCGGCCTACTGTAGCCGCAAGTGCGGACGCAACTCAGCTGGATAGCGAGTGAAACACCAAGTGGCGCCCCACTGCAGCCGAGGAGCCTCCATCTTGGGGGCGACGCACACCACCTCGGTGCCATCCAGATCTCGGTGCGTTGTGCTTCCTTCGGCCTACTGCAGCCGCAAGTGCGAACGCAACTTAGCTGGATAGCGAGTGAAACACCAAGGGGCGCCCCACTGCAGCCGAGGAGCCTCCATCTTGGGGGCGACGCACAGCATCACATTGCTTTCCAATGCAGTCAGATCCTCAAACAGCCCCCACTGACTGACGCGACCTCACAGGCCAACGGGGCGCCCCACGCCGACTTTCCGCGCAGCATTGTAGGATGGCCACACCAGTGCGGCAACTTGCTGGACACCACCTCGGTGCCATCCGGATCTTGGCGCGTTGTGCTGCCTTCGGCCTATTCGCACATCGGTCCGCTACTGACGCCGCCTCACGTGCCAACGGATTTTCTACGCTTTTTATAGCCCTATGCCGCATAACAGGTCATGTGACTTGTTTACAAAACTTTCCATTGGTTCATTTTACTTTTGGTTTCCTAATGATGGAAGGCTTGAACATATGACCTAAAAATAACACTTTTCATTGGATTAAAACATTTTTTTTTCCCAAACGATGAAAGCCCCACCTTGTTTCTGGATGTTTCAGACTGAAGCTGGCGTCAGCATGAGAGCACCACCATCTCGTGGCTCCGTCGCGGTCATTCCGCGAGCAATCATGGCAGCCGCTCCCCACCGGAAGCCTGCAGGAGTCGGGGGTCCCCAAGACTTTTGTAGAATCTTCAAGGCTCAGGGGACGCTTTCGAGAATGGGGTCCAAGACCTAGCAGACAAGCGTCCGAGTTCCAAGGTGTCCCAGGGCCATTTTAGTGGACCAGGCCCAAATCCGAAGAGCCGTCTGCCATTTTAGGAGTCCTGTGGCAGCCGCCTATCGCTGTACCGCAAGAGTGGGCGCAACTCAACTACATGGTGAGCGAGACGCTGTAGCCGCAAGAGCTGAATGGCGGATGAGGCACAGTGTAGCAAAAGCGGGCGGAATGGCAACTGAAACGGTAAAGGGGCGCCCCACTACAGCAGACGAGCCTCCACCTGGGGAGGCCCGTTCACGCCGCCTCCCCCCCCCCCCCCGGGGCGCCCCACGCCGTTTTTCGGAGCAGCATTGTAGGATACCAAAACCAGTGCGGCAACTTACTGGACATCACCTGGGTGCCATCCACATCTCAGCGCGTTCTGCTGCCTTGGGACTATTCGCACAACAGACCGCTACTGACGAGGCCTCCCCCCCCCCACCCCCCGGGGCACCCTACGCCGTTTTTCGGAGCAGCATTGTAGGATACCAAAACCAGTGCGGCACCCAGGTAACATCACCTGGGTTCCGTCCAGAACTCAGCACGTTGTGCTGCCTTGGGACTATTCGCACAAAACACAGCTACTGACCATTGTTGCTTCTTTTTTCAAAAAAATGTTTAAATGTATTTACTGTTTTTGTTGCGTTGTATATATTTATAAGTTATTAAAGTGTTATAATCCTACTACTTTGTTGGAGTGCTATATATTTTTAATGTGACACATAATTGTAAAAACTTTGATGTACAAAGAGGCATCCCTGGAATCTTCCGCTTCAGGCTCGGACCCACACACCCTCACAGTGAGAATCCCCTCCCCAAGCACAATACAGGATGGTTATCAGATAGTAGGAACGCGTGTGGTGTGACGGATCTCATCGGGTGGGGGCCTTGATCTACTGTAACTCCTTTGAAGAGGAGTGATTCTCTACAGCTGGGGCCATAAACTACATCTGCAGGGCTAGGTGATAGCCTGGGACCGGCCTGGACAATCGGACACAGAGGAAGAGGAGTGTCAGAGGGTGCGGTAGTGAATATGGTGAAAGGGAGGTGTCGGGCGGGCATAGGGTGTGATACTCAGGGAAGAGCAGCGCAGATGGGGGGAGGTTTATGACCCATGCATATGAGAGAGAGCAGGGGTGACCAGTGCGTGGGGGAGATGCTTGCGAGGGTGGGGAGCCATGCTGAGGATCGGCGGCGTGCAGAGAGTGGGTCTGGTCAAGGCATCTAAAATGGCTGCCATGCACGACAAAAGTGTGGCATTGGAAAAAAAGCAAGATGGCGCACACAATGTTTATCAATATGGATTAATTTATAACAATTATTTTTAACAATATATTTACTCGCAGTGTCAAAATGGCAATCAACACTTCCTAATTTCCTTCAAATCGAACGTTAACAGAAGTCAAGCGGCAAAAAAAAAAAAAAAAAACGCTCACGCGCAACCGCTGGAAGACAAGTATCAACATATATGAGCCTCCTCAACCACCCTCAGAAAACATAGGGGGTCAGGATACGTCTCCCATACCCCCTTATACCCAATACTCATATTGCTTTTCCTCCATCTAGTAATTTAATTAAATCGAAACACAAAATGGTGAATTCACGTTTCGCTATCAGTTTGCGACCCGGTTCGCAAACCGAGAAGCACTACTACCACGAAAAATCAAATTTTTATTATTTGCCCCACGGGACCCTTTAATAACCACAACATCATTCCTAGGGGGTCAAGAGGGGTCTACCTTGCCCCCTTTCATTAAATTCCCCCTTCGTTTTTCTCCTCCTCTTGTCTCTCGATCCTACCGAGAGACAAGATGGCGGCCGCACCGGACTGTTTAGAATGTTGACAGACACCGGAGAGCAAATCAGCTTCGCTACGCAAAGCTCCGTTACGCGAAAAGTACGCGATCTGGAGCGCTATCTGGGACGCTGTCACAGATATATCTGTTTTTTTAAACGTTAATTTCTCAAAATCCACTGGAGCACATATATTGAGACCCAGCAAAGGCACATCGGGCTAACAGTCCCTATAATTTTGCCAAGTTTCGTGTAAATCCATTCAGCCGTTCGAGCTAAAAGTGAGGCCAAAGGCCCTATGGAAAAATTAATGGGAAAAAAGTGTATGTATGTATGTATATATATATATATATATATATATATATATATATATATATATATATATATATATATATATATGTATATATATATATATATATATATATATATATAGATATACGCAAACTCCTGAGAACGCCACTTGCAATCCCAGCGCCACCCAGGAACAGCGAGGCAAGCAAGTCTAAATTCACAGGTCTTTTATTGCAGGAAAGGTTGGTAGGCAAGAGGGCAAGACGCGTTTCGGGCTTACAAAGCCCTTGTTCACATGCAATGACCCAATGATTTTTGTATTTATAATGCAGTGAAGCCCGCCTCCCCGCCACTTTTCAAACAGGTCACATGATCATAAAGGTAGAGAAAAGACTCTACAATCTCGAAAAAAAGCATGTAATAATATACTAAAAAAGTTATATTTACAATGAAATAATACCTTAACATAGTAAACAGATATTTCTAATAAAATACCGTCTGTTTTATGTAATTTACAAGACTGTTACGGGATAAATCCCTGTGCAAACATTATGCTTTGTGCAAATATAGCGACCTGTAAACAACGAGGGAGCGGGTAAAATTGGAAGTGCAAATCACAAAGTTTCATTGAATTACAGCCTGCAATTCGTGGAGTAATTATATTTTGTGCACAGATGCAGTTAGAGGGAAAGGAGAAAGTGCTAAGAGTGCATGATGATATTAACCTATGTATATAATGCATAAATGCTGATCATGACATCGAAAGAAAATGTTTACCTTTCTATACGTCATATTAAAAGCATATAAAAAGACATTTGATACTGGTATAAAAACATCATCATATAAAAAGATTAGATAAAAACACCCTGTGTACAATAAGTGCTAAAAGGGTCTCATATCTAAAAATATTGAATATATATAAGTACAAAAGTGAATTGCTATGTACAAGAGAAAGCAGAAAATGATGAAATTAACATTGGAGTGACTAACAAGGAACTTGACTACCCACTACCATCATTATATAGAAACATAATCCTCTGTAGGTGGAACACTAGTATCTAGACCAACTCCCTAGATCACAGGGAACCTGACATATCTAGGGATCAATTGGATGCTGTCTGAAAAAAAAATATATATATATCTATCTGGGCATTATATGCTGAAGCGAGTATTTTATAGAAAGTGACGCAGATCCTCAGTATTGTTTAGCCCGTTGGGCCACTTACTGTCATACTCGAGGATCAGACTCGATTCTAGTCGCCTTAATTTGAGCTCACGATTGCCTCCCCTTCTAAGTTTGGGGACAGATGCCACCACATAGTATGAGAGGCAATTGATGTCTTTGTTATGTCTGCTCTCAAAGTGGCGAGCCACTGGATATGCCTGATCACAATGCAAGATGGCTCGAATATGCTGTAAAATCCTGACGTGCACCTGCTGTTTTGTACTGCCTATATAGTTAAGGCCACAAGTGCAAGTCAGGACATACACAGCATATTCAGTTTTGCAGGTATGGCTACCTTTAATTGGAATCTCAACAGCAGAGAAAGGAGTTCTGTAATGAGTTTTATTAATGCCAAACTTGCAGGCTCTGCAAGTTGTGCATTTACGGAACCCTGTTGGTAATAACCAATTAGGTTTTTGTTGCAGTTCGGGACTGCTTTGGTCCAGAATTGCACCCATACTCTGTGCCCTCCTAAAAGTGACCAATGGTTTGTTAGGTAACATACCTCCTAAAACTGTGTCAGTTAGAACAGTAGACCAATGCTGGTTAATTATCTGTCTGATTTTGGTCTCCTGACTGCCATAGTCCGTGATGAAACTAGGACAGTCTACATCATTTAATTCGGCACCATCGGTGACCGCCTTGTTCTTGTTTACAGTATCTGAAAGTAGACTGGCTCTAGAGAGACTTTCCGCTTTGGTCAATGCTTGGTTGAACACTCGGTCTGAGTATCCACGGGCCTTCATTCGGACTTTTAACTCAGAGATACATTTCTGAAAATCCTCAGCATTACTGCATATTCTTTTCAGCCTTAGGATTTCTCCATAAGGTATGCTGTGGATAGTATGCTTGGGATGGAGACTAGAGGCATGGAGCGTGGTATTGCCCGCCGTGGCCTTTCTATGTAAGGTAGTTTGTATACGGCTATTGTCATCTATGTATATTTTGACATCTAAAAATTCTGCTTGCTTGGCACTGATGTTCGAAGTGAATTTTAAATTTAGGGGGTTGTCGTTGATCTCAGCAATAAACAGATTGGCCTCATTCTCATCCCCTTGCCAAACAATAAAGATGTCATCAATATAGCGGAGATAGTTCACGATTTTCTCCCGTACCCAGGTTTGATGTGTGACATTGAGGACCCGCTCCTCCCACCAGCCGACGTGTAAACACGCATAGCTGGGGGAGAAGAAGGCCCCCATAGCCACACCTCTTAGCTGTCTCCAAATCACCTTACCGAATGAAAAGTAGTTGTTACCCAGACACCATTCAATCAAGCCTAGTATCACCTTATTGTGTTCATAAAATTCAACAGGTCGTTGACCAAGAAAATGATTAACTGCATTTAAACCACATGAATGAGCAATACTAGTGTATAATTGTTCAACATCAATAGTAATTAGCAACATATCATCTTGCCAGCCCAAGTCCTCTATTTTTGCCAAAAAATTACTTGTGTCCCGGACAAAACTGGAAAGAGTATTAACCCAACTTTGTAGAAAAAAGTCGATGTACTGGCCCACATTTTCTCCACAGCTGTTTATGGCGGAGAAGATGGGTCTACCGGGGACAGGCGAAATCCCTTTATGTACTTTTGGGATTAAGTAGAGACATGGCAGGACTGGATGTTCATTGTGCAAAAATTTGTATTCATCCGCTAAGATGAGGCCTTCTCTTCGAAATTTTAGAAGTAGTTTGTGTAAGCTGTCATTCACTTTAAGATACTCTTTATTGGTTGATTTGATGTAACAAGCAGGATCTTGTAACTGCCTTTGTGCCTCTGTAGAGTAATCAGATTTGGGCCAAATAACAATGTTACCCCCTTTATCAGCAGTTTTTACTATAATATTGGGGTTATCTTTTAGCTTTTTCATAAGTTCAAAATATTTGGCTTTTTGCACATTATACTTCTTTTTCTTTTGATTGTTGATTTTTTTGTACAACTCTTTGATGTCTGCAATGATACAGTCCTGAAAAACGTCCACGCATCTTTAGTCATGATAGGCACAAAAATCAGATTTGCCTTTAAATGGCTTGATGCCTGCACCTTTTCGAGTCATGTTAATTTTTTCTAATCTTTTTTGTGTGCTTGTCTCGCCATCATCAGCCATAGGTTGAGAGTTAGTTGCACGGTTGAGATCATGCATATCAAGGAAAACTGGTACTGATAGTTGGCCTATATTTTCAGTATGCTGGTATTGATATTTTCTTCAGTGCCTGTAGTAGATTTTAATTTTTGTAGCGCAAAGAATTTCTTCAGTTTTAATTTTCGAATATAACGATACACATCAACTCTGGTGGAAGCATATCTGAAATTTTGTTCGGGGCAGAAATTTAAACCAAGCAACAGAAGTTGTTGTTCCGCTTTTGTGAGGTTTATATCTGAAAGGTTTACAATAGATCTCCCCATCTCTAATTCTTCTTTTTCCATGATTGGTTTGTTTTTTTGTTGTTCCATCCCCCTCTGTTTGTGCTTCCTTCTCCTTTCGCATCTTTTTTTGTTTCTGCGGGTGTTGCTGCATTTTTTTGACGCGGTCTCAGTGTGCGCAGTCTTTCGGCTACTAAAAAACCAAGCTCTTCATCAATTTCGAAAATGGGCACGGGAAGGCCACTTGTAGTTAAGTCTTCATTTGAGCTAACTGATTCACTGGATGTCGAGGCTATATCAGAATTGGAGCTCACAGTAACTTGATCTTGTGCCTCATTTGATTTAGTTGTCAATGTTACATTCTGAACTACATTCCTTTTGCCCCTGAATTGCAGGCGTTTTGTGACATTATATTTACGCGCAAAAGTAAATATCTGGCCATTTGCGTAGTCCGCTGCATCTCGTGCAAATTTACTGACTTTCCTTGCTTTGATTTTGTCTGCATGTTTCTTGAGTCTATCATGCATTGCTTCTTTTAATTTTTTAGTGGTTTCAGTTTTTTCTATTGCGTTTATTTGTTCTTGAATTTTATCAATTGTGGTCAAAATAGCATCTCTATCAATGGCAGCATATTTAATCAAAATGTGTACAAAATTCATTGAGGCTGCTAGGTTGCTTTGGCCCCATTCTTTTAACATCAGAGGGTTTGGGTTTTTAAAGCTTGGAGCCAGCATGATTCTTAAACCCCTTGGTACACGTTTGACATCAGCATATTTAGACAGTGAGTAATGTTCCTACCATTTAGTTATTTCCAGGCGTTTTTGCTTTTCCAATGCCTTTTATAACACTTTGATGTCTGTGTCTTCTTGAGCCTCAGTATTAGTAGTAGTTATGTTAATGTTGCTGCCTGGCATGATGACCTGGTTAAATAACTGTTCTGCTTCCTCCTCCCTCACACGGAACTCCTCCGCAGACATTGTCCTCTGCCCCAACCTAACACTTTCTTCTGCAGAACTCCCTTGTTGTTGAGTCGGCGTGATATATTTACTTCGTCCCTCACCAGGGACATAACCTCTTCACCTCCGCTATGCCATTTAGTTTCACTCACCGTGTTTCTGGCAGACGTCACGCTTTAGCCGGGTCCTCCGACTCGACTGCCGGGTATCGTCTGCTACATCGGTATTGCTGAACTTCTGGCCGCAGGAGGGGGCATCCGCTTGAAATTCAGTCTGGAAACGGTACAAAGAGTAGCTTGACAGTGGATGCCGGCTTGTTGTAGAGGGAGTCCGAGAACGGAAACAAGCTGATTTCTGTAATTCAATGTGCGCAAACTCCTGAGAACGCCACTTGCAATCCCAGAGCCACCCAGGAACAGGAACAGCGAGGCAAGCAGGAGACGGACCGCAAGTCTAAATTCACGGGTCTTTTATTGAAGGAAAGGTTGGTAGGCAAGAGGGCAAGACGCGTTTTGGGCTTACAAAGCCCTTGTTCAGATGCAATGACCCAATGATTTCATTTTGTATTTATAATTTATAATTGTATTTATAATGCAGTGAAGCCCGCCACTTTTCAAACAGGTCACATGATCATAAAGGTAGAGAAAAGACTCTACAATCTCAAAAAAAAGCATGTAATATTATACTAGAAAAGTTATATTTACAATGAAATAATAACTTAACACAGTAAACAGATATTTCTAATAAAATACTGTCTGTTTTATGTAATGTACAAGACTGTTATGGGAAATTGCATGGGGAAAACATGTTTTGGGAACCCCCTTCTTTCCCAGCCCCCGCTTAACAAATCATCCTGAGTCTTTCAGGATGGGAGCGGACCGGAGCTGGCCAAAAGATTTTAAAATTTCACGAAGATTGATCAATCGGCTCTAAAGTTATTGGGAATGGAATGTTGCAGATTTCCTATGGATAATAGGTCCTAACTAACTACAACTACCTACTGGCGACCGCCAGTAGGTAATATATATATATATTAAATATATATATATATATATATATATATATATATATATATATATATATATATATATATATATATATATATATATATATATATATATATATATATATATATATATATATATATATATATATATATATATATATATATATATATATATATATATATATTCACTGAAAAAACCATAGGTTATAGACCATATATAGTTAGGAATTAGCATTTACAAAACCTTGAAAATTCACTGAAAAAACCATAGGTTATAGACCATATATAGTTAGGAATTCGCATTTACAAAACCTTATTTTACTCACACAAAACCATTGAAATTCCATATATAGTTAGTTGCACTAACTATATATCGCGCACCCGCAATCCACTGCTGATGATGTCACATATTACATCATTCATGACATGGTCAGTGACATCACTGATGACATCACTGATGACATCTCAAATGACATCACTGATGACATCTCAAATGACATCACTGATGACATCACTGATGACATCTCATTTGACATTACTGATCACATCACTGATGATATCATTCATGTGATAATACGATGAACCTCTTCAGACTCTAATATAACCTTAGATACAATCAGTGTAAACAGACACTCACAGACTGTCACTCATCCATGGAGTTACTCACACACCTAGTCAGTCATGCAAAGAATCAATCACACCTCCATTTCCTCAACTATACAGTTATACAAACTTTACTTATTCAAACATATACTAACACATATTTACTCTCTTATACAATCCCTGATACAAGTTCACAATGATCCATACAGCCACTCACACATTCACTGGCTCTTATGCACAGTTATTTATATATGTCAACTCTCACATGTACTGTGTTTTACATATGTACTTACTTTGACATGTAGCACTGAGATATCCATTCACTCACCAATACACTCATGCACACAGTCAACCGCCCATACAGCTGTTTCCACATGCACTTTTGAAACCATACATCTAGTGAATCAACTGCTCACACATCTATGCACAGAGTCATACACCTCCCAGCCACCCACACACACACTCAGTCTCCCATACAAATACTTGGGCAACCAATCAATAACCAATATAGTTACTCATATAGCTACTTATCAACACATGCAACAGTTTACAGAACAACAGACATAATGATGCACAAATTAAGACAGTTTAGTCACTAACCCATGCACTCAGTGAGACACATTTAATCACTCACTCATACAGTCAGTCATGCACCTACTAAATCCTTCATCCAGACACTTATACATCCACTCATTCTTCAATATGTAAGACATATTTTAACTTTACAGAAACATACAGTCACTGGATTTTGTCATCAGTGATGTCATCAGTGATGTCATTTGAGATGTCATCAGTGATGTCATCAGTGATGTCACTGACCATGTCATGAATGATGTAATATGTGACATCATCAGCAGTGGATTGCGGGTGCGCGATATATAGTTAGTGCAACTAACTATATATGGAATTTCAATGGTTTTGTGTGAGTAAAATAAGGTTTTGTAAATGCGAATTCCTAACTATATATGGTCTATAACCTATGGTTTTTTCAGTGAATTTTCAAGGTTTTGTAAATGCTAATTCCTAACTATATATGGTCTATAACCTATGGTTTTTTCAGTGAATTTTCAAGGTTTTGTAAATGCTAATTCCTAACTATATATGGTCTATAGCTATGGTTTTTTCAGTGAATATATATATATACATACATATATAAACATATATCATCTGTATATCTATATAAATACAAACATAAATGCATGCATACATATACTTATATGCATACAGATGCATGTTATTTACATGAAAGTAGAAAAAACACTAATAAAAGCAAAGCTAAAAAGCCACCTCATTACAAACAGAATGGCTTTAACTTAAACAAGGGCGAGATCTATTGCATTTTCAATGCTTGTTTACTTTGGTTCCATCAAGAAGGCATTCAGATGTGTCACACATTTGCCATAAATTCTGAATGTTAGCACTCTAGTTGCACATTAGATCCCTGTAGTAAAGCTACTGCTCACCAGGGACGTCTGCTGCTGGTATTCAAAGTGCATGTTTCAGTCTGCATGTCAGAATTTTTTTTTATGAAATAGAAGAGGATTTGAGAAGTCACTCAAAATGATCCCTAATGTTTCATTCTGCAGCACTAATCATAATTCATATGGCAAAATATACCCCCTCATTTTGTTCCTTTTTAAATTAAATGTTTTAAGAGTTACCACTTTATTCCAATCAAGATGGCTTCAGGTGTGCCATACCTTTGTAATAAGTAGGACTGTTAGCGCTCTAGTTGTTCTTTAGAACACTCTGGGACATTCTGTCATTGGGCTATACTTGGGCTACATCTGGGTGATATTTGGGCTACATTTGGGCTCTTTTGTCTCTGGTGGCCATCTTGGGAGACTGTATGTCAGAATTTTTTAATGAAATTGAAGAGGGTTTGAGAAGTCACTCAAAATGTGCCCTAATTTTTCTTTCTGCAGCACTAATCATAATTCATATGGCAAAATATACCCCCTCATTTTGTTCCTTTTTAAATTAAATGTTTTAAGAGTTACCACTTTATTCCAATCAAGATGGCTTCAGCTGTGCCATACCTTTGTAATAAGTAGGACTGTTAGCGCTCTAGTTGTTCTTTAGAACACTCTGGGACATTCTGTCATTGGGCTATACTTGGGCTACATCTGGGTGATATTTGGGCTACATTTGGGCTCTTTTGTCTCTGGTGGCCATCTTGGGAGACTGTATGTCGGAATTTTTTAATGAAATTGAAGAGGGTTTGAGAAGTCACTCAAAATGTGCCCTAATTTTTCTTTCTGCAGCACTAATCATAATTCATATGGCAAAATATACCCCCTCATTTTGTTCCTTTTTAAATTAAATGTTTTAAGAGTTACCACTTTATTCCAATCAAGATGGCTTCAGGTGTGCCATACCTTTGTAATAAGTAGGACTGTTAGCGCTCTAGTTGTTCTTTAGAACACTCTGGGACATTCTGTCATTGGGCTATACTTGGGCTACATCTGGGTGATATTTGGGCTACATTTGGGCTCTTTTGTCTCTGGTGGCCATTTTGGGAGACTGCATGTCAGAATTTTTTAATGAAATAGAAGAGGATTTGAAAAGTCACTCAAAATGTGCCCTAATTTTTCTTTCTGCAGCACTAATAATACCTTCTATTGCATAATATACCCCCTCATTTTGTTCCTTTTTAAATTAAATGTTTTAAGAGTTACCACTTTATTCCCATCACGATGGCTCCAGGTGTGCTATACCTTTGTAATAAGTAGGACTGTTAGCGCTCTAGTTGTTCTTTAGAACACTCTGGGACATTCTGTCATTGGGCTATACTTGGGCTACATCTGGGTGATATTTGGGCTACATTTGGGCTCTTTTGTCTCTGGTGGCCATTTTGGGAGACTGCATGTCAGAATGTTTTAATGAAATAGAAAAGGATTTGAGAAATCACTCAAAATGTGCCCTAATTTTTCATTCTGCAGCACTAATCATACTTTCTATGGCAAAATATACCCCCTCATGTTGTTTCTTTTTAAATTAAATGTTTTAAGAGTTACCACTTTATTCCAATCAAGATGGCTTCAGGTGTGCCATACCTTTGTAATAAGTAGGACTGTTAGCGCTCTAGTTGTTCTTTAGAACACTCTGGGACATTCTGTCATTGGGCTATACTTGGGCTACATCTGGGTGATATTTGGGCTACATTTGGGCTCTTTTGTCTCTGGTGGCCATTTTGGGAGACTGCATGTCAGAATGTTTTAATGAAATAGAAAAGGATTTGAGAAGTCACTCAAAATGTGCCCTAATTTTTCATTCTGCAGCACTAATCATACTTTCTATGGCAAAATATACCCCCTCATGTTGTTTCTTTTTAAATTAAATGTTTTAAGAGTTACCACTTTATTCCAATCAAGATGGCTTCAGGTGTGCCATACCTTTGTAATAAGTAGGACTGTTAGCGCTCTAGTTGTTCTTTAGAACACTCTAGGAGGCTGCAGTAGAACACAAAGGAATCAACTGACAGTCTCTGTCCTTGTTGGATGTACATGTTTTACTGAGAATGTCAGACTTCATTTTCACATGACTGAGAAAGATAATGTGAATTTACAGAAAATATGCTTTCAGTTTAGCTTATGGATCCCCTTCCAAACCACTGTGGGAAAATCATGAGATATTAGTTTTCTTTCAAACAATATTCATGATATCACAGCAGAAGGTTTTTTCACATGGTAAAATCACCTTAGAACCCACCACAATTCCTAAAACGAGTATGGTACCATCAACAATTGATTTATAATGTAACTAAAGTCCTAAAACCCTCTATTAACTACAATGCTTTTTAATGAGGTGCTATCATGTATATTGGTCCCAAGATGGCTGCCAACACTTCTTGGATGAAGTGCTGACAGCCAATCAGATCAGATGTGTGGTTAGGCTCCGCCCAGATATATATCTTTTTTTGAACCTAAATTACTCAAAATCCACTGGGACACATATATTGAGACCTAGCAAAGGCACATCGGGCTAACAGTCCCTACAATTTTGCCAAGTTTCGTGCAAATCCATTCAGCCGTTCGAGCTAAAAGTGAGGCCAACCGCCCTATGGAAATTAACATGGGAAAAACGCGTTTTGGGACCCCCCTTTTTTCTCGGCCCCCCCTTAAAGAAACCCCCCCAAATTGTCAGGGGCTGCTCAGAAACAAAATGTTCCATTTTCCTGAAAATTTCAGCCAATTCCATCCACAAACGCCAAAGTTATTAGACATAGAATTTTCAAAAATCCCATAGAGAAAAAATCCTAACTATATATACCTACTGGCGACCGCCAGTAGGTAATATATATATATATATATATATATATATATATATATATATCCGTTCCAACTCCTACTCCTCGGCATAGGTACCGACTCCTCGACGTAGGTACAGACCACAAACACTGCGCTTTTTTCAAATTAAGGGTGATTTATTGATCTTCTGTCCCCAGCATGACGCGTTTCGGCTGCAACACGGCAGCCTTGATCACATGACTAAAAGAACCAATAAGTGTGCTTTATTTACTGTGAATGTACCCTTTGAGACTTAAGTGAAACATAGACATGGAAAAAATACTTCATAAACGGAGCTGATGTCTGTGATCCAATTAACAATATACATTGGTCCATGTGCAAAAGGCAAATTAAATTCATATTAATATATACTAATGTAAACACTTAATAAGGTAATTTGATATATTTACACGTTATTTACAAAATATATCATTCCATACTATTACCTATGGAATAAAGTGCATTGCCCATCAAATCCATGACTCACTCCAAATTATGAATATATAGCCTCAAATTAATACAGAAAGTCTCAAATTACAGGGAACGTGCAAAATATGCTGTTTCAAAAAGTGCAAAATAGTGCTCATGTGCAAAATTGTGCTTGATAAAACCGAGTGTCATACTCAAATGTATATAGGGAGTACAATGGTGATGGCACGTTGATTGATTCTCTATTTATGAAGAGTTACATGTCACCCACTAACAGAAGTAAATGTATAGAACAATAATAGCAACGCTGATAACCAAATTAGACACAGCTTGTAATATAGCACAACGGAAACATTATGGCATAGTGCCCAATACATGATATAATGCTCGCTACGAGAGATACGGGGTCAAACAGGGGTATAACATCTGGAAAATATTATGGCATAGTGCCCTTTCCATGCTACACGGACAGCTTGAAGGAATGCGGGGTATTACAGGGGTACCCAAAGCTATTGGACAGAATATCCATTCATGTCCACTCGGTGTACAATTTATCAAATGCTACTACCCCTGCCCCTACCCAAACGGATTCATGAACGTTGGTACCATGGCAGGATGGTTTTTAGTGCTCCCTATATATTTATATGTATATATATATATATATATATATATATATATATATATATATATATATATATATATATATATATATATGTATGTATGTATGTATGTATGTATATATATATATATATATATATATATATATATATATATATATATATATATATATATATATATATATATATATATATATTACCTACTGGCGGTCGCCAGTAGGTAGTTATAGTTAGGATTTTTTTTCAATGTTAAATCTCAAAATTCTATTTGGAATAACTTTGGCGCCGGTTGACGAATCTGCCTGAAAATTTCCTCAAAACGGCCTCTTCAAGCTCTGGTCCTTCCCTGAAAGTGTGGGGGGGATGCGTCAAGCGGGGGCCGAGATAAAAGGGGGGTCCCAAAACGCATTTTCCCCATGTTAATTTCCATAGGGCGGTCGACCTCCCTTTTAGCCCGAACGGATGAATGGATTTACATCAAATTTGGCAAAATTGTAGGAACTGGTAGCCCGATTTGCCTTTGCTATGTCTCAAGATATGTGCTCCAGTGGATTATGAGTAATTTAGGTTCAAAAAAATATATATATCTATGACAGCGCCCCGGTACGTGCACCGGGGAGCGCACCGGGCGCGCCACGCGACTTGCGCGCAGAAAGCTGATTGGTTCTTGGTTGTCTGTAAACATTCGAAGCAGTCCGGAGCGCCCACCATCTTGTGTCTCGGTAGGATGGAGACACAAGAGGTGGCCAAAACAAAGGGGGAATTGACCATAAGGGGGCAGAGTAGACCCTCCCTGACCCCCTAGGTTTGATGTGGGGGCCTTAAAAGGGCCCCGCGGGGCAAAAAAAAATTGGTTTTTTTTCGATTTTTGCGTGGGGAGCGCCCGGTACGCACACCGGGGAGCGCACCGGGAAGCGCACAACAGAGAAAAAAGAATGCCAGAGTTTAAAAAATGTTGGCAATATTTTATAAATGGGAGGTAGTTCTGAAAATAACTTTTTTTAATTCTTTTTGTTGTTTTATATTTTTTTTATTATTTTTCTGAACATTTTTTTTATTTTTTTGTATTTTTTGAACAATTTTTTTTGTTTTTTTTGGGGGGGGACAACAAAAAACAGGCATTAGAAAGGGCTCAACAGGAGCAAAAAAAAAAAAATTACTTCTTGGGGCGTTTCGAGCACTTGTGGTTTTCAAATGCTCTATTAATTAAAATGATACTCATCTCCCCATAACAAATTAGTGCACCACAATAAAGGCACACTAGCTTCATGTGCGAACATTTTTTTTTAATATTTGGGACCGTCTCCCTCGCTTCTGGTCCCGATAGAGTTTCCTGTGACGATGTACTGGCCACAGGAGTTGGTGGGTTATCCTGGAGGTGACGCACCTCAGCAACGCTATAATTGATGGGATGCCACCTCTGCATAGTATAGTTTCCAAAACTATACTTTTTGTCTGTGCCTCGGGACAGAACTGCATTGCAAATGAGGCATGTCACCAGCCGGGCATTGACCTTTTTTTGCCCTCGAGGGTAAGAAAAAAATTGCCATATAAAATGGTCTAAGCGGTGGGATTTCCGGGGCTCTTCACGCAAGAACTGCCTCGGCTCTACCTCCTCTTCCTGTTCTTCTTCCTCTTCCTCCGGGTTTGGAAGGAACTGTGCAGGTGGTCCTTCCTTCCTAGGTGGTTGTGGTGGTGGTGGGGGTCCACCAGCTGCAGCTACTACAGATGCCATGACTGAACAAGCAGAAACAGGTCTTCCTCTGACAAAGATGAAAGTCAGAGTGAGGAAAAAGGTGGGGGCTTTCATCATTTGGGAAAAGAAAATGTTCTAAACCAATGAAAAGTGTTATTTTCAGGTCACACAATGCGCTTACATTATGCGCTCCGGCGCGCTTACGTTACGCGCTCTGGCGCGCTTACGTTATGCGCTCCGGCCGCGCCGTGGAGGGCTTCCGGGTGCGTTTATGCAGCGCGTCATAAGACGCATCACGCGGCTACCCGATACGTCACGCTTACGCGACGCGTCACGATGTTGTTTTCCCTCGCGACATTGGAACTAACAGGACGCTTCCCGGTTCGCGCACCGGGGCGCTTCAAAATAGTAAGCTTTCTGGGGTGCTCACCGGGGCACGCACCGGAAGCGCTCCAAGACAAAAAATAAAAATATATATTTATTTTAAAAAAATGAAAAATTGTAAGGACTGATAGCTATGTCTCAAGATATATGCTCCAGTTGTTTTTAAGAAAATTTACTTTTAAAAAATATATATTGGCCTATATTTGGGCTTTATATATGTTAGAGCCCAAATGTAGCCCAAATGTAGCCCAATGTAGCCCAATGTAGCCCAATGTAGCCCAAAGATGGCCACCAGAGACAAAAAAATACAAATGTAGCCCAAAGATCAGCCAGATGTAGCACAACTATAGCCCAATGATAGTATGTACCAGAGTGTTATAAAGAACAACTAGAGCGGTAACAGTCTTACTTATAAAGTGAGACTTTTAGTTAGGAATTAGCATTAAAAAAACCTTTGAAATTACCTGAAAAAACCATAGGTTTCACATCAGTTATAGTTAGGAATTAGCATCTAAAAAACCTATTAAATTCACTGAAAAAACCATAGGTTTCACACCATGTAAATGGTGGAATTACTGAATTGGTTGTTGTAACTGGTATAGGTATCTCCACTTTTTTGAAAATGTTAGTTTCTATTTTTTAATATTTGTTTCAAGGGTTACTTTACAGTGAAAGGAGGTCAGTCTCTCTGTCACAAGTATGGTGTCATCAGTGATGTCATGAGTGATGTCACTGACCATGTCATGAGTGATGTAATATGTGATGTCATCAGCAGTGCATTTCACGCGCAAGTTATAGTGAGTCCAACTAACTATAACGTTGGAATTTCAATGGTTTTATGCCAGTAAAATTTCCAGGTAACTATAACTGGTGTGAAACCTATGGTTTTTTCAGTGAATTTAATACGTTTTTTAAATGCTAATTCCTAACTATAACTGGTGTGAAACCTATGGTTTGTTCAGTGAATTTAATAGGTTTTTTAAATGCTAATTCCTAACTATAACTGATGTGAAACCTATGGTTTTTTCAGTGAATATATATATATATATATATACATTCATCAATCGTTCACTGCATCCTTCCTTCCACTAGATTGGCATAGACACTTTCAATAGAGCTCTAAAAAATTTTTTTATTTTTGTTCCATGAGTGCCATTACGTGTTTGGCCTACTGCCCACAACCTTGATCACATAAATGCAGCGCCGCCATATTGCCTTTTTTAAATTGCTGATCATCTTGTAAATCAAAATCAGCCTAAGTGGTACACACATTTCTACATTTCCCAAAAAGAAATAAACATACACATCATTCAGTTCATTTTGATTTTGAAATTTGCATATCCGTTGATTTACATACAGGTTTTTAGAATCTTATTTCATTTTAACTCTGTTGCTCAATTATTGTACATACATTTCTTTTCTTAATTACATTATCCTGAGCAACTAAAAAAACAACAAATATCTTAAAAATACATATCTAAATGTTTCGGATATTCTCTATATGTGCACTGAAAAAAACAAAGTGTACAGGGAAATTATAGCTAGGCTCAGATTTTACTTGTACAAAACCAGTGAAATTCAGTAGTTATAGTTACCTGAGCTAACTATAACTTACGCCCACACAATCTACGGACCTCACATTTTACATCACTCATGACATGATCAGTGAAATCGGGCATTGTCCCGTCTACCTTTAAAGAAGCAACGGCTATACCCCTATTAAAAAAACCCGGGGCGGATCCTGGATGCAAGGCAAACCTCAGGCCCATCTCCCTACTGCCTTACTTGGCGAAAATTCTAGAGGCACACGTGGCGAAAAATCTCTCCAACTTCTTGGAGGAGTCCTCCTGCTTTGACCCTCACCAGGCCGGATTCCGGCCAGCACACTCTACGGAGGCAGTGATCACCGCAGTCTTGGACACACTCCGAGACTGCGCAGACAGACGTTCTCCCCAGGCCCTGGTACTACTGGACTTGTCGGCCGCGTTCGACACGGTCGACCACAACATCTTGATCGACCGTGTCGGACAGACCGGCATACAGGGCGTGGCGGCCTGCTGGCTGAGATCCTTTTTGGAGGACCGATCCCAAGCAGTGCGCCTGGGGAACTTGACCGGTGTTAAACAAGCCTTCCCATGTGGAGTGCCACAGGGCTCCTCCCTGTCACCTCACCTTTTTAACATATACATACTCCCCCTTATACAAACCTTGAGGGACAAACAGGTGAGAGTTTTTAACTACGCAGATGACCTGCAGCTACTCTTCACCATTGATAACTCCGAAGACTCTATGAGTCATTTCCAGTCAACCATGAGGTTTATTAAATCCTGGATGGATCAAAATCAATTGAAATTAAATCCAGGTAAAACTGAACTAGTACTGACGGGGGATAGTGCTAAGTACTGGGGCCCTCACTATTGGCCTGCAGACCTGGGTCAAGCTCCACAACCATCACCTTCGGCTAAAACGCTCGGAGTCATTGTGGACAGTGATCTTTCACTAAAAACACAAGTGGGACAAGTGGTCTCCAAATGCTTCTACCAACTAAAAAAAATCAGGAAGGTCAGGCGTTTACTAACGCCTGAAGCGATTACCCAGGTCGTGATCGCCACTGTCCTGTCCCACCTGGATTACGCAAATGCCATTTACCTAGGTCTCCCCAACTATTTACTTAAGCGCCTCCAGATGGTGCAGAACTACGCTGCTAGGCTGATTCTAAAGCAACCTAGATGGCAGGCTGCGACCCCTCTTCTCATCAAGCTGCATTGGCTTCCAGTCATACAACGCTGCTATTTTAAAGCAGGCTGTATGGTCTTCAAGTCATTACATGGCAAAAGCCCTAAATTTATCAATCAACTGATCACCAGACATGTCCCCTCCCGTAACCTCCGCTCACTCCATCTAGCCCTGCTCCAGACCCCCCCCTTTAAACTCAAACGCTCTGGTGGTCGTAGATTTGCCACCCTTGCCCCCTGTCTATGGAACACCTTTCCCCTGGAGATCCGATCTTGCCAAGACCTTCTACCTTTTCGGAAAGCTCTGAAGACCTGGCTCTTTAGACAAGCTTTTTAATCCACCTCCTCCTCCACCTTAGGTTGTGTTACTGTCAATTTTAGCGCCAAGAAACTAATCAGTGTTAGCGCGCTTTATAAGTGACTTAATAACATATAACATAACATAACTGAGAACATCTCAAATGGCATCACTCATAACATCACTGATGGCATCATACACAGAGCCACTCATACATCCACTCACACCCCATAAAAGCTCGAGCACCCACTCAAACACCCACACAACCACTCACATAGCCATTCACAGACCCATACAAGTACTCCAGCAGTAAGTCCCCCACAGCAAGATTGCTGAGACCTCATGGAACACCCAACCTCTTTCTCAACCACTCTGCAAATGCGCCTCCTGGTGCACTACTGGTTGGGAGATCTAACTCCTCTTGGTTTCTGAGGGTCATTGGGGGCCAAGACCCCTGTTATTGCCACAAGTCCCCCACAGCGGGATTGCTGAGAACTCATCAGAGGCTCTGATCCCCTTTCTCAACCACTCTGCAAATGTACCTCCTGGAGCACCACTGGTTGGGTATGAACTCCCCTTGGTTACTGAGGGTCATTGGGGGTCAAGAACCCCTATTGTTGCCACAAGAAAGTCCCCCACAGCAGGATTGCTTAGACCTCATTGGAGGTGGCTTGGAGGTGGCGTTGTCTTTCTAAATCACTCTGCAAAGTGGCCTCCGGATGCCCTACTGGTTGGGGAATGACATCCCCTTGGCTGCTGAGGGTTGTTGTGGGCCAAGAAAGCCTATTAATGCCACAAGTAACTCGCCTACACTGGGATTGCTGAGAACACATCAGAGGATCCCCTTTCTAAACCACTCTGCAAACGCACACCATGGAGCACCATTGGCTGGGGGATTAACTCCCATTGGCTGCTGAGGGTCATTCGGGGCCAAGAACCTCTATTGTTGCCACAAGTAATTACACCCAGCAGAATTGCTGGGACCTTGCTGGAGGCGCCTCCCCTTTCTTAATCACTCTGCAAAGGGCCTTCTGGTGCACTTCTGGTTGGGGGTTGAAATCCCCTTGGCTGCAGAGGTGCGTTGGGGGCCAAGACCCCCTATTGTTAACACAAGTAGCTCCCACACAGTGGGATGGCTGAGACCTCATAGGTGACCTAGCCCAGTTCTGAACCTCTATGCCAACGTGTCTCCTGGTGCACTAATGGTTGGAGGATGACCTCCCCTTGGCTGCTGATGGTCGTTGATGACAAAGGACCCCTATTGTTGCCACAAGCAAGAGCCCCATAGGAGGATTGCTGAGGCCTCTTCAGAGGCCCTGCTCCCTTTCCAAACCAGTCTGCAAACACACCTCCTGGTGCACTACTGTTTGGGGGAGGAAGTCCCGTTGGCTGCTGAGGGGTTTTGGGGGTCTCTTTCTGCTTGTTGATGAACTTTGTTCTGCCTCTTTAGGCTTGTTGCTGACCTTTTCTGTCTCTTTCTACTCATTTCTCATCTTTATCTTGCCTCTTTCGGCTCGTGGCTGACTTTTTTCCTGCCTCTTCCTGCTAATTTCTGACTTTTATTTTGCTACCTTATGGTTGTTTCTGACCTTTATTTTGCCTCTTTTTCCTCTGTTTCCTCTGATGGGGGAGCCTTGGGGCCCCACGGTCCCTGCTTTGCGCGAGAGCCAGCATTTCTCTTAAATAAAGGGAGCGTCCAGAAACACAGCTCCCTGCATACAGGAGCAATGTTTTCATCTGTTTCCCTGCACACATCTAGGAAATCGATAAAACTCAGCTTTCTGAAAGCAAGATCTGTTTGACAGCTCCTGCTTGCAGAAAGCGAAGTTATGTTTGCTTTTTCTTGGTGTGAGCTGTCCGCTCCTACCAAGCAAAAGCAAACAGCTACCTCTAGAGTGTGGGCACCTCAGGAGGTAGCAGGAGCCAGGCCTGGGTGATGGCAGTCCCAAGTGCCTTCCATGACTCCATGAGGGAGGCCATGCGGCCCTCCTTCATTGTAGTAGTTTGCCCTGTGGAGGTGGTGGTCCTTGGGGCTGCTGGGGGGCCTTGTGACCCTTATAATTTAAATGACTTGCCCCAGGGAGGTAGCAGTCCACAGTGGTTTGGGGGCACAATTGGGCCCCCCAAATTAATGTTATGTTCAACCCTGGGAGGTGATTGTCCCTGGGATTGTGGGGATCAGCACGGGCCATTTGCTAATGTGTGGCCAATACATCAAAAGGACATCTGGAGCTCTCTATAGATATGTCACCCCACATTATCCTAGTGACATTCAATTATACTTTGGAGTGTCATTCCAGTTGAATGTTCTCCAACTGACGTGCTTATTTCACCCTATAAAGCACTGCACATCTGTTTAATCCCTCAATATGAATGTCTCCAAAACCAATTTCTTTTATTGTTCGCTTTCTCACCACCATCGCCTCCTGTGTCAGCATTGGATATTAACAAATTCCCTACTGAGCAAACCCAGTTCCCTTGTCTAAATGGCCTATTCATTGTATTCGACATATGAAGTGATTTTAAGATTTATGGATGTGGGACATCTGCCAAAAATGTATGTACTCTTGATAAAGCTGGCCGGAAACCCACCAATTTCTGGCAGATGTCCTGCGTCTGTCAAACTCTAAATACCACCCATCTCTAATTTGAAAGTTCATGCAGGAAATAGTTCTAATGCTATTACTAATAAGATCTTCTGCTTTGTCAAATTAAATATTATCGAGCCTTTGCACTAATTGAATTTTGGTATTTTGTAGTACATTCAGTAATGCTGCAAAAGTACTAATCACATACTACAAAACATTATTCACAAACATCTATATGGAGGTCTCCACCACCACCTCCCCTATCTTTTCTGTACTGGTATCTCCATACTGACAGTGGGGAACTTCATGCACGTAGGCATCCGTGGGAGGGACAGTTCGAGTGGTTGGAAAATAGGGAATACTTATTATAAAATGAGTAGGGTTTAGTGAGAGTTAAGAAGAGGTTTAGGGAAGGACAAAGACTAATCCATAAAAGAGTAAGATGATTACTATTTAAAAACTGAACTTCTAAATTTATATCAGCCAAAAAGGACTCCAACAGGGGTAAATGTACTCCAACTAAACCTTGGAGTAAGTCCAGCACCACACACGATCAACCACTAGTACTGCAACACCCTCTCAGAGAAAACAATTGAGTAAGCAAATAAATATATTACAAATTAAATGTTCATTTTTTTCTGCCATTTTAAAGCGTCTAAATACTGAAACCTTGTATGAAGCCCTGTGGAATGTCTTTTTATATTTTTGAAAGCAAATCCTGTTGAATTTTATAATAAACGTATATGCTTTTAAGATCAATTTGTTTTTATCAATGGAAATCCTGTTGAATGTTAGAGCATAGCAATCACAGTAAGGTGGACCACATAAGAAATATACCCACGAACCAAACAATCTTTTCTGCATTCACTGTGTAAATGGATTTGTTTGGTGGTTTAACACCTCATTTTTCAGTATTTGTAAAGCGCAAACAATTGCCCGAAGGCGTCAAGGCGCTGGGGGCTGTCAGGAAGATTAAGTGTGCTATTGCCCAGAGTCACATGGTGCTGAGCTGACCTACCACTGGTGCCAGAGATCCAACCGTCAGATCCGTGCTCCGAGTCAGAAGCTCTGGCCGCTGTTCCACACCTGTTGCATGAGGGTCAATTATTAGAGAAAGAAGAGTGAGATGATTTAAAGGCAAAGAATGGACAAGTTTGGGATGCCCAGGGAAGCTGTCATAGCCAGATATCGCTTCTGAACTGAGCTGTTCTAACTACAGCCATGTGGCACAACCACCTCACCACACAGCACACTGCTGCCTCTCCATCAATGTGAAAGCTACCTGTGATGCCACCAATGTGTGCATTGCCTTTCCTGGAAGGACACAACAGCTACATATTTCAGCAGTCATCTCTTGAATCTTGCTTGGTTGCTGGGGATTTCTGTGACTTATGCATCATTGATAAGCAACAACACTTCACAATAGGGCTACATGTGCATCTGGAGGTAGAATCTCTAACGTACCCAATACTAACCACAACACAATACACACTCACATTACCTGTACATCCAATTCATGTTTGTAGGCATGATGTATTAAATGTGGATTACAAGCCCCTTTCTAAAAGATCCACATGTTTTGCTCCCTATCTTCACACAACCCACAGATGTCGAACTACACTACCTCAACAGAGGTTAAATAGGGCACACTTTATTGAATGCACTTTTGGGATCCCTAATTCACAATTCATATGTCTTGACCATAAGAAGGGGGCTGGTATACTCCTGAGAAGATTGTTGTAGCCAGTTGTGGTGTTGCACAACATCGCAGTGCGACAGGGTTTACATATGGAATGTTACCCTGATCTATAGCCTTATCCAAGAACCCAGGTGGGGTACAGAATAGACGTTTGTGTATTCAGGTGTGGGATCTGTTGGTTGCAACATTTATGTGGTTGGACAATCTCCTGCCAGTGATGAATGGCGAACTGCTACCATACTGTCCAAATATACAACTCTAAGACAACTTTGTTTATTGCTATAGCGTCATCTACTAACATGCAATGGTCTAGTGAAATCTTTTTGCCTCTTGATTTTCTATAACATTTAAACATTTACATTAAAAAATCATAAGTACTGTCTGATATGAACATGTGATCTGTACAATAAAAGGCTTGTTGCCAGACAGTTTCACTCAATAATTAGTCCAGAGTTTCTAATAAACTTCTAACAGCCTTCTGCTGTGTTTCTTTTTTATTTGAGTCCATTGCAAATCTCAAATCAATGGACAACTCTTCTCAGTTCTTATCAGTGCATTGTAGAGTCCCTTCCTCAATCATTTCACTCTGAAGTCAGCCTCATTCAGGTCATGGGACAGGGTCTTTGTGCAACATTAAGTTGTTTCTCAACTTGCTCCTTTTCTTCTTCACACTAAGAAGCAACCTCTGTTGAAATATGGGCTCAGCAAACAACATAATATAAACTTTAGATCCCTGCATCAGGACAGAATCTCTGCACCTTTTGGTGTGGAATAGTAACAAATTTGCAGGTGGCTGGTAGCAGATGAAGCAACATTTTCATTTCATGATCTGGGGTTATAGAATATTTACTAGCATGGTGGCAAAACACTTTTTTGTGGCTTCAAGCAACCAGTCCGCCTTTTGTTAATGCTCTGTTCCCTGTGCAGTCACTCATTTGCACTTGCATGGGGAAAAGCACATTTGCTGTGATATGGTGAACTGTTCCTTTCTGTGCCTGGTTTATCCAAGAAACAAAGTTTACATCACATTCGCTACAACGCATGCAATTACAACGCAGTCATTACAACGACCACATTGTTACAATGCAAGCCATTACATCGCAAGTCATTTCTACGACTTGCTGTAGGGGTGCGCTAAACTAAGGAATAGTATTATTTATTATTCAAACACCTACACCTTACAGCAAGTCATAGAAATAACTTGCGATGTAATAGTTTGCGTTGTAACAACGCGGTCGATAAAACGAATGCGTTGTAATTGCATGCATCGTAGCGAATGCAATGTAACTTTGCATGTCTGGTTTATCCCAGTGCAGAGGGAGACAGTGCATCCGATCTATTATGCTGCTCAAGTACACAGTAAAAGGTACCACAGACAGTCCTCCAGAAAATGTGGCTTAAACTTGGGAATATCATAATTTTCCAACAAGTGCGCAAGATGTTCACCAAGCACTTGTGTTCTACCAACCCAAAATTACCCCTCATTGCATTTGTGATGACCGCTCTCTTATGAGGTTTCAAAGAACAATAAATATCAGAATTACTTACTTTCTTTCCCAACTGCTCATGGTTAAAAAAATGATGTACTGACTACATATATATGGGGCCTATTTTACTGAACATTTTGCACAGAAAGCATCATTTAGGTGTGAATGTGTTTGGATATAACAGTGTAAATAGCAAATCTTTATTAGGCTTGCATGGACTTTTAATTTTGCTCATGGCCTTCGCAGGATTTGGTTACTCCGCATTAGGCTTGTAACTCGGAGCTCCTGCCAAATTCTGCTAATTATGGATGGGGTAGAATTATTCTGCTGTTCAAGCCTCTCAATGTTCATGGGAACATTGTGAGTCTCCACAATGCATGTTTGTGAGCATGAGGGAGATTTGCTTGTACCTGGTATGATTTCCGGTTGCCATGGAACCTGCCGGTGCCATTTTATAACACTGGTGGTCATGAACGGTCCAAAAGCAGCCAACCCATGCTTGTGAGTGAGACTTGCCTGCCCCTGGCAGTATTTCCAGTCACCACTTAGCCTTCAAGTGCCATCTTGTAAATGCTTCTCGATTATATTTTCTCCTCGAGAAAGAGCTAAATCAACTAAAAAGTAACTTTTCCAGTGAATATTCTGCTCAAACAAAGGCTTTAGGTCGTTTTTTAGTGTTAAAAGCTTTTTTTATTTGACTTATTTTTCAACAGGAAAGAAGTGCCACAGAGATTCCAATTTTCCCCTTCTATACAGAAATTCCTACCAGTGATTTGTCCATGTCCTGGTCACTTTTCATTTAAATTTTGAGGTGAAAGTATCACTCTCTTTGTCTGCAATCCCTTCTGCAAATATAATTGGATTTTAAGGATTTGTTTTTGCGACATCACAACAATTGATTAAAAAAATGTTTGGATAAGGCTATTGTTCAATAGTGGGCATGCACCAGTATATATTTGTATCTTTTATTCGATTTTTAAATACGATTTTGGTTGTGGTGGGTGGCCTGGAGTTCCAGTAGGGCCTATTTTTTTGCAGTCAGTTTTTTTAACTTTTGTAAGGGAAAAGATTGCATAGTTATGTATCTTTTCACAAATTTTGTGAAATTTGCACTATTCATTTACTTTACCGTGTGGCCTAGTCTGCCCACGGGCCATCCAGCCAGTACTATTAGGAACTGGGAAATTAAACAACTGTTTCTGTGGTAAGGAAAAACAGGCAAACAAACACTATCAACAACAATAGCCCTTGTTGCACATTACACATGAACTTCTACCATTTCAAGGGTAGCCCACATTTTTATCTGTCAGTGGAAAGGGTTTAATATCTATTCACAGACTCTTCATGTGTATCTTTTAGAAAAATTATTGCAGGTCCAATCTCCCAGGGTGATACTGACAAGTGTTCAGACACAACAAAAAAATGTAATGTGTGTGGGAAGCGCCTCACGTAAGCAACATCCTGGGAGCAGCTGGAAGGTATTTTCCAATTTGCTCACTTACTCATCATCTACACTTTCCAAAACGGAAACGAAAACCAACCAAAATAGTGAGAAGAAAGCTGTGTGTGACCTTAAAAAATATTTTTGTGCACCTATAAATAATACGCTCCCTATAGGACCCCGTTGAAGAAAGAGGCTTTCTCTGCCACTCCAAAGGCTAAACAGGAGATATTATTTGATGTGCGTTGTTGGAAAAATCGTATACTTTACTTAATTTTCCTGTTAGATAATGCTGATATAACAGTAGTGTTTTCTTCTTTGTTTACCATACCTCCTTTATTTGCTGGTCAAGAGGCAATTTTTTTTGTCTGACCAAGTTATGTGGGTTTGTATGTGCGTGCGTTTGTGCGCTTGCCATAAGCTGCCATTTTGTCTATGTTCTCCAAGCCAAGCCTGCATCTGTTCTTCTGTGCTGTCCATGTCTGTGTGCTTATTGTTGTTTAAATATGTGGCTGGCAGTCATAGTGTGTAGCTAGTCAATGTGCTTTTTCCATAGGTCTGCATATGCATATGCTCTTTGTTGTCCATGCCTTCTTGCTTGTTGTTGTGAATATGTGGCCTGGAGCCATTTTGTTTAGCCAGTCAGCATGCTTTTGCCATAGACTTGCATGTGTTCTTTGTTGTCCATGCCTTCTTTCTTGTTGCTGTTCGAACACGTGGCTAGCAGCCATTTTGTGTAGGCAACCAGTGTGCTTTTACCAAGGGCCTTCATGTGCTCCTTGTTGTCCATGCCTTCTTGCTTGTTGCTGTTTAAACATGTGGTCTGGCCATTTTGTGCAGCCAGCCAGTGTTCTAAATACTTTTTTTGCAGTTTTCAAATCCATTTTCTAGGGACAATGAAAGAAGATGGCTGTGCCTTTTTTGTTGTTAATTTGTTCCATGAGATCAGTTAAATTTGCTTGATGATGATTGTACTATGTATGTACAGTGTTTAAATAATATTCTAGTCATTTAGATGTGGTTCCCTGCACCTCCTTCCCTTCCAAAGAATTTCTTATAGTCCCTAGTGAGACAGCAGTAATTACTTTTTTTACTTGATTTTTCTCCGCATCCCCAACCTGCCCTAGGTGTCTTAGGACATAGGCCCCATCATCATTATTTTTTAGGGATTATTCAATTTTTCCCTGCACCCCCTGCCTGCCATAGGTTATTAGGCCATAGGCACACAACAGCATTCATTTTTTAAGAATTATTTCATTTTTCCCTCCACGTCTTGCCTGCCCTAGGCACACACTAACATTCAGTTTAAGGATTATTCAATTTGTCCCTGTACTCCCTCCTGCCAGGGGTCTATTAGGCACATGCACACACCAACATTAATTTTTTAAGCATTATTCCATTTTCCCCTGCCACAGCCTGCCATATATTGTATATGTCGCCCTAAGTGGGAAGGGTATTTTCAGACGTGGGTCCCGTGCTCACTACACCACTGGATTCAAGCTAGCCTGCCTGATGAAGGGTGATACCCTGAAACCAGTAGCAGGATGCTTGTTTCCGATCCAGCGAGGACCTGGCTTGGAAGTTCGGGCTGGACTGTTGCCACAAGGAAAAGGGTCAAGACTGATTTGCATATGGCTGGGTCCAAACTGGGGTGGTGTGGTGAGCAAAAGAATGCTAGATTAAACTCAGAACCTTGTGACTGGGAATGAATGTTAGTATTGCCCAATCAAGTGATAGTGATCCCTAGAGTGATGGGGAACACACAGTGTTGTTTAAATGCCCCTCACACACCAACAGGCCCCTTGGTGTCATGCTTCATCATCGGGGCCTTCGCACCCCTCTACGGGATGCGGCGTGCTACGACTCGCGACTACGCAGGAGCACTTGAAGTGAACTATGTGTGGGGGTGTGTGTATAATACCAAGGTGTGAGTGAGGTGAGGTGAAAAAAAGTGGTTTAAAAAATACCTGGCACGTGGGAAGAAAAAAACTTTATTAAATCCCCGGCTGGTATTATTAAAATTAAAGTGCAAGGCGTGGTTATTAGAAAGATACGTGTTAGGGTATCAAACCACTGTGTAAAAAGTCAACATGTTTCGGAGGTCAAAGCCCCCTTTGTGAGGAACATTACACATTGTGGTAATTTTATTTTTCACTTTTACATCTTACATGTGAGTAAGGGGAGGGTAAGTGCATTCACCCTTGTCCTGAAGAAGGGGGCTTTGACCTCCGAAACATGTTGACTTTTTACACAGTGGTTTGATACCCTAACACGTATCTTTCTAATAACCACGCCTTGCACTTTAATTTTAATAATACCAGCCGGGGATTTAATAAAGTTTTTTTCTTCCCACGTGCCAGGTATTTTTTAAACCACTTTTTTTCACCTCACCTCACTCACACCTTGGTATTATACACACACCCCCACACATAGTTCACTTCAAGTGCTCCTGCGTAGTCGCGAGTCGTAGCACGCCGCATCCCGTAGAGGGGTGCGAAGGCCCCGATGATGAAGCATGACACCAAGGGGCCTGTTGGTGTGTGAGGGGCATTTAAACAACACTGTGTGTTCCCCATCACTCTACGGATCACTATCACTTGAGTGGATTCCACTTTGTTTATTTATATAACTTGGGAGATCGAATCCACTGACTCTCTCTCTCCCCCCTCCTGTTAGAATTTGTTAGTATTGCCCAGCATTCCGTCCATCAATTGTTTCTTTTGCATATATACAAACCAGCAGTTAATTTAAGGATTATTCAATTTTCCCTGCTCCCCTGCCTATCCCAAAGTCTCTTAGGCCATAGGCAAACACCAGCATTAACTTTATACAGATTATTCCATTTCACCCTGCACTACCTGCCTGCCATAGGTAGACACTAGTATTCATTTTAAGGATTATCCATTTTCCTTGCTTTCCTGCCTGCCATTGGTCTCTTAGGAAATAGGCACATACTATAATAAATATTTTATGGATTATTACCTTTTCCCTTTCAACTCCTGCATGCCATAGTTGCATACCAGCATTCATTTGAAGGAATATTCCATGTTTTCCTGCACCCTAACCAGCCATAGTTCTCTGAGGCCAAAGGAGCATACCAGCATTATTTTTTAAGGATTATTTCATGTTTCCTGCACCCCCTGCTTGTCATTGGTGCACACAAGCATTCATTATTTTAAGGATTATTTCATTTTTACCTGTACCCCCTGCCTGCAATAGGTCTCTTAGGCCATAGGTGCCGACCAGCAGGTGTCTCATAGGCCTTACAGGCACCTAAATTAAACTTTTAAATCTATCTGTTGTTATTGAAATATTATGTCATGGTTTGAATTGTAATGGATACAATATTGTTAATTACTTAGGATAAACTCACTTAAATATATTGCCTGTATGAATAATTCAAACTACAAAATTTTCATATTTCACTGAATGTTTTTCTTGTTTTTTGCTCTCCCACAGTATTGCCAGGCAGCAGGCCAGTACAAAGGGACACCACACCACCAGAGTCCTCCACTGCTCCCTCTTGTGCAGCTAAGTACCAAGTGCAGCTAAGTACCAAATGGCCCAATGGTAGCCCCAAAGAAAGCTGTTCCACCCAAGAAAGTAGCCATTTAGGGGGGAAAGAACCAGATTGCAAACACCGGAGTTTCACATTTTCAGAAAATGTTTTGTGCATGCTGCCCCATCCACTGGGCTGCAAGCTGGAAGCAGCACTCCTGCATCAACAACGGCACCACACCAACCTAAGCCCAAGCCCATGTCTCTCAGGGAGGCAGCCACTGCAGTCATGGTGACAAGTAGGGTATGAATTGGATTTTTCTCAGCCGCAAAGTACCCAGTTGTTGCAGGAAACTGAGCAAAGTCGACAACAGAAGTTGCAGCCAGCAACAGTTCTTCCTGAAGTAGGAGCGGTCCACGAGGTTGACCTTCCTGCTGACCAAGATGTTGCTCTTGAACCATTGGCTTCACAATCTCCAGCAAGAAAAAGAAAGGTTACTCCACCATCCGCTCCAAGCCCCACTTCTGATGATCTGGACATGAATTGGACCCCAGCTGAGACCTGCCTAGAGAGAAAAGGCTAAAGGAATGAAAGCCTCAGATTCATAGGAAGTGTCAGAGATGAAAACGAACCAGTGATTGTTAGTAAGCAGTGTGACTCAGAGGACATTGAGTTGACAGTTCCTACTCAAACTGCTCAGAAGGATGTTGTATCGATTCCACCACCAACACAAGTTTTCATGTTTGTAAGGCCACTGCTGAGACCTGCATCTACTACTACCTCAGTAGAGGTACTTATTGGAAAGAGGCAAACAACACACCCACCTACCTCAAGTTCTTCAGGATTTTGCAATGGCACACAAAAAAAACCTCCTCCCTAGTTTGTGACTCGTGTACAATTAACAAGCAGTAGGATAACATTGAAATGTGCTCCGCTTTCCACATTAGTATGTGTCAGTGTAAGCCAGGTTCATACTACGGTACTGGCGGCCAGATATTCCATATGAACCAAACATCAGGCAATATGTTAGGAGGAGCACCTTAAAAAGGTAGTTAATGGTGGTCGTAAGAGAGATCAAGCAGCTTCAGTCATGGTGATAGATGAGGTGATGAGGAAGAAGAGGATGCCAGATTTACACAAAGCAGCCCTATTCATTACAGTGTGCCAGCATCACCTGCAGTAGCAACCTATATATGACACAAGACAACACTCAGATATAGAAACCACCAAACACAGTGATTCCCTCAAGAGGCATAGTGAGTCTACCACCTCCTGGTTTTCTCCAGAATCCACCTATGTCAGGGGCAATACAAAAGAAAAAAATCCAATCTACTTTTACCGACATATTTAGGCAGAAGGGGCTCTACAAACACAACCACTCAATGGCATGATTATTTAATGTGTAACTGCCTAAAATGTTAGCACTGGCCCTCCTTCATTTTTCTTTTGTGGAAAGAGTGGACTCTTCTAAATGTGTGGCTGCCATCAACCCAAAATGGAATGTTCCCAGCTGTACCTCTGTAGCCAGAGTTACTGTTCCAGAGCTCCAGCATACATTGATGCAATAGGTTGGCCAAACTATGCAGCAGAGTGTTGTTCACACTATCCGCCTGATGACTGATATGTGGACCAGTTGTCAATAACTGATTACATGTGTATCACAGCACACTGATCTCTTTTTTGGGGGTTAGAAAACAGGTATCTGCAGTATTCAGAGGCATTCAACTGTAGTGATGTTTGCCATGCAGAAATCCCATACAGCTGCTACATCTTGGAAGACTTTAACAGCAAGATGTTTGAAATGCTTCAACCCAGAGACCTCCGAATTTGATTTGGTGCCACGGTCAATGGCCCGTGATAAATTCAAGTGCATACTGGCCACCTGCAGAAGAATCTGCAATAATTGCATTCCTTTTAAACCCACGAGCACTTGAGGATCATTTAGTGTGCTAATAGTGCAGTGCTTAAAGCCCTCATACAGGAGATGCCAACATGTTGGAATTGTACCTATTACATGTTGCAATGCCTGTTTGAGAAGTACAGAACGTTCACTATGTTCTTCAAAGAGGAGGGGACGCAACTGGGAAAAGCACAACTATGGAGATGGACAAATGGGGGCTAGTCAAATGTCTGATACAAATGCTACTTCCTTTTGAAGTTTTCACAAAGGAAGTCAGCAAGGAGGACAGTACAATGAGCCAAGCAATCCAAACATTGCATCTGCTATAGGACAAATTAAAAAATGGTGTCACAATGGTTCACTGGTGTGAACGAAGAAGCATATGACTTGTTTCAAAGCTTAATCCTTTGCTTGGCTGTTTATACAATGCCGTAAAGAGAGATTGTGTCATCTGGCCCGCAATACTTGATCCGCGGTACATAAAAAATACTGTACACTTTTATTCCTTTTTCAGAAGAGGACTTTTTTTCAATGCAAGACTTGGATTGTTGACCAAGCGAGAGACTTGAAAGAAGTATGGTTGTAAGTTAGAGGCCCAGGTTGAAATGTTGGTGTGCAGTCTTGAAACTCTTGAAAAGGCATTGCTGTTGTCTCACAACAGCCAGCAACAACACCAGCAACAGATTGGACTCAACCTTTGCAATGGCTTGGTGTCAAGTGGCAGGGCTTAAGTCAATTGCAGAGGTGAAAGGCAAGAGAGGTTGAACAAGTGGCTGCGCCATTGACCATTTAGAAGATGGTCCAAGACCTGAATCAAAATCCATTGGTCCATTGGTATGAGAAGAGGCACCAATGGCCAGAGCTCAGCAGGCTGGCTATAAAGTAACTGGCTCCTCTGGTAGCCAGTGTGTCTTCTGAGTTTATTTTTAGTGCAGCTGGTCAGACTCCTTTGTGTTAGCTGCTGAACTTCTAGATGAGCCCCCTCAGTTTGATTATGAAATATGCTTCGCTGACTGAATAGGCTGCAATAGAACTTTTGTTTTCGAACTGCTTTGCAAAAAACATTTATATATTTGGTGTCTGACTAATGCAGCCCTGCATTTCTTTCACATGTATGGACTTAAATGGAATTGGACTGTTGTGCACTTCTTTTCTTCAATCCCTATCTGGGCTACCAGTAAAGATCATTCATTTACAAGACTGCCATTGTATGTTGCTTCAATTGAAAAGAGGAGATACAATAGATAATTGTGCACCACCATGCTTGTTCGAACAGGTAGCTAACTATTTCACATCAATGAGTGATATCTTGAGTGAGTGATTTGGATTTGAGTCGTAGCAGTTAGGATGTTGTTCAACTAATTTGGGAACTTGTCTTAATAGACCAGACCAGTCACTTTAGTTAACAAATTACACAAACAATGCTCACATTCTAATTTTCTGCTGTTCTTCTTGTTCATCAATAGTACTACAGATCTTTCTCTCTCAATCTCATTTAGGCCTGGGAGTCAGTCACAGCAGCCAAAGAAATAAGTTATGAACAGTGCGGATCCACTTCAATTGGAAACAAGTTCTAAGAGGCCTGCTCAGCCCTGTGGACTGGAAATATTTCCAGATAAGTGGAAGCACGCTTTGGTGAGACCGCTTTTAAAAAAGCCATTAGCCAACCCTTTGGAAATGAAGAACTACAGGCCAATATCCCTGCTGCCATGTGTGGCCAAGGTGATGGAAAAGTTGATTAATCAACAACTAACAAATCACCTGGAGCAGAACAAACTATTGGATACCGCCCAATCTGGCTTTCGGGCCGGACATAGTACGGAGGCGGCCCTGATGGAAGTAATGGACATAATTAGAATGTCCTTGGATAAAGGAACGCCTACTATGTTGGTTTTATTAGATCTGTCGGCGGCCTTCGACACCATCTCCCATTCCATCATGCTCTGCAGACTACAGGAGATTGGTGTTGAGGGGCAAGCCCTGGCATGGTTGGGTAGCTTCCTGTCTAAGACATCTCAGCAGATCAAACTGGAGCCATTTTTTTCAGCAAGCAACCTAGTTGAGAAGGGGGTTCCACAGGGTTCTTTTTTGAGCCCAACGTTGTTCAACATTTACATGTCCCCATTGTCTGCAATTATAAGGAAGTCTGGATTTGAGACAATCTCATATGCAGATGACACACAGGTGATTATCCCATTCGATTTGGATCCTGAGATCACTAAAATTTAATTTAAGACCTGTATGATGAACATTGCGGCCTGGATGAGGGATAATGTCCTCTATTTGAATTCTAATAAGACCGAAATTCTCCTGCTCGGGAAGGCGTAGGAACTATGGACTCCAGAGTGGTGGCCGAACGAGCTGGGGGAGTGTCCCGTCCCCACGAAGCAGGCAAGGAATCTGGGAATTTTTGCTGAATAACAACCTTTCTTTCGAAGAGCATGTAAAATCTTTGTTTAGTTCTGGCTTTGGCACCTTGAAAATGTTAAGGAAAATCTTTCCCTGGATTCCTGTAGAGGCAAGAAAAACTCTCATTCAGGCGTTAATTGTGAGAAGGCTGGATTATGGAAATGCCCTACTAGTGGGGGGTAGAGAAGACCTGCTCTCTAGGTTACAGGTACTGCAGAATACTGCAGTGAGAATGGTTTTGAATAAGCCAAGACGCACGCCATTGCGTCCTCTGCTGCAGGCTCTGCACTGGTTGCCTGTGAAGAAGAGAGCAGTCTTTAAACTTTTGATCGTGGTGTTTAAGGCTAGGCAGAGCCTAGGTCCGTCTTACCTAAAAAGGAAGGTAAGAGCATATGAGCCGGGACGTCAACTGAGATCTAGGAACCAAAATCTGTTGGTCCCATGCAAAAACAAGAAAGTGAGAATTGGTGGGCGGGCCTTCTCCTATCTAGCCCCCTCCCATTTGAACAAGCTACCAGAATCACTGCACATTTTAAAAAGGGCTTAAAGACCTGGATGTTTGAGTAAGCTTTAGCCGTCCATGGGGCTTGCTTTTCTGTATTGCCGGGCACCGAGAGATCCCCTCGGGGATGATTCGTTGTGCCATACAAGTGTTAAATAATAAATAAATAATTAAAAAGAGGTGTGTTAATTTGGGAAATTCTGAGTAGTAAGCTGCCTCAAATATCAAACTCCTCTAATTAAGTGGCTGTGGACTGTGGGGGGACTGTAACTGTAGACATGTCACATGATGGACACACTTGGCTGTTATGACAGTTGACAGTTGTGAGATTGATCATCCAAGTACATGTAGCTATTTGTCTGAGATTGGTTGGAAAATTGTTCTCACTTTTCAATTGATCACACATGACTGCACCAGCCTATGCTCTTGCTCTGCCTTCTTGGTCTTCATGCACGATGAAGCTTATCTTCTCCTTGGCTCCACAATATTAACAACATACATTTTTTTGCAATCTACATGCCTTCTTTTCTTCTGCACGAAAGCACCATAACACTTCTGCTTAATTGGCTGACTGGTTCACACCTCCACCCACGACAGGCATTCCATGACGAAGAATACAGATGCTCTGTCCATTTTGGCATGTATACACATTATAATTTTTCTTTTCATAACAATTACAACTGCGTGGGTCTTCCCAAATTTGTATTTTTCAAACCTAGGTGAAATAATAATTATTAACCCTGGGTGAAGCACTAGGCTAGGCTCGCCTAGTTTGCGAAGTTTGCACTACTTTGCACAATGCGAACTGTAAGTAGCTCAGTGCAAACATGCTTAGCGTAGCGTAGTGGTAAACTTTTGCTTGCTCGTGGTCCTCAACGTCAAGTTGGCGACCGCGATCAAGCAAAATGACATCCCGGTGAGACTTTTTTCTCATTCGTGATCAGCAACATCAAGTTGCCTATCATGAGCGTGGAAAATAAACCTCCCGGTGAGATTCTCAACGTGAGGAGGTCAGGTTTGTCATTGCGATGGTCGCGTATGCTAGCGATGATAAACTACCAGTCCGCATTAAGAAAGCTGCAGCTCGAGTAAAAATCTACTTGAGCGGCAGAAAACTACAGCTCGCACTGTGCAAGATGCCATTTTCAATGACTGCACAGTGCCGGATGCTTGTCCGCACTGTGCAATCATTGAAAACGGCGTCTTGCACAGTGCGAACAGGGTACTACGCAGTTCGTGTAGTGCTACGCATAGCTCACGTAGTGCGAAGTGCACTTTGCGTAGCTTCGCGTAGCACTACTTTGCAAACTACTCCCAGCCGGAATAATTATATAACTTTGGGCTCTGGGACTAAAGGGCTGTTAACAGTGGTGTGTTTAACTAAATTGTGTCATTCCTTCCTTTCCTCCCAGAACAGATTTAATGATGATGCGCTGCTCATCAACCTGATGAATGTTGCCTTTGTCACACCTTACCCCAAGTCCCCATTCCCATCCATTTACCAAACCACTAACCCTCTTCTCCAAGGATGTGTGCTATAAGGAGGTGTGACTAATACATTTATACCACAAATGGACCACCACTTGGTGGGGCTGATGTGATGTAAAGCAACATCAACTCACTGTGGGATCTTCTTGCCTGAACAATAGCCCATGCCATCTCTACTTACACACCCAGACATGAAAGGGACATCATCACAGTGCAGAGTCATAAAAAAATCTGTCCCACAATAGGTAGTACTAGTGTGCACTATCTGGCCTTATTCACAAAGGAAAATTATTCACTCTTGCAGTTTATCTGAACTACCAGAGCGTTACAAATATGAGTAGTAACCTTATGTATAGTAACTAGCTAGTAGTAGTAACTCCTTTTAAAGTGATAGGATTATGTACTGCATACAAAGTTACTACTTGTAAAGTTACTGATGGAAAAGTTACTAATCGTAAACTTACAGTGCAAGTGTTAGTAAACTAACACCATAATGGCAACTAAACCCTTGTGAATCAGGCCCTCCTTGTGTTGCTTGCAAAATCTATGCTGCAACATGGAGAAGTCAAACGTTCTCCTCCTGAGTCCTGGCTCAAGGATTTTGTGAGGTTTTAAAAAAAGAAATTAGATAGTTACTAGAGAGACAGATAATGATAAAGAAAATAACCCACCCTCTCCACCCACAGTAGACCCACCCCCCTCTCCAATCACAAAATGTCTCTTACACCCTTTCCACAACTTCCCTCCCTTCCCACACTCTACCAACAGCATGCCCTCCTACCAAAGCAAATCTTCAATAAAAAAGGGTTTTTAGGGCACCCAGCTCTGTGGAGATGTTGACCATCTCCTTGGCATTGTTCTGCTGCCCACTCCAAAGCAATGCCATCTCGTGCTTCACCATGACATCTCATGCCTGAAACCCACCAGCTGTTTTAGGTGTCAGTGGGGGAGGCAGGTGGATGTTGATGATGGTGCAGAGAGAAGACAAGTGGTGTGAGCGGACATGGATCCCGGCTGCAGTTTGCTGTGCCATGCCATGGAGGGGTTGGAGGTAGAGCTAGCTGGCAGCTGAAGATACTGGAGCCCTCCCCTTCTTCTTCCTACAAGGCCACCGGCTTCCCAGATTGCTTGGAAGTTTCTACTGTTGGTTTTTGTAATATGAGTTTTTTGTCATGGTGGTCTGGGCTCAGTCTGATAACCCACTAACTCTGTGTTTTCTTTCAGCCTAGTTGCTGGTGATGAATAATCTTTCTGAATAATCCTACAGTTAACTTCATTTTGAATGGGTGGGAATGGGGTCTCGCTTTGTGATGTCGTCCCTATTTGCACAAGATCAGTAATACTATCACCATTAAGAAGGGACGTTAGAAACCCTGCAATAGGGTTTCGGAAGATTACGAGAGGCAGCTACCATTGCTTAATCAATTTGCAAATGGCCTGCCTCATGAATATTCATTAGGCAGGTGGCAATTTGCGATCCATTGTGAATGGGCAAGAACACAGGAAATGTAGTCTCCTGGAGACAGCAGACCACCATGTTTGCTTTTTAAATAAAGCAACTTTTTTTTTCAAATGCAGCCTGTTTTCCTTAACCGAAAAAGGGATGTGTTTAATAGAAAATATATATATTTTTTTATTTTGTAACGACAGGCAGTGGTCTGTGGGACCACTGCCTGCTCATACATTTGTTTTCGCACACATTCACACGGGGGGAAGTGGTCATCTGTGGACCCCTTCCTATTTGCGACTGGCTTACCACCAGTGGCCGCCTGTTGATGACAGTGAGGAGAGGAGGTTGGTGGTGCGGGTTGCAGTGGACCCCAGCTGCAGGCGGCTGCAGCGGTGCTCTGGCTGTGTTGGAGGTGGGCCTGGCAGGCAAACTATGGAACTGGAGGTCTGTGCCTCCCCTTTTGCTTCCTATAAGGTAAGTAGCCTTCAATATGTGAGAAATTATTTAAAAAAAGTAAGAAGAGCAAAACCATGAATTGTGATGCCCAATGCAAACACTTGCTATAACTGTCTACTTTGGTAACAGGATTATCAGCATTGCACTAAAATCAGATTACCAGTTCACCAACCGTAGCAAGTCCATATGGAAATAATAATATAAGCTCTGAGGAAAAGAACAATTTTTCTTTCAGAAAGAATCATTCTATTTCCATTCTATAGATATAGTTTTGTTCAATTTGATTATCTGACATTCAGATGCAAAAGATGATTGTAAGCATGTGCATCCATGCAACGCTGAGGGTCATGTAACTAATTGACATGGAGGAGTCATTTGTTCATTACTGGAATTACCTGGAGAAATTGAAATACCAACTGAGAACGGCCATGCACCAACACCCACAGAATCGAGAGAGCTGGATCCTTTTCATTATATATATATATATATATATATATATATATATATATATATATATATGTATATATATATTTTCACACGGCCGCCCAGCCGTGAAGCGAGCACCATCCTGATACTCCTGGGGGCCAAGCAGCTCGGTATCCAACCGGGTCGCTATCTGGGACAGCGGCTTAGGATTGAGGGCAAGTTCCGCCAGCGGAGATCTATCCAAGGTCTCTACAATCCAGCAGTGTGATTCGTGCACCCATCCAGGGTTTAAAAAAGGACACTACAGTTCCCAGAATGCTCTCGGGCTTGGAAAATTTAAAGAACTGTGAGTGGACCACATGCACTTCCTTTGCCACGCCTCTGAGGAAGAAGACTTTGCTTCGAAACGCGTCAGGCGGATGGCAATTCAGGGCTGCATGGAGGTAGTTGGCGGGACTCTGCCCATACCTAATAAAGGTTTAACCTTCGAAGCTGTTGTCTGAGTGCTGCTTGCCAGGTGGGCACTTTGGAACGAACATTTTCACACGGCCGCCCAGCCGTGAAGCGAGCACCATCCTGATACTCCTGGGGGCCAAGCAGCTCGGTATCCAACCGGGTCGCTATCTGGGACAGCGGCCTAGGATTGAGGGCAAGTTCCGCCAGCGGAGATCTATCCAAGGTCTCTACAATCCAGCAGTGTGATTTGTGCACCCATCCAGGGTTTGAAAAAGGACACTACAGTTCCCAGAATGCTCTCGGGCTTGGAAAATTTAAAGAACTGTGAGTGGACCACATGCACTTCCTTTGCCACGCCTCTGAGGAAGAAGACTTTGCTTCGAAACGCGTCAGGCGGATGGCAATTCAGGGCTGCATGGATGTAGTTGGCGGGACTCTGCCCATACCTAATAAAGGTTTAACCTTCGAAGCTGTTGTCTGAGTGCTGCTTGCCAGGTGGGCACTTTGGAGCGAAAATAAAAAATGTGATCAAGTCCCCTATGAGGGACGAAACATGTCATGGCTGCTGCACTGAGTAAACTGCAGTTGACATGCCACTGTGGTCCACGCTCTTTCTGTCTGCCTTGTGAGGACTGGCTGAACGGAAAGGTGTTTACTTGGATATATACACACACACACACACACACACACACATATATATACATGTGATCAAGGCCTGTGAGAGGCCGAAACGTTATGCTGCCGTTTGTTGCCAAATAAAAAATATCAACTCACGGAATACCTGGTCCTGCTGTTTTTCTTCAAGGTAGCGTGGCTAAACGATGCTCTGAGTGCCTTGGTGAGGACCCGTTTGGATATATATATATATATATATATATATATATATATATATATATATATATATATATATGTATATATGTATATATGTATATATATATATATATATATATATATATATATATATATATATATATATATATATATATATATATATATATATATATATATATATATATATATATATATATATATATATATATATATTGCAAAAAACTCCTCGCCTCCGCTTTTCCGTCGCAGGATGCAAATGAAGTGCACGGACCACTAAGATCCTGAAATAACTTCAATTTATTTTTCTTACAGCATACAAACAAAGTAGGCCGCCATGACGCGTTTTGTCCCTACCAGGGGGACTTGATCACAGGACGCCAAACTACCTATGGCATTCCTTTAAATAGTAACTCACTTTTTTCTGCTTTACATTTTAGAAAGAGGTGTTTTTATTGGTTTGTGCAAATACCATGTGGTATAAAGTGCAAAAAAACCTGTGCTCAGATCAATCCAGTAAGCTTTTAACCGTCACAAAGGGCGTCATCTAAATCTGATTGCCACAGTTTTGTAAACATAATACATAGCAGCAAGAAGAAACACATTTATTTTGAACAGTAATGGCATAAATGCACTAACCCATTGATTATGATTGGGCCAATCTTTCACCTTGTGTTTACTGTTCATTGTTCAGTCCATCCATATACACATGAATAAATAGATTTAAATATTTAGAAAAATAAATAAATAAATAAATGCATAAATGCTTAGCAACATAGATGTACACAATAATTTTAAAATCATTTCTAAAACATGTAACGGTATAAATACCTCTGGAATAAATAAATAAATAACTGTATATACATCCAATAAATAGTGAGTACCTCATACTACACCTATTTATAAGTTTCATGTTGTTAATAACAGAGGATATATATATATATATATATATATATATATATATATATATATATATATATATATATATATATATATATATATATATATATATATATATATATATTTATTCCATGTCACAACCGACATCTGTTGAACAGCAAAAACCCCAAGTCTACTTGTATTGTTTAAACTCCGTATATGTCTTTCAAGATGCTGAGACAGAATTGCTTGCCTGATTTGATTTCTCCTCAAATTCTAAACATCCGTATAAGAGAAGGGAGATACAGAATAAAGGGACAAATCCCAATCCTACATGATCTACTCCTAGTATTGTAAGTTGAAAAGCCCCCAATGCAAGACCTCCGGCTAATAGTACAATTGGACATACCTGTGCAAAATAAGAGCATGTGCAAACCACTAATTTTTTCAATTTTTAATTTTTTTTTTAAAAGATTGTTATTTTCAAAATAAGAAATACAAAAAGTGCTAAATGTGTATTATTAAAAGTTTAAGATAATTAAAAGAGAATAAAGGGAAATTATGAACAGTTGCCATGTAGTGAATAAATTCCTAAAAACAGTCAATAGTGACAGAAATTAATTTCTGAGATTACAGTTAAATCAAAGGTATGTACCAGTGCCATCAGAAAACCTAGTAAAGCATATCAATCCAATCCAATAAATAAAAAAATCTCTAGTTTAAATATTGTTAGGGCCGGAACCCCAATGATTATAGACTAGCATGCAGTTCGTCCGAACTGTTGAGGCCATTGGGGTGCTTACTGTCAAGACTAAGGATATAATTCATTTCTAGCAATCTAAGGCTCCTCTCTCTGTCACCTCCTCATTTGCTTTTAGGGTTAGAGTCAATTATAAAGTATGTGAGGTCCTTAGGGTTACCATCATGGTGCTCATGGAAATGCCTGGCCACTGGATATGACTGGTCGTGATTCTTGATGGCTCTTATGTGCTGGAGTACTCTTTGGTGTCCTGGTAAGATGGTACTACCTATATATCTCAGTCCACACTGGCACTCCAACACATAGACCACATGATCAGTTTTACAATTGAGAGATTTGGCAATTTCTCTGTTGGGTCCCCCAAATGGTGTAGAGAATTCCGTGATATTGACTCCTCGATGACAGGCTTAACACACTTTACACTTGTAAAACTCCTTCCTTTGCGCAAGCCAAGAGCCCTTGGCTTGTTTTCCACACGGGTCACTATCCATGAGAACATCTTTCATAGATGCTCCCCTTCGGTAAGAGATCATGGGATTCTTGGGGTCTTGCTTAATAAAATGCCAGTTCCTTTTGATAATCTTTCTCACGGCTAGATGTTCTTTATTATAATCCAAAATGAATCTAAATGTGTTAGATGCCTTATTTCTGGTATTGGGGATCTTTCAGGCTGAGAAAAGTGTTTCCCTATCTACCAACCGATTGGATTTGATAAGGGCCTTTTTAAGACAAAGGTTACAAAGGTTACTGTAGCCTCTTTCCCTAAACCTTGAAATACATTCGCCTTGCGCTATTTTGCAGTGTCTCATTGTTACTGCAAATTCTTTGTATGCGCAAAAGCTTGTCATAGGGAATACTTTGTACGAGGTGGGTGGGGTGGGCGCTGCTGGTGTGAAGAAAGGCATTGCCCACCATCGGCTTACGGAGTAATTTGGTTTCTAACCTCCCTTGGTCTATATAGATTTTCAACATCTAAGAATGTAACTGAAGTTTGACTAATAGTGGCGGTGAAATCGAGATTTAAATTGTTTTGATTCAAAGATTCAATAAACTAATTTTCCTCACATTCACTGCTATGCCAGACCAAGAGAAGATCGTCACTATACCTCCACCAACTTTTCACATGCTTGGTCATTGTGTCAGAGTGTTTTGCCATGAGGACCTGCTCCTCCCACTAGCCCATGTGTAAACACGCATAGCTGGGGGAGAAGCGGGCCCCCATGCCTACCCCCCCCAGTTGTTGATACATAACACCCTGAAACATAAATATATTGTTAGTGAGACACAACTCGACCATATTGACAATCATTTTATGGTGCTCCTCGTACTGAGGCCCTTTCCTTGCCAAGTAATATTTGAAGGCCCGTAATCCGTCGCTATGCTTAATAGATGTATACAAAGCTGTAACATCTAGCGCAATTAAAAGATATTTATTGTTCCATTGAAAGTCTTTCATTTTTATCAAGAAATCACCTGTATCCTTAGTATATGAGGCAAGATTTTGAACAAACTCTTGTAAGAAAAGTCCACATAAATCGATGTATTTTCAAAGATGCTGTTCCTGGCTGATATAATCGGCCCACCTGGTGGATTAATTCTGTCCTTGTGCACTTTAAGTATAAAGTACATGATTGGAATAGTTGGATTGGGATTCCACAGGTACATACATTCATCACCGGTTAGCATCCCCTTTTCCCGCCATGCTATTAATTTAATCCGAAATGCTGCATGTGTATTATTCCATGACACTTTGTAGCTTCTGCCATAACAGGATTCATCACTGAGTTGTTTTATTCCTTCTTTGAGGTAATCTTTTCTTCTCCATAGGACAACATTTCCACCTTTGTCGGCATTTCGCACTACAATTTCTTTATAATTTTTGATCTTCGTCATTAGTTGATGGTACTGTAATGCCTTTTTGTTTTTCTTTTGTTTATTTCCTGGTATTGCCTTGTTAGTAGCTTTATTAAGATTTTTTAGATCAGTGATGACCTGTTCCTGGAACATATCAATGTTATCTTTGAGCATGAGAGGGTAAAACTTCGAGGGTGGTTTAAATGGTGTTAAACATTGTGTCCTTGGATGGATTTGAATAGCTGTAGATATTTCCCCAGGTTGACTAAGTTTTTGCATCATTTCAAACAATGTTTCCATCAACTCTTGTGAATTTGGATTTTGGCTGGGACTCATATCATGTATTTGTGGGATTTGGATGTTGGTTATAACTGATGTTTCCCCACTAGGTACTTTTTTCGTCTGAGCATGAAACATTCGAAGCTTAAGTTTTCTTACATTTTTATACACATCAACTCTTGATTTTATATAGTTAAATGTGCTTTCTAGGCAAAAAGAGAGACCCAAGGACAACAGTTGGGTTTCAGCAGCATTGAGAGTCATATCAGAAAAGTTGATAACAGTTTTAGTACTGCTCTCCCTGTAGTGTGTAGTAGTGTGGCTCACTGGTTAGAGGCGGCAGACCCGAGAGCAGAGGACGGCCCGGGACCAGGGTTCGATTCCCGGCGCGGCAGGTTTCTGGACCAGGGTCAGCGGACTCGATAATTCTCTCGCCTCGGTGCCCACTCTGATCAGCGATCACACTCGGCAACTCTGGGCATTAGCTTGCCTCATCTTCACTAACGGCCCCACCAGACCGCCGGGGATGCCTGGTCTCACGCTGGAGATACCCATTAAGGGACCATCTCTCAGGGAAGCCAGGAAGGGTTTCGCAGCGGTCGAAGCGCCTTGGGACCCTCCGGGTAAGTAGTGCGCTATATAAATGCCTATACATTTACATACATTCATACATCAATTGGTCTACTATTTCCAAAATGTCCTCTTTTGTTTTTTCTGTCACTGTTTTTTGTTGGGCACTCCTCCTTCTGCAAGCCTTTCTTCTCTCTGTCCTATTTTTGTTCCTCCTCTGCTTACACCGGATTGTGGTTTTCTCGGTCTCAGTGACTGGAGGCTCCCAGCATAAATAATCACCCTCCTCAGTGAGAGAGTGGCGGCGTCCTTTAGTTGGCTTTGCTTTGCTCCGTGTGTCTGTATATATATATATATACGTATATGTATATATATAAATATATATATATATATATATATATATATATATATATATATATATATATATATATATATATATATATATATATATATATATATATATATATATATATATATATATATATATATATATATATATATATATATATATACCTACTGGCGGTCGCCAGTAGGTAGTTATAGTTAGGATTTTTTTTCAATGCAAAATCTCAAAATTCTATTTGGAATAACTTTGGCGCCGGTTGACGAATCTCCCTGAACATATCCTCAAATTTGCCTCGTCGAGCTCCGGTCCTTCCCTGAAAGTTGGGGGGGGATTTGTCAAGCGGGGTCCGAGATAAAAGGGGGGTCCCAAAACGTGTTTTCTCCATGTTAATTTTCATAGGGCGGTCAAACTCACTTTTAGCTCGAACGGGTGAATGGATTTCAACCAAACTTGTCAAAATTGTAGGGACTGGTTGCCCGATGTGTCTTTGCTATGTCTCAAGATATGTGCTCCAGTGGATTTTGAGTAATTTAGGTTAAAAAATATATATATATCTATAGCAGCGCCCCGGTACGCGCACCGGGGCGCGTACCGGGCGCGCCACGCGACTTGTTCTCAGTGTAATTCCTTTTCAAATGTACTTCAGGAAGTAGTAGTCAAAATGGCTGTGTTTCCCTCTCATTTTTCATTTATATTCATGTACATAACCAATCAAATGTCAGGGAATAATCGTAGAAAATGAAAGTAACTTTTTAATTGGTTGTAAATTCTAACACTTCATATGTGTTTTGGTCATGTAATTTACCTCACGATATTTAGACAGGCCTACAGCCTAAATGTCTCAATGGATTTCCACCAAATTTGGGTAAATGATAGGGACTGCTATGTAGTAGGGCCTATTCTATATTTGATGAAAGTGTCTTCAGTGGTTTTTCTGTAAATTACTTTCCCACCTTTTTTAGCAGTGCTACGGGAGTCCTCCATTTTGTGTTTCGGTACAATCGAGACACAAGATGGAGGACAAACAACGTTGAGAATGGGTAGAAGGGGGCACGGTAGACAGCCCCTGACCCCCTAGGTTTTCTAAGGGGGGCTTAGGAGGCACATATAGGCCAAAACATTTTTTTTTTTTATTTCTCGGGGGGGTAGCGCCCGGTACGTGCACTGGGAAGCGTACCGGGGAGCGTACTTTAGTGAAAAATAGTGAAAAAAGTTAGAAAAAGAAAATCATTATGAGTGATCAGAGGTAGGGTAGCCCTGAAAAGAGCTTTTGGGTTCTGTGGCTGATTTAAGTACCTACAAGTAGGTTCCAATGCACAATCTTAAATTCAGGAGGAATATTCTATTCCCCTCATCTGAGGAGTGCACACCATCTCCTCTGTGGATGTCTTGCATGTTGTAACGCAAGTTATTATTGTATATTGAACCCATTCCACAGTCTCTCATGTAAGCAGAAAGAGATTTATTCACATGTTTCCGTGCTTTCTCAAATTGTGGACCAAATTGGTTGGACAATTTCCATTTCTGTCTTTGGCATATATTAGAATATACCAAGGCAGTTTGTGGAAAAAGTGTCATCAATTGATCAAAGGTGTCCTTTAAAAGCATTTCCAGACCAACCCCAGTCATAGTGCCCAAGTCATTTCCTCCACAGTACACTATTAAGAGGTCAGGGTTTGGCAGATGCAAAAAGGTTTTCACCAATGGTATCAATTGGTGACATCTCAATCCTCTCTGGCCAATCCATTTGGTTTCCATATTTGATAAATCAAGGTTGTGAAAATTTGTGCTAGCTGCATACCTTTGAGCCCAGTGGATGTAGCTATGTCCAATAATCCACACAGAATACATGATGAGAGAACGTTCTGGTGCAGTCAGATGAAGTGTGGGAATGAAATTGCAGTTGGAACAGTAGGAGTTTTCAAAAAAATAATTGTGGAGTTTTTCTGCTCTTGAATCACAAGCAATGATTGGTGGATTCAGATAGTTGAAAACTGAAAGTTAGGGTGCATGGTTGTGTTGTGTGAAAGAAGCAATTTGAATGGTTAAGAAAAAGTTACTAAAAGCAATAATGCCTGGATAACTGGTGCATTGAGAGGTAAAACATCTTTGCTGACTTAATTTGCAACATTGTAGAATAAACTTTTGAACCTAAGAGTTCAGTTAGGAGGGAGTTGCTATGGTAACAGATAGAAAGGTCTGAGAGGGGGTAGGGTGTTGGTTTGAAAAAAGTGAGGGAAGAGTTTTGATTGGTTGAAATGAGGCATATGTGTGTAGAATTAGAGGTTTTCTCTGCCAGTCTTGGCTTCAGTGTATTGAGTGCGCACCTTATGCTCTGCTAAAGAAAAATTGGTGTGTGTGTCTGACACTGTTCTTAATCTCCCAAAGCATTTATAAAGGTAAGTAATGATTCATTTAATTTAGATAGAAACTTATTTGCTCTATGGAGAAGATTTGGAAGCACATAGTGAAGTTTCAGTAGTAAAATTGAATGCTTGTACATAGGACTTGTGCTGTGTTTGTAAAACGTTATTTAAAAAACGATTTTGGGGTATAATATTTGGCTTTTATTTTTTTTGAGAAGCAATTAATAGTGTCTGCCTCTGTAAAGAAATATATTTTGAATGTTTTAGAATTATGTCACCTGCGTTACCTCAAATTAGGAAGCAGATTGAGATTCTTTCATGTTGGTTTGTGGCATGTTTTTTGGAAATGCTTGATATTAAAATATGCAAGTTAGAGGAATTGTCTTTTGTGAAATAGTGAGGTTTCAGTAGTGAAATGAAATGCTTGTACATAGGACCTGCGCTGTGTTTGTAAAATGTTATTCAAAAAACTATTTTGGGGGCAAATCAATGGTATTTACATTTGGGTGTTATTTATGATTGCCTTGTGGCGCCGGTGCGTCATTTTTAACATGGGACAAAAGTGATGCACCGGTGGTGCAAGACCTTCATAAATAAGGCCCTGAGTTTGTTTGCTGTTGGTTTGTGTCTTGCTTTTTGATAATGCTTGCTATGAACATTTGTAAGTTAGGGGATTTGTATTTTGTGAAACAGTGAGGTTTCAGTAGTGAAATTGAATGCTTGTACATAGGTCCTGCGCTGTGTTTCTAAAATGTTATTCAAAAAACGATTTTGGGGGCAAATCAATGGTATTTACATTTGGGCCTTATTTATGATTGTCTTGTGGCGCCAGTGCGTCACTTTTAACAAGGAAAAAAGTGACGCACCGGTGGCGCAAAGCCTTCATAAGTAAGGCCTTGAGTTTCTTTACTATTGGTTTCTGTCTTGCTTTTTGATAATGCTTGCTATGTATATTTGCAAGATAGGGGATTTGTATTTTGTGAAACAGTGATGTTTCAGTAGTGAAATTGAATGTTTGTACATAGGTCTTGCGCTGTGTTTTTAAAATGTTATTCAAAAAACGATTTTGGGGGCAAATCAATGGTATTTACATTTGGGTGTTATTTATGATTGCCTTTTGGCGCTGGTGCGTCACTTTTAACATGGGACAAAAGTGATGCACCGGTGGCGCAAGGTCTCCATAAATAAGGCCCTGCGTTTCTTTGCTGTTGGTTTGTGTCTTGCTTTGTGATAATGCTTGCTATGAACATTTGCAAGATAGGGGATTTGTATTTTGTGAAACAGTGAGGTTTCAGTGGTGAAATTGAATGCTTGTGCATAGGTCCTGCGCTGTGTTTCTAAAATGTTATTCAAAAAACGATTTTGGGGGGAAATCAATGGTATTTATATTTGGGTGTTATTTATGATTGCCTTGTGGCACCGGTGCGTCACTTTTAACATGGGACAAAAGTGACGCACCGGTGGCGCAAGGCCTCCATAAATAAGGCCCTGAGTTTCTTTGCTGTTGGTTTGTGTCTTGCTTTTTGATAATGCTTGCTTTGAACATTTGTAAGATAGGGGATTTGTATTTTGTGAAACAGTGAGGTTTCCGTAGTGAAATTGAATGCTTGTACATAGGTTCTGCCCTGTGTTTTTTAAATGTTATTCCAAAAACTATTTTGGTGGCCAATTAATGGTATTTACATTTGGGCCTTATTTATGTTTGCCTTGTGGCGCCGGTGCGTCACTTTTAACACGGTAAAAGAGTGACTTACCGGTGGTGCAAGACCTTCATAAATAAGGCCCTGAGTTTGTTTGCTGTTGGTTTGTGTCTTGCTTTTTGATAATGCTTGCTATGAACATTTGTAAGATATGGGATTTGTATTTTGTGAAACAGTGAGGTTTCAGTAGTGAAATTGAATGCTTGTACATATGTCCTGCGCTGTGTTTCTAAAATGTTATTCAAAAAACGATTTTGGGGGCAAATCAATGGTATTTACATTTGGGCCTTATTTATGGTTGTCTTGTGGCGCCAGTGCGTCACTTTTAACATGGGGAAAAAGTGATGCACCGGTGGGGCAAGGCCTTCATAAGTATGGCCTTGAGTTTCTTTGCTATTGGTTTGTGTCTTGCTTTTTGATAATGCTTGCTATGTATCTTTGCAAGATAGGGGATTTGTATTTTGTGAAACAGTGAGGTTTCAGTAGTGAAATTGAATGCTTGTACATAGGTCCTGCGCTGTATTTCTAAAATGGTATTCAAAAAACGATTTTGGGGGCAAATCAATGTTATTTACATTTGGGGGTTATTTATGATTGCCTTGTGGAGCTGGTGCGTCCTTTTTACCTTGGGACAAAAGTGATCACCGGTGGCACAAGGCCTCCATAAATAAGGCCCTGAGTTTCTTTGCTGTTGGTTTGTGTCTTGCTTTTTGATAATGCTTGCTATGCATATTTGCAAGATAGGGGATTTGTATTTTGTGAAACAGTGAGGTTTCAGTAGTGAAATTGAATGCTTGTACATAGGTCCTGCGCTGTGTTTCTAAAATGTTATTCAAAAAACGATTTTGATGGCCAATTAATGGTATTTACATTTGGGCCTTATTTATGTTTGCCTTGTGGTGCCGGTGCGTCACTTTTATCACGGGAAAAAAGTCACGTACCTGTGGCGGAAGGCCTTCATAAATAAGGCCTTGAGTTTCTTTGCTGTTGTTTTGTGTCTTACTCCTAGTTATATAGTTGCTGTGGTATAAACTTAGATATGTTGCAAATTAGTGTTTATATCGTTTGCTTATTGTGATTGTTTTGTTGTTTGCTAATAGTGGTCTATAATGTGTTATTTTTTTCTTTACCACAGATTGAAATCAACATTTAAAAAGTTAGCAAAAATGCCGTCAAGGCAAAGGAGAAGAAAAAATACCATACAGAAAATTACAAAATTAGCAACATAAGTAAAAGAATACTCTACAACAAGTACTTCAAAAAACACCCAAAAAGGTCCTGGTAAGACAACTAAGTCTTTTTTTCACAACATATGTAAAACAAAAACAAATGAGAGAGAACAAATTTGAAAAGGAATGAGAGGCCCTCAAAAAATGTCTCTATTGGAGCAGGAGAGAAGAATATGGATAGCAATAGAAGGTTAAATCAATTTAGGGACATTCGTAGACGAATGTTTCGCAATAGGGTAGTTTTAAATTTGCTAAACAATGAAAAGAAAGGTAAACAGAGAGCTGCTTTTTACAAGAAAAAGAAAAGTGTAGAGAAGATTGTTGATCAGGCTTTTGAAGTTAAGAAAAAATGATTTATTTTAGTAATCAATAGAATTAGGATACTTAATAAGGCAATTGATGTTTTCAAATCGAACAGTAGATCGAAAAGAATATTTAATCGGACTAATTTTTGTGAAGTATTTTCTGGAGAATGGATGCATAGTTCAAGTTCTGAGCCATTTTTTAATGAGGAGAGTTACTTTCAGGAAAATGATTTGGTGCATGCAGTTGATACCAGTGGTCGAGCATATGAGGTGAAAGATGGTTGTGTGATGGAAAAAGAGAAACTTGTGTCTAGAGATGCAGAAGAGGTGTTAGCTGATGAAGTTTTAGGGAGACGTACTGAGGGTCCAGTGTACACATGGAAGTGCAGTAGTATTTGCAGTGTGCGACAGGATTCAATCGATTTGCTTCGAAATTTCTTACGTACATATAGTAAGAAAAGTCTAAAACAAAAAATGAAGATCTTGCAAGATTTAGATCCTTGCAGAGTGAGAGAAAGCACAGGTTTGCTTGGGCATTCACTGGCTTGTCTTTCTAGAAAAGTATGTCAGAGTGTTTTTCATCATTTTAGGATGTTAGCAGTGCATCATAATAAGGTGAGGAAATTAGTGAGAAGGTTGTATTATGCAAAAAGTCCAGCACTTAAGCTTAAACAGTTAAACAGTGCTCTTTTGCATGGATCTGAAGTAGATGTGAAGACTATATGTGAAGAAATTGAGTTTTGTTATTTTCGGGAACAAAGAGGACAGTGTAGAAATGGATATAGTAATGGATGCTAATGTGGAAGACAATGTACAGATTTCAAGTACAGAAAAGTTTGACGAGGAAACTACCAAGTTTAAGGTGAAATCAAGTGAAAGGCCTAATTTAACTTGTGTGTGTTGTCGATGGACTCACTATAAGATTCAGACTAGGTTAGTTGAGTTATATGCAAAATGTGAATTGGAAAATAATAGTGAATGGAAGGATTTTGTAAGTTATTTGTTGGTTGAGAATTCTTTTGATTTGAGTTTTGATCAGTGTATTTGTAATTATTGTTTGAAAAAATTAAATGAAAATAGAATGCCTGCTAGTGCTGCTCATAAAAATTCCTTCTGAATTGATGGATTTAAATACTCATGAATCAATTTTGATTCAATGTGTCCATCCTTTTCAAGCTATTGTTTGCATGGATCCTAAGATAGGGAAATTACCTCCTACAGATGTACAAAGAGGATTAAAGGGAAGAGTTGGTTATTTGCCTCTAGATGTGAAGATAAATATTGATACAATTGGTGTGGAAAGAGTAGAAGAGGATCCTCTGGTTATTCTAGTTAATGGGGTTCCGACAAAGAGTAAGAAAATCTGGCAAGATTTAGTGGATGTTAGGAAAGTCAAAAAGGCGACGTTGTATTTGGTCAAAAACAATGAGTACTATAAAGATGTAAGTGTTGGAGCAGAGGAAACAGCTACAGAAGAAGACAGTGATTGTTCAGTTGGCCGAATTGAAAAAGTTGATGTGTCTAGAAGTGAAGAAATATATGAACATTATACTGTTCATCCTTTGCATTCCAAAGAAGTAATGGGGAATGTAATTGACTTGTTTCAAATGAAAGCAGCAAAAGGAAGTCCCATTAGTGTATGGGAAGAAAGTTTGGAAGCTCGTTATTTTCCACAGTTATTTCCAACAGGTCGAGGTGGACGATATGACGATCGACCAGTTCAAATTCCTGCAGCTGAATACCGGACTTTAAGATTATATGCTGAAGATCCAAGGTTTCGTCAATGCATTCCGTATTTGTATCATCTATTGTATGAAAGTGATTTGTCTGGCATTTCTTATGCAGTTAATCATATATTGAAAAGTGGAGCTCATCTGCGAAATGTTTCGGCGAGGGACTTTATGGAGAAAGTTAATCTGCAAGACAGTATTTTGGAATCTCAGCTAATCAATCTCATGGCATGTCAGCGTGGAACAAACGAGTATTGGTTCCGTCGTCATGGGGAATTGAAATGTATGCTAAGAAACTTAGAAACTCCTACATGGTTCCTCACTCTTAGCTGTGCTGAGTATGCATGGGACGACTTACTTCAATTTCTACGAGAGGCAAATGGAAACATACAAAATATAGAATTGAAAACACCTGGAGAACTGTGTTCTTTGGATCCAGTGAATGTTTGCAGATATTTTAATCATAGATTTGAAGCTATGATGTCTTTTATTACCAACAAAAAAAATCCTCCCCTTGGAGAGGTTTTGGATTTCTTTTGGAGGAAGGAATATCAAGCGAGAGGCGCTCCTCATATACATATGTTGTTATGGATTAAAGATGCACCCAAATTTGGATCAGATTCGGATGAAACAGTGATGAGTTTCATTGAAGAGTATTCAACATGTGCTGTTCCGAAAACTACTGAAGAAAACAGTTTAAGGCAACAAGTTTTACATTTTCAATCTCATCGTTGTAGAAAGTACTGACGTCGAAAATTAAAAAACAAAGAAAAGTACTACACGAAATGTCGTTTTGCGTTTCCACCACCAGTGATTTCTAAGGGAAGAGTAAATAATTTGATGTCATCTCTACGACATACTGTGACAAGGAAATCACCCAAAATACATATAATTTAAAAAGAAACGAAGAGTCCAAGTACATCAACGACTACAACCCAGTGATTTTGTCCATGTGGAATGCTGACATGGATATTCAGTTCGTTGCTGACAACTCTATTGCTGTGGCTCGATATGTGACTTCTTACATCACAAAAAAAGAAAAGACAGAACTGAAGGAAATGTGGGAGGACATTTCACATGAAAAGAGTCTAAGCAAGAAATTATACAGTTTCAGTCTGAAGATGTTGTTGCATCGAGAAATTGGAGCATATGAAGGTTCTGATCGGTTATCATTAGCAAGTCTTTATGCCAAATCAAGAACAATCATTTGGGTGAGTCTAGGTCTTGCTGCAACATGAAACCGAGTTTTGAAATCTGTACAAGAAATTGAATATTTGGCGGAGAAAGAACCAAACAGTACAGATATTTTGAAGACAAACATGTTGGATACATACTATCCAAATAGAAGTACTGACCTTGAGAACACTTGTTTGTATGAAGTTCTGCAAAACTACAGTTATAAGAGGAACATCTCAGAAGATATCAATAATGGAAAATATGCTGTCATTGGGTATGAAGGATGTCTAGTGAAGCAGAGAAAAGGCCATTTGATTAATCGTTGAAAATTGAGTTGCGAAGCTCCAGACAAAAGAGAATTTTACTATTTAGCTCTTTTGCAACTCTTTAAGTCATGGCGTACTGAAGAGGAACTACTTGGAGATTTTCTCTGCTACGAAGACTCTTTTAATGCAACTAAGGATACCATAGAATGTCCTGTTTTTCCAAATTATCTGCAAATGTTGACCGAAGAAATAGAGCAAGAAACCACAATTGCTGAAGAGATTGCTAGAGACAGTTCTCAAGACAGTCAGAGTTCTACTTCATTGAGTCAGGATCCACTAGGAGGACCAATTATCCAAAATGAAGCTGCAACTGCCATGGATGAGGTGGAAAGAGCTATGGAACAAGCTCAAGAGGATGGAGGTAACTTAGAAGATTTGGTAAAGCAACTAAACGTTGAGCAGAATGGAAAGGGGCGACCACTCGGTCCCCCCGAACGTATGGCAGAGTACCACGATCCCCCCGGGAAGCCATCTTGGGCGGGAGGCGAGTCTCGGCTGGTATGCCCGAAGCGGCGTAGCCGGGGCGCGCCTTTTCCCGCCCTAGAGTGGGTTGGCCTAGACACTGACGCGGCTGGCCACGCCCTAGGGGCAGGCAGGGGCGGGTTTACGCCCGCCCTGAAGACGGATAAAAGGAGAAGCAAGATCCGAAGGCATCCTCTTGTTCCTGTGCTCTGAAGCTGCACCTCCTCGCTGCACGTGAGCTCGAGACGGAACGAAGAGCCAATTTTGAGCGTTGTAATCGTTCTTGTTTGTTTTGCAGATACTCTGTTGGAGAATGCCGAAGAAGGCGGGAAAGCGCATGACTACCGAACAGATGCTGCGTGTTCTCATGAAGGAGATGACCGAACTAAAGAGGCGAGTGGATAAGAACGAGGAAAGGGGGACCAAAACGTCCTTTGGCGGGAGCAGCCCCGGGAGGGAAAAACAAGAGGCCCAGGAGGGGAACAGCGGGAGAAGACATCCCGGGTCCCAGTGCCCCGCTCGAGGCACCAACTCCCGTGCCGAAGGAAGGGAATCCAATTCCCGTTGTGGTCACCCCCGTGTCCGAGGAAGATATGCCGCCCGAGCTGGCAGCACAATTGGCAGCGTGGTTGGGAAAAGGTAAAGAGGGCGCCACGGCTGTCGACGCACAGGAGCTAATGAAGCAACTGCGTGAGTCACGGGAAGCAGCGAAGGTGTCCACGCAGGCTGCAGCAGTAGAGAAGCCGCAGGGGACGGGTTCAGTAGCAGAGACAACGTCCGGTTCAGGTAAGCGGCCATTGCCGATTGCGAGGGATGAGTCGGCACCCTCTCGTAGGGAAAAATTGGGTCAGCATGTTCCTTTGGCTATTAAGGAAAAGATATGGGCAGGGGAGTATGTAAACATATTCTCGTTGCTTACTGATCACTATGAGATGGAGCATGTCAAGGGCCAGAAGGAGCTCATGCATCCGAGTGTTTGGCGCGCAAAAATGTCCGCCTTTAAGGTAAATGAAAACATTGGCAATTGGGGCCAAGCATGGGGGGTTTTTACATCGATCTTGGGGGAGCGAAGGCCCGATCTGTTACCCGAATTGCCGATTTATCAATCACGAATCATGGGGTACTCGGTATCACACGAGGGTAATCATTGGTTCTGCTATGATAACCTGTTTAGAAAGGCTAAAGAACACGATAAAAACTTAACATGGGATTGTTATGATTCTGTGTCATGGTCCAAAATGAAGGAGACTGGTATGTTAAAATTGCCATTAGTGGGGAGTGTCGTCGGCGACTCTTCCCGCCAGTATGCGGGGACGCCCTTTCGGTCAGGTGCGGGTACAGACAATTACTCGAAGCCTGCCGGTAACACAGGAAAAAGGGGGGTTTGTTGGAACTTCAACAGGGGTAAATGTACTAGGCCCCAGGGATCATGCAAATTTAGACATGAATGTAGTGGGTGTGGGCAATCATCCCATCCTGAGTCCACGTGCAGAGCCAAAACGGGTGATAACGGGGGTAGAGGAGGCGCCAAACAGGTCTAACATAGTCCGAGGGGCGCCTTTACCTACCCCGATTGATACCTTGGCAATGATTCCTTGGCTCAGTGAATACCCGGATCGTGCTTCTGCTGGGGTGTTGCGGAACGGGTTTTCTTATGGTTTCCGCATCCCAGTGGGGGACTTTCAGGGTGCATCGAAATGTAAAAATCAGCTATCGGTCTTTCAGCATACGACTGTGGTACAGAATAAGATCAGGAAGGAGGTTGCTCGAGGTCGAGTCGCCGGTCCGTTTAGTGTACCACCGGTTCCTAATTTTGTTTGTTCCCCGTTAGGTGTGGTCCCAAAGAAGGACCCGGGTGAGTTTCGGCTGATACATAATTTATCAGCCCCACGTGGTCTCTCCGTCAATGAAGCGATAGACCCGGAAGTGTGTTCGGTGCGGTACGCATCATTCGATGAGGCCGTAGCCATTTTGAATCGCCTGGGGCCCGGGGCGCTGATGGCTAAATCTGATATCGAGTCAGCGTTCCGGTTGCTCCCGGTACATCCAGACGATCAGCGTCTCTTAGGTTTCATGTTTCAGGGTCATTATTACATGGATAGGTGTATGCCGATGGGGTGCTCTATATCTTGTGCCTATTTTGAAAAATTCAGTAGTTTTCTACAATGGGTCTTCACAAGGAAGACAGGTTTCCGAAATGTGATGCATTACCTGGATGATTTTTTGTTCCTGGGGGCAGCCGGGGACCCGGAATGTGGGCAGGCTTTAGCACAGTTTTGTGACTTGATGAATCAGTTTGGCGTGCCATTGGCACCAGGTAAGACTGTGGGGCCTTCCACGTGCCTCGAGTTTCTGGGGATCGAGTTAGACTCCGCAGAGGGTTGTTTTCGTTTACCAGCTGACAAGGTGTCAAAGTTCAGGACATCCCTGCAGATGTGTATAAGGGGACCTAAGGTTAGGCTGCATCAATTACAGCAGTTAGTTGGCCAGTTGAATTTTGCCCTGAGGGTTATACCAATGGCCCGCCCCTTTTCCCGTTCGATCGCTCAAGCCATGGTCGGCCTGAAGGAGTGCCATCATCGCACAAGGCTCTCGGCAGAGGTCCGCCAGGACATGCGCATTTGGTCGGCATTTCTGGCGGATTTCAATGGTCGAGTCGTCTGGAACAAACCAGCCGTGTCCTCTGAGGAGCTGGGGCTGTGGACAGATTCGGCGGGGAGCATAGGTTTCGGTGCCATATTCGGCACGAGATGGTCTGCACAAAAGTGGCCGACATGGTGGCATGACAGTGGACTGACAAGTAACATTGCTTTCCTGGAACTTTTCCCCATTTTAGTGGCCCTGAGAACTTGGCCCGAAGGGTTCAGAGATCACTCGGTGGTATTTTGGTCTGACAATATGACCGTGGTCGGGTTTATCAATAGTCAGGCAGCACGATGCAAGTGGATTTTGAGACTGCTCAAAGAAATTGTGTTACTTTGTATGCAATTGAATGTGCTATTCAGAGCAAGACATGTCCCAGGGGTAATGAACCAGGCGGCTGATGCACTGTCTCGTTTTCGTATACAGGCTTTCTGGGGTTTCCTTCCCACAGCGGACCCGGAGCCGGCACCCTTTCCCGAAGCTCTCTGGTCTCTCGGTGCCCCGAACTTCGTAACCTCGTGGGAGAGAGTTTAGCACCCAGGACGAGGAAGGCATATGAAGGGGCGTTCCGGTCCTATTTGGCCTTTTTGGGTACTGATAGGGAGGAGCTTTGGGGCCAGGAAGAGTGGGTGGTGGATTTTCTGATGTCCTTACATCGGGTCGGGAAATCGGTGGCCACGGCTCAGAGACATCGGGCTGCCATTTCCTTTGTTGCCAGGGCTCACGGGATCCAGGATCCGACAGCGTCTTTCGTTGTACAGAAAGCGCTACGGGGGTGGCAACGCCTTGAGGGTCGCAGAGTAGATGAGAGGCGCCCGATAGGTTTGGATAGGCTGGCCCAGTTATTATCCAGTCTCCCTGCTACGTGTTCATCTCAGTTTGAGACGGTGTTATTCCGAGCCGCTTTTACGCTGGCATTCCATGGGGCTATGCGGGTAAGCGAATTAGTGGCGAGGAACAAGCAGGATGTGACAGGAGGATTGTGCCAGGAGCACGTCCAGATCAGAGGGGAGACGATGACGGTCTCATTTGTCAGGTCTAAGACCGATCAAAGTGGGATGGGTGACTGCGTAATCATACGCAGGATTCCCGGGTCCTCCATGTGCCCGGTAAGGTGTCTAGAAGATTATTTAGCACGAAGGGTGGCATCATGGGGGGGACCTTGTTGAGACACGCTGACGCCACCCCACTGACAAAGTTTCAGTTTCAGCGGGTGCTTGCGATGTCGATTGCCGCTGCGGGCTTGAACCCGGGCGAGTTTGGGACCCATTCCTTTCGGATAGGGGCTGCTACAGAAGCAACAGCCAGGGGTCTGGATGTTGAACAAGTTAAACGGGTGGGGCGTTGGTCCTCCAATTGTTATAAGAGGTATGTGCGGTTGCACATGTTGTGAAGCTGTAACAATGTACTCACGCTTCTTGTTGTTGTTTGGTTTTCAGTTGCGCAAGCCTACGAGGCGGGGCGGACTTTGCAGTCGACCCTACACCGGGCCAGCGGTCAGACATCACCGGCTGTGAAAAAGGAGGTGTGGGTTGTGGGCCACTCATACGTGAGGCGTGCCGCAGACGTATTCAAGGCAGGTGATATGATTCACGTAGCTGGGGAATACGGGTACAGTGTGTCCTTCTACGGAAGAGGCGGGCTCTGTATTGACCAGTTTCAATCATTTTTTGAGGGCTTGCTAGGGCGGACGAGGTCACCGCCGTCTGTAGTGATAGTACATCTTGGGGGTAATGATTTGGTCACCACTGGTAGACGACTTCTTCTTGAGGCGATGCTTTCCACTGTAAGTTGGTTAGCGAGGAGAGTTCCAGGGTGCACAATTGCATGGTCCCATATGATCCCACAAAAAGTGTGGCGGGGGGCTATTTCGGTTCCTGCTCTAAATCATTCTGTTAGGAAGCTTAATAACAAAGTGAGTAGGTTGTTCCGTTCCAAGACACTGCATGCTATTTCCCATGGGTGTATTAATGATGACAGTATGTATTTGGGGGATGGAGTGCATTTGTCTCGGGTGGGGAATGAGTTACTCATAGGAGACTTCTTAGCATGGCTAAAAACGTTACACCATGACCTTTAGGTAGGAGTGTTGTGGGGGGTCCGGATAGCCGGTCAACTATCCGGCCTGTGGCGGTAAGGTCATGATCGGTGAGCACTAATTGGAAGATCCCTATGAGTGGGCGTCACCCAGCACGGATGGGAGCGCTCGGGGGAGGTGGCCATTGGCCCCTCAACGGGGAGGCGGTCACTTCTAAGGATGGGTCGCCGAAAGAAGAGGAAAGGCGGTCAAGGCCCCTTCCTGGGTAGGAGGGGTTACAGCCCCCTCCTGGGGAATTTCCCGGGGCCAGGACGTCTGCGACGGCAGATATGGTAAGTTGTGTGGGGTTTGGGGGGAGGTCTACGCTACCTTCTAGATACCTCACACGAGTCCTCGTACGACCTCTAAGTGGCGACGAGTTTTATTGGGGCCCCCGTCAAGTCAAGGGAAATTGGTAATTGCACTTGAGGTACGCCTCTGGGCCGCCCCTCACAAGTGAGGGCGATATTTCTGGGTTAGGGATCTTGACACCGGTTACGACCTTGCCGTTGGCCCTTAAACGTTAGGATGTACAATTTCAAAATTTCAAGTAAATGTTTTGCAGGATGTTAGTTCGGCTAGGAGAACCTTTGTATTAGAGACTCTGTTAAGGTTAGCCAAACATCGCAATGTGGTAATGAAATTGTACATAATATGAAACTGTTTATTTAATGTTTTAATTTTGTTTCATATTTTAATAAATACGGCCGGGGGGGTTACTCCCTCCCGTCTTCCAAAGACTTCAGAACTGTTTCCGGTTTCCCATCCTTGGGGATTGTGTTGAGAGGGGGTGGCGGGTATCTCAGCCATATGGAAAGGGGCGACCACTCGGTCCCCCCGAACGTATGGCAGAGTACCACGATCCCCCCGGGAAGCCATCTTGGGCGGGAGGCGAGTCTCGGCTGGTATGCCCGAAGCGGCGTAGCCGGGGCGCGCCTTATCCCGCCCTAGAGTGGGTTGGCCTAGACACTGACGCGGCTGGCCACGCCCTAGGGGCAGGCAGGGGCGGGTTTACGCCCGCCCTGAAGACGGATAAAAGGAGAAGCAAGATCCGAAGGCATCCTCTTGTTCCTGTGCTCTGAAGCTGCACCTCCTCGCTGCACGTGAGCTCGAGACGGAACGAAGAGCCAATTTTGACCCACCCACCAGCCCCTGATGACAGCAAGTGGTTTTTGATTAAAGTTGATGGACAACTCTGATTTTCGTTTACAGGTCGTGGTATTATCGTGATGATTTTGAGTATGTAATAAAGAATGTCGATTTGTGTTTTGCAAATAAAGAAATTCTGCTTTAGTGTTCATTGGCAAGCATGCTTTTAATAAAAGTATAGTTGCTACTGTATTTTAGTTTAATCATTTAGTTAGCATTGTCGTATTTATTTTGGTCGGGCGGTAAGGTCATGATCGGTGAGCACTAATTGGAAGATCCCTATGAGTGGGCGTCACCCAGCACGGATGGGAGCGCTCGGGGGAGGTGGCCATTGGCCCCTCAACGGGGAGGCGGTCCCTTCTAAGGATGGGTCGCCGAAAGAAGAGGAAAGGCGGTCAAGGCCCCTTCCTGGGTAGGAGGGGTTACAGCCCCCTCCTGGGGAATTTCCCGGGGCCAGGACGTCTGCGACGGCAGATATGGTAAGTTGTGTGGGGTTTGGGGGAGGTCTACGCTACCTTCTAGATACCTCACACGAGTCCTCGTACGACCTCTAAGTGGCGACGAGTTTTATTGGGGCCCCCGTCAAGTCAAGGGAAATTGGTAATTGCACTTGAGGTACGCCTCTGGGCCGCCCCTCACAAGTGAGGGCGATATTTCTGGGTTAGGGATCTTGACACCGGTTACGACCTTGCCGTTGGCCCTTAAACGTTAGGATGTACAATTTCAAAATTTCAAGTAAATGTTTTGCAGGATGTTAGTTCGGCTAGGAGAACCTTTGTATTAGAGACTCTGTTAAGGTTAGCCAAACATCGCAATGTGGTAATGAAATTGTACATAATATGAAACTGTTTATTTAATGTTTTAATTTTGTTTCATATTTTAATAAATACGGCCGGGGGGGTTACTCCCTCCCGTCTTCCAAAGACTTCAGAACTGTTTCCGCTTTCCCATCCTTGGGGATTGTGTTGAGAGGGGGTGGCGGGTATCTCAGCCATAAAAGATATATGACGAAGTTACAGAACAGATTGAACATGGATTCAGACATGAGAAAAAAGTGTGCTCATGTACATCATTTGAGCCTGTCCGACTGTATGTAAGTGGAGAAGCGGGAACAGGAAAACGTTTTCTGATTAAAGCCAATGCAACTTATCTGCAGAAAAGGACTGAATCACCGCTGTCTTGTGTTGTAACCGCTCCAACTGGACTGGCAGCACATAACATTAAAGGGATTAATCTTCATTGTTTACTGATGCTGCCAGTTGAGCATGATAATAAATTGCATTACAACAAACTATCTGGAGATGCTTGTTCTGAAGTTTCCAGAGTCTTGAAGAAAATGAAACTTCTTATCATTGATGAAGTAAGCATGGTCTCAAATCTAATGCTTGCTTTTGTGCATTTGAGAATGCAAGAAATTCTTAGAACAGAGTATGATGTGTTATTTGGAGGAAAACACATTATTGTTTTTGGAGATCTACTGCAGTTGACTCCAGTAAAAGGACAACCAGTGTTTAAAATGCTTACGCATGAAGATACCAGGAAGTCCCTTGGAAGCATTGGAAACGTTAATATATGGTTAAATTTTAAATATGCTGAACTGCTTCAAAATATGCGACAGCCAAAGGATGAAGATTATAAAAATATTCTACAAGATGTAAGAATCGGAAAAGTAAGTGAGCTTGGTAAAGAAGCTTTACATGCTCGATTAATTTCAAAATTATATCCAAATGAAAACATTCTTCCAGAGAATATTTTTTTTTAAATGACTGAGAAGAAATCTGGGATATGTTTGATGCCAACTCTGCAAGAATGTTCCATCTTCAACAACAAAATGTTAAAACTGGAAAATGAAGAGATTGTGAAACTGGAAGCAATAGATAAAATAGAGCATATTGGTGCAACAATTGTTTTGCCAGAAAATTTGAAAACAAAATTGGATTCATTAGAGAAAAGTATTTCTAAAACAGCTGGTTTTGAAAAGACTGAATGTGTGTTTAAATTGTCGTATCATTTGGAGAAGAAATTTAAATGTTGAAAGAAGTCTGGTAAATGGAGCAATGGGTTATGTTGTTGATTTTGTGAATTATAGAAATAGAGATGGAATTGAATTTTTTTAAAAAAAATTTGATGGTATTGAGCAAGTACAACAAATCAGTCGTTGTTCTGCTAGATTTTTGCTTGTAAAAGACTTATATGTTCGCCAAAAACAGTTTCCTATTTGTTTGGCATATGATGTGACAATTCATAAATCTCAAGTTTTAAGTGTAGATAGTGCTTTGGTGAACATTGGAAGATCTGTGTTTAAAGAGGGTATGGCATGTGTGCCATTATCACGAGTCAGAACTTTATCAGGATTGTACTTGATTGAGTGTGATGAGACAAAGATTTGTGCAGATCTAGATTGTGTTAAAGAATACAATAGGTTAAGAAGAGAGTATGCTCCACATTTGCCTCAATATCCTCTGTTTGAAAAACGTGTAGTAGGCCGAAAAAGAAGAAATGAGAATAATTGCAGTGAGGTAGTAGCAAAAAGACAAAAAGTAGATGAAACTGTTATTCAAAACAGAAAGAAAAAGGATTCTGATGAAAATGTTGTTGGATTTTAGTTTGAAACAGTTCTGGTGTCAACTGCTATGCTAATGTAGTGGTTAATATTGTTTTCTTTTCTTCAAACTTTACAAGAACAGATTGTTGAAAATCGGGATCAAAGATTGTGTGGTTTATTGGATTCTGTGTTTCAGAAATGTAGCAGTGATAAAGCAAAAATAGAAAGTGTAACAGAAATTCGAAATATTTTAGATATGTGTTCTGGTCAAGATAAATTTTCACAGAACATTCAGCAGGATTGTCAGGAATTTTTAATGTATATGTTTGGTGTTTTGGAAGATGAAGGTGTTGATGTAGATAATCTTTTTAGCCTTTCTTATCAATGGCAGCATGACTACCACAACTGTAGTTCGTCAAGTACTACTAGAATAGACACTGAAAGATTTATATATTTGACTTTACCAGACTGTAAATCAGTGTCATTTAACAATCTAGTTAAAGCAGCAGATCATAATATGGTGTGTACCCAATGTAAGTGTCCAATGCTATCCACATTATTTATACAAAGTTATGGTCAGTATATCATTTGGAAAGGGGCGACCATTCGGTCCCCCCGAACGTATGGCGGAGTACCACGATCCCCCCGGGAAGCCATCTTGGGTGGGAGGTGAGTCTCGGCTGGTATGCCCGAAGCGGCGTAGCCGGGGCGCGCTTTTTCCCGCCCTGGAGTGGGCTGGCCTAGACACTGACGCGGCCGGCCACGCCCTTTGGCGCAGGCAGGGGCGGGTTTACGCCCGCCCTGAAGACGGATAAAAGGAGCAACAAGCCAAGAAAGCATCCTCTTGTTCCTGTGCTCTGAAGCTGCACCCTCGCTGCACGTGAGCTCGAGACGGAACGAAGAGCCAATTTTGAGCGTTGTAATCTTTCTTTTTGTCTGAGAATGCCTAAGAAATTCGGAAAGCGAGTTACTACCGATCAGATGCTCCGTATGCTCATGAAAGAAGTAGCTGATCTGAGGAAGCAGATGGCGGCTAAAGACGGGGAAGGGGGACCGAAACGACCTTTGGCGGGAGCAGCTCCGGGAGGAAAAGGCAAGAGGCCCAGAAGGGGGGCATCTGGGGGGGACATCCCGGGTCCCGATACCCCACTCGAGGAGCCAACTCCGGTGCCGAGGGAGGGGAATCCGATTCCCGTGGTGGTCACTCCTGTGTCCGGAGAGGACATGCCGCCTGAGTTGGCAGCTCAATTGGCAGCGTGGTTGGGGAAAGATAGCGAGGGCGCCATGGCTGACGACGCACAGGTGTTGATGAAGCAACTGCGTGAAACTAGGGAGGCGGCGAAGGCATCGCCTTCGACGGCATCGCCAATTACTCCGCTGTCTCCGGCGGTGGATAAAGCAACAGGAGCAGGTCCAGCGGCAGACGCAGCTTCTGGTTTAGGTAAGCGGCCATTGCCGATTGCGAGGGAGGAGTCTGCACCTTCACGAAGGGAAAAGTTGGGTCAGCATGTCCCTCTGGCAATTAAGGAAAAGATGTGGGCGAACGAGTATGTAAACATTTTTTCGTTGCTTACCGACCATTATGAGATGGAGCATGTTAAGAGCCAAAAGGAGCTCATGCATCCGAGTGTTTGGCGCGCAAAGATGGCCGCCTTTAAGGTTGACGAAAACATTGGCACTTGGGGCAGGGCATGGGGAATCTTTACCTCTATCATGGGTGAACGTAGGCCCGAGTTGTTGACCGAATTACCTATTTATCAGTCACGGATCATGGAATATTATGGATCATATGGGGGCAATCAGTGGTTCTGTTACGATAACATTTTTAGAAAAGCGAAAGAACATGACAAAAACTTGACTTGGGATTGTTATGACTCTGTTTCATGGTCAAAAATGGAGAGTACTGGTATGTTGAAGTTACCATTGGTAGGGAATAGCGGGGGGGAATCCTCCCGCATGTATGCCGGGACACCCTTTCGATCAAGTACAGGTAATGACTACCACTCGAAGCCGAACGGCAACGAAGGTAAAAGGGGGATTTGTTGGAACTTTAACAGGGGTAAATGTACGAGGCCCCAGGGGTCATGCAAGTTTAGACATGAATGTGGAGGGTGTGGGCAGCCATCCCATCCTGAGTCCATGTGCAGAGCCAAAACGGGTGATAACAGCGGTAGGGGAGGCGCCAAACAGGTCTGAAATAGTCCGAGGGGCGCCTTTACCTACTCCGATTGATACCATGGCAATGATTCCTTGGCTCAGCAAATACCCGGATCACGTTTCCGCTGGGGTGTTGCGGAACGGGTTTTCATATGGTTTCCGCATCCCAGTGGGGGATTTTCAGGGTCTAGCAAAATGCAAAAACCAACTGTCGGTCTTACAACATACGACCGTGGTACGGGAGAAGATTGGGAAGGAGGTTACTCGAGGTCGAGTCGCCGGTCCATTTGATGAGCCACCATGTGCTAACTTTGTTTGTTCCCCTTTAGGGGTGGTCCCTAAGAAGGACCCGGGTGAGTTCCGACTGATACATAATTTATCAGCCCCACGTGGTCTTTCCGTGAATGATGCGATAGACCCGGAAGTGTGTTCGGTGCGGTACGCATCTTTCGATGAGGCCGTCGCCATGTTGAATCGCCTAGGGCCCGGTGCGCTGATGGCAAAATCAGATATTGAGTCAGCGTTCCGGTTGCTCCCGGTACACCCAGACGATCAGCGTCTCCTTGGTTTTATGTTTCAGGGTCACTATTACATGGATAAATGTATGCCGATGGGATGCTCTATATCTTGTGCCTATTTTGAAAAGTTCAGTTGTTTTCTGCAATGGGTCTTCACAAAGAGGTCGGGTTTTCAACATGTCATGCATTATCTCGATGACTTTTTGTTTCTGGGGGCGGCCGGGGATCCGGAATGTGGACAGGCTTTGAAGGAATTTTGTGTCTTAATGGAGCATTTTGGTGTGCCACTGGCACCAGGTAAGACTGTGGGTCCCTCGACTTGCCTCGAGTTCCTGGGGATCGAGCTCGATTCAGAGGAAGGTTGTTTTCGATTACCAAGAGAAAAGGTGTTAAGATTCAGGGCTGCCCTGGAAACGTGTATTAGTGAGTCTAAAGTCAGATTGCATCAATTACAACAATTGGTGGGCCAGCTGAATTTTGCCCTCAGAGTAATGCCGATGGCCTGCCCCTTTTCCCGCTCGATCGCTCAAGCCATGGTCGGACTGAAGGAGGGTCATCATCGCAAGAGGCTATCGGCAGAGGTTCGCCAGGACATGCGCATTTGGTTGGCATTTCTGGCGGAGTTCAATGGTCGAATTGTCTGGAATAAACCGGCGGTGTCCTCCGAAGAGCTGGGGCTGTGGACAGATTCGGCTGGGAGCATTGGTTTTGGTGCCATATTCGGCACACAATGGTCGGCTCAAAAATGGCCGTTATGGTGGCATAAGTGTGGGCTGACAAGTAACATTGCCTTCCTTGAACTTTTTCCCATTCTGGTGGCCCTGAAAACTTGGCCTGAGGGATTCAGAGATCACTCTGTGGTGTTTTGGTCTGATAACATGACCGTGGTTGAGTGTATCAATAGCCAGGCAGCACGATGCAAATGGATTCTGAGATTGCTCAAAGAAATTGTGTTATTGTGTATGCAATTGAACGTGCTATTTAGGGCAAGACATGTACCGGGGGTAATGAATCAAGCGGCTGATGCGCTTTCTCGTTTTCGTATGCAGGCCTTCTGGGGTTTTCTGCCCACAGCGGACCCGGTGGCGGCACCCTTTCCCGAAGCTCTCTGGTCTCTCGGTGCCCCGAACTACAGAACCTCGTGGGAGAGAGTTTAGCACTCAGGACAAGGAAGGCATATGAAGGGGCGTTCCGATCCTATTGGCCCTTTTGGGGACTGCTAGGGGAGAGCTTTGGGGCCAGGAAGAGCTAGTAGTAAAATTTCTGCTGTCTTTACATCAGGCAGGCAAATCAGTGGCTACGGCCCAGAGGCATCGGGCCGCCATTTCCTTTATGGCAAGGGCTCATGGGATCCAGGACCCGACTGCGTCTTTTGTTGTGCAAAAAGCGCTACGTGGGTGGCAACGCCTTGAGGGTCGCAGAGTAGATGAAAGGCGCCTGATAGGTCTGGATAGGTTGGCTCTGTTGTTATCTGTACTTCCTGCAACGTGTTCATCCCAGTATGAATCAGTGTTATTCCGAGCCGCTTTTATGCTAGCATTCCATGGGGCTATGCGGATAAGCGAACTAGTGGCAAGGAACAAGCAGGATACCATGGGGGGACTGTGCCGAGAGCACGTTCAGGTCAAGGGGGAGACAATGACTGTCTCGTTTGTCAGGTCCAAGACCGATCAGGGTGCGATTGGGGACGGAATAATCATACAAAGGATTCCCGGGTCTTCCATGTGCCCTGTGATGTGCGTAGAGGAATATTTAACGCAAAGGGTGGCATCATGGGGGGGGACCTTGTTGAGACACGCTGACGCCACCCTACTGACGAGGTTTCAGTTTCAGCGGGTGCTTGCGATGTCGATTTCGGCCGCGGGCTTGAACCCCGGCGAATTTGGGACCCATTCCTTTCGGATAGGGGCTGCTACGGAGGCTACAGCCAGGGGTCTGAATGTTGAACAAGTAAAACGTGTGGGACGTTGGTCCTCAAACTGTTATAAGAGGTATGTGCGGTTGCACATGTTGTGAAGCTGTAATGATGTACTCACGCTTCTTGTTTTTGTTTGGTTTTCAGTTGCGCAAGCCTACGAGGCGGGGCGGACTGTGCAGTCGACCCGACACCGGGGGGCCAGCGGTCAGACATCACCGGCTGTGAAAAAGGAGGTGTGGGTTGTGGGCCACTCATACGTGAGGCGTGCCGGGGACGTATTCAAAGCAGGTGACATGATTCACGTGGCTGGGGAATACGGGTACAGTGTGTCCTTCTACAGAAAGGGCGGGCTCTGTATTGACCAGTTTCGATCAATGTTTGAGGGTCTGTTAGGGCGGACGAGGTCACCGCCGTCTGTAGTCATAGTACATCTTGGGGGCAATGATTTGGTGACCACTGGTAGACGACTTCTTCTTGAGGCAATGCTTTCCACGGTAAGTTGGTTAGCAAGAAGAGTTCCAGGGTGCACAATTGCATGGTCCCATATGATCCCACGGAAAGTGTGGCGGGGGGCTATTTCGGTTCCTGCTCTGAATCATTCAGTAAGGAAAATTAATAATAAAGTGAGTAGATTGTTCCGTTCAAGTACACTGCATTCGATTTCGCATGGTTGTATTAAAGGGGACAGTATGTATTTGGGGGATGGTGTTCATTTATCCCGGATGGGGAACGAATTACTCATAGGAGACCTGATAGCTTGGCTAAAGACTTTATGACATGACCTTTAGGCAGGGGTGTTGTGGGGGGGTCCGGATAGCCGGTCAACTATCCGGCCTGTGGCGGTAAGGTCATGATCGGTGAGCAGTAATTGGAAGATCCCTATGGGGGGGCGTCACCCATTACGGATGGGAGCGCTCGAGGGAGGTGGCCATTGGCCCCTCAACGGGGAGGCGGTCCCTTCTAAGGATGGGCCGCCGAAAGGAAAGGAAAGGCGGTCAAGGCCCCTTCCTGGGTAGGAGGGGCTACAGCCCCCTCCTGGGGAATTTCCCGGGGCCTGGTCATCTGCGACGGCAGATGTGGTAAGTTGTGTGGGGTTTGGGAGGGGGTCTACGCTACCTTCCAAATACCTCACACGAGTCCTCGGACGACCTTTAAATGGCGTCGAGTTTATTGGGGCCCCCGTCAAGTCAAGGGAAATTGGTAAATGCACTTGAGGTACACCTCTGTGCGGTCGCCCCTCACAAGTGGGGGGGATATGTCTGGTTTAGGGATCTTGACACCGGTTACGACCTTGCCGTTGGCCCTTAAACGTTAGGATGTACAATTTCAAGTTAAACGTTTTGTAGGATGTTAGATCGGCTAGGAGAACCTTTGTATTAGAGAATATGTTAAGGTTAGCCAAACATCGCAATGTGGAAATGAAATTGTACATTAATATGAAACTGTTATTTTAATGTTTTATTTTGTTTCATATTTTAATAAATACGGCTCCCGTCTTCCAAAAGTTCAGAACCGTTTCCGGTTTCCCATTCTTGGGGATTGTGTTGAGAGGGGGTGGCGGGTATCTCAGCCATATTAGTTTTCTAACGATGTAGACCTGATGGAACTAAATTGACAACTTGTATCAACAATTTTGTGGCTTCTCAGTTATCAATTTCAGGAAGAACCTTTACAACTGTAGCTATTATTTATCATGACAGTCCTTCGACAACATCAGGACATTATACATGCTACTTAAAATGTCAAAAAGGTTGGAGTTACTGCAATGATTCTCATTTGACCTATAAACAACGTTTGCCTTATGACTTTAAAAATTCTTTCCTAGTGTTTTTAAAACCAAAGTTTTAGTAAAGGTAATTGGCCTTTGAAGACGGGAGTAGTTAATAAACGTTAGTTACTTAGTTAGTCTAATGTTTAAAATTATTTATCTCATATAGGTACTGTAAGTGGATCTCATAGTAAAAAATACTCATATATGTGACACGATTTGGCCGAAAGCAAAGTGTAAGGTATGATGTTCTTAGATCTTTTTTCATAGGAAGTCGATGAAATGGAAGTTATAGAGAACAGCAGACTTTATTTCCACCAAAAGGACCTTCACTATCTTCCATTTGGCCTCAAGGAAAAGTAAGTGAATCAAAGATTAGTGTACATATATGATTTGTAAGTTTTTATGTTTTTTTTTTTAAACACAATCTTTTAGATTGTGTTTTTTTTTTCCCGCTGTTATATGATGAAGAGTTTGAACTCACTAATTTAAGTGAAATTCAATATATTCAAAGAACAGCAAAAATAAACAATGTAACATATTGTATTAGTCATTCTATAGTTTGCATTGTGTAATTTATATTGTATTTCCATTGTCTCACACTCATTTTCCTTTTTCCACCCTTATTTAGCTCTCTTTACTCACTTACACTGCCTTTTTTTCACTTTGTTTCATCGCTGTTCCGTTACTCCACTTTTTTCACAACTCCTCAATCCAATTTCAACTGTCTGCATTTCCTCTCTCCCTTCCACCACTTTTCAGCTTTCTCACATTCTCTCAGTACCACTGCTTTAGTTCTCTTCCCCTCTCTTTCCTTCTTTTGCTCCTTTACTCTTTTTCCTTTCTCACTCATTGTACTACAGTTCACTCAGTCCTTCCCTTTGTCTTTCTGTGTACTTACTTTCTCACTCCTTTTTCCTCTATCGTTCTATATTAACCTCATTCCTTTCATTCCTTCACTCTGTGACTCCCCTTCACTCACTCTCAGTCATCTTCCATTCCTCTTTCTTATTAATGGATCCTCATTTAGACTCCTTTCCTTTTCACTCATTTTCCTTTTACTTTCTTCTTTTTCCTGATTTCGTTTTGGTATCTCACATTCTTTTAGTATCTTACTTATCTTCAGTAATTACTTATCTTCAGTAATTACGTATCTTCAGTAATTTGTTCTCTTTCTATTTCTTTTTCCCTCTTTTTTGTCGTTCTACATTACTTTATTTCTGTTTTTGTATCCTTCACTATTGCTTTATTTCTTAGTACACTTTTTTTGATTTTTTACCTCTTGAGCTGTTTCTTCTATTTCAAAATATATATTTTACTAATTATAACTTGTTTTTTCTTTTGTCTTTCACAGATACAAAGTGTAGTTTAAAGATGCAAGTAAGTTTTCATTAATTATATGGTAAGTGTGACTACAAAATGTAGTTTGTCATCACCCTTTGCTTTAACCTCACTACTTTTCTCTCACCCTACCTCACCCCTGTTTCCTTACTCTGCTTCCCTCACTTATTCTTATCCTCCATATTTACTTCTCTTTTCCTTACTTTCCTACCACATTCAACTTCTTTCAGTGCCCTTGCTCACCCACACTCCCTCACTTTCCTTTTTTTTCTGGTTTACTTAGTCCCTTTCTGACACTCCTTCCTTTACTTTCTCTGTTCTTTCTTTCTGTCATCCCCATGTCTTACCCTTATTCACTTTTATCTACCCTCTTTCACTCCTCTTTACTTACACTCACTGCTATTTTCTTTCCCTCCGTCACCACTGTTCCTTTTCTCTGGTCCGTCACTACCTGTGATTCCCCATCCTTTACTCTCCTTCCTTTTACTTTCATCACCCATTCACATTCTCCCAGAACATCTGCTTTAGTTTTCTTCCTCTTTCTTCTCTTCTTTTGCTCCCTTATTCATTTTCCTTTTCTCAGTTACTTACTCTTATACCTTTCCTCTGTTTTACTATCTATTACACAGTCCCTCTGTGTTTCTCCCTCTAGCTCTCTTTCTCTTTACACCACTCTCTTTGTCCCCATTCATCATGCTCACTCCTTCATTATTTTTTGAATTTTTTTTTGGGGTACGCTCCCGGGACGCGCACCGGTACGCGCACAGGGACGCGCACCGGGAGCGCTCCAGAGTGAAATATAAAAAAAAAATGAATATACTTAAAAAAATATATATTATATTAATATACAATATAGGATTCATTTTTAGAAAAACATACCTTTCTAAGCTATAGATATTTGTGAAAAAATAACCTTAGAATTCACTAAAAAACACATAGGTATGAGGCCCTATAAAAAGTTAGGAATTAGCAGTTAAAAAACCTATGAAATTCACAGAAAGAACCATAGGTTTCACACCAGTTATAGTTAGGAATTAGCATTTAAAAAACCTATGAAATTCACTGAAAAAACTATAGGTTTCACACCAGTTATAGTTAGGAATTAGCATTTAAAAAACCTATTAAATTCACAGAAAAAACCATAGGTTTCACACCAGTCATAGTTACCTGGAAATTTTACTGACATAAAACCATTGAAATTCCCACGTTATAGTTAGTTGGACTCACTATAACTTGCGCGTGTAATGCACTGCTGATGACATCACATATTACATCACTCATTACATGGTCAGTGACATCACTCATGACATCACTGATGACACCATCCAGTGAATGTGTGTCTTTATGAGAAATAAATATGTTTTATATATGTATTTGTAAAGGTCTATGGAAGGATAAATGTTTAAATAAGTGTGTAAATGGATTTTTTAAAATAAAATATTGATTGGTGAACTGGCTTATTAAGTGTATTAAGTGTATTATATTTAAATATATGCATCAGTGTTTCACTTTGTGTATAAGTGGCTGCATGGGTTGGTGACTGACTCACTGTTTGTATGTGTTTTGAAGACAGCATATGTGCAGGACTGTATGGGTGGATGAGTGTGTATATGTGTGTGTTAATGAGTAGATGCCTGCCTCACTAGTGTCTTTATGAGTAACTACATATGTTTTAATCTAGTATATGTGAGTATTGATGTATATAAGTGAGTATATGTGAAAGTGAGAGATTGAAAGAGTTCCTGCTTAAATAAGTATGTGTTTCTATAAGTGATTGTTTAAGAGAGTAAGTATGTGGAAGTTTCCTTAGAAGTAATGTGCTAGTGTGTGTATAGTTGTATATGCAAATAAATGGATGTTCAATAGTTTATATGGCTGAGATACCCGCCACCCCCTCTCAACACAAATCCCCAAGGATGGGAAACCGGAAACAATTCTGAAGTTTTTGGAAGTCGGGAGGGAGTGACCCTCCCGGCCGTATTTATTAAAATGTGAAACAAAATTAAAACAAAATTAACAGTTTCATATTATGTACAATTTCATAACCACATTGCGATGTTTGGCTAACCTTAACATATTCTCTAATACAAAGGTCCTCCTAGCCGAACTAACATCCTACAAAACATTTACTTGAAATTTTGAAATTGTACATCCTAACGTTTAAGGGCCAACGGCAAGGTCGTAACCGGTGTCAAGATCCCTAACCCAGAAATATCCCCCTCACTTGTGAGGGGCGGCACAGAGGCGTACCTCAAGTGCAACTTACCAATTTCCCTTGACTTGACGGGGGCCCCCAATAAAACTCGACGCCACTTAAAGGTCGTACGAGGACTGGTGTGAGGTATCTAGAAGGTAGCGTAGACCCCCCCCCAAACCCCACACAACTTACCACATCTGCCGTCGCAGACGTCCTGGCCCCGGGAAATTCCCCAGGAGGGGGCTGTAACCCCTCCTACCCAGGAAGGGATCTTGACCGCCTTTCCTTTCCTTTTCGGCGACCCATCCTTAGAAGGGACCGCCTCCCCGTTGAGGGGCCAATGGCCACCTCCCCTGCGCGCTCCCATCCGTAATGGGTGACGCCCACTCATAGGGATCTTCCAATTAGTGCTCACCGATCATGACCTTACCGCCCGACCAAAATAAATACGACAATGCTAACTAAATTACAAATGACTAATTCTAAAAGACAATAGCAACAACAAATTTATTAAATGCATGCTTACTCAAGGACACCAAAGCAGAATTACTTTATTTGCAAAACATAATAGCAATCGACCATTCTTTATTGCATACTCAAAGTCATCACGATAATACGACAACCTGTAAACGAAAAAATTCGAATTAACATCAACTTTATCCAAAACCAAACGTTGTCTTCAGGGGCTGGTGGGTAGGTCAAAATTGGCTCTTCGTTCCGTCTCGAGCTCACGTGCAGCGAGGAGGTGCAGCTTCAGAGCACAGGAACAAGAGGATGTCTTCTGGTCTTACTTCTCCTTTTATCCGTCTTTAGGGCGGGCGTAAACCCGCCCCTGCCTGCCCAAGGGCGTGGCCAGCCGCGTCCGTGTCTAGGCCAACCCACTCTAGGGCGGGAAAAGGCGCGCCCCGGCTACGCTGCTTCGGGCATACCAGCCGAGACTCGCCTCCCGCCCAAGATGGCTTCCCGGGGGGATCGTGGTACTCTGCCATACGTTCGGGGGGACCGAATGGTCGCCCCTTTCCATATGGCTGAGATACCCGCCACCCCCTCTCAACACAAATCCCCAAGGATGGGAAACCGGAAACAATTCTGAAGTTTTTGGAAGTCGGGAGGGAGTGACCCTCCCGGCCGTATTTATTAAAATATGAAACAAAATTAAAACAAAATTAACAGTTTCATATTATGTACAATTTCATAACCACATTGCGATGTTTGGCTAACCTTAACATATTCTCTAATACAAAGGTCCTCCTAGCCGAACTAACATCCTACAAAACATTTACTTGAAATTTTGAAATTGTACATCCTAACGTTTAAGGGCCAACGGCAAGGTCGTAACCGGTGTCAAGATCCCTAACCCAGAAATATCCCCCTCACTTGTGAGGGGCGGCACAGAGGCGTACCTCAAGTGCAACTTACCAATTTCCCTTGACTTGACGGGGGCCCCCAATAAAACTCGACGCCACTTAAAGGTCGTACGAGGACTGGTGTGAGGTATCTAGAAGGTAGCGTAACCCCCCCCCAAACCCCACACAACTTACCACATCTGCCGTCGCAGACGTCCTGGCCCCGGGAAATTCCCCAGGAGGGGGCTGTAACCCCTCCTACCCAGGAAGGGGTCTTGACCGCCTTTCCTTTCCTTTTCGGCGACCCATCCTTAGAAGGGACCGCCTCCCCGTTGAGGGGCCAATGGCCACCTCCCCTGCGCGCTCCCATCCGTAATGGGTGACGCCCACTCATAGGGATCTTCCAATTAGTGCTCACCGATCATGACCTTACCGCCACAGGACCGGATAGTTGACCGGCTATCCGGACCCCCCACAACACTCCTACCTAAAGGTCATGTTTTAACGTTTTTAGCCAAGCTATGAAGTCTCCTATGAGTAACTCATTCCCCACCCGAGACAGATGCACACCATCACTCAAATACATACTGTCCCCATTAATACAACCATGCGAAATAGAATGCAGTGTACTGGAACGGAACAACCTACTCACTTTGTTATTAATTTTTCTTACCGAATGATTCAAAGCTGAAACAGAAAACGCCCCCCGCCACACCTTCCGTGGGATTATATGGGACCACGCAATCGTGCACCCTGGAACTCTCCTTGCTACCCAACTTACGGTGGAAAGCATTGCCTCCAGGAGAAGTCGTCTACCAGTGGTGACCAAATCATTGCCCCCAAGATGCACTATGACTACAGACGGCGGTGACCTCATCCGCCCTAGCAAACCCTCGAAAAACGATTGAAACTGGTCAATACAGAGACCGCCCCTTCCGTAGAAGGACACACTGTACCCGTATTCCCCAGCCACGTGAATCATGTCACCTGTCTTGAATACGTCCGCGGCACGCCTCACGTATGAGTGGCCCACGACCCGCACCTCCCTTTTCACAGCCGGTGATGTCTGACCGCTGGCCCGGTGTTGGGTCGACTGCATAGTCCGCCCCGCCTCGTAGGCTTGCGTAACTGAAAACCAAACAAACAAGAAGCATGAGTACATCATTACAGCTTCACAACATGTGCAAACGCACATACCTCTTATAACAATTGGAGGACCAACGCCCCACCCGTTTAACTTGTTCCACATTCAGACCCCTGGCTGTAGCCTCTGTAGCAGCCCCTATCCGAAAGGAATGGGTCCCAAACTCGCCCGGGTTCAAGCCCGCAGCTGTAATCGACATCGCAAGCACCCGCTGAAACTGAAACCTTGTCAGTGGGGTGGCGTCAGCGTGTCTCAACAAGGTCCCCCCCCATGATGCCACCCTTCGTGTTAAATAATCCTCTAAACACATCACCGGGCACATGGAGGACCCGGGAATCCTGCGTATGATTATGCAGTCACCCATCCCACTCTGATCGGTCTTGGACCTCACAAACGAGACAGTCATTGTCTCCCCTCTGATCTGTACGTGTTCTGCGCACAGCCCTCCCGTCACATCCTGCTTGTTCCTCGCCACTAATTCGCTTACCCGCATAGCCCCATGAAATGCCAGCGTAAAAGCGGCCCGGAATAACACTGTCTCAAACTGAGATGAACAAGTTGCAGGGAGTCTGGATAATAACTGGGCCAACCTATCCAAACCTATCGGGCGCCTTTCATCTACTCTGCGACCCTCAAGGCGTTGCCACCCACGTAGCGCTTTTTGTACAACGAAAGACGCTGTCGGGTCCTGGATCCCATGAGCCCTAGCAACAAAGGAAATGGCAGCCCGATGCCTCTGGGCCGTGGCCACCGATTTCCCAGCCAGATGTTAAGACATCAGAAAGTTCACTACCCATTCCTCCTGACACCAAAGCTCCTCTCTAGCAGTCCCCAAGAAGGCAAAATAGGACCGGAACGCCCCTTCATATGCCTTCCTCGTCCTGGGTGCTAAACTCTCTCCCACGAGGTTACGAAGTTCGGGGCACCGAGAGACCAGAGAGCTTCGGGAAAGGGTGCCGGCTCCGGGTCCGCTGTGGGAAGAAAACCCCAGAAGGCCTGCATACGAAAACGAGAAAGGGCATCAGCCGCCTGGTTCATTACCCCAGGGACATGTCTTGCTCTGAATAGGACATTCAATTGCATACACAGTAATACGATTTCCTTGAGCAGCCTCAAAACCATTTGCATCGTGCTGCCTGGCTATTGATACACTCAACCACGGTCATATTGTCAGACCAGAATACCACAGAGTGATCTCTGAACCCTTCAGGCCATGTTCTCAGGGCCACCAAAATGGGGAAAAGTTCCAGGAAAGCAATGTTACTTGTCAATCCACTGTCATGCCACCATGCCGGCCACTTTTGTGCAGACCAACGAGTGCCAAAAATGGCACCAAAACCTATGCTCCCAGCCGAATCTGTCCACAGCCCCAGCTCTTCAGAGGACACGGCCGGTTTGCTCCAGACGACTCGACCATTGAAATCCGCCAGAAATGCCAACCAAATGCGCATCTCCTGGCGGACCTCTGCCGAGAGCCTTGTGCGATGATGGCCCTCTTTCAGGCCGACCATGGCTTGAGCGATCGAGCGGGAAAAGGGGCGGGCCATTGGTATAACTCTCAGGGCAAAATTCAACTGTCCCACTAACTGCTGTAATTGATGCAGCTTAACCTTAGATTCACCTATACACATTTGCAGGGATGACCTGAACCTTAACACTTTGTCCCCTGGTAAACGGAAACAACCTTCTCCGGAGTCCAACTCGATCCCCAGAAACTCGAGGCAAGTCGAAGGACCAACAGTCTTACCTGGTGCCAATGGCACGCCAAACTGATTCATTAAGACACAAAATGCAGACAAAGCCTGCCCACATTCCGGATCCCCGGCTGCCCCCAGGAACAAAAAATCATCGAGATAATGCATCACATGTTGGAAACCCGTCTTCTTTGTGAAGACCCATTGTAGGAAACTACTGAATTTCTCGAAATAGGCACAAGATATAGAGCACCCCATCGGCATACACCTATCCATGTAATAATGACCCTGAAACATGAAACCTAGGAGACGCTGATCGTCTGGGTGTACCGGGAGCAACCGGAACGCTGACTCGATATCAGATTTTGCCATCAGCGCACCGGGCCCCAGGCGATTCAAAATGGCCACGGCCTCATCGAAGGATGCGTACCGCACCGAACACACTTCCGGGTCTATCGCTTCGTTTACGGAAGCACCACGTGGGGCTGATAAATTATGTATCAGCCGAAACTCCCCCGGGTCCTTCTTGGGGACCACCCCTAAAGGAGAACAAACAAAGTTAGCCACCGGGGGTGCACTAAACGGACCGGCGACTCGACCTCGAGTAACCTCCTTCCGGATCTTTGCCTGTACCACGGCCGTATGCTGCAAGACCGATAACTGATTTTTACATTTCTCTATTCCTTGAAAGTCCCCCACTGGGATGCGGAAACCATATGAAAAACCGTTTCGTAACACCCCAGCGGAAGTACGATCCGGGTATTCGCTGAGCCAGGGAATCATTGCCAAGGTATCAATCGGGGTAGGTAAAGGCGCCCCTCGGACTATGTTAGACCTGTTTGGCGTTTCCTCTACCCCCGTTATCACCCGTTTTGGCTCTGCACGTGGACTCAGGATGGGATGATTGCCCACACCCACTACATTCGTGTCTAAATCTGCACGACCCCTGGGGCCTAGTACATTTACCTCTGTTAAAGTTCCAACAGACCCCCCTTTTACCTGTATTGCCGGTAGGCCTCGAGTGACTGTCGGTACCCGTACCTGATCGAAAGGGCGTCCCCGCATATTGGCGGGAGGGTTCGCCAACGCTACTCCCTACCAATGGCAATTTCAACATACCAGTAGCCTCCATTTTGGACCAGGACACAGAATCATAACAATCCCAAGTTAAATTCTTATCGTGTTCTTTTGCCTTTCTGAACAGATTATCATAGCAGAACCAATGATTACCCTCGTGTGATACAGAGTACCCCATGATCCGTGACTGATAAATCGGCAATTCGGGTAGCAATTCGGGCCTTCGTTCCCCCAAGATCGATGTAAAAATCCCCCACGCTTTGCCCCAATTGCCAATGTTTTCATTTACCTTAAAGGCGGCCATCTTTGCGCGCCAAACACTCGGATGCATGAGGTCTTTCTGGCCCTTAACATGCTCCATCTCATAATGATCAGTAAGCAACGAGAAGATGTTTACATACTCCCCAGCCCATATCTTTTCCTTAATAGCCACAGGGACATGCTGACCCAACTTTTCCCTTCGAGAGGGTGCTGACTCATCCCTCGCAATCGGCAATGGCCGCTTACCTGAACTGGACGCTGTCTCTGCGACTGAACCAGTCCCCTGTGACTTCTCTACTGCCGCAGCCGGCGTGGATACCTTCGCTGCTTCCCGAGTTTCACGCAGTTGCTTCATCAAGACCTGCGCGTCGGCAGCCGTGGCGCCCTCGTTACCTTTACCCAACCACGCTGCTAATTGTGCTGCCAGTTCGGGCGGCATATCTTCCCCGGACACGGGAGTGACCACTACGGGAATCGGGTTCCCTTCTTCCGGCACGGGAGTGGGTGCTTCGAGCGGGGTACTGGGACCCGGGATGTCTTCCCCAGTTGCTCCCCTCCTGGGCCTCTTGCCTTTTCCTCCCGGGGCTGCTCCCGCCAAAGGACGTTTCGGCCCCCCTTCCTCGTTTTTATCCATTCGCCTCTTTAGGTCGGTCATCTCTTTCATGAGAACGCGCAGCATCTGGTCGGTAGTCATTCGCTTTCCCGCCTTCTTCGGCATTCTCCGACAGAGTATCTGAAAAACAAACAAGAACGATTACAACGCTCAAAATTGGCTCTTCGTTCCGTCTCGAGCTCACGTGCAGCGAGGAGGTGCAGCTTCAGAGCACAGGAACAAGAGGATGTCTTCTGGTCTTACTTCTCCTTTTATCCGTCTTTAGGGCGGGCGTAAACCCGCCCCTGCCTGCCCAAGGGCGTGGCCAGCCGCGTCCGTGTCTAGGCCAACCCACTCTAGGGCGGGAAAAGGCGCGCCCCGGCTACGCCGCTTCGGGCATACCAGCCGAGACTCGCCTCCCGCCCAAGATGGCTTCCCGGGGGGATCGTGGTACTCTGCCATACGTTCGGGGGGACCGAATGGTCGCCCCTTTCCATTTGCAGGTGTGAGTATGTGTGTGAGTAACTTTTGGACGACTGTCGGTGTGTAATAGGATGTATATGTGTATCACTATATATGATGAGTGAGTATATGTATGAGTGACTATATAGAACTGTTGCTGAATGAGTGAAAGTGTATATAGATGGTGGAATTACTGAATTGGTTGTTGTAACTGGTATGGGTATCTCCATTTTTTGGAAAATGTTAACTTCTATTTTTGAATATGTGTTTCAAGGGTTACATTACACTGAAAGGAGGTCTGTCAGTCTGTCACAAGGATGGTGTCATGAGTGATGTCACTGACCATGTAATGATATATAAAATGTGACGTCATCAGCAGTGCATTGCAGGCGCGCAAGTTATAGTGAGTCCAACTAACTATAACGTGGGAATTTCATTGGTTTTATGTCAGTAAAATTTCCAGCTAACTATAACTGGTGTGAAACCTATGGTTTTTTCTGTGAATTTAATAGGTTTTTTTAAATGCTAATTCCTAACTATAACTGGTGTGAAACCTATGGTTTTTTCAGTGAATTTCAAAGGTTTTTTAATAGCAAATTTCTATAGCTATGAAATGTAATATTTTTTAAAATGAATCCTATATTGTATATTTATGTAATACTATTTTTTTATGTATATTCATATTGTTTGTTTTTTAAATTTTTTTTGCCCAGGAGCGCTTTTGGTGCGCGTACCGCTGCGCTCACCGGTAAGGGCGGTATTCTGGCGCGCCCCGGTGCACGTACCGGGGCGCGTCCCTTGAGCGCACCAAAAAAAAAAGAAAAAAAAAGAATGAAGGAGTGAGCATAAGGAAAATGGACAGAGAGACTGGTGTTAAGAGAAAGAGAGCTAGAGGGAGGAACACAGAGGGACTGTGTAATAGATAGTAAGACAGAGAAAAGGTGTTAGAGGAAGTAACTGAGAAAAGGAAAGACATGGGGAGTGACAGAGAGAAAGGACAGAGAGAGTAAAGGAAGGAGTGACAGAAAGGGACTGAGTGAACCAGAAAAGAAAGGTAAGTGAGGGAGTGTGGGTGAGCAGGGGGACTGAAAGAAGTTGAATGTGGTAGGAAAGTAAGGAAAAGAGAAGTAAACATGGAGGATAAGAATAAGTGAGGGAAGCAGGGTAAGGAAACAGGGGTGAGGTAGGGTGAGAGAAAAGTAGTGAGGTTAAAGCAAAGGTTGATGACAAACTACATTTTTTTAGTCACACTTACCATATAATTCATGTAAACTTAATGACATATTTTTTTTACACTTTGTATCTGTGAAAGATAGAAGAAAAAATAAGTTATAATTAATAAAAATATATATTTTAAAATAGAAGAGACAGGTCAAGAGGTAAAAAATCATAAAAGTGTACTAAGAAATAAAGCAAGAGTGAAGGATACAGAAAGGGAAATAAAGTAATGTAGAAGGACAAAAAGAGGGAAAAAGAAATAGAAGGAGAGCAAATTACTAAGAGTAAGGCAGATAAATTCAGTGACAGAGAGGAAGAGAAGAAGAGAGAAATGAACTGAAGGTAAGTAAGATACTAAAAGAATGTGAGTTACCAAAACTAAATCAGGAAAGAGGAGTAAGTAAAAGGGGAATGAGTGAGAGGGAAAGGAGTCTGATTGAGGATCCATTTACAAGAAAGAGGAATGGAAGATGACTGACAGTGAGTGAAGGGGAGTCACAGAATGAAGGGACGAAGGGAGTGAGGATAATATAGAAGGATTGAGGGAAAAGGAGTGAGGAAGTAAGTACACAGAGGGACTAAGGGAAGGACTGAGTGAAGTGGAGTACAATGAGTGAGGAAAGGAAAATGAGTAAAGGAGCAAAAGAAGGAAAGAGAGGGGAAGAGGACTAAATCAGTGGTACTGAGAGAATGTGATTTGGTGAAGTAAAGAGAAGGACACTGAAAGATAGGAAATGCGGGGTAGTAATGGAACCGGAGTAAAAGAACTGGTGTGAACAATGATGAGAGAGGAGCAGTGAAGTTCTTGTAAGAGAAATGATAGAAGGTAGATAAACACAAGTGAGCATAACAAAAAGGAGAGTAAGGGACTGAGGACATAGAGGTAGTGAACGAAAAAAGAGGACAAAAGAAAGAAGCAAAGAAAGATAAGTGAGGGAGAATGGGTGAGTTATAGTGACAGAGTGCGACAAAAGAGGTCACTGAGTAAAGAGGAATTAGTAAAAGAGCAAAGGAGGAAAAGACGGAAAAAGGAAGTAAAGTAGACAGACTGAAAGCTGAAAAGTGGTGCAAGGGAGAGAGGGGATGCAGACAGTTGAAATGGGATTGAGGGGTTGTGAAAGAAGTGGAGTAAAGGAACAGCGATGAAACAGAGTGAGAGAAAAGCAGTGTGAGTGAGTAAAGAGAGCTGAAAAAGGGTGGAAAAAGTAAAGTGAGTGTGAGACAATGGGAATACAATATAAATTACACAATACAAACTATAGAATAACTTGTACAACATGTTAGATAGTTTTTTTTTGCTGTTCTCAGAATATATTGAATTACACTAAAAACAGTGAGTTCAAACTATTCATCATATGACAGCGGGAAAAAAAACATAATCTAAAAGATTGTGTTTTAAAAAACTCATATAAACTTACAAATCATATATGTACACTAATCTTTCATTCACCTACTTTTCCTTGAGGCCAAATAGTAGATCGTGAAGGTCCTTTTCATTGGAAAATACTCTGCTGTTCTTTAAAATTTCCATTTCATCGACTTTCTATAAAAAAAGCTCTAAGAACATCTGAAATAATTCTCAACGTTTTCATTTCCTCCTTGTGTTAAGTCATGACTCTTTGCTCATTCCTTCACCTTTCCTTACCGCCAAATAGTGTCGGATATATCAGTATGTTTTTAAATTTCTGAAATCAAATTCTGAAATTACCATATTCCCATCTTTGGATCACTCATGTTCAACATTTCCTATAATACTGATATCACTTACTATGAAATCCACTTACAGTACCTGTATGAGAACTGGATTTTTTATATTATGTTGATCACTTTTACTCACAATATAATTTTAAACAGTAGACTAACTTTTATTAACTGCTCCCGTCTTCATAGGCCAATTACGTTTACTTAAATTTTGGTTCTAAAAACACTAGGTAAGAATTTTTTAGGTCAAAAGGCAAACATTGTTTGTAAGTCAAATGAGTATCATTGCAGTAAGTCCAACCTTTTCGACATTTTAAATAAGCTGTATAATGCCCTGATGTTGTCGAAGGACCGTCATGATAAATAATAGCTACAGTTGCAAAGGTTCTTCCTGAAATTGATAACTGAGAAGCCACAACATTTTTAATACAAGTTGTCAATTTAGTTCCATCAGGTCTACATCGTTGGAACACTAAAATGACATACTGACCATAAGTTTGTATAAATAATGTGGACAGCATTGGACACTTACATTGGGTACACACCATAATATGATCAGCTGCTTTAACTAGATTATTAAATGACACTGATTTGCAGTCTGGTAAAGTTAAATATATAAATCTTTCAGTGTCTATTCTAGTAGTACTTGATAAACTACAATTGTCGCAGTCATGCTGCCATTGATAAGAAAGGCTAAAAAGATTTTCTACATCTACACCTTCATCTTCCAAAACACCAAACATATACATTAAAAATTCCTGACAATCCTGCTGAATGTTCTGTGAATTTTTTTTTTGACCAGAACATATGTCTAAAAGATTTCGAATTTCTGTAACACTTTCTATTTTTGCTCTATCACTGCTACATTTCTCAAACACAGAATTCAATAAACCTCAAAATCTTTGATCCCGATTTTCAACAATCTATTCTTATAAAGTTTGAAGAAAAAAAACAACATTAACCACTACATTAGCATAGCAGTTGACACCAGAACTGTTTTCAAACTGAAATCCAACAACATCTTCATCAGAATCCTTTTTCTTTCTGTTTACAATTACATTTTCATCTACTTTTTGTCGTTTTGCTACTACCTCACTGCAATTATTCTCATTTCTTCTTTTTTGGCCTACCACACGTTTTTCAAACAGGGGATATTGAGGCAAATGTGGAGCATACTCTCTTCTTAACCTATTGTATACTTTAACACAATCTAGATCTGCACGAATCTTTGTCTCATCACACTTAATCAAGTACAATCCTGATAAAGTTCTGACTCGTGATAATGCCACATGTGCCATACCTTCTTTAAACACAGAACTTCCAATATTCACCAAAGCACTATCTACACTTAAACCTTGAGATTTATGAATATTCATCGCATATGCCAAACAAACGGGAAACTGTTTTCGGCGAACATATACGTTTTTTACAAGCAAAAATCTAGCAGAACAACAACTGATTTGTTGTACTTGCTCAATGCCATCAAATTTAATTTTTAAAAATTCAATTCCATCTCTATTTCTATAATTCACAAAATCAACAACATGACCCATTGCTCCATTTACCAGACCTCTTTCAACATTCAAATTCCTTCTCAAAATGATACGACAATTTAAACACACATTCAGAGTCTTTTCAAAACCAGCTGTTTTAGATATACTCTTCTCTAATGAATCCAATGTTGATTTCTCCAATTTTCTGACAAAATAATTGTTGCTCCCATATGCTCTATTTTATCTATTGCTTCCAGTTTCACAAACCCTTCATTTTCTAACTTTAACATTTTGTTGTTGAAGATGGAACATTCTTGCAGAGTTGGCATCAAACATATCCCAGATTTGCTCTCAGTAATTTTCTTAAAAATATTCTCTGGAAGAATGTTTTCATTTGGATACAAATTTGAAATTAATTGTGCATGTAAAGCTTCTTTCCCGTGCTCACTTACTTTTCCGATTCTTACATCTTGTAGAATATTTTTATAATCTTCATCCTTTGCCTGTCGCATATTTTGAAGCAGTTCTGCATATTTGAAATTTAACTATATATTAATGTTTCCAATGCTTCCAAGGGACTTCCTGGTATTATCATGCGTGAGCATTTTAAACACTGGTTGTTCTTTTACTGGAGTCAACTTCAGTAGATCTCCAAAAACAATAATGTGTTTCCCTCCAAATAACACATCATACTCTGTTCTAAGAATTTCTTGCATTCTCAAATGCACAAAAGCAAGCATTAGATTTGAGACCATGCTTACTTCATCAATGATAAGAAGTTTCATTTTCTTTAGGACTCTGGAAACTTCAGAACATGCATCTCCAGATAGCTTGTTGTAATGCAATTTATTATCATGCTCAACTGGCAGCATCAGTAAACGATGTAGAGTAATCCCTTTAATGTTATGTGCTGCCAGTCCAGTTTGATTGGTTACAACACAAGACAGTGGTGATTCAGTCCTTTTCTGCAGATAAGTTACAATTGCTTTAATCAGAAAACTTTTTCCTGTTCCCGCTTCTCCACTTACATACAGTCGGACAGGCTTAATGATGTACATGAGCACTCTTTTTTCTCATGTCTGAATCCATGTTCAATCTGTTCTGTGACTTCGTCATATATCTTTTTCTGCTCAACGTTTAGTTGCTTTACCAAATCTTCTAAGTTAACTACATCCTCTTGAGCTTGTTCCATAGCTCTTTCCACCTCATCCATGGCAGTGGCAGCTTCGTTTTGGATAATTGGTCCTCCTAGCGGATCCTGACTCAATGAAGTAGAACTCTGACTGTCTTGAGAACTGTCTCTAGCAATCTCTTCAGCAATTGTGGCTTCTTGCTTTATTTCTTCGTTCAACATTTGCAGATAATTTAGAAAAACAGAACATTCTATGGTATCCTTGGTTGCATTAAAAGAATCTTCGTAACAGAGAAAATCTCCAAGTAGTTCCTCTTCTGTACGCCATGGCTTAAAGAGTTGCAAAAGAGCTAAATAGTAAAATTCTCTTTTGTCTGGATTTTCACAACTCAATTTTCGATGATTAATCAAATGGCCTTTTCTCTGCTTCACTAGACATCCTTCATACCCTATGACAGCATATTTTCCATTATTGATATCTTCTGTGATGTTCCTCTTATAACTATAGTTTTGCAGAACTTCATACAAACAAGTGTTCCCAAGGTGAGTACTTCTATTTGGATAGTATGCATCCAACATGTTTGTCTTCAAAATATCTGTACTGTTTGGTTCTTTCTCCGCCAAATACTCAATTTCTTGTACAGATTTCAAAACTCGGTTTCGTGTTGCAGCAAGACCTAGACTCACCCAAAAGATTGTTCTAGATTTGGCATAGAGACTTGCTGATGATAACCGATCAGAACATTCATATGCTCCAATTTCTTGATGCGCCAACATCTTCAGACTGAAACTGTATAATTTTTTACTTATACTCTTTTCATGTGAAATGTCCTCCCACAGTTCCTTCAGTTCTGTCTTTTCATTTTTTGTGATGTAAGACGTCCCATATCGAGCCACAGCAATAGAGTTGTCAGCAACAAACTGAATATCCATGTTAGCATTCCACATGGACAAAATCACTGGGTTGTAGTCGTTAATATACTTGGACTCTTCGTTTCTTTTTTAAATTGTATGTATTTTTTGGTGATTTCCTCGTCACAGTATGTCGCAGAGAAGACATCAAATTAATTACTCTTCCTTTAGAAATCACTGGTCGTGGAAACGCAAAACGACATTTTGTGTAGAACTCCTCCTTGTTTCTGAATTTTCGACAACAGCACTTTCCACAACGATGGGATTGAAAGCATAAAACTTGTTGCCTTAAATTGTTTTCTTCAGTAGTTTTCGGAACAGGACATGTTGAATACTCTTCAATGAAACTCATCACTGTTTCATCCGAATCTGATCCAAATTTGGGTGCATCTTTAATCCATAACAACATATGTATATGAGGAGCGCCTCTCGCTTGATATTCCTTCCTCCAAAAGAAATCCAAAACCTCTCCAAGGGGAGGATTTTTTTGTTGGTAATCAAAGACATCATAGCTTCAAATCTATGATTGGAATATCTGCATACATTCACTGGATCCAAAGAACACAGTTCTCCAGGTGTTTTGAATTCTATATTTTGTATGTTTCCATTTGCCTCTCGTAGAACTTGAAGTAAGTCGTCCCATGCATACTCCGCACAGCTAAGAGTGAGGAACCATGTAGGAGTTCCTAAGTTTCTTAGCATACATTTCAATTCCCCATGACGATGGAACCAATACTCGTTTGTACCACGCTGACATGCCATGAGATTGATTAGCTGAGATTCCAAAATACTGTCTTGCAGATTGACTTTCTCCATAAAGTCCCTCGCCGAAACATTTTGCAGATGTGCTCCCCTTTTCAGTATACGATTAACTGCATAAGAAAGCCCAGACAAGTCACTTTCATACAGTAGATGAAACAAATACGGAATGCATTGACGAAACCTTGGATCTTCAGCATATAATCTTAAAGTCCGGTATTCAGCTGCAGGAATTTGAACTGGCCGATCGTCATATCGTCCACCTCCACCTGTTGGAAATAACTGTGGAAAACAACAAGCTTCCAAACTTTCTTCCCATACACTAATAAGACTTCCTTTTGCTGCTTTCATTTGAAACAAGTCAGTTGCATTCCCCACTACTTCTTTGGAATGCAAAGGAGGAACATTATAATGTTCATATATTTCTTCAAATCTAGACACATCAAGTTTTTCAATTTGGCCGACAGAACAATCACTGTCTTCTTCTGTAGCTGTTTCCTCTGCTCCAACACATACATGTTTGTAGTACTCATTGTTTTTGACCAAATACAACGTTGCCTTTTTGACTTTCCTAACATCCACTAAATCTTGCCAGATTTTCTTACTCTTTGTCGGAACCCCATTAACTAGAATAACCAGAGGATCATCTTCTACTCTTTCTACACCAATTGTATCAATATTTTTCTTGACATCTAGAGGCATATAAACAACTCTTCCCTTTAATCCTCTTTGTAAATCTGAAGGAGGCAATTTCCCTATCTTAGGCTCCATGCGAACAATAGCCTGAAAAGGATGGACACATTGAATCAAAATAGATTCATAAGTATTTAAATCCATCAATTCAGAAGGAGTATCTACCAAGTGAAGATTAATATGAACAGCTCTAGCAGGCATTCTGTTTTCATTTAATTTTTTGAAACAATAATTACAAATACGCTGATCAGAACTCAAATCAAAAGAATTCTCCACCAACAAATAAGTTACAAAATCCTTCCATTCACTATTCTTTTCCATTTCACTTTTTGCATATAAATTAACTAACCTAGTCTGAATCTTATAATGAGTCCTTCGACAAAACACATAAGTAAAATTAGGCCTTTCACTTGATTTCACCTTAAACTTGGTAATTTCCTCGTCAAACTTTTCTGTACTTAAAATCTGTACATTGTCTTCCACATTACCATCTATTACTATATCCATTTCTACACTGTCCTCTTTGTCCCCAAAATAACAAAACTCAATTTCTTCACAAATGCTCTTCACATCTAATTCAGATCCATGCAAAAGAGCACTGTTTAACTGTTTAAGCTTAAGTGCTGGACTTTTTGCATAATACAACCTTCTCACTAATTTCCTCACTTTATTATGATGCACTACTAAAATCCTAAAATGATGAAAAACACTCTGACATACTTTTCTAGAAAGACAAGCCAGTGAATGCCCATGCAAACCTGTGTTTTCTCTCACTCTGCAAGGATCTAACTCTTCTAACATCTTCATTTTCTGTTTTACACTTTTCTTACTATATGTACGTAAGAAATTACGAAGCAAATCGATTGAATCCTGTCGCACACGACAAATACTACTACACTTCCATGTGTACACTGGACCCTTACTACGTCTCCCTAAAACTTCATCAGCTAACACCTCTTCTGCATCTCTAGACACAAGTTTCTCTTTTTCCATCGGACAACCGTCTTTCACCTCATATGCACTACCACTGGTGTCAACTGCATGCACCAAATCATTCTCCTGGAAGTAACTCTCCTCATTAAAAAATGGTTCAGAACTTGAACTATGCATCCATTCTTCAGAAAATACTTCACAAAAATTAGTCCGCTTAATTATTCTTTTCCATCTACTGTTCGATTTGAAAACATCAATTGCCTTGTTAAGCATCCTAATTCTATTGATTACTAAAATAAATAATTTTTTCTTAACTTCGAAAGCCTGATCAACAATCTTCTCTACACTTTTCTCTTTCTTGTAGAAAGCAGCTCTCTGTTTACCTTTCTTCTTATTTTTTAACAAATTTAAAACTACCCTATTGTGAAACATTCGTCTATGAATGTCCCTAAATTGGTTTTGCCTTCTATTACTATACATACTGTTCTCTCCTGGTCCAGTAGTAACACTTTTGGGGGGCCTCTCCTTCCTTTTCAAATTCGCTCTCTCCTTCTGTATATTCACATTCCCATTAACATTTTTTTTTACTCTGCATATGTTCCGAAAAAAAGACTTAGTTGTCTTACCAGGAGCTTTTTTTGTGTTTTTTGAAGTACTTGTTGTAGGGGAGTGCTTTAATTCCGTTGCTGTTTTTGATTTTTTACGTATGGCATCTTTCCTTCTCCTCTGCCTTGAAGGCATATTTCCTTACTTTGGAATTGTTGATTTCAATCTGTGGTAAAGAAAATAATAACACATTATAGACCACTATTAGCAAACAACAAAGGAATGACAATAAGCAAACAATATAAACACTACTTTACAACATATCTAAGTTTATATCACAGCAACTACATAACTAGGAGTAAGACAGAGAAAAACAGCTAGACGGAGTAACACAAAGAGACAGACAGAGTCAGACAAAGAAACAGGTAGAGGGAGTAAAACATAGAGAAGGAGTAAGACAGAGAGAGTGTATAATATGTTTTGAGACAGAGAACGGATGTAATAGGGAGAGGGAGTAAGTCAAGAAAAAGAGTAAATCAGAAAAAGGGTGTAACAGGGTGTAAAAGAGAGAGGGTGTTAGAAGGGAAGAGGATGTAAAAGAGACTTAAACAGAGAGAGCCTGTAAAAGGGAGAGAGAGAGTAAGCTTGAGAGAGGGTGTAAGAGGAAGTAAAAAAAAGAGAGGTGAGGCCTGTCCAGAAGCACAGAGGAGGTGAGGCCTGTCCAGGGGAAGAGGTGGTGAGGCCTGTGTCTAAGAATTCAGTGGATTGGACTTCATGAAGCCTCTCCCCCACTGCATTCTTAGACACAGGCCTCACCTCCTTTGCACCCCTGGACAGGCTTCTCTCCCACTACACTCTTGAACTCAGGCCTCGCCTCCTCTGCACCCCTATACAAGCCTCACCTCATCTGCAACCCTGAACAGGCTTCACCTCATCTGCACCCCTGGACAGGCTTCACCTCATCTACACCCCTGGACAGGCCTCACCTCATCTACACTATTTATTCCTTCTCAAAAATGTAAAAACCATTAATTTGCCCCAAAATTGTTTTTCGCATCACATTTAAGAAACACAGCACAGGTCCTATGTACAAGCATACAATTTCACTACTGAAACCTCACTATTTCACAAAAGACAATTCCTCTATCTTGCATATGTTGATATCAAGCATTTCCAAAAAACATGCCACAAACCAACAAGAAAGAACCTCAATCTGCTTCCTAATCTGAGGTAACGCAGGTGACATCATTCTAAAAGGTTCAAATATATTTATTTAATGAGGCAAACACTATTAATTCCTTCTCAAAAATATAAAAGTCATTCATTTACCCCAAAATCGTTTTTTAAATAACATTTTAGAAACACAGCACGGGTCCTATGTACAAGCATTCCATGTCACTAGTGAAACTTCTAAATTTTACATAATACAATTCCTCTATGCAGCAAAATCTATTTACCAGATCAGGAAGCACATTAAGCTTTTTTATTCTTCCTTTGTGTCATATTTCTTGATAATACTTGGTAAAGAAATGTTAGTGCATAGAGGAATTGTATTTTGTAAAAAAGTGAGGTTTCAGTAGTGTAATGAAATGCTTGTACATATGACCTGTGCTCCTCTGTTTTTTAAATGTTATGTAAAAATTGATTTAGAGCACATGAATTGGTTTTACATTATTCACAAGGTTTAGATACTGTGGACATGATTGCACGTTTCACCTGTGTTTCCTCAGATTAGGAAGCAGATTGTGCAGATGAGGTGAGGCCTCTCCAGAAGCGCAGAGGAGGTGAGGCCTGTCCAGGGGAGCAGAGGTGGTGAGGCCTGTGTCTAAGAATGCAGTGGACTGGACTTCTTGAAGCCTTTCCCCCACTGCATTCTTAGACACAGGCCTCACCTCCTTTGCACCCCTGGACAGGCTTCTCAATTTTAATTAATACAATTCCTCTATGCAGCAAAATCTATTTATTAGATTAGGAAGCACATTAAGCTTTTTTATTCTTCCTTTGTGTCATATTTCTTGATAATACTTGGTAAAGAAATGTTAATGCATAGAGGAATATTATTTTGTAAAAAAAAGTGAGGTTTCAGTAGTGTAATGAAATGCTTGTACATAGGACTTGTATTATGTTAAATTGGTTTGCACATGTTTGGCATATTTAATTTACTAATATTTCAATTGTAAGTCAGTTTACTAGTTAACAAGTGCCTGTTAATTAAATGCTGCTAATGGGCCTGCAGCACATATTGTGCCACCCATTTAAGTACCCCCTTAAAACATGCCACTGCCAATTAGACTTGGCAATACAACCCTTTTGCCAAGCCTTGCACTGCACCTTTATTACATATAAGTCTACCCCAAGGTAACCCTAGGCAGTCCATATAGTTAGAAGGTTTGTACTTTTAAGTTTTACATTTCCTGGTAGTAAAAAACTCCAAAATGTGCATTTCACTACTGTGAGGCCATAGCTATCCGATAGGATAACATTGAGTTGCCTTATTATGTTCACTAACTGCTAACTTTTTATTGAGACCGATAAGCCGTTCATGTTTGGTATCTATTAAATTATAATTAAATATTCTCTTTAATGGTACAGTCGCATTTTAAATTACAATTTTGAAAATGCCCCTTTTAGTAAGTTACAGTATAAAAGGGGTTCAGGTAAATTCTGAGTACAAGATCTATGGTCAACCAAGGAAAGGTTATGTTATATGTATATAATCAGTTTGAGAGTAAGAAACCAAGAAGGTGGTCCACCTATAACATGTAATGAAATGTAATATTACACTACTGTGAGGCCATATCTGTCCCATAGGATAACATTGAGTTGCCTTATTGCGTTCACAAAGTGCTAACTTTTATTGAGACCGATAAGCCATTCATGTTTGGTATCTATTAAATTATAATTAAATATCCTCTTTAATGTTAAAGTCGCATTTTAAATTACAATTTTGAAACTGGCCCTTTTAGAAAGTTACAGTATAAAAAGGGGATGAGGTAAAATCTGAGCGCAAGAGATATGGACAAGCAAGCAAGGTGCTTTAGAAATTATTCATTTTTTAAAAGAGGCAGCTAGAACATACTGTTGTTTTACACATGCTATTTTCCTGCCCCTTGTCTTTCGTGCCTGCAGCCTCTCCTGGGCCAAATAGCTGGGTGTAACTGGCAGTTAGACTTTGTGAACTCCTCCCATACAGGCAGAGAATAGAGGGATTAGGTGTGCGTGAATGGGCCATCTACTGGCAGGATGAGGGGATGGAGCTGGGTACAGCCACACTTGCAACTGAATAGGCTGTCCTCTGTATTCACCTAAAAGGCTTGTCACCTCCATATCTTCTCAGAAGCCATCCTAGAGCCAGAGCAGGGATTCATGAAATTTCAAGCACTTTAAAGAGAAACCTCTAGAAGCTTCTACCAATTTTAAAGAAGGCCCCACGTATAAAAATTAGCGGCACTTTTCAGTTCACTTTCGGGACCTCTGGAAGGATTCTCAATCAACCATTTATAAAGTGCACTACATACCCGCGAGGGTCTCAAGGCGCTGAGGAGGGGGAGGGGCACTACTGATCGAACAGCCAGGTCTTGAGTATCCTCCTGAAGGTCAGAAGGTCTTTGGTCTGTTGTAGGCTCAGTGAGAGGGTGTTCCATGCCTTGGTGGCGAGGTGGGAGAAGAATCTCCCACCGGTGGTTGTTCTTCGGATGCGCGGGACGGTGGAGAGCGATAGGACAGCGGAGCGTAGCTGGCGGTGGGTGAGGTAGAGGGAGAGCCGTCTGTTGAGGTAGGCTGGGCCGGTCTTGTGGAGTGCTTTGTGTGCATGGATGAGGAGCTTGAAGGATATCCTCTTGTTGACGGGGAGCCAGTGCAGGTTTCTCAAGTGGGTGGTGATGTGGCCGTGTCATGGTACATCGAAGATCAGTCGTGCCGAGGCATTTTGGATGCGTTGTAGGCGTTTGATGAGCTAGGTAGGGGCTCCTGCATAGAGGGTGTTTCCATAGTCGAGTTTGCTGCTGGCGAGGGCCTGGGTGACTGTCTTTCTTGTATCTGTCGGGATCCATCTGTAAATCTTGCGGAGCATGCAGAGGGTTTTGAAGCAGGAGGAGGGGACGGCATTGACTTGCTTGGTCATTGAGAGCGTTGAGTCGAGGATGATTCCCAGCTTGCGTGCGTGGTTGGTGGGTGTCGGGGCTGCCCCCAGTGCTGTTGGCCACCATGAGTCATCCTAGGATGAAGGGTTGGAGCCGAGGATGAGGACCTCTGCCTTGTCCGAGTTAAGCTTCAGACAGCTGATCTTCATCCAGTCGGCGACGGGCTTCATTTCTTTCTGTAGGTTGGCTTTGGCAGTGATGGGGTCCGTGGTGAGGGAGAGGATCAGTTGAGTTTCATCGGCATAGGAGATTATGTTGATGTTGTGCGGTTGGGCGACACGTGCGAGCGGGGCCATGTAAATGTTGAACAGTGTCGTGCTGAGAGAGGATCCCTGTGGTGCGCCGCAGATGATCTCGGAGGCTTTGGAACGGAATGAGGGAGGCAGACGCTCTGGGTTCTGCCGGAGAGAAAGGAGGTGGTCCTTTCCAGAGCATTGTCTCAGATCCCTGCGGCATGGAGGCATGCATATAGAGTGTGGTGGCAGACAGTGTCGAAGGTGGAGGAGCCTTCTAGGAGCATGAGTGCTGTGGTCTCACCGTTGTCCAGCAGGGTCCTGATGTCATCGGTGGCAGCGATGAGGGCAGTCTCAGTGCTGTGGTTGCTGTGGTTGCTGTGGAACCCTGACTGGTAAGGGTCCAGGATTCTGTTTTCTTCGAGGTATCGGGTTAGCTGTCTGTTGACGATAATGACGATGACCTTGGCCGGGAAGGGGAGCAGAGAGATGGGCCAGAAGTTCTTACGGCCTTAGGTTTTTTGAGTAGGACGTTGATCTCGGCATGTTTCCAGCTCTCTGGGAAGGTTGCCGTCTTGAGGGAAAGATTGATGAGGTTGTGCATGTGGGGTGGGATGAGCTGCTTGCTTTGTTGAAGACGTGGTGCAGGAATGGGTCTGATGGAGAGCCGGAGTGGATTGTGCTCATGGTCTTGATGGTGTCATTGACGCTCAAGCTGGCCCAGGCTAGCAGGGGGTCATGGTCGATGGTGTGTGGAGGTCTGTTGTGTACTTGTCTGTTGGGGCTTTCTGGGTGTTGAAGCTGTCGTGGATGTCTGCTATCTTGCGGTGGAAGACGGTAGTGAGGGAGTCGCACAGGGCTTTTGACGGCTGGATGTCGTTGGTGTTGGAGCTGGGGTTGGAGAGCTCCTTCACGATGTTGAAGAGCTCCTTGCTATTGTGTGCGTTGTTGTTGAGGTGGTCTTTGAAGGAGGTCTTCTTGCACGCGCTGATGAGGTTGTGGTGGTTGCAGATGGCGTCCTTGTGTGCTGCGTGGCTGTCCGGAGTTTGTTCACTGTCTCATTCCTTCTCTAGTTTCCGGCAGGCTTGCTTGGAGGCAAGGAGTTCTGGGGTGAACCAGCTGGCCCTCTTGCTGGTGTCTCTGTGGGGGGTTTCTTCAGTGGGGTGAGGGTGTTGGCGCAGTCCTCAATCCAGCATTTGAGGCTGTGGGCAGAGTCTTCGGTGTTGGAGGGTTTGGTGGGTGGTCTGAGAGCGAGGTTTGCATGTAGTTGGTCTTCGGTTATTTTGCTCCAGCTGGGGTGGGGATCTGTTGAGTGCGGTGGTGTGTGGTGGGTTTCTGGAAGGTGAAGTGGATGCAGCGGTTGTCGATCCAGAGGAGTTCGGTGGTGTGGCTGACGGAGACGTGCAGGCTTGAGGAGAAGACTGTCAGGTTCAGGATGATTCCAGACAGAGTTCCAATACCTCAGGAGCGAAGCTAAAGCCTCAACCTTCCCTAAGTTTTCCTCCACCACTGTGTCCCCAAGAACCATGCAGGGTTGACAGGCAACCCCAGATAATGAAGAGACCAAGTCAGTGGTCTATCCGCTGGAGGAGTTTTCAGGTAGGAGGGGTGGCTACTAGTTGCAGTGGAAACAAGAAAAAGAACACCACAATGTTACTCTATTCTGTGTATATACCAAGTAACATTCCCACTAGAAATAATCTGTTGTGTGTGCTGTCCCACACTTACCCGTAACATCAATTCGGCAGGACTTTAATAACGGTGACCCAACAGTCGTGACTTGGTCTCTATGTAACATAAAACAGGTTCCACAATGTTCCAATGGAGTTTAAACAAAAACACCACTCAAGATCTGGTGGTTAGGAGTTATTAACAAAACAATTGATTCCAAAAGAATGAACGTGTTCAACTCCAAAAAGAACACGAAGGCTGGTTATGGCGGCATACAAGATTCGATATGTCCCAGCTTAATAAAGGTAATCCTTGCAAGCGTCTGGCATAAACTAGGAAGGAGCAGCGTCTCTCACACGCTGTTCGTTGTTTGCTCGAAAGTTACAATAAAGTTTCCAGAAGCGGTGCAACAATAAAAAAAATGGGAAACAAACAGGAATGCGTCGGCCCGTTGCCTTCACGGGGACACTCACCTCAGTCACAAAGAGGTTTTCAAAGAATAACCAAACTTCACGGTCAGGATCGAACCCGACCTAGACACGCCGAGAGCTTCCAAGAGCAGGCAGGCAGGAAACATGAACCAATGCGGTAATCCGAAGAGGAATCAGGAGGGCGGGCAGGGAGTGAGGAGCTCTACAGAATCCAAGGGAAATTTGCAGGAAACACCGATAGAGCAGCTTGACACGAAGAGGAATCCAACAGGAGTAGGGGAGTAGGAAGGAAAGCCAAGCACCACCATCATCGCGCTAGAGGCTTAAGATCCTCCCTTCATGGTCAGCTGACCTGTCTCAGGGCAGTATGGGACAACACACCGCTCCTCCCATAGAATTGCATAATGGTACTTGTGGTGCAGCCTGTGATCCCCTTCTAAAAGTTCTAACAAAGACGAGGTTGAGAGTGTGGCTGGCGTAGTGGGTGGGCGTTGTGATGAGTTGCTTCAGTCCGAGGTTGCCGAGGTTATCGATCAGGGTTGTGGAGTTGTTGTCGTTGTTGTTCTCAAGGTGAAATTTCAGGTCTACGAGAAAGATCTAGTCGGAGGAGGTCAGGGTGTGCGTGCTGATGAAGTCCTCTACGGAGTTGCTGAACTGGGGACGGGGTCCGGGGGGTCGGTAGACGAGGGTGCCTCTGAGGGTGGAGTTAGGGTCTGTGTAGATCTGGAAGTGCATGTGTTCGGCGGTGCTGAGCGCGTCATTGGTGCTAGTCGAGACCCTTCACTGCACTACACATAGTCACTAAAATAAAAGTGCTCATACGTAACTTTCACAAGTCACAGCACACCCCAAGCAGTAGATGCTTGGGATGGTCCTAATCATGAAACATGTCACCTAGGGGAAACCTTTGGTGAGGGAGGAGACTCAAGAAAAAAACATTATTTTCCTTGTAACCAAGGTGCGTCTTACTCAGTCAGTAGACCCCTATTTCAACTAGCTAGGTTCCTGGATCCACTAATCATGGATCTTGATTTGTCTTACGTATACCCAGTGAGACGAACCTATCCATATCATCCTCTTTTTTCGTTTGTTACAAACTGTCATCAAAGAGCTGAATGCAAACTGCATAATATGGGTTAGGACATTCTGTTTTTCCCCAGTCTATCATTATCTATTCCTAATGTTGCTGAAAAGGGTTTGTTTTGCCAAATTCCTTCGAATTAGTAAAGCCAGCCTTTACCAGTGATTTAAGACACATGAAACGTATGTGAGGGGCCTATAGTGGATGAGGGGCACTTTTGTCTGGTGATCATGAGGGATCCAAGGAGGTGTTGATGGGGAGCACTAAAAATGATTCTTGCAAAGGGCACCAACCGCTCTAAAACAGGCCACGGGACATACCATATCAGCAAATTGTCATCTTCAGTGGGTCACGCAGGTTTTACTATATCACAGGCAAACTGAGGTGAAATCCCAGTGCTCCACCCACATTCGTCAAAGTTTCCATACTTTTCCCGGAATTTGGGAGCAAAGTATGATGCAACAGTAATACTGCTGAAACTCAAGAGCAGGGGATTTTGACTTAAGCAAAGCAATACAAAACGCTGCATCAGTTTATTTGCCATTAAGAAAGCCTGTCGGTACAGCCAATTGTACAGTGCAACATGCGCACCACTTCCATTTTATGTAAGGCTTACCCCGCTACTTTCTTAAATTTCCTTAACCCCTCAGAAACCTTCTCTAAATGTAATTGGAAAGATTCTCTGCTTTCAAAACAAACCTAATTCAATTAAACATAACAGTATAAAACTCGTTTTAAAAGTCATTTTAAAATTGAGAACTAATGATTTCCATTTGAATAACACTATCTAGAACTCAGTAAATTATTTCTGCAAGATTTTAAGCATGTTTTATTACCTTTTTTCAGCTCTTGGACATTTGAGACGACTTTACTTGCAAAGGATGTTTATTTCAAATTGAATAACTGGTGCTAAGCAATTTCGATGTTTTGTTTGTAATCCCATGACAGAAGCAGATATATTTATGATTTATATACGTATTGTATATAGCTGATGTTTTCATTTTCTTTTACTGTATTGTTTTGTTTGTTCATATATTGTGACTTTTATTGGAACGGATAAATGTTGATTGAAATGAATGCTATAATAAGGCCTATAATCTATGAGTGCTAAAAAAGTAGGAAATGCGTTTCATGGTTATATTTAGATTAACTCTTGCCTGCAAATGTTTAGTGTTTTACCTTTTAACGTGAAAAGTGTTAATCTAACATTACATTAATGGGATTGTCTTTTATTGAAAAGTATAATTTCCAGATGTGATCCTTATATGGAAGCAAACCCAGTGCTGACTTGCTTTCCTTGTTCTGCATATTTATTTAATTTTGTTGGGGTTGCAGTAAATTTGACCACACACACAGCAGCACCAGCTGCCCGTGCATCGTAACTGAAGCCAGATACCTAATCTGAAATCCCACTGCAGCGAATGTTGAAAACTCAGCAGATTCGAAAACAGGATGCCTAAAATTATAAATTTTGGCTTCAGAACATAACAATCCCGATACTTGCATAAGATTTAGAAAATTAGTCAAAAGTATTCCACTCTGTGCGGATGTTTGAATATATGGGAAGTTGTTTCAGACAGTAGCTTATTCTGCACAGATTTTTTGAACTATTGTAACTGTAATCTCTGTTCTGATTGAAATGTTGCCTTTGGAAACCCCAGGGAGATGAAACACAAATAATTTTCTTCTGTGGAAATTCTTCTTCTAATATGCAAACATCATTTAAACATAATACAATTGTACCCAGCTCTATAAAACCCAAAACGCCAAGTCTGTTTACAGTTCACACATATAGATATGAAATAAACAGCTGACAATTTTGAAACTCCCTATAACAGAATAACATAGTAGTAATTAGGCTGCACTGCACACTTCCAACTAAAGAGAGAATCATTCATACATACTGAGAATTTTCGCTTCTTTGTAAAATGCGTTTTACTCCCCCTTTTTTACTGCAACATTTGTATTGATGCTGAATCAAGTAGAGAAAAGAGAGCAACCTCAATTAGGTATTGGCACTGCACAAGGAGATCATATGAGTCAACTTTGTAGCATAATTTCTTCTCTTATCCTTCTTTGTCTTTTTCTTTTCTTGGGTCAGTGCAGTGGGTTTCCTTTGGTAGCAATCACTGCTTTTTCATCTGTGCCTCAATTTTCGTGGTGTTCTCTGGGTCTTAGGGCAGGGGACTGCAGGCGCGAATCGACCGTGATATTCCCCCACATCCTGAACCTCCTGTTTCAGCGCCATTGATTTGATCGATTACTGTTTATTGTTGACACGTTTACTATTCTACCTGCCATTTTTCGCTGCTGGGAAATTGTTCGGCACCTGATCCTTCCATCCTATATTATAAAATGAAAACCATTTATATCCTGTTTTCCTAATTGTGCTGTTCAGTGGCTAAGAGTATACTAGCATGGAGAATCTGCTCCCCGAGGTGCTACATGTGATTAAAAATTGCTTTCTGTTACTCTAACTGCTTAGTGGCCGGCCCCGGGGGTTGTAGGCCCATACTTGTCTTTGGTTGAAATGTCAATAAAGGTTTAAAAAAAAAACTTTGTAGCATAAGAATCAAGAAATTGCTGACGAGGGCAGGTAATGAACACACACCGGGGCTCATTTATGAACTTTGTGACACAGCGAAGCAAGTCAACTTGCGGCCCTACACTCCGTGACAGGGAAAGGGAAGGAATACGCCATATTTAATGAAATACGGCACATTCCTGCCTTTCCCATGCGTAGGATGGCGGACAATGGGCTGCCTAGTGCCAATGTAAGCACCATTGCAGCATCTTGCAAGGGTGATTCTTTTGCATGTAGGATTTTTTTTGTACAGGAAGGAACACCTTGCTGCACAAAAACAATCCTGGGAATCATGTACTTTCTCTGTGTGCTGAGAATGTAGCACAGAGAGATAGAGGATCAAACATGGAGAAATGGAGATATTTCTTCCTGTTACGCCTCCCCTGGGAAGGTGTAAGATTTTTGACACATCATCAGGTTTACAAGTTCTTGTAAATCTAGGGATCAATCAAAATCCCTGGAAGTTGTGTGGGAACACCCACTCAACGCCCATGAAACGCATTTCCAGGGCAGAGTAACACAACATAGTAATTTCTGCTGCATGGCATTACCACATATTTTTGGATCCCTCCTAAGGTTTGTGTCGCTCTTGCACCACATTGCAAACAGCGTCATAAATCCCCCCCACAATTCCCTTAAGATTTGCATACTAGAGTGACACATTGAAAATATAGAGGGGCAGATTTATGTTGGACTTGCTACATGTTTGCGTCACGCAACGGCGGCGTAAACGTGGCGCATCCCTGCGACCTATTTACAACGTGACGCATCTAGGCAGATGCGTCACGTTGAAAAGCCCTGTGCCACATGTGGGCGTTCCAGCGCAGGGTGGGCGTTCCGGGGCAGGTGCGCCTCGCAAAAGTGGCTGAGTGAAATCTACAAGATTTCACTCAGTCACTTTTAGGCCAATGCTGCGTCAAAACCCTGTGCCTGCTTGAAGCAGGCGTAAGGCTTGACCCAGCATTGGACAGATAAGACACCCCTGAGCCTTGCTGGAGCTGCGTCGCGCTTGTGACGCAACTCCAGCAATGCGTCACCTTTACTGCACAGATGCATGACGTTTTTGCCCCATGGTGCGCCGCATTGTAAATGCGGCGCACCATGGGTGGCGGAGCTGCGGCGCACAATAACTGGTGCATCCCTGGGGATGCACCAGTTATTGTAAATCTGCCCCAGAAGGTGTACGTAGAGATTTTAGAGTAATTGATACTTAATACCACGAAGCACTGAAACGTTCAAAACCCATTACAGGGGTCCTTACTTGCTATTACTTAATGATTATATGCTTCATAGATTCATTTTAATTTTGAGGACTAATGGTTTCCATTGAATAACCGTGGCTAGTACTCGATTTGTTTATTCTATAAATTAGCTCAGCAGGATTTTAAGTATGTTTTATTCGTTTGTCCAGCTTTTGGAAATGAAAAACGACGATTCCTTGCAAAGGATGTTTACTGCAAATAGCATAATTGGTGCTAAGAAAGTTGTATGTTTTGTTTGTAATCCCATGACAGTAACAGATATGCCTACGATTTACAATGTTTTAAATGTGTTGTGTAACGGTATGTATATATTACCTACTGGCAGTCGCCAGTAGGTAGTTAGAGTTACTACCTAGTTTCCATAGGAAAAGCATTTTTTGATTTGCTACTAACTTTAGGAGTTTCTTTCTTTCTTTTTTTCCTACTCGGATTAGAAACGAGAACACGGAGGAAACACAGCGCCTCTGTTACCTTTGGGAATCAACAACTTGATCTAAGATCAATTAAATTTACAACGCACCACTCGCAAAAAATGGATAAGTCCTGACTGCGAGGTGTTTTAAGACTGCTGACTAATTGGTTTGCAGCAGAATTATTCTGCATGGTACCAGAACCCTGGCTATCCACAAGACAAAGGATTAAGACGTTTTTTACAGCCTAGAATTACTCTGCATGGGAACCAGAGCCCTGGCTATCCTGAAGACAAGGGATTAACAGCCTGATTCATGTAGCTGAATTGCGCCCGCAATCGCTGCGAAAACGCAAATGCGGGCGCAATTTCCGTATTCGGCATTCAACAACAAAATAGCGAATTCGCTAACACATATTAGCGAATTCGCTAATATAATCGCAGAATCCCTGCCGCTGAGCATTAGCGAATCGGTAATAGCGACACACCACGGAATCTGCGAAAATAATAGCGAATTCGCAATAGAAAATCGCAATCGGCATTCAAGAAAAATCGCAATTTGCGAAAAACCCAAAAATCGCTATTTGCACGGCGCAAAATAAGGACAACTCAAAGCAGGTGGTAACCATGAAAGGCATAGAAAATATTTTTTCAAAAAACTGTTGTCCTATCACCAACAGGGCCAGGCCTGACCAATCACACATAAGGACATTCAGTAGCAGCATTAGGCTTTCCACAATGCCTGGGATGTACATGGTGGTGAGGCGGCGAAGGCTGCAGCGAGCAGCACGGAGGAGACGCATGAGGCAGGCAAGGATTTACCGGCTGCGGGTCACCTTGCTGGGCCAAACCAGAGAACAGATTTATGCTAAATACAGGCTGAATGGGGAAATGATCACCTGGCTGATACAAGAACTCGACCCCATCATGCAGCACCCAACAAGGCGAAACAATTCTGTGCCCACACATGTGCAGGTATTGAGTAGCCTGCACCTCCTGGCCTCCGGAAGCTTCCAGGGGGTAGTAGCGGCCGCTGGGGGAATATCCCAGCCCACCATGTCACGCTGCCTCAACAGTTTTGTAGACGCCATGCTCACCCAGCTACACCGTCACATCAAATTCCCCGCCAGCCAACAGGAATTGGACATGACAAAGCTACAATTCTACAATGTAGCCCATTTTCCACATGTGCTCGGATGCATAGACTGTACCCACGTCGCCGTCTGCCCACCAGCTGGCATGGAGTATATGTTCCGCAACAGAAAGTGCTACCACTCCCTCAACATCCAGATGGTCTGCAATGCCAAGACATACATCACTGACATTGTCTCACGGTACCCAGGGAGTACCCATGACTCCTTCATCTTCCGGCACAGCGCACTCCACACACGGCTGGTCAGGGGAGAGTTTGGGGAAGGACACCTACTTGGTAAGTACACTTTGATTGAAATGTCACATTGCAAAGATGTAACAGCGCAGCACAGGCAATCACCATCTGCTCCTCCCATTCAGGTGACAGTGGCTACGCCCTCCGTGAATACCTCCTGACCCCATACCTCAACCCTGCTACACCCCAGCAACGGCGCTACAATATTGCTCACATACGGACAAGAAATTGCATAGAAAGGACATTTGGCCTGCTCAAGAGCAGGTTCCGCATACTGCACAAGACAGGTGGGGCCATGTATTACAGTCCTGCAAAGTGCTGCCGCATAGTGGCTGTCTGCGCAATACTACATAACATGGCAACCAAGCGCCGGATACCTGTTGACATCTCTGGCAGTGAATCTGAGGGGGACAACCAGCCACCTGCACATGCGCGCCATGCACAAGGGGAGACCCCAGCAGAAGGGCACAGACGTCGCAACCACATCACAGTGAACAGTTTCTAGTACAACCACTGCCATCACCCCACGAATCGACAATGCATGCAAAATGTAAAGAAGACACAACGCTAATGTGTGTAGGAAAAGAAATGTATTTGTTCACTTCACAAAAGTAAATGTAATGGTCCGTGCCAAAGGTCAAAATAAAAGTACCTGTTCACTTCACAAAAGTAAATGTAATGGTCCGTGCCAAAGGTCAAAATAAAAGTACCTGTTCACTTCACAAAAGTAAATGTAATGGTCCGTGCCAAAGGTCAAAATAAAAGTACCTGTTCACTTCACAAAAGTAAATGTAATGGTCCGTGCCAAAGGTCAAAATAAAAGTACCTGTTCACTTCACAAAAGTAAATGTAATGGTCCGTGCCAAAGGTCAAAATAAAAGTACCTGTTCACTTCACAAAAGTAAATGTAATGGTCCGTGCCAAATTAGTCCCACACACAGTATTCCGTCATACTGCTGTGCTTGCCAGGCTTCACCTCAGCCTGTGCCAGTGGTGATTCCAGTCCTCTAGGTGTGCCTAGAGCGTGCCCCTCCACAACGCCTCTGAGGGCCTTCCTCCTCCGGGGCGTCAGGCAATGGGGGGGTCCTGGTGCTGCGGGTGGGTAGTGGGGCCTGTGAGGCTGATTGCGAGCTCAGGCTGGACGCCCCCTCACTCGCATCATCACCCCCCACAACAGATGGAATGGGTGGAGGGTGAAGAGCCACGACAGCTGTGGTGAGGGTCTCCAGCACCCTCGACATGTCCACACTGCACTGTATGACAGTGTGCTGCTGTGTCAGACAGCGCCTCGCCAGTAGGGAAGTGGCATTTGCCGACACGTAGCTCGCCCTGCTGTAGGTGCCAAGCTGTGTCAGCAGTTGGCGGTGGTGCCGGCGTTGACCACCGTACATTCGATTCATGGCGCGGGTGTTAGCCTCCACGGCTGCAGCTATGCGGGCCATTCCATTGCCCACCCCGGCCAGGTCGGCCCTCATTCCTTCAATCTGTGTAGCAACACAGGCCACGTTGCGGCCAATGTTGCATAGTTGCAGGTGAATTGCCCCCTGCTGCCGTGCCTGGCGCTGGTGTATGTGCAGCATCCGTCGCTCGATGCTGAGCCGCGCCTGTCCTTCTCCATTGGCCCGCCTGGTAGCAGCTGCGGATCGCTGGCGTGACCTGCCACGCCTGCCCTGCTGGCCGGATTGTGAGGCTGGGGGCTGACTGGACAGTGGCGCAGCCCCGGATGTTGAGGCGCCAGCTGATGGGGATGAGGCCACCGGTGTTGCAGGTGTGCTCGTCGCTGGGGGTGTGCCTGCTGGTGTGGCTGTGGCAGTCGCTGCGGGGGCCACAGGAGTGACTGACCTGGCTTTAGCTCTGGGAGGAGCAGCGGTGGCAGGGAGCACAATGGGTGCTGCGATGGCAGCAGATGAGGGCGCTGCAGCAGTTGCAGGTGGGACGCTGCCGGTGAAAGTTGATGGTGGTACAGTTGCAGCGTTAGGGGCTGGTGCCTGGGTATGTGTTGGCTCCTCCAGGACGCTGTCGTCTATCACCAGCCTGTCACTGTCACTGGTATCTCCACCTGTGGGGGTAAGTGGAGGACCATTAGTTGTATGCATCTGGCAGACGTGCAGTTGCAACATGCATGCTGGGTGACATTCCCTGAATGGCAGTGGCTTTGTGTGCATTGGGACCTGACTACATCTCCCACAATGGCTGCATTGTGGTACTACTACATTGTGGTCAGACTACATCTCCCACAATGCTTCAGGACAATCCTTGATGTGCAACAATTACATGCCTATGGGACATTGGGGGGGCCTATTTGGTCATGGACATCCATAGGGGGCAGGGTCGCAGTCGCATGCCACTTACCTTGGGTGTCTTGTGTGGGGGCGGATGAGTCCAGTGCAGTGAAACCCACAACGGCCTCCATCTCGAGGGTGTTTTCCACCTGGTCCTCCAGGGGGGTGTTCGGTGGTACCGTCGGACCTCCTCCGCCTGTGCCCGAGGACTCCCCGAGGCGCGCCGCCACCTTCTCCTTGGCACGGCCTCGGAGGTCGTACCACCTCTTCTTCAGTTCTTCAAGGGACCTGGACGCCACTCCCACCGAGTTAACTGCAGAGGCTATCCCCTGCCAAATGCGTCTCTTCTCCATCTCCGGGACCCTCCTGGAATTTGCACCGAACAGTTGGTCGTGGTTAGCCACGACTCCCTCGATGAGGTGCTCCAGCTCCTGCTCGCTGAATTTCAGCTTTCGCTTCCTCCCAGCCGAGCTGCTGGTCCCTGGTGCAGCTTCCTCTGCCATGTTATGGGTTGTGGCTCAGTGGTGCACTCTACAAGCCAAGATGTGCAGCTGCTCTTCGATCTGCTCCCTGTCTCTCTGCCTCACTGTGGAGAATGGTGCTGGGAACCGGCAGCTTCCTGGTTGTGATGTCATCACTGGGCTCGAAATGCGACTTCCCGTTTTCCCGATCTCGCGAGTTTGCGATCTCGCAAATAGCGATATCGCTAATAGCGATATCGCTATTTTCGAGATCGCAGTCCAGCCGCGGGTAGGCCGAAATAGCGATTAATCTGCGATTAATCGCAATTTCGATCGGATCGCTATCGGATTTTGCGATCGCGTGCGAATCGCTTTTTTTTATCGCAATTCTTCATGAATTCGGATTTGCGATTTCTGAATAGTGACTCGCTATTTTTCGCTATTTCAGAATCGCAAATGCCGATGTTCATGAATATGGCGGTAAGCCTTTTTCACAGTCTGGGAGCACCCAAGGTGTGCAACCAGAGGCTGCTCACTCGGCACCACCCCTCCCTTTTCCATCATCAAGTGGTTGAAAAAAATCTGCTGGATGTTACCAGAAACTACCAACAAAACGGTAGTCAATGCCTTAATTACCTCCAGGCTAAACTGTGGAAACGTCCTTTACGTGGGTTCCAACAAACAAGTAGCTCATAGACTACAGATGGCCCAAAATGCAGTGGTCAGACTTTTATGTAAAGTGCCCAAAAAAGCATCCATCTCTTTGTTTCGACGGAAACTACATTGGCTAACTATAGAAAATCGAGTAAAGTTTAAGGCACTCACTTATATGCATAAAATCAAAGCTAGGACAACCCCGAAATATCTCTACTCCCTGGTTACACCCTATGTTCCATCGAGAGATCTTAGGTCAGCCTCCCAAGGATGCTTTACCATTCCAAAATACAAGCTAACCCGCATGGGAGGAAAATCCTTTACACACCTAGGACCAACATACTGGAATTAACTTCCCATTCCACTTGGGAAAGAAACAAGCTACTCCAGTTTTCCCAAGCAATTGAAAACTTGGTTGTTTGATAAATATTTTCCAGCTCCTCCTGTGTTATGGCTTCATGGTATGCACCAGGAAACCTTTTCGGGTAGCTGTTTCGCAACAGTAATTCTAGATAAATAAATAAAATAATCGCAAAACCCTATGCATGTAGGAATCGCTAAAATAATTAGCGATTCCTAAACATTCCTTAATTGCGACTCGCAATCATTCCTTAATTGTGACTCGCAAATTGTGAGTCGCAATTAAGGAATGCCTCCCCAATCATTCCTATGGGCCTACAAGCCCATAGGAATGAATGGGAGATTGCATCCACAATTTGCGAGTACCAATAGGTACTAGCAAATTGCGCATGCAATTTCAAGGGTGCAATGGTGTCAAAAGGACACCCTGTTGCACCCCTGAAATTGAACTGTGCACCCATGTTGCACACACACATGACCCACGGGCATGTATGTGTGTAACCTAAAACTTTAAAAAATACATTTTAGTGCATTTTCAAAGTTTTTGCAAATTACTGACGAGTTTGATTTGTCTGTAATTTGTGGTTCCAAATAGCGGATCGCTATTTGAAAAGTGCTTCTAGCATTGCATTTAAGGAATTGCATATTGTGATTCCTTAAATGCAATCACAATTTAGGAATTCACAAATAATTGCAAATTCCTAAATTGCGCATATTGCGCATAGGAAACACTTTCATGCATCTCCAAAGGCCAATTTATGATCGCAAATGACCAACTTTTGCGAATCGCACTATTTGCAATCGCAAAAACCTATGATACATGTGCCCCAAAGTGACTTGCAAAGCACCATTTCTGAGGCAGTTAGACATTCTGCTCAAAATAAATAGCCCTATCCAATTTACTTTCAAAGGCCTCATAGAGAGGGCAAAGCCACAACACTTCTTGGAGGATTCCTCTGACCAAACTTCATCGGGCAAACATGATAGTGCTATCATCCTCCAGCATGGCTCAGAATTGGGCAAAAATGCTAAAAAATGCATCTATTAAAGACATGCTCCATGGCTAAAAGGCTGATAACACCCATTTGCATAGCAGCCTAGTCCCCTCCTAAGCACGCAGGCTAACAGAAGTAGCAGGACTCAAGGTACCAGGTTCGAAAGAGGACATTCAGCAACTTCTATTGGAATTAAAAAAACATGTGATATCCTAGCAACAAGACTTTGCCAAAAACTGTCAGAGAATGATCATTTTTGACAAAAAGCTGAACTGAGGCTCGACCAAGTGGAGGACAACTTGGCACAGCATGCACATTAACAAGATGAGCAGTCCCCTAGAATTAAATCTCTAAAGCAGCAAGATGATGAAAAAGTTGACAACATCGAACAACTTAGAATTGGAGTTTCTCCAACTGGCTGAGGATCCGCCCATTCATCACACTTGTATGGTGTTTACAGCTTTCCAGCAATAGATACACCTAGCACCAGATGTGCTTATGAGTATTCATTATTTCCAGGAGAAAGAAAAGAAAATCTTAGCTGAATCTTTCAAACTCGAATCTGTGGCTTTAAGGGGCAATACAATCACAGTTTTTCCAAGTTGTTTTGTCTTACACTTTAGCCAAGTAACTGAGATATCTTGGTTGGTTGGTGAGTTGAATGTGACTGCATTCACAGTGCAGTTTATTGTTATTTTAGATTTACTGTTTTCTCTTTTATATTCATGGAAAGGGATACAACTTTTAGGACAGGCGCCCTCAGGTAGTAAGCATTTTCAAAAGGCCACAGACATAAGGAAGTTAGTGGCCAACATTATACTCAGGGGCTTATTTAAAAGAGCCTTGCGCCGACGGTATGTCACTGTTTTCCATATTAAAAGTGATGTACCAGCAGTGCAAAGGGTTTGTTAATAAGCCCGCCATTTTGTAAATCAAGAGAGTGCCTAAACATAGATTACTCAATAAGAGAGGAAGGGAAAGTCTATCTCTAAAGTCAGATAACATTCTGACATTGGAAATGCTCAATTGCAAGACAAATAATGGTCTCTATACATAAACCAAATAAACATAGAGTTTTGGAGACTATCTTTGTGGAAGCGAGCATAAGACTCTTTGCACACATCCCAGAAAAAGGCACATTTTATAGTTTCAGGGAAATGAAAAGCAACGCACTTGCTATGTCATAAAGCGGTATCATAGGGCTGTACTAATAAAAATAAATGACATAATCCAATCAATATCGTAGAAATTGTTCTACATAAAATAAGTTACTTTCGGAAACTCTTAAATCTTGAATAAATAGTAATCCTCTTGATCCTACCAACAAGGGAAATGGCATTGCATTATTGAAGCAAATTAAACCATAAGCCACATTAAAATGAAACCAAATATAGTTGGGGCTGGGGCAACAGCAGCCTTGATTATTGTAATATAGGAGAACATCCTAACATGGCTTCCTCATAAGGCACACAGATAGATACAGTACAAGGAAACAACACAATAAAATGAATCTCAATTTTACTATTTTATGAAAAGGAAAAACAGAAGACAAATAAACATACTTGTAGGAAACAAATTAATGCACTTTTAAATCCACATTATCTTCAGGATCTTTCCAATAGATGTCAGTACAATCAAGTAAAGCTCTGTTAATTAGATTTGCGGCCTAGTTATGCCACCTAAAACACAAGCAACTAAAGATAATTTTCGGGTTATTAAAAATGTTCTGCAAAAACCTAGGGGGCATATTACCAAGCAATAGCGATAATTATCGCTATTGCTTGGTTAGAGACAAACAATTACCGCAGAGCTGCAGCGATTTTTATCGCAGATAAACCTTGGTATTACCAAGGTTTATCACAAATGCGATAAAAATCGGTCGCAATGCATGAATATCGCTGAAAAGTCAGCGATATTCATGCATTACCGAGCTAATGCTCTTAGCCATGTTACCCACCTCCCATTGGATAACATGGCTAAGAACTGCTCAGGGCAGGTGTTAGCTTTTGGAGATATTCGCGCTTAGCGCGAATATCTCCAAAAGTTGGTATTAGGAGATAGCGATGTTAGCGACTGTTTCCAGTCGCTTACATCTTGGCATGCCCACTTTGCATGTCATTAGTGATAAATATCACTGACATGCAAAGTGGGGCCCAAGATGGTCGCTATCTCCTACTAGCTGTTGCTAGCTGGTGTTAGCGACAGCTAGGTAATAGGTAGATAATTTTATCTCCGCTTTCTTGGCTTTTAAAGCCAAAAAAGCAGAGATAAACTCCCTTGATAATATGCCCCTAGATTCATGAAAGCAACACTATGTCTCCCAGTATCAGAGGAGGCCTACGCTTTCCAGACACAGGGGTATACATTCAGGAGACCCAGATTCGCCTAGCATTGGACTGCAATTACAATCCAGATAAAATATTATTTATTTATTTTGTTTATTTATTTATAGATTTATACTGCGCTAGAATCGACTCTATACAGAGTATCTCTGCGCACAGAAAGAAAAAGAAAGAAAAGAAAAAGGAGCCAGTAGCAACAAGTTGGCATTTAGTTCATTGGTCATCAGAGGGTGCACAGACTAATTCTGGAATAAGAATGTTTTAAGTTTTTTTCTAAACTTTAAATGTTCTGGACATTGCCTGAGATCGAGAGGGAGTTTATTCCACCAAGTGGGTCCGACAACCGACAGAGCATTGCCACCTTGTCTGACCTTCTTTGCAGTTGGCACTCTCAATAAAAGTTGGCTGCTTGACCTCAGAGACCGGGTAGGGTTATATGGGATGAATTTGTCCTTCCAATAGGAAGTCCCACATCCATGTAGGCTCCTATGGATCAGGCAACATGTCTTAAAATTGATCCTCTTACAGACTGAAAGCCAATGTAATTTATTCAGAAGGAGTTTTGATAGCGTTCTTGGTGGGGTATTCAATACTAGCCTTGCTGCGGTATTTTGTACCACCTGGAGTTTTGCAAGTACGCCTTCATTGGCTGACAACAGGAGTCCATTGCAGTAATCCAGGTGGCTCAATATCAATGCCTGCACCAAAGTTTTCCTGGTAGAGTCCGGTAGTATTGGAAAAACTTTCTGCAAGAGTCCGATAACATGGAAACATTGGCCAACCACCCAGTTTCCATGCTGTTTAAAAGAGAGCTCTCGATCGAGGCGTACCCCTAGGTTTTTTACAACCTGTTTTATAAATACAAGTTGAGCAACAGTTTTGTAGGATTCTGCTCCATTAGACACTATGGCTCCCATCCGGGGCCCAACTCAAGACACACACACTCCTCTAGGTCCCTCCTATTCTTCTAGCATATTGGCAATACATCGCAAGAAAGAAGGTTTTCAAAACCTTCCTATATTTATTGATGCCAATCCTACCCAATTATGTCTTCCCTCTGGGATTGTCGGAGCTGGGGTCCTGTGCCTGGAAAAAGAATGACCCTCCACAATGTGACGAGTTCTTTGACAATAGAGATCTCTTTACACGCAAAGCCATTAGGGTCTATTTTGCGTTATCCTTGGAGGGCACCTTCCATCTTACTCAGGTGCTGCATTGGACCTGGAACAACCTCCCAAAAGACCTCCATACCTCTCCCTACCACATGGAATTCTGAAGGAACCTCAAGACGTGGCTCTTCCAGATGAAACAGGCATGATCAACTCCTCCCCCTCAGGCCTGCCCTTCTCAGTGCCTGAATAACCTCAGGTGTCATTAGCCATGCTCTACAAATTCACATAACTTTAACAAAAAGCCAGAGAATACCTATGCCTTGAACAAATGCACCCAGAATCCATGTTCACAAATACTGTGAGGAACAAATGTATTACATGATTATATATAATATATTTCAGCCCTCGAGCCACTATCAAAACATGAATATGTATTGAATTCTGATAGGGGTCTGAGAGTGTAAATTTCAAAGGATTCCTGAGTGGCAATTTGGAAGAGTGTTCAAATCTTGTATATGCTTTCAGCATGGGCAAAGCACTTATAAACTGAGGAAACAGTACTTATCTCTCCACCCCCAGATGGTGAAGGCTATCTTTGGGGCTCTGTCCCCTACTGGAAAAATCAGGGGAAGAGAGGTACACTAGTTCATACTTGGTGGTCTGGCATTCACATCAAATCATTCTGGAATAAAAGCTTTCCACACATTAGAGCCATAATGGGCCTTACCCTACATCTCCAGCAGTTATTACTACTATACGCGACCCCCGAGAGTTCAGTATCTTCCACTTGATTATGCCATTGGGGAAGTTTGTTTCACGCCAGTGACTTGTGGCCAGACTAACTATAGCCCAGCTGTGGAAACAGCCAATGGTCCTGTACATCAATATGTGGTCAGGAAAGGTGTGGTCTATTTTCTTAATGGAAAAGTTTTTGGCAATCAATAACAGTGTTTATGAAATTGACAGCTGTGGCTCCCGTTTGTTACTTATATGAAGAGAAAATAAGTGATGGGAGGGGACCCTGCAGTGTTGCCTGATGTTTTGCATCATTCTCTGTTGTGCAGCTTAGCCTTCCTGAGAGAGGAAGATAGTGACTCCATAGCATTAACCTGATCAAACATCAATAAACAGCATACTGAACCAGCAACTCTGACTGTAGTTTTATTCATTGATCAATTCTGCCTCACTCATATGTCTGTCACTTGAATACCTGTTAACTTGCGGTTTTAAAATGATTTTTCTTGTCAAAATGCCTTGATTTATTGGCATTAATCATGGGCTTGCATGGCCTTTTTTTCTTCTAAGTCTTCTTCCTTCTAGGACCAATGTTATCTTTTTCTCCTTAGGCACAGAGGCCAGCTTTTTCTTCTCAAGGGTAGCCAGCTGCAATTTCAAGGACCTCTCTGCCTGCCTCTCCTCCAGAACAGATGGTGACAAATTGTGAGAGACACACTTCTCCCTGCCCTGAACGGTACAGGTGATACTGCTCCAAGAGGGGAACACTCCCCTGGTGCTAGGGTTTCCTCAGGGTCCCTCTCATATACTTCTTCCACTTCATCTTCATTCTCCTCAAAGATGGACTGTTGCTGACGCATTTCCTTTAAGGCTCAGAGGGCAATGCAATTGTTCTTCTTCTTGGACTGCTTGTTCAGCGTTAGTATTCATTGCTTTTACAAGCAGCGAAAATCCTTACATGAGCATAAGGAAACACCAATTAACTAATCGCGCAATTAACTTAACCTCGGGGATGGATATAAAAACCCGGTCCTTAGACTCCTTCTGGCATTATCACCGGAGCCACGAAGGGATCGATCAGGAGGAATTTCCTTGCAGAAATCGTGAGTAACATGGGGTAAAGCGCGGCTAGTGTCTCCACGACATGGATGTAAGTAAAATGGGTATCTGAATATCCTTTTTTCCAAACAGGTGCTAAATAGCATACCAGATCCTGACGTTTGACTCATGAAGCCTTTTCATCCACTTCAAAAAAGTATGTTGTGAAAACTTAAAAGCATGAAGCATTTCTTTTTACAGGGACACGATACAACCTTGCTCATACTGTTTTACCACAAATGGTGTTTCGCTCTGAAACCACACTAAACACCATAATTACAATACAAAAGTGTGTGTTTTATGTTTTTTGTCAGTGAGTCTAGTTTGTCTTTATATTTTTCATCCCACTATAGGCCAGTTGGCACCTATAGTATTAGTCTTGAACACAAGTTTGTCACCTGTAACCACTGGTCTCTTTGCTATGGATGTGGAGAAGTAGACCACCAGAAAAAAAATGTTGTCTTCTTTTCTTTTACAGGTTGACTAAAAAACAAAGTTTTGCTAGGTACATTGGTAAAACAATGCACTGTATTTCTCACTTTTTATTGGAGATTCTGATACAAGTTAAAGAAACGTGAGTAAGGTGGGGATCTGTGTACCTCGTCCTGAAGAAGGTGTTTTTACACCGAAACATGTCGACGCACACAGAGAGGAGGTAACGCACATTGTCTGCGTGGCAACCTCCCACATTTTAATTTTAACAGCACCAGCCCGGGGGCTTATTAAATATTTTTTAGTCACCCCACGAGCCAGGTCCTTTTTTAACCTTCACTTAGTTCTAAACCCCACCATACACTCACATAAAAACAACCCCTCATCCTCAACACACATAGTCTATCAAGTGCTCCCATGTACCCATAGGTCGCAGCAGGCCGTAACCCGTAGAGGGGTACGATGACCCCGATGATGAAACATGACACCAAGGGGCCTGTTAGTGTGTGAGGGGACCTAAAACCAAGGAGGGTGTTCCCCATTGCGGAGGATACACCCAAAACACGTGGAGTAGATTTTATTTGTTTATTTACATATGTTTAGGGAGAACGAATCCATTTCGATTTATTTTCTTCATTTTCTCATTCTCTCCCCCCTTTGTTGTTGACAGACACATTGTGAGAGACACACTACTCCCTGCCCTGAACAGTACAGGTGATACCGCTCCAAGAGGGGAACACTCCCCTGGTGCTAGGGTTTCCTCAGGGTCCCTCTCATATTCTTCTTCCACTTCATCTTCATTCTCCTCAAAGATGGACTGTTGCTGACTTATTTCCTTTAAGGCTCAGAGGGCAATGCAATTGTCCTTCTTCTTGGACTGCTTGTTCAGCTTTAGTATTCATTGCTTTTACAAGCTGTTCAGCTCTGCCATGCAAAGACCCTCCACATTATCCAGTTCCACCTCCATGCTCAGAAAGACTTAAAGTTAAAAAACATCCCAAAAAGGTAAATTTTGCTATCAATTTGGACAGGGATTTTTTTTTTCAACTCCACACAATACTTGGATTCTGCCACTCCACACCAATGTAAGTAATTGGATTACTTCTTGGACTGAAAGACTTCCCACCTCAAGGAATAATCGCAACTCATATTAGGGTGAAGTCTCAAAGTCACTAAATTAACCTCATCACAACCCAATGCAGCTATGGCACAGGGCAGACAAGATTTATTTAGTGCAAAGTGTAAAGTATTTATGCACTTAAGATGTACTTATTTTTTTTATTTATGGTGGAAAGGTTTTAGATTGTATTACATGTGTTTTACTGTATATCTTTGATGGTCAAATTGGCCGAAATAAAGATTGAAATTGATTAATTGATTTATGCAGAACAATAGCAGTGATAAAGTCACAGCACCAAGCAATAAAAATCCCAAACCAAATAGGAAAAATAAAGTGAAATATATATTCGCAAACCTACATCAAAATGACAAATATCCAATAAAGGGAACCAAAGATCTGATTTTTTAAAATGTAAAGTAATATAGTGCCAAAAAGAGCAAAGCTCAAATGGTAGTCAATGGTTATGATTGACTGGAACTTACTTGAGGCCTGCCGCGATTGAGCCCTTGTCAAATGCACCAGCCAGGTTTGACCCAATCAGAGATTTATCTTGGCACTTAATATTTTTTTCTGGGGGGCAAAATTCTCTAGCAGTCTATATCGGAGTTAGTTTTCATGAAGCTGAATAGGTACTGGTCAATGTTTTGCTGATGCTGTTAGTTTGCACAGCAAAACAGACAAGATGATCGACGGAATGTTGCACAATGGCAAAACATTCACCCCCAGTCACAGATCTGGGTTAAATCCATTGTTATTTTGCTCACCAAGCCACCCCAGTTCAGACATGGCCATATGCAAATCAGTCTTGACCCTGTGCCTCATTGGAACAGTTCAGGCCGAACTGCCAAGCCATGTCTTCCCTGGACCGGAATCAAGCATCCTAGGACCGGTTTCTGGCTATCAGCCTTCATCAGCCAGGATAGCTTTACTCCAGTGGCGTAATGAGCAGGGGACCCACGTCTATAAATTCCCCATAGCTGACTCCAATCACCTTAGATGAGGTAAAAACTGACTGCCAAAGATAGATGTGTAAATGGGAAGGCGCCTGGCCTGGATGGGGTACCAATGGACAATTTCAAGACAGATACTAATCCTTGGGCCCCAATCCTATTGAGTCTGTAACACTTCAGTAGGAGGCCATTTGCCCATAACATGGACCGAAAGTATCATCATACCAATTTTTAAGAAGGGAGATAGAGGCGATGCAAAATGCTACCACCCAATATCCCTTCCTGACTCAACATCAAAATTGATGGGTAGAATCCTCTTGGAGAGACTGGAGATCTGGTCAACTGATAACAAAGTTCTTACAGACTCCTAGTATGGATTCAGAAGAGTGATAGGGACAATTGAGCAGTATCTCAACCTTCATTTAGTAATCAGTAACTATACACTCTCCAAAATGGGCCATCTATAATTATATTTTGTAGACCTAACAAGTACTTTCGATCTAGTTTATCATGCAAAATTATGACAGACCTTGGTATTGATGGGTGCCCCTAGTAAAATTACCATTTATTTATCAGAAGTATACAATAATATATATATATATATATATATATATATATATATATATATATATATATATATATATATATATATATATATATATATATATATATATCCAAAACTGTGGTTACCCAACTTCGAAGAGCCTCCAGACAGGTAGGTTTGAATAATCGTTTTATTGCAGGTTACAGCGCAGAGAGGAACAAACAGAAGTCCTGTGCAAAATGAAAGCCTGACGCGTTTCGTGCTCGTGGAGCACTTCCTCAGAGGCTTATTTGACTCTGCGCCGAGCATGAATGTTCCTTTTAATCACTTGCACCTGCCATGATAAGCGTAAGCGATTCCAGGTAGCGTGCATTTTGACACGGTTGGCGGCGAGAAAGCAAGGTGACAGATGGCTGGCTTTCACCACCACCCACTGGGGAATTATTCATGCATATTTTGAAATGAACTGTGCACCCATCCGGGTTGAATGAACTTTTGAAACTTCAACATCCAGAAGGCTGTGCTGACGGCCGCGCCCCATCGAGTCTCGGTGAGGCAGGTGTTTTAAATATACAGAGAACATTGACGAGCTCATTTCTGCACTTCCTAAAGCCACAGAAGAAGGGATGTGGTTAGTCCCGAAACGCGTCTGGCTCTTACTGAAATGGAGGTGACTTTCCTGCTGTAATCTGCTACCAGCATGCTGCCAATAAACTACGTGGTTTACCAATTTCCATGTGGCCTTTCTTAAATGGGTTCCTGGATGCGATGGATGTTTAAACGGCCGGACCCGGTCGTTAGGAAGGCCCCCCCGTTTAACAACAAACGGGTCCTTTGCAGGCACTCGGCGAGTGTCTGGCAGCAAGGATGGAATACAAAATTGTGCGCGATTCCAGGTAGCCTGCATTTTGACACGGTTGGCGGCGAGAAAGCAAGGTGACAGATGGCTGGCTTTCACCACCACCCACTGGGGAATTATTCATGCATATTTTGAAATGAACTGTGCACCCATCCGGTTTGAATGAACTTTTGAAACTTCAACATCCAGAAGGCTGTGCTGACGGCCGCGCCCCATCGAGTCTCGGTGAGGCAGGTGTTTTAAATATACAGAGAACATTGACGAGCTCATTTCTGCACTTCTTAAAGCCACAGAAGAAGGGATGTGGTTAGTCCCGAAACGCGTCTGGCTCTTACTGAAATGGAGGTGACTTTCCTGCTGTAATCTGCTACCAGCATGCTGCCAATAAACTACGTGGTTTACCAATTTCCATGTGGCCTTTCTTAAATGGGTTCCTGGATGCGATGGATATATATATATATATATAAAACTCTCAGATAACTGCACTTTTGGCCGAAATTCTTGCAGGAATTGTGGATGATCAATCAGGAAATAAGCAAACAGAGTTGGTAAAAAGACCAAGGAAAAAGAAGAGGCAGAGGGAGTGGAAGAGCACAAGAAGAAAAAAGGAAACAAGAAGAAGCCAACTTAGCAAAAACAACCAACCCCATAGGAAATCTGACAAGGGGTCAGAAGCCAAGGACAATGAAGGAACAAAGTAAGAGTATTGTGAATCTTTCTGATTACTCTCTGGCTAGTAATGAACTGAAGGACCTGAGATTAGGTCTTTCCTTTTGTCCTACTCGTTCAATTACTCCCAGTGCCGCATAGACTTCTATATGATAACCAGGAAACTAAAGCTGCACAAGTGGCATTCTTTAAAGAAAGAATCTCCTTCAATGATTACTACTTGGACCAAACCCAATAACCATAGTAAATTTACACAACACACTGGTTGAACTTGGTTCTACGCAGTAGTCAGAGGGTGATACGTTTGTCAATCTGCCCAACCTTGATATTGACTAAGATCTTAATTGTCTCAGTGGGTTTATTGCCAAGTCGACCTTCATGCCCATCTTACCCTTTGATGCTATTGATGTTTTCGAGGCTGTCGCTAATCAACATTTAAAAAAGACTTACAAAGAATAGCAAGAGACCAAGACGTAAATGGAAGGGTGCTAACTTGGTCCCTAAGGAAAGAGCGGCTATTAAAAGTTTACAGACTGATAAGAATATAGCTATTAGACAATCGGACAAAGGGGGCAATGTTACCATTGTATCTAAAGATATGTATCTCCTGGAGGGATGCAGGCAATTAGGTGATGTAGCTTTTTATGGAGATGTTCATAAAGATGTCATTGTGCAAGCTCATCAAATTTATTTTGCCAAACTGCTTGAATGGAGCTAAACAGGGTTGTTGGAGTGGGAGGAATACCTATATTTGTTGTGCAAACATTCCAAAATTCCAAGTTTGTATTAAATCCCCAAAAAACACAAGAATTAGACCAATCCCCATGCATGCCTATTGTGTTTTCAATAGGATCACTCCTAGAAATCACTACCTAATATGTGATTTCTTTTTACAACCTTTTGTTTTTTCAATGAGAACAAAAAACCAACGGTGGACTCCAATTGACACTCTTTCCTCAACGTAATCCCCAAGTAATAAGATACTTATTTAATGGAAGTCTCTGTTTACACTCAGCTCCTGCACCTGCCGTTGTGGGATGCCACCTGCCAGGCAGAAATACAGAACTAGTTGATATTGTATCAATAATGAAGCTTGATCAGTATCTTTGTTACAAAAATATAGCAATCTTTATTTTCAACAATTCATAGGATTTGTGTACACATCAGGCAATGTATTTCATTAAAGGATTGAACTTTGTCAGGGCAAACGTAGTGGAAGAATCAGTTGATGAATATAAAGTGGGAAAAGTGGGTACAACGGGCCCAACCTGGTCCTGAACCTGTTCTGGAATAATGTCAATGGCACCCAGTCATTTGGCTGCAAAGGGTGTGTGGGCCTCCTTCATAAGGGCCAATGGAGTATTCCTGCAGTGTCAATCACAGCGTATTGGCTCACAGAACAGCAATTCTGTTCTTTCACTTGTTTTTTCACTTGCTTTGTACATATAGGGTACAAAAAATGTTTTAAGCAGGATAGATGGTATCCTTTGGGAGCCTGATTTTCTCCACTTCACCTTAGACATGTGAAGCTTGTACACAGTGTTAAACAAGAGACAGGGACATCAGCTTGAAGAAAGTCAGATCTCTCACACAACTATTGCATACAGAAATGATTGTTGAGATGATATAAATCTGCCTGCGAAATATTTTTTCTGTCTTTGATTAGTTTTTGAAACAGAAGCTAGGGGCCACCATGGGGAAGTATATTGCCCCAAGCTTTGCTAACCTGCTCCTAAGATGGTGGGAAGGACAAGTGGTGGGTTCCCTTGAGACATTCAACTCACATGTCATCATCTGGGTTCATTTCATTGATGATCTTTTCATCATTTGGAAATGATGACAAGAGGAGGCTAATAACTTTATCTGATAGCAGTCTGAACAGTAATCAAGTAAATCTAAAATTTGGTATGTAACTGTTACAGCGCGTTTTTTACCACGCATACTGTTACCACGCATACCATTACAACGCAGGACCCTTTACAACGCATACCTTTACAATGCATGACATTATATCGCAGAGACTATTACAACGCATGCCATTACAATGTAAGTATAGGTAAGTATATCATTTTATTTTACCTTTTTTTATTACCAAAATATTAAAAATAAATTAAATTAATTAATTAAAGTTTAGGGTTCAGGGCTGGGTTTGGGTTATTGGGTACAGGGGTATTTTTAGGGTTCAGGGCTGGGTTTGGGTTATAGGGTACAGGGGTATTTTTAGGGTTCAGGGCTGGGTTTGGGTTATGGGGTACAGGGGTAATTTTAGGGTTCAGGGCTGGGTTTGGGTTATGGGGTACAGGGGTAATTTTAGGGTTCAGGGCTGGGTTTGAGTTATGGGGTACAGGGGTATTTTTAGGGTTCAGGTTTGGGTTTGGGTTATGGGGTACAGGGGTATTTTTAGGGTTCAGGGCTGGGTTTGGGTTTTGCGGAACAGGGGTATTTTAAGGGTTCAGTTTTATAAAAATATCTAAATTTAATTAAATACATTTATTTTAGAAATGTTAATATTTGTTTAAAAATGTATATATATATATAATTTTAAAATTAGAATGACATTAATTAAAAATGTATTTAATAAATAAAAATAATTAAATATTTATTAATTACACTTTAAAAAAAATAATATAATAATATTTAAAAATAATATACTTGCCTATACTTACATTGTAATGGCATGCGTTGTAATAGTATCTGGGATGTAATGTCATGCGGTGTAAAGGTATGCATTGTAAAGGGTCCTGCGTTGTAAAAATTCCGTTGTAATGGTATGCGTGGTAAAAGTATGCGTTTTAATGTCATACATCCCTAAAATTTACCGGTGTGATGAGCAACAGTTCGTTTGATTTCTTTGGTGTCAATGTTAGGGTGATTAACAATGGAATCAGTACAAATCTAGGTAGAAAGAGTACAGCGGGCAATAGAGTACTCATGCCTGTAGTAGCCATCCAAATCCCTTATACCAAGCATCCCCTATGGCGAGCCATTGCATGCCAAACGCAATTGAAGTGCCCATGACTGATTTATGCAAGAAAGTACCATCATGCTCCAAAGATTCAGAGAGAGAGGTCACTCGTAACACACTTTGTACAGCTTTGGAGAAAGCAAGGGCATTCCTGAGACGGAGCAGGAATACACAGCTAAATTATCAAAAAAGTGTTTTTATTAGTACACCAATATGAAAAGCATGGGGGGTCTACGTGTTTTGGCTCCTGCCTTGAAGTGGACCATAGCGTACTGCTGTCTAGAACATCTATTTAAAGTGACAAGGTGCATATTAAGTCCCTTTGTTTGTTTCTATTCTTTACATTATACTAGACTGTTAACCCTCATGTTATCCAGAAAGTATGGCAACTAGCAGCCACCATTTTTTCTCTTATTCATATCAGTGAAGTACCACTCTCATTTTTCAGTGAAGAGGCAAAATTGCATTATTTCATTTCATAATCGCTCTTGAGAGGAAGTAAGAGCAATAAGAACATTTTTATGAGAGGGAATAAAAACAATAAAAACATTATTTAAATATTTTTGTGCAAATTATGCAATCGTTGTTTCTCATAGGAAGAATTTGAGAAGAAAAAGTGCAAATTGGTAGAAGACAGAGAAAATGGATTTCCAATGTCTAATAACTAGATTATCCGTAAAGTACTTTATAATCTATCCAGTTAGTGTCCATAAGAGAGTCTTCTCCATCTTCTCAAGTGCAATATAGGATAGAAACCCTGTGCTACTCATGAAAGTTCATAGCAATTGTAGTCCTTGTTTTACTAATCTCCAATGTTTGGAGAGTAAGGGTCGTGGGCCATCAAATCCTTGGTTCACTGACCTTCTAAGGCAGGCAAAGAAGGGGTGTAAGCAGCTGGAATGAGTCTGGCATCGCTCTTCTGATCCGTCGGCCAAAGCTGTATACCGCAAGGCAGTAAAGGATTATCATAAGCTTATCAGTAAAATACGGGCAGAGTTTGTCGCTGATCAAATCTTGACAAGCTCTAATCCCAGTAAAACCATCTTTAAACTTCTTAAAAATATGATGAATGCTGGTCAGGCCAGGATTTCCCCGGTAGTATCTAATCATCACTGTGAGGCATTAGCACTCCACTTTGTGAAAAAAGTGGAGCAGATTTATCAGGGCCTCTCCACAGGGAATACCCACACTGAAAACGCTGGGCTAGTAGGGCAGACAATGGGATGAATAATGGCGTGTTGGCTTTGCCATTGTTGTCGGCGGAGGAATTTCAGATCTTAAGTGGTAAGATCAAATCGGGTTCACCGGCTGACCAGCTGGTGGCGAATCATTTCCGTCAGCTCTTACCTCTTATCTCCCCGGTGGCCTTAGAACTGAATTACCTCTCTTTGAAGTCAGCCTCCGTCCCTAGGGCGTGGAAGCATGCTAAGATTATTCCACTGTTAAAAAAGCCATCACTAGACCCGGATGACCCAGGCAACTATCGCCCAATATCTCAGCTCCCTTTCATAGCGAAAGTGGTAGACGCACATGTAAATCCCATCTTACTTATCTAACTACATTGATGAGCACAACATCTTTGACCCATCCCAACACGGGTTCTGCCCCCGCCATCGTACGGAATCCGCTCTTCTGGTGGTCACGGAATCCATCCGTAGTAGGTTGGATGTAGATGATTCTGGGGCCTTGATCCTATTGGATCTAAGTGCCGCATTTGATACGGTGTCTCATGAGATTCTCCTTCATCGTCTTTGGACGATCGGCATTAGGGATGTTGCCTTGGAATGGTTTCGGTCCTTTCTGGTCGAGCGGTCGTTCAAAGTGTCCGTACCGCCGTTCCATTCTCACAAACAGGCTCTGGACAGGGGGTTCCTCAAGGCTCAATCCTGAGCCCACTTTTATTTAATCGGTATGTGGGACCTTTGGCAGAGGTGGCCACAGGCCGGGGGTTGTCCTTGGTGTCGTACGCTGACGACACCCAGCTAGTGATCGCCTTCTCCAAAAAATGCAGTACTAATTTGGAGAACTTTACGGAGGACTTATCGATCATCTTGGCCTGGATGAAGGCTAATTGCTTCAACTAAATGCCAGCAAGTCCGAGATTTTATAGTATGCGAAGGACCAGGGACTTTGGTCAGAGCAATGGTGGCCTGATCATCTGAAGCTTACAAAGAATAGCAAGAGACCAAGATGTAAATGGAAGGGTGCTAACTTGGTCCCTAAGGAAAGAGCAGCTATTAAAAGTTTACAGACTGATAAGAATGTAGCTATTTGACAATCGGACTAAAGGGGCAATATTACCATTGTATCTAAAGATATGTATCTCCAGGAGGGATGCAGGCACTTGGGTGATGTAGCTTTTTATGGAGATGTTCATAAAGATGTCATTGGGCAAGCTCATCAAATTTATTTTGCCAAACTGCTTGAATGGAGGTAAACAGGATTGTTGGAGTCGGAGGAATACCTATATTTGTTGTGCAAACATTTCAAAATTCCAAGTTTGTATTAAATAAGGGTGGGTGTAAAATCCGTTTCGCGGGCGAATTTGCGGATTTTCTGCGATTTCGCGATCCGCGAATCTCGCGAAATCGCGCTAAAATCCGTGAATCAGCTGGGACGAATTTTCAGCCAAGCAAGGGTTACAGCAGCAGGTGCAAAAGTTGAACCTAATTTCTTTGTAACCTTTTACAAAAGGGTTACAAACAAATTAACTTCAACTTGGACACCTGCTGCTAATTGCTTCCTGGCGCCTCGTTGAATACTTGCAACTATTCTCTGACCCTGCTCTGACCCTTGAAGCAGGGTCAGAGAATAGGTACAAGTAGGCAACGAGGCACCTGTCCAAGGAATTAAACCTCATCAGGAAACACTTACAGATATAAAAAACAGGAAGAAGGGAGAGGATGGCAAATACACCAATTTTGAGTTGTCATGAGGGGTTAAACTAAAAGAGACCTTTACAGCACAATTTTCATATGCATTTTGCTAAAAATAAAAAGCTGTATGTTCTGTAGGGGCAACTCAGGAATCTGGCCCTTCAGAGATCCGGCCTCTCTTTCTTTCTCTCGTTCTCTCTCTCGTTCTCTCTTTCCCTCTCTTTCTCTCTCTTTCTATCTATCTATCTATCTATCTCTCTCTCCCTCTCCCATAAACGACTGCATGGATAACTTCGCTATGCAAGCGGCTCGCGAAGACGCAAAAATCCCCGCGAACACGAAAAAACCCCTGCGAACACGCAAAAAACCCCGCGAACACGCAAAAAACAAAAATCCGCAAATTCGCACAAATTCGCGAATTTTTGCTGATCGCAAATTTACAAAATTCGCCCATGCTTAGTATTAAATCCCCAAAAAAACACAAGACTTAGACCAATCCCCATGCATGCCTATTGTGTTTTCAATAGGATCACTCCTAGAAATCACTACCTAATATGTGATTTCTTTTTACAACCTTTTATTTTTTCAATGAGAACAAAAAACCAACGGCGGACTCCAATTGACACTCTTTCCTCAACGTAATCCCCAAGTAATAGGATACTTATTTAATGGAAGTCTGTGTTTATACTCAGCTCCTGCACCTGCCGTTGTGGGATGCCACCTGCCAGGCAGAAATACAGAACTTTGAGAACAATGGAGCGGTGCACTCCCAAGTTGATATTGTATCAATAATGAAGCTTGATCAGTGTCTTCATTGCAAAAATATAGCAATCTTTATTTTCAACAATCCATAGGATTTGTGTACACATCAGGCAATGCATTTCATTAAAGGATTGAACTTCGTCAGGGCAAACGTAGTGGAAGAATCAGTTGATGAATATAAAGTGGGAAAAGTAGGTACAACTGGCCCAACCTGGTCCTGACCCTGTTCTGGAATAATGTCAATGGCACCCAGTCATGTGGCTGCAAAGGGTGTGTGGGCCTCCTTGATAAGGGCCAACTGAGTATTCCTGCAGTGTCAATCACAGCGTATCGGCTAACAGAACAGCAAATCTGTTTTTTCACTTGTTTTTTCACTTGTCTTGTACATAGAGGATACAAAAGAGTTTTTACCAGGATAGATGGTATCCTTTGGGAGCCTGATTTTCTCCACTTCACCTTAGACATGTGAAGCTTGTACACAGTGTTAAACAAGAGACAGGGACATCAGCTTGAAGAAAGTCAGATCTCTCTCACAACTATTGCATACAGAAATGATTGTTGAGATGATACATATCTGCCTGCGAAATATTTTTTCTGTCTTTGATTAGTTTTTGAAACAGAAGCTAGGGGCCACCATGGGGAAGTATATTGCTCCAAGCTTTGCTAACCTGCTCCTAAGATGGTGGGAAGGACAAGTGGTGGGTTCCCTTGAGACATTCAACTCACATGTCATCATCTGGGTTCATTTCATTGATGATCTTTTCATCATTTGGAAACGGTGACAAGAGGAGGCTAATAACTTTATCTGATAGCAGTCTGAACAGTAATCAAGTAAATCTAAAATTTACCAGTGTGATGAGCAACAGTTCGTTTGATTTCCTTGGTGTCAATGTAAGGGTGATTAACAACGGAATCAGTACAAATCTAGGTAGAAAGAGTACAGCGGGCAATAGAGTACTCCATGCCAGTATTAGCCATCCAAATCCCTTATACCAAGCATCCCCTATGGAGAGCTATTGCATGCCAAACACAATTGAAGTGCCCATGACTGATTTATGCAAGAAAGTACCATCATGCTCCAAAGATTCAGAGAGAGAGGTCACTCGTAACACACACTTTGTACAGCTTTGGAGAAAGCAAGGGCATTCCTGAGACGGAGCAGGAATACACAGCTAAATTACCAAAAAAGTGTTTTTATCAGTACACCAATATGCAAAGCATTGGGGGTCTACGTGTTCTGGCTCCTGCCTTCAACTGGACCATAGAGTACTGCTGTCTAGAACATCTATCTAAAGTGACAATGTGCATATTAAGTCCCTTTGTTTGTTTCTAGTCTTTACATTATACTAGACTGCTAACCCTCATGTTATCCAGAAAGTATGGCAACTAGCAGCCGCCATTTTTTCTCTTATTCATATCAGTGAAGTACCACTCTCATTTGGCAGCGAAGAGGCAAAATTGTAATATTTCATTTCATAATCGCTCTTGAGAGGAAGTAAAACCAATAAGAAAATTTTTATGAGAGGAAATAAAAACAATAAAAACAATTTTTAAATATTTTTGTGCAAATTATGCAATCGTTGTTTCTTATAGGAAGAATTTGAGAAGAAAAAGTGCAAATTGGTAGAAGACAGAGAAAATGAATTTCCAATTTCTAATAACTAGATTATCCGTAAAGTACTTTATAATCTATCCAGTTAGTGTCCATAAGAGAGTCTTCTCCATTTTCTCAAGTGCAATATAGGATAGAAACCCTGTGCTACTCATGAAAGTTCATAGCAATTATAGTCCTTGTTTTACTAATCTCCAATGTTTGGAGAGTAAGGGTTTTGGGCCATCAAATCCTTGGCTCACTGACCTTCTAACGCAGGCAAAGAAGGGGTGTAAGCAGCTGGAATGTGTCTTGCGTCGCTCTTATGAGCCGTCGGCCAAAGCTGTATACCTCAAGGCAGTAAAGGATTATCATAAGCTTATCCGTAAAACACGGGCAGAGTTTGTCGCTTATCAAATCTTGACAAGCTCTAATCCCACTAAAACCATCTTTAAACTGCTTAAAAACATGATGAATGCTAGTCAGGCCAGGATTTCCCTGGTAGTATCTAATCATGACTGTGAGGCATTAGCACTCCACTTTGTGGAAAAAGTGGAGCAGATTTATCAGGGCCTCTCCACAGGGAATACCCACACTGAAAATGCTGGGCTAGTAGGGCCAGACAATGGGATGAATAATGGCGTGTTGGCTTTGCCATTGTTGTCACCGAAGGAATTTCAGATCTTAAGTGGTAAGATCAAATCGAGTTCGCCGGCTGACCCGCTGGAGGCGAATCATTTCCGTCAGCTCTTACCTCTTATCTCCCCGGTGGCCTTAGAACTGATTAACCTCTCTTTGAAGTCAGCCTCTGTCCCTAGGGCGTGGAAGCATGCTAAGATTATTCCACTGTTAAAAAAGTCATCACTAGACCCGGATTACCCAGGCAACTATTGCCCAATATCTCAGCTCCCTTTCATAGCGAAAGTGGTAGAGGCACATGTAAATTCCATCTTATCTAACTACATTGATGAGCACAACATCTTTGACCCATCCCAACACGGGTTCTGCCCCTGCCATAGTACGGAATCCGCTCTTCTGGCAGTCACGGAATCCCTCTGTAGTAGGTTGGATGTAGATGATTCTGCGGCCTTGATCCTATTGGATCTAAGTGTCACATTTGAAACAGTGTCTCATGAGATTCTCCTTCATCGTCTTTGGACGATCGGCATTAGGGATGCTGTCTTGGAATGGTTTCGGTCCTTTCTGGTTGAGCGGCCGTTCCAAGTGTCCGTACCGCCGTTCCATTCTCACAAACATGCTCTGGGCAGGGGGTTCCTCAAGGCTCCATCCTGAGCCCACTTTTATTCAATCTGTATGTGGGACCTTTGGCGGAGCTGCGCCAAAGTTAAGCCCGTCTGCGCCCGTCCGCGCTGAGGACGCGCCAGGGGCCAGACGGGCTGGACCTCGCTTTCACCTCCATGATAATTGTGAGTTGTACTCTCACTCTATTCTTTTGGCTCTTAGACCTATGCCAAAATTGTGTCATTTTAGCTTAGGTCCAGATGATCTGGTTAACATTCATTGTTGTAAGAGGAACTTAGGTTCTAGGCGCCCCCATCACCCCCGTCATAATAATCCTGCTAGATTTGAAAACCAACTGCCAGCCCCCAATCTCTTTAGCGAGGCAGGCCTACTGTAAAATGCTCGGTCTTTGGTACGAAATAATGTTGCATTCAATGACTTTGTTTCCCAAAATAAACCACCTTGGGTTTTCATTACTGAAACCTGGGGCTCTGAATCCGCTGGCCCAGATCTTGTGGAGGCAGTTCCTGAAGGGTATTCTCTGTCCAGATTTGATAGGACAGAAGCGCAGGGGTGGTGGGTTAGGAATCTTGTTTAGGGACACTTTTACTTGCTGTACCAAGCCTCTTTCTTTGCCCTCAGATATGTTTGAGGCACTATATTTTTCTATTCATTTTCTTCCTTCTGATTCTTTTTCTGGCATCCTTTGCTATAGACCCCCAGGCCCTAAAACGACTTTACCATATGAAATTCTTAAACTTATTGAGCCATATCTTGACAGGCCCCACTTCACTATTCTGGGCGATTTTAACTTTCAGTTAGAGGCCACAGATTCTAAGGATACACTAGCACTTGTAGATGGTTTAGCCGCATGCGGACTTGACCAATTGGTTAATGGTCCCAATCATCTAGCCTCCCATACGTTGGATGGCATCTTTTCAAATGATGCAAGACTTATGACTGGCTCCCCTATTCCCCTTTCCTGGTCTGACCATTTGGCAATTCCCTTCCATTTTAAAGTAAACTCTAACCTAGGTAATAAATTGAAGAGTAGTGTGTGGTCCACTAGAAGGAACTATAAAGCAATAAATTACAACACTCTTTCACCATTTATGAATGATTTTAAATGCCCCTCTCTGGAGGATCCAAATAGGGCGGCCTCTGATCTTTCTAATGCCCTGGCGAGTGCTATAGACTCTCTTGCCCCAGCTAAACGATATTACTCAGCCTGAAAGAGCCCCTCACAACCTTGGTTTTCAGACCGCTTAAAAACTATGCGCCAAAAATGTAGGAAACAGGAAAGGTCCTGGACTGCCCACCCTGATTTACCGGGAAAAGCCCTGCATAAATCTCTTCTTAGAGATTATAATAAGGCAATAATAGAAGAAAAAAGGCATTATTTTAAACCTAACGACTTCTTCAAAATCTCCTAGAGACCTTTTTAATATTATTAACGCTCTCTCGGCACCAAGATCGGCTGACCCTATCATTGAAACTCAGGAACTCTGCAATAATTTAGCGAGCTTCTTTCATGACAAGATTGCTGACATTTATAGTGCGCTTGAAATTAGAAATCAAGAACTAAATACCAAGCCAGTAAGCTTTTCCGCTTCTACCACTGTTATGAATTGTATTTATTTATTTATTTATTGCCATTTACAGAGCGCAACGTATACCCGAAGGCGTCTTGGCGCTGGTTAATTTGCAAGCTTCAGATGGTAAGACTGATGGTTTGCCTAAACCATCGCTTCCATGCTTTCCCCTGATGTCTATGGAAGACCTTAATCTTTTACTTGATTCTACCAAATCCTGCTCGCCTCTGGACCCATGTCCACTAAAGATCTTGAAAACTTGCAGAAGGTCTGTGCTTCCCCCTCTACTGGAAGTTATGAATCTAGCTATCCAAGAGGGTATTTTTCTATCTCCTTGGAAGACCGCTATTGTCAGGCCTCTACTTAAAAAACCCTCCCCGGACCCAGCAATCCTGAAGAACTATCGCCCCATCTCCTTGCTCCCGGCTCCAGCCAAAATCTTGGAATCTTGGAATCTTATATAAATCAAAATCTGTCTGCTTTCATCGAAAATTCCAACATACTTGACAGCTCCCAACATGGTTTTCGATCGGCCCACAGCACTGAGTCTGCGCTCACTGTTGTGATGAATAGAATTCGATCTGAAGTTGACAAGGGACACCCTTCGCTGCTTGTGTTATCAGATCTCACAGCAGCATTTGACACCTTGTCCCCGTCAATATTGATTTCCAGGCTCAAGGACATCGGATTAGGAGGCTCTGCCCTTAGTTTACTCTCCTCCTTTCTCCATTATAGGGAGCAGAGAGTGAAAATGGGCAACTTCCTTTCCGACCCTCGAAGGGTGCAATGCGGGGTCCCTCAGGGCTCCTCGTTGAGCCCTTTACTATTTAACATCTATGTTACCCCACTTGCAAAAGTTGTTAGATCCTTTGGCCTGGATGTGCTATCGTATGCAGATGACACACAGATATTGGTATCCTTCACCCAGCCAGCCTGCGAGATTGCATCCAAGTTTAGAGCTTGTATGGAGGCAGTCTCGCAGTGGATGGCGCGTAATTTTTTAAAACTAAATGGCGAAAAAACCTAGGTCATGGTTTTTGGAGGGAGTCAGGATCTCTGGTCTAGGGACTGGTGGCCCTCGTCCTTGGGAGACTGTCCTACCCCTACTGCTACTGCCAAAAATCTGGGCGTACAAATTGATTTGGCCCTCTCTTTCGATCGCCAGGTAAATAGGACAGTGTCAACTTGTTGTGGCATTGTTATAATTTTAAAGAAAATTGCCCCTTACCTGTCTCTGGCAGCTCGTAAACAAGTAACAGCTGGCTTAGTACTATTGAGGCTGGATTATTGTAATGCCCTCTATGGTGGCATCAATACAGGGGCTATCCATCGCCTCCAAATGGTGCAAAATGCGGCTGCCAGAGTGGTATTAAGTCTTCCTAGAGAGCGTCTGCTACAACGGCCAGAGGAGATCTTCACTGGCTGCCGATCCCATCTAGAATTTCTTTTAAAATTCTATGTCTGGCCCATGGTGCCATCCATGGATCAGGATCTGAAGGCATTAGATCACTTCTGCGTGTCTATACTCCCGCCAGAACTCTTCGTTCATCTTCGAAGAATAGGCTTGTGGTCCCCAGGTTTGCAAAAGTAAAATGGGGAGGTAGAGCATTTTCCGTCATGGCTCCTAAACTGTGGAACACCCTCCCCCTCGAACTCACCAGTTAATCTTCCCTGGTAATTTAAAAAAAAAATTTTTGGACACCTGGTTTTTCTCTCAAGCATGTTAGACTATGCCTTTCCAAGGGCGTTTTATTCTGGCTACTTGGTAGTTTGGACTTCTATGTTTGTCTGTATTACGCCTTGATGCCCCTTGAGGCTAAGTTTTACGTGGTATAAAAATGCCTTCATTCATTCATTCAGAGGCCGGGGGTTGTCCTTGGTGTTGTGCGCTAACGACACCCAGCTAGTGATCGCCTTCTCCAAAAAATGCAGTACTAATTTGGAGAACTTTAAGGAGGACTTATCGATCATCTCGGCTTGGATGAAGGCTAATTGCTTCAACTAAATGCCAGCAAGTCCAAGATTTTATTGTATGGGAAGGACCAATGACTCTGGTCAGAGCAATGGTGGCCTGATCATCTGAAGCCCGCGCCATTGCCAAAAGGAACAACGAAGAACCTGGGTGTTTGGTTCGATACCGGACTAACATTCGATAAGCAGACAAAAGCTGTAGCCACAGTCTGCTTTGGGCTTCTGAGACGACTGAGGCCTTTGCTTGGCTTCCCTCCCAGAGTACGTCAAACCATCTTGCAGGCTAATCAAGGTCTGGTCTGTGTCCCCCGAGTTAGGAAAGCAAGGGCAGGGGGCCGTTCGTTTGGCCTCTTGGCAACCAAACTGTGGAACTCCCTTCCAGTAAGTATTCGAGCCACCCCCCAACCTTCTGATGTTTCAAAAATCTTTGAAGACTTGGCTGTTCCCTACTATGTGATATCTGTCGCTCGCGGTGTTTCCATGTTCCTGTCCCATTTCTGGTTGCGCTGGGACGCCTCATTGCTGAGGCAGCCATGCGCATTACAAATCCTGTAATAAAAATAAATAAATAATTTCTCAAATGACAATAATCATAAAAGTTTTTATAAATAGTTTTTTCTTTGAAATAAAGTGCTACGTGCTTCGTGCAATGTTTGATGAAGCGAGCTTTGTGCAAATATTTCAACATTTCTTCAGTAAAGTACTCCCAAAGAAAGTTTTTCTATCTTAAGTTTCTATGATTCAACATGCTTTATGGAGAGAGTGATCTGACAAAATTCCATTACACTTAACAAGTTCTTGCATCATGTTTCTTTTTTCATTTTATCTTTTTTTTCTTTTTAATTCATTATTCTTCTCTCATTATTGCTCCTATCCGTAATTTGTAAAATTGTATTCCTCTCTGATGTTAGATTTGAATGCCATTACATGTTTTCTCTTTTGGAGCTCCCTGTGATCTTTTGTCAGAATCCTGATGTTGACGTTCTTAAGTCTTTTTAGATTCTGTACTTTATTGCGAGTGTACATGGAGTTCTGCATCCAGATTATGAACATATGGATTCTAAGTTACAATAGTTAAAATATAACGAGACTCTGTTTTTCTCAGGTCCAGAATTCTGTCACCTCCACGTTCTTTTTGATTTCCTATTTTCAAGCCAAAGCATATCAATAGTTGGCTGTTGCCTGAGTGATGTTCCGCAAAGTGTTAAGCCATGGGATATGAGAGATTTTTTTTTCTTTATTGCTCTGAGATGCTGGAGTACCCTCAACTTCAGTTTGTTAATGGTACTCACAAAATATTGCTTTTTGCACAGACACTCCGATATGTACACCACGTATTTGGATTCACATGTAATGGGATCAGTGATATACTCTGTTTTCCCATTTTGAAGTTGTAGAGAATGAGTGTTTTGACCATGTTTGCATGCCCTGCATTTTGAACACTTCCAAAATCCAGGAGTATTTAGCCATGTTGGTCTTTTCAGTTCTCTGATCTCCAAGTGACTATGGGACAGCAGGTCACCTAAGGAGGCAGTTTCCCTATACGTGATATTAGGAATAGGCGGTAATAACTTTCGCTTCAAGGTTTCATTGAGTAATAGAATATTCCAGTCTTTCTGATGACATTCTTAAGAATCTTACTTTCAACATGGAACGTCCATGATCAGGCGTGTTACATCATCTTCATCTTGTTCTTCCATCGTGTCTAGTAATTCTGATCTTTATTTGAGTTTAACCTTAGGTCTTGCCATTTGTACAACCCCAAGAGGGTAACCCCACTCCAGGAATCGTGTACTCATCTAGTCAAGATTCTGTTTGATGCCTGACAATTCTGAACAATTTCTCTTAGCCCGAAGCATTTCTCCGTAAGGTATACTCCATTTAAATGTTTTTGTTGTCCACTATTGGCGTGGAGTATACTATTACAGGCAGTTGGTTGTCGATGCATCTTCGTGCATATTTTGTGATTTTTGATGAATACTTCCACGTCTAAGAATTGTACTTGGTGTCTACTATCTGTTGATGTGAAAGATAAGTTGTAATCATTATTGTTCAATGTTTGGATGAAGGTCTTAAGTTCTGATGTTTCTCCTTCCGAAACTATAAAGAAATCATCAATAAAGCTTGTCCAGATTTTAAAATTGGGCCTGTATATTCCATTCAGTATGTCAGTTTCCCAAACTGCCATCCGTAGATTTGCGTATGTGGGCGCAAAAGAAGTTCCCATAGCTGTACCTTGCTTTTGGAGAACTAGTTCTCCTTTAAAGAGGAAGATGTTGTGTGTCAGGCAATAACTTAACATTTTGATCAGCATTTTAGAGTGTTCTAGATAGCTCAGTGATCTAGTTTTTAAGAATTGTCTGACAACCTTTAGTCCATCTTAATGCATGATCGATGTGTACAGAGATGTCACATCTAGGGTGACCATGGTTGATTGATCATTCCATTGCGAGTCCTGAATCTTTTTTAGGAAATCGGTTGTGTCTCTCAGATACAAAGATGAAGATGTTACATAATCCATTAGGAATATATCTATGTAGCGAGATGTTTTTTAGAGGAGGGATCCTATTGAGCTCACTATGGTTCCCCCTGGTGGGTTGATGATTGACTTATGTACCTTTGGTAGAAAGAATATAGTTGCCAGCAGGGGGTGGTCAACCTTAAGGTACATATATTCTTCAAAGTCATTCAGTCCCCTGTCTTTCCATGTCTGTAGTTTCATATGGTATTCTACAGTCCAGAGGTCCATTGAATTATTTTTCAATGTTTCATAATGATCTTTGTTTTCTAGCTGTCGTTTTGCTTCATTAATGTATTGTTCCAGATCTTGCACAACAATATTACCAGCCTTATCTGAGGCTTGTATAATGATTACAGAATCATCTCTCAATTCTTTAATGGCTTATTGTTTTCCTGGTGTTAAGTTCCAAGATCTGTATTTGTTCTTTTTGAGTATTGTTAATTTATTTACCTCCTCCACCACAATTTCATGAAAAAGGTCTACTTTATTTCCAGGTGGGAGTTGCGGACAGAATTTTGATTGAGATTTCAATGCACTTTCCCCACCCGTCCATGTTGCAATGCCCTCATCGTGGCATAATTTTATGTCATCATTTATTTGTGAGCTCACGGTTGTGTTGGTGTCATCGGTGGTAGACCCAAGCATTCTCAACGTTTTCAAGGTTGTAAGATCTGATTGGTTCAGTGGAGATATGGCAATATATGCTTGGTTGTACAGATCAATCCAGAAGTTTAGAAGATCCATGTTGAAATTCAGGCAGAATGTGAGTCCTTTATTTAAAAGTTTATTTGATCAGGGCTTATGATCTTTTTAGAGATGTTAATTACAAGATATTTTGGTTTTGATTTTTTCATCAATTTAGCTTTTTCTTTTCTCCTCCTCTTTTGGGCTTTTCCCCACTTTCTGCTTCTTCAAGGTGGGTTTTGCTTTGTCCCCTTCCCCACGTTGTTCCTCTTCCCCTTGCTTGTTGTCGCGTCACCATCTGCGCAAGCCTCATTTCCCCGCAAAAATCCAGTTTGAATGTGCTCGCTTCTTCATCTGCTTAGCTGAGATCTGAGCTATCCATCGTGCCTGTGATGTCATAGCCCATGCATTTGTCCATCGCAGCTCTGTTCCTTAGTGAGTCATATTTCCTGGCGAATGTGTAAAGTCGGCCATTTGCGTGATGAATTCGGTCACAATTGAATTTGTTGGCCTTCCTCTTCTCTACGTCTGCTTCATGTTTATTGATTTTTTCTCCATTGTTTCAAGTAACTCTTTCTTTTCTCCATTATCCTGAACTTTACCCAATTCCTCTTCCAACTGTTTGATCTTAAGAAGTATGACCTCAAGTTTCCTTTCTGCATGAATGCTCAGTGTGCATTTGCCACTGTTAGATTAAATCAAGATCCAGATCGTTTAATGTTGGCATTTTTTAGAATCCTTAAGCCCCTCTGCACCCTCTTAAATTCTATATATTTCTCTAAGGTTGTTTTGTCCCACCATTTATTGACCTCAACAATTCTGGATTGTTGTAATTCTCTGACAGCAGTCTGGACAGTTCTTTGCTTCCCTTCTGTTTGAGTATTTTTCTGATTGGAGTTCTCACTGATTGTCAAATTATCATCTACCAGTTCATTCGCTCTTTGCACTCTGTTCTTGCTTCTTTCTGCCATGATTAGTTATCTTTTATTATACGATCTTTACGAGTGTTCAATTTAGTGAATCTTAGGCTTTGCACTGGTTGTACTGTTTTTTTAAATATATTGTTTTGATGTTTTTCGATTCGCTCCTTAATATACTTGTTGTATTAAAGCAAAATATTCCAGACAGATGCCACTTGATAGAAGCGGGATTTCCCGTTTCACATTTCCGGTACGGAACGGATCAGGGACTTGATCTGAGGAGCCCACTGCAATCTTCCTAATGCGGCTGTAAACAATGGCGGTTTTTGGCCGAGTGAGTGTTGACAGTGAGGCGGGTCTTCCGTGCTTAGTGAACAACACAGTCTGCTGTCACTCACATTGCCTCCCCCCCATCTCCCGTACTCACCACCAAGTTTTCACTGGTTTCCTCTCCGTCCCAGTGTCTTGTGTCGGCCGCCTAGCGGCATTTTCCTTTTTCTTTCTTTTCCTAGTGGCAGAGACGTCGGCTTGAAGATTTCCGTCACCCAAGGGCTGAATAAACAGAACACAGCTGCTACACCTCAGTCTGGCGTGCTCAGCATTGCAGTCCAGCCACTGCACCAATATCCTCAATAAAAGTCGCAACTCCACATAGCAAGAGTTCCACAGCACCACGGAGCAGGAATCCACAAGTTAATTATCAAAAAAGTGTTTTTATTGGTACACCATTGTGCAAAGCATGGTCGGTATTCTGTCACATCCACATTCTTTTTGTTTTATTATTTTCAAGAAAAAGTATGTTAATAGTTGGCTGTTGCCTGAGTGGTGTTCTGCAAAGTATTTAGCCATGGGATATGAGAGATCTTTGTTCTTTATGGCTCTGAAATGCTGAAGTACCCTCAGCTTCAGTTTGTTAATGGCACTCCCAACATATTGCTTTTTGCATGGGCACTCATATATATATATATATAATATATATATATATATATATATATATATATATATATATATATATATATATATATATATATAGATAGATAGATAGATAGATAGATAGATAGATAGATAGATAGATAGATAGATAGATAGATATATATATATATATACATATATATATATATAGATAGATATATATATATATATCACACAGTTACCAGATCCCAAAGTGAAGTGGACCGCATGGAAGCTTCATCTTGAAAACATTCAATTTATTGCAGCTTGCTCGTGACTCACAGCATGACAGCAGTCTCTGATAATAGTCTTGCCAAACGCGTTTCGGGAGTTCCATCTCCCTTCTTCGGTGGCTCGTGATAAATGCAAAGGAACTTGCTGATTCTTAAAGTTTTAAGTTCAACGCCTGCCCCTGGGCGGGGGCGGGGCCGAAGCAACGGCCTTCTGGGCGTTGTAGTGTCAATTGTGTTTCCCTAGTGGGTAAGCAAGTTCGTTCGCCAGTAATCCAAAGTGTTTCCTCAGTGGGTTGAGAAAGCAACCAGCTCCTTTGTCACGCAGCTTTGTAGGTGCAATAAGATGTTTGTGTGAGCGTTTACTGGAATGGCGCTCACACAGCTTCTCTCCTAGCGTAATACACCCGGTGGTGTTGCTGGTTCGTAATAGTATACGTGGGTCCTCTTCGCGACCGGGATGGCCGCTAAACATCACACAGTTACCAGATCCCAAAGTGAAGTGGACCGCATGGAAGCTTCATCTTGAAAACATTCAATTTATTGCAGCTTGCTCGTGACTCACAGCATGACAGCAGTCTCTGATAATAGTCTTGCCAAACGCGTTTCGGGAGTTCCATCTCCCTTCTTCGGTGGCTCGTGATAAATGCAAAGGAACTTGCTGATTCTTAAAGTTTTAAGTTCAACGCCTGCCCCTGGGCGGGGGCGGGGCCGAAGCAACGGCCTTCTGGGCGTTGTAGTGTCAATTGTGTTTCCCTAGTGGGTAAGCAAGTTCGTTCGCCAGTAATCCAAAGTGTTTCCTCAGTGGGTTGAGAAAGCAACCAGCTCCTTTGTCACGCAGCTTTGTAGGTGCAATAAGATGTTTGTGTGAGCGTTTACTGGAATGGCGCTCACACAGCTTCTCTCCTAGCGTAATACACCCGGTGGTGTTGCTGGTTCGTAATAGTATACGTGGGTCCTCTTCGCGACCGGGATGGCCGCTAAACATCACACAGTTACCAGATCCCAAAGTGAAGTGGACCGCATGGAAGCTTCATCTTGAAAACATTCAATTTATTGCAGCTTGCTCGTGACTCACAGCATGACAGCAGTCTCTGATAATAGTCTTGCCAAACGCGTTTCGGGAGTTCCATCTCCCTTCTTCGGTGGCTCGTGATAAATGCAAAGGAACTTGCTGATTCTTAAAGTTTTAAGTTCAACGCCTGCCCCTAGGCGGGGGCGGGGCCGAAGCAACGGCCTTCTGGGCGTTGTAGTGTCAATTGTGTTTCCCTAGTGGGTAAGCAAGTTCGTTCGCCAGTAATCCAAAGTGTTTCCTCAGTGGGTTGAGAAAGCAACCAGCTCCTTTGTCACGCAGCTTTGTAGGTGCAATAAGATGTTTGTGTGAGCAAAATTACTGGCGAACGAACTTGCTTACCCACTAGGGAAACACAATTGACACTACAACGCCCAGAAGGCCGTTGCTTCGGCCCCGCCCCCGCCCAGGGGCAGGCGTTGAACTTAAAACTTTAAGAATCAGCAAGTTCCTTTGCATTTATCACGAGCCACCGAAGAAGGGAGATGGAACTCCCGAAACGCGTTTGGCAAGACTATTATCAGAGACTGCTGTCATGCTGTGAGTCACGAGCAAGCTGCAATAAATTGAATGTTTTCAAGATGAAGCTTCCATGCGGTCCACTTCACTTTGGGATCTGGTAACTGTGTGAGGTTTAGCGGCCATCCCGGTCGCGAAGAGGACCCACGTATACTATTACGAACCAGCAACACCACCGGGTGTATTACGCTAGGAGAGAAGCTGTGTGAGCGCCATTCCAGTAAACGCTCACACAAACATCTCATTGCACCTACAAAGCTGCGTGACAAAGGAGCTGGTTGCTTTCTCAACCCACTGAGGAAACACTTTGGATTACTGGCGAACGAACTTGCTTACCCACTAGGGAAACACAATTGACACTACAACGCCCAGAAGGCCGTTGCTTCGGCCCCGCCCCCGCCCAGGGGCAGTCGTTGAACTTAAAACTTTAAGAATCAGCAAGTTCCTTTGCATTTATCACGAGCCACCGAAGAAGGGAGATGGAACTCCCGAAACGCGTTTGGCAAGACTATTATCAGAGACTGCTGTCATGCTGTGAGTCACGAGCAAGCTGCAATAAATTGAATGTTTTCAAGATGAAGCTTCCATGCGGTCCACTTCACTTTGGGATCTGGTAACTGTGTGATATATATATATATATATACATATTGCTTTTTGCATGGGCACTCATATATATATATATATATATATATATATATATATATATATATATATATATATATATATATATATATATATATATATATATATATATATATATATATATATATATATATATATATATATATATATATATATGACTTGATCACACATATTATTACCTACTGGCGGTCGCCAGTAGGTAGTTATAGTTAGGATAATTTTCAATGTTAAATCTCAACATTCTATTTTGAATAACTTTGGCGCCGGTTGACGAATCTGCCTGAAATTTTCAGGAAAATGGTCTCATGGCGGTCCGGTCCTTCCCTGAAAGTTTGGGGGGGATTCGTCAAGCGGGGGCCGAGATAAAAGGGGGGTCCCAAAACGCGTTTTCCCCATGTTAATTTCCATAGGGCGGTCGATTTCACTTTTAGCCCGAACGGCTGAATGGATTTCCACCAAACTTGGCAAAATTGTAGGGACTGGTAGCCCGATGTGCCTTTGCTATGTCTCAAGATATGTGCTCCAGTGGATTTTGAGTAATTAAGGTTCAAAAAAATATATATATCTATAGCAGCGCTCCGGTAAGCGCACCGGTACGCGCACCGGGCGCGTCACGCGACTTGCGCGGAGAAAGCTGATTGGCTCTGGGGTGTCTGTAAACATTCTAAACAGTCCGGAGCGGCCGCCATCTTGTGTCTCGGTAGGATCGAGACACAAGAGGTGGCCAAAACAAAGGGGGAAATGACCATAAGGGGGCAGAGTAGACCCCCCTTGACCCCCTAGGTTTGATGTGGGGGCCATAAAAGGGCCCCACGGGGCAAAAAAAAAATAAAAAAAAATTTTGATTTTCGCGGGGTGAGCGCCCGGTACGCGCACCGGGCGCGTCACGCGACTTGCGCGGAGAAAGCTGATTGGCTCTGGGGGGTCTGTAAACATTCTAAACAGTCCGGAGCGGCCGCCATCTTGTGTCTCGGTAGGATCGAGACACAAGAGGTGGCCAAAACAAAGGGGGAAATGACCATAAGGGGGCAGAGTAGACCCCCCTTGACCCCCTAGGTTTGATGTGGGGGCCATAAAAGGGCCCCACGGGGCAAAAAAAAAATAAATTTTTTTTTTGATTTTCGCGGGGTGAGCGCCCGGTACGCGCACCGGTAAGCGTACCGGGGAGTGTACCATGGGGAAAAAGAATGACAGTTTTAAAAGTAGCTGATTAGAAAAAAAAATGTTTAGTTGTTTTTTTTATATATACACATACATATATATAAATGCATATGCACATATATATATGCATATATGTCTATATGTGTGCGTGTAGAGAGAGGTAGAGAGGTAGAGGTGTAGAGGTAGAGAGGTAGAGAGGTAGAGAGTAGAGAGTGAGTAATAGAGAGTAGAGAGTGAGTAGTAGAGAGTAGTAGAGAGCAGTAGAGAGAGTAGCAGAGTGAGTAGTAGAGAGTAGTAGAGTGAATAGTAGAGTGAGTAGTAGAGAGTAGTAGAGAGTGAGTAGTAGAGACTGAGTAGTAGAGAGTAGTAGAGAGTAAGTAGTAGAGTGAGTAGTAGAGAGCAGTAGAGAGTGAGTAGTAGAGAGTGGGAGAGAGTAAGTAGTAGAGAGTAGTGGAGAATATTCCAAAGTTTGGCACAGCACCACTTTCACAATGAGTCCAATCAAATCATATCACTTAGAGTACTTATTGAAGCGCTGAATCTTGGTGTATATTCAAATGCTTTTATTTTCCTTAAGTTTATGTACCACAGCCAGCCGAAACGTTTCGTTCTGTACAACAGAACTTCTTCAGGGCGTTCTTATTTCCTTCAAGTTATGTCGGTATCCCGTTGTCATATAACTAGATATTTCTTCCAAATGTTAGACGAGACATAAGTATATTCTTATTAAAAGTGACTAGGTATCAATTTTACCCACACAATTCGGGCAGACTTGAGTAATTTATAGCATCCTCAAAGTCAGTCTTTCAAAAATTCCAAAGTATAGGACATGATAATCCAAATCCAAAAGTTTCTCAAGAAAAGTCATTTACAATCGTTCGGAATATCGGTGTTTGGGCAGATATGATCCAGGGACCCCCAGTATGCAAGGGGAATTAGTCCCCCCTCTGCAAAGGCGCCAGTGGCCTGCATTGCAGAGAGGTGTAACAAGGGTGTGGCCTCATTACACTTCTCTGCAATGCAGCTCCCTCGTGCATACTGGAGGCTCCTGGTGGACTAGTTGACCCCAGGGACCCCCAGAATGCAAGGGGAATTAGTTCCCCCTCTGCAAACGCGGCAGTGGGCTGCGTTGCAGAGAGGTGTAACAAGGGGCATAGTCTCATTACACCTCTGCAATGCAGCCCCAGGCGCATACTGGAGGTTCCAGGTGGGCTAATAGGCCCCCAGGGGCCCCCAGTATGCAAGGGGAATTAGTTTCCCCTCTTCAAACATGCACGGGGGCTGCGTTGCAGAGAGGTGTAAAAAGGGTTGTGGCTTCATTACACCTCTCTGCAATGCAGTCCCCTGGCGCATACTGGAGATTCCTGGTGGGCTTTCAGGTCTTATATAGTTAGGAGTTAGCATTAAAAAAACCTTTGAAATTCACTGAAAAAACCACAGGTTTCACACCAGTTATAGTTAGGAATTAGCATTTAAAAAACCTTTGAAATTCACTGAAAAAACCATAGGTTTCACACCAGTTATAGTTAGGAATTAGCATTTAAAAAACCTATTAAATTCACTGACAAAACCAGTTATAGTTAGCTGGAAATTTTACTGATATAAAACCAATGAAATTCCACGTTATAGTTAGTTGGACTCACTATAACTTGCGCGTGCAATGCACTGCTGATGACGTCACATATTACATCACTCATGACATGGTCAGTGACATCACTCATGACATCACTGATGACACCATCCTTGTGACATAGTGACAGACCTCCTTTCACTGTAATGTAACCCTTGAAACACATATTCAAAAATAGAAACTGAAATTTAAAAAAAAATGGAGATACCCATATCAGTTACAACAAGCAATTCAGTAATTCCACCATCTATATGCACATCCAGTCATTCACCAACAGTTCTATATAGTCACTCATACATATACTCACTTATCATATGAAGTGATACACCTATACATCCTGTTACACACCGACAGTCATCCAAAAGTTACTCACACACATACTCACACGTGCAAATAAACTATTGAACATCCATTTATTTGAATATAGAGTTATACACACACTTCCACCTTACTTGTATTGAAAAATACACATATTTATTCTCTTAAACAATCACTTATAGAAACACATACTTATTTAAACAGGAACTCTTACAATCTCTTACTCTCACATATACTCACTTATATACATCAATATTCACATATACTAGATTAAAACATATGTAGTTACTGATAAAGACACTAGTGAGACAGTCATTCACTCACTAACATACACATATACACACTCATCCATCTATACAGTCCTGCACATATGCTGTCTTCAAAACACATACAAACAGCGAGTCAGTCACTCATGCATCTATGTGCTAAGTAATACCCCCACCAAACCATATAGACACTCATACTGATACTAAGAGAAACATCTAATAACCCATATACATACGCATGTAGCTACTTACCAACACATGTAGCCACTTATAAACAAAGTGAAACAATAATATATATATTTAAATATTTAAACATTACTCACTAATATTTATTTTTCAGAAAGACACATATTCACTGGATGGTGTCATCAGTGATGTCATGAGTGATGTCACTGACCATGTCATGAGTGATGTAATATGTGACGTCATCAGCAGTGCATTGCACGCGCAAGTTATAGTGAGTCCAACTAACTATAACGTGGAATTTCATTGGTTTTATATCAGTAAAATTTCCAGCTAACTATAACTGGTTTTGTCAGTGAATTTAATAGGTTTTTTAAATGCTAATTCCTAACTATAACTGGTGTGAAACCTATGGTTTTTTCAGTGAATATATATATATATATATATATATATATATATATATATATATATATATACATATATATATGGATATAGATATATATATATATATATATATATATATATATATATATATATATATATATATATATATATATATAGATATAGATATAGATATATTTACATATATATATATATATATATATATATATATATGTATATATATATATATATGTATATATATATATATATATATATATATATATATATATATATATATATATATATATATATATATATATATATATATATATATATATATATATATATATATATATATATAATATGTGTGATCAAGTCCCCTGTGAGGGACGAAACGCGTCATGGCTGCTGCTGCACCGCGAAAGGAATACCAATAAAATCTTGCAGCTGATCAAGCCTCTGTGGTCCGCGCTCTTTCTTTCACAAAAGAAGTGAAGTTTGAAAGTCTTCCTTTGGCGGGAAAACGTGTCACTCCAAGTGCTGCGGCCCAAAACGAGAGGGAGTCCGTAGACCGCCGGAAAAAGAATTGCGCTAGCTTCAGATATCCAAAAGTTCCAATTTCCAGTCAACGCTGTCTAACAGGCAAAGCAACGGATACGGACCACAGGATTAGTGCTGATAAATTTATTTCTGTGCAAAAGTCGGCATGACACGTTTCGCACTGCAACGAGCGCTTGATCACATGACATGGTGAAGTAAGTGCATTGGTTTAAAGACAGTTGGACAGCTTTCGTATGTGATTGGCTTAGATAGCATATAACTTCAAATGACATGAAAGAAATACTGTTTTTAAAAAGTACAGACACATATGGCTGAGATACCCGCCACCCCCTCTCAACACAATCCCCAAAAGGAGGGAAACCGGAAACAGTTCTTAAAGTTTTTGGATGTGGGAGGGAGTGACCCTCCCGGCCGTATTTATTAAAACAAAAAATTAAAACATTAAACGTTTCATGTTATGTACAATTTCATGATCACATTGCGATGTTTGGCTAACCTTAACATATTCTCTAATACAGAGGTTCTCCTAGCCGAACTAGCATCCTACAAAAACATTCTCTAGAAACACTGAAATTGTACATCCTAACGTTTAAGGGCCAACGGCAAGGTCATAACCGGTGTCAAGATCCCTAACCAGACTTACCCCTCCCACTTGGGAGGGGCGACAGCACAGAGGCTTACCTCAAGTGCAACTACTAACAATTTCCCTTGACTTGACGGGGGCACTTAAGACTCGACGCCATTTAAAGGTCGTTCGAAGACTTGTGTGTGGTATCTAGAAGGTATCGTGGACCTCACCCCACCCCACACAACTTACCGCATCTGCCGTCGCAGATGACACTGGCCCCGGGAAATTCCCCAGGAGGGGGCTGTAACCCCTCCTACAAAGGAAGGGGCCTTGACCGCCTTTCCTTTACTTCCGGCGACCCGCCCTTAGACGGGACCGCCTCCCCATTGAGGGGCCAATGGCCACCTCTCCCGAGCGCTCCCATCCGTGTTGGGTGACGCCCACTCATAGGGATCTACCAATTAGTGCTCACCGATCATGACCTTACCGCCTACCAAAAATAAATACGACAATTCTTACTCAAACTTATGAAAACATTGGTCGCTACGACCGAAAGAACCTGCTTAAAATGCAACACTACATCAAATCATTTTAATCGTAACAACCTACACGATATTCACCATACTTTATTATGATCAACAACAAACTGATACTTTCACAGCCTGTAAACGAAATGGAAAAACATACTTATAAATTCACTCTATTGCACAACAACTTGCTGTCCTCAGGGGCTGGTGGGTGGGTCAAAATTGGCTCTTCGTTCTGTCCCGAGCTCACGTGTAGCGAGGAGGTGCAGCTTCGGAGCACAAGAACAAGAGGACGTCTTCTGGTCTTGCGTCTCTTTTTATCCGTCTTCAGGGCGGGCGAAAACCCGCCCCTGCCTGCCCCTAGGGCGGGGCTGGCTACGTCGGTGTCTAGGCCAGCCCACTCTAGGGCGGGAAAAAGCGCGCCCCGGCTACGCCGCTTCGGGCATACCAGCCGAGACGCGCCTCCCGCCCCAAAATGGCTTCCCGGGGGGATCGAGGCACTCCGCCATACGTTCGGGGGGACCGAGTGGTCGCCCCTTTCCATATGGCTGAGATACCCGCCACCCCCTCTCAACACAATCCCCAAAAGGAGGGAAACCGGAAACAGTTCTTAAAGTTTTTGGATGTGGGAGGGAGTGACCCTCCCGGCCGTATTTATTAAAACAAAAAATTAAAACATTAAACGTTTCATGTTATGTACAATTTCATGATCACATTGCGATGTTTGGCTAACCTTAACATATTCTCTAATACAGAGGTTCTCCTAGCCGAACTAGCATCCTACAAAAACATTCTCTAGAAACACTGAAATTGTACATCCTAACGTTTAAGGGCCAACGGCAAGGTCATAACCGGTGTCAAGATCCCTAACCAGACTTACCCCTCCCACTTGGGAGGGGCGACAGCACAGAGGCTTACCTCAAGTGCAACTACTAACAATTTCCCTTGACTTGACGGGGGCACTTAAGACTCGACGCCATTTAAAGGTCGTTCGAAGACTTGTGTGTGGTATCTAGAAGGTATCGTGGACCTCACCCCACCCCACACAACTTACCGCATCTGCCGTCGCAGATGACACTGGCCCCGGGAAATTCCCCAGGAGGGGGCTGTAACCCCTCCTACAAAGGAAGGGGCCTTGACCGCCTTTCCTTTACTTCCGGCGACCCGCCCTTAGACGGGACCGCCTCCCCATTGAGGGGCCAATGGCCACCTCTCCCGAGCGCTCCCATCCGTGTTGGGTGACGCCCACTCATAGGGATCTACCAATTAGTGCTCACCGATCATGACCTTACCGCCACAGGTCCGGATAGTTGACCGGCTATCCGGACCCCCCACAAAACTCCTACCTAAAGGTCATGTTTTAACGATTTTAACCAGGCTAAGAAGTCTCCTATGAGTAACTCATTCCCCACCCTTGACAAATGCACACCATCCCCCAGATACATACTGTCATCATTAATACAACTATGCGAGATCGAATGCAATGTCTTGGAACGGAACAACCTACTCACTTTGTTATTCAATTTTCTAACAGAATGATTCAAAGCAGGGATCGAGATAGCCCCCCGCCACACTTTTCGTGGGATCATATGAGACCACGCAATTATGCACCCCGGAACTCTCCTCGCTAACCAACTTACCGTGGAAAGCATAGCCTCCAGGAGAAGTCGTCTACCGGTGGTGACCAAATCATTGCCCCCCAAATGCACTATGACTATGGACGGCGGTGACCTCATCCGCTCTAACAAACCCTCAAAGAATGCCTGAAACTGGTCAATACAGAGACCGCCCCTTCCGTAGAAGGACACTCTGTACCCGTATTCCCCAGGTACGTGAATCATGTCACCTGCTTTGAATACGTCTGCGGCCCGTCTCACGTATGAGTGGCCCACGACCCACACCTCCTTCCTCACAGCCGGTGACGTGCGACCGCTGGCCTGGTGTTGGGTCGACTGCACAGTCCGCCCTGCCGCGTAGGCTTGCGCAACTGAAAACAAACAAAAGACAAGAAGCGTGAGTACATGATTACAGCTTCACAACATGTGCAATCGCACGTACCTCTTATAACAATTGGAGGACCAGCGCCCCACACGTTTCACTTGTTCTACATTAAGCCCCCTGGCTGTAGCTTCAGTGGCAGCCCCTATTCGAAAGGAATGGGTCCCAAATTCGCCCGGGTCCAAGCCCGCTGCGGCAATGGCAATTGCAAGCACCCGCTGAAACTGAAACCTCGTCAGCGGGGTGGCGTCTGCATGCCTTAACAATGTCCCCCCCCATGATGCCACCCTTCGTGCTAGGTAATCTTCTAAGCACTGTACCGGACACATGGATGACCCGGGGATCCTGCGAATGATCGTGCAGTCCCCCCTCCCATCTTGGTCGGTCTTGGACCTGAGAAAGGAGACAATCATCGCATCGCCCCTGATCTGAACATGTTCCCTGCACAAGCCCCCCGCCACATCCTGTTTGTTCCTTGCAACCAGCTCACTAACTCTCATAGCCCCGTGAAATGCTAGCGTAAATGCAGTCCGGAACAAACAGATCTCGAAAGGAGACGAGCATGTGTTAGGGAGTGAGGCCAGTAACTGGGACAACCTATCTAGACCTATCGGTCGTCTTACGTCTACTCTGCGACCCTCTAGGCGTTGCCACCCACGCAGCGCCTTTTGTACTGTAAAAGACGCTGTCGGGTCCTGGATGCCATGGGCCCTGGCAACAAAGGAAATGGCGGCACGATGCCTTTGGGCCGTAGCCACCGATTTCCCAGCCCTACGTAAGGACATCAGAAAAAGTACTACACACTCTTCCTGACCCCAAAGTCCCCCTCTCTCTGCCCCCAAAAAGGCTAAATAGGCCTGAAACGCCCCTTCATATGCCTTCCTTGTCCTGGGTGCTAGACTCTCTCCCACGAGGTGACGAAGTTCGGGGCACCGAGAGACCAGAGAGCTTCGGGGAAGGGTGCCGGCTCTGGGTCCGCTGAGGGAAGGAAACCCGAGAAAGCCTGCATGTGAAAACGAGACAGTGCATCAGCAGCCTGATTCATCACCCCTGGGACATGTTTTGCTCTGAATATCACGTTCAGTTGCATACACAGTAAGACAATTTCTTTGAGCAGCCTCAAAATCAATTTACAACGGGCTGCCTGACTATTGATGCATTCTACCACGGTCATATTGTCGGACCAGAACACGACAGAATGATCCCTGAACCCTTCTGGCCAGGTTCTCAGGGCCACCAGAATGGGAAATAGTTCAAGGAAAGCAATATTACTCGTCAGCCCCTTCTCGTGCCACCATAGGTAGAAGTGAGAAATGTGCAAAGAATACTGCTTTTTCAGGTAACAACAACGAGAAGAGAAAACAGGAGTCATAGAAAATAATCCGTCTCGCAGTCTAGTCTAGGAAATAGAGTATAGATAGACGTAAATATCTATATCTGTGTTCTCTTTTTAACTCAACAGATATCAAGTACCGCACGTCTGACATAGAAAAGGTGCATCTCTCCTAATATCTTTCTTGTACAGTCTTCCAAATAGGAGGAAAGTGGAAGGTCACTGCTAAATATTCTTCTCTCCATAGGTAAGATGTACTGTGAAGGATTTTAGAAACTAAGATAAAATTTAGATATATAATCAGTTAGCAGTTATCTAAACAGCCTACTAGATATTGACCACTAAAATGAGCAACTTTTTAGATACTAATAAGTAGACAAAAGATTTAGTGGAATAATCTCCTTCGAGACATTTAAAGATTATTCTGTCAATAAGAATTTACCCCCCTGTCCTTGCTGATTCGTATACAGTTAGTGCATAGTTTCTCTACACTGTGCAGTTTCCACGATTCTGTATTATCCCTTATATGCATCATACAAGCCTGGCTAAAAAACTGTATTTTATCTCATTTTATCGTTTCTCATCTTTTTGAACCAATGCCTGACATGTGTTTATTAGGAATAGCTTTTTTATAAAATTGTCAACAGACTGTTATAAATTGTTGTAAATTGTTGGTCAGCTTCGGTCAATCAAAAACAAAAGCTGTTGTATATGACTTAGAAAGCGTTGACCTTATATCTATCTAAAATTTGTTCCATTCTATCTAGAAAAAAGTGGCTGGATATTCTAAAGTCCTGATGAAGACAAAAGATTGTCGAAACGCGTTGACACAGCCCAAGTCTTACAAAATCTGAAGGAATAATCTTGAAATCAACTCTTATTATGTTCCCTTTTATGTTTTGATTTTAACAGTGTATCAGAATTGCCATTCAGAATTAATGTACTAATTTACTGATTATATTCATTATGTATACACAGTAACATTTTTTAGACCATTGACTATGCTATGTTTTAAAGGAAGAAATCGAGATTAAAATTATATTTTTTGATATCATAACAGTCTGTTGTACTAATTGTTTTTTACCATTTGTGTGTTTATCATGTTTTGCCCTTGAAAAATGTGTTGCGATTTAGCCAGTTTCTTGTAGCCTAAGTCTGCCTGGGTATATACTTTTTCAAAAACCACCTTTGTGCAGACCATTTTGTGCCGAAGATGGCGCCAAAGCCTAAGCTTCCTGCTGAATCTGTCCATAGCCCAAGCTCATCGGAGGACACGGCTGGCTTGTTCCAGACGACTCGGCCATTGAAGTCCGCCAAGAATGCTAACCAAATCCGCATGTCCTGGCGGACCTCAGCCGATAACCTTGTGCGATGATGACCCTCCTTTAGGCCAACCATCGCTTGGGCAATTGAGCGGGAAAAGGGGCGAGCCATTGGGATCACCCTCAAGGCAAAGTTCAACTTTCCCACTAATTGTTGCAACTGATGCAGTGTAACCTTAGATGCATTTAAACATACTTGGAGGGCTGCCCTGAATTTCAACACTTTGCTAGCTGGTAAACGGAAACACCCCTCCCTTGAGTCCAACTCGATCCCCAAAAACTCGAGGCAAGTCGTGGGACCCATAGTTTTTCCCGGTGCCAATGGCACGCCAAAATGACCCATCAACACACAGAATTCAGCTAAGGCCTGGGCACATTCGGGATTTCCGGCGGGGCCAAGGAACAAAAAATCGTCAAGGTAGTGCATTACATTTCGGAAACCCGTTTTCTTAGTAAACACCCATTGCAGGAAAGTACTGAATTGCTCAAAATAAGCACATGATATAGAGCATCCCATTGGCATACACCTATCCATGTAAAATGACCCCTGGAACCCGAATCCCAGAAGACGCTGATCGTCTGGGTGTACCGGGAGCAACCGGAACGCTGACTCGATATCTGATTTCGCCATCAACGTCCCGGGCCCCAGGCGATTCAAGATGGCTACTGCCTCATCAAACGATGCGTATCGCACCGAACAAACTTCTGGATCAATTGCGTCGTTCACCGAAAGACCATGTGGAGCAGACAGATTATGGATCAAACGGAACTCACCTGGGTCCTTCTTGGGGACCACCCCTAACGGAGAACAAACAAAATCCGGTACCGGGGGTACACTAAACGGGCCGGCGACCCGTCCCCGGCTAACCTCTTTCTGAATTTTCTCTTGCACTACAGATATATGTTGTAAAACGGAAAGTTGATTTTTGCACATCCCTACACCCTGAAAGTCCCCCACCGGGATGCGGAAACCATGTGTAAAACCGTTCCGCAGCACCCCAGCAGAAGTACGATCCGGGTATTCGCTGAGCCAGGGAATCATTGCCAAGGTATCAATCGGGGTTGTTAAAGGCGCCCCTCGGACTAGCTTAGACCTGTTTGGCGCCTCCTTTACCCCCATTCTCACTCGTTCTGGCTCTGCACGATGACTCAGGATGGGACGACCCACACGTACTACATTCGTGTTTGAATTTACACGATCCCGGAGGCCTGGTACATTTCCCTTTGTTGAAATTAAAGCAGAACCCCTTTCTCCCTGTATTACCTGCGGGCCTCGACTGATCGTCGGTGCTCGTACTTGGTCGAAAGGGCGTCCCCACATTTTGGCGGGAGTAATCAACAACATTGCTCCCAACCAATGGCATTTTTAACATTCCTGATTCTTTCATTTTATCCCATGTTACAGAATCGTAACAATCCCAAGTCAAACTCTTGTTATGTTCCTTTTCTTTCCTGAACAGATTGTCATAACAAAACCAATGGTTACCTTGATACGCTGTCGAGTAACCCATAATTCGTGATTGGTAAATGGGAAACTCAGGTAGCAACTCGGGCCTACGTTCCCCCAAAATCGATGTAAAAATACCCCACGCATTGCCCCAGTTGCCAATATTCTCATTTACCTTAAAGGCGGCCATTTTTGCGCGCCAAACACTCGGATGCATTAGGTCCTTCTGACTTTTAACATGCTCCACCTCATAATGATCAACAAGCAAGGAGAAAATATTCACGTACTCCCCCGCCCAGATCTTTTCCTTTATAGCTAAAGGCACATGTTGTCCCAATCTCTCTCTACGAGAGGGTGCTGACTCGTCCCTTGCAATCGGCAATAGCCGCTTACCTGAACCGGACGCAGCTTCTGCCGCTTGCGGCTTGTCTAATACCGCCAACGGCGCAGTCACTTTAGCTGCATCTCTCTTCTCACGAAGCCCTTTTATCAGCGCCTGTGCCTCGGCAGCCGTGGCGCCATCACTACTATCCCCCAATCATGCTGCTAGCTGTGCTGCCAGCTCGGGGGGCATGTCTTCCTTGGATGTCGGGGTGACGACAACGGGGATTGGATTCCCCTCCATCGGTACTGGGGTCGGCGCCTCGAGCGGGGCAGAGGGAACCGGGACGTCTCCACCGGCTGGAACCCTTCTCGGCCTCTTAGGTCTCCCTCCAGCCGGCGCAGGGCCCGAACCCTCCTCCCCGTCTTGCTCCGCCAACCGTTTCTTTATGTCGGACACCTCTTTGCAAAGGGCCCGCACCATCTGGTCGGTCGTCATTCTCTTTGCGCCTTTCTTGGGCATCTCTCCGACGAAGTATCTAGAAGACAAAGAAAAAGATCAAAACGCTCAAAATTGGCTCTTCGTTCTGTCCCGAGCTCACGTGTAGCGAGGAGGTGCAGCTTCGGAGCACAAGAACAAGAGGACGTCTTCTGGTCTTGCGTCTCTTTTTATCCGTCTTCAGGGCGGGCGAAAACCCGCCCCTGCCTGCCCCTAGGGCGGGGCTGGCTACGTCGGTGTCTAGGCCAGCCCACTCTAGGGCGGGAAAAAGCGCGCCCCGGCTACGCCGCTTCGGGCATACCAGCCGAGACGCGCCTCCCGCCCCAAAATGGCTTCCCGGGGGGATCGAGGCACTCCGCCATACGTTCGGGGGGACCGAGTGGTCGCCCCTTTCCATATTCTATAATGCTTCATCACATAAATGTCTTTGAAATGCTAAAATCAACCAACAAACCACATTAAAACTAATCATAAATATAAGTGCAAAGAGTGCAAAAGTGCATTAATTAAATATAGTGCAAAAATAGAATTAAAATAATTGCGAGCTTTATCCACAACAACCTGGTAAATGGGGATGGTGTGCTGTTGATCACTGTATAAGTACATCCAGGTTGATGTTGGGGGGGCACGTGGTGAAACAGATGTGTACGTGACAGAACAACATTAGAGCCCCAATGTTGTTTTTGCCCCGTATCTTGGTACAATAAATTTTTTCCAAACTTTATTAGAGGTTTTTCTAGAGAGCTAACAGTGGTCACAGAGATTTAAATACCATCAGAAATATAATAAAGGTATGTTACAGGGACCGATTTAGTCTTTTTTGGTTGATATTTCGGTTCAAATACCTGAGTAATAGTAAAGGGGGACCATCACGTTTGTTGATAATATATCATATTCGATTAGGCTGTCTAGGGAGAATTGTCTCACTCAATTTGCCAACGGTGTGTCATGAGGTGCTTAAATGCCTTGATGACAACACCAATTAACTGTTACACAATAGACTAGTTTTAAGCTAAAAGACTAACATTTGTTGAATAAATAATACATCAGCTTAAAAACTATTGCTATATAAAATTCTATTAAATATAACATTCATATATAAGAAAACATATTACTAGAATAAATAATCAATAAATATCATACACACATAATCAAACCCCTAGTAAAATTCATAGTATAAAAACCTGCCAGACCTATGTACCAATTTAAAAGAAGTAATCCCGTTTGTTTGGACTTAGATGTTATTAGAGGCAAGTAAATTAATCTTCAGTAACGTTGAGAACTGACGGTTGTTTGGTATTAAGTTCCAGAATATATCTGGTCTCCAAATGGCGAAGTTTCTCCTCTCTGTTGCCCCCCCGTCTGCTAGCAGGGACACAATCAATGACAAAATATCTGAGTTCACAGCTTTTAGATTCATGTTTTGATTTAAAATGTCTTGCCACAGGGTAGGTGTTGTCTTGGTTTGTTTATGGCTCGGAGATGTTGTAATATTCTTTTGTGCACTTGGAGCTTGGTGCTCCCTACAAAAAGTAGATTGCAGGGGCAATACAACACATAAACTGCATATTCAGTTTTGCATGTCAAAAGTCTGTGAATTTTGTGTTCCCTTTGATCAAATGGCGAGAAATACACACTTTTGTTTACCCCTTGTTGGCAAGCTTTACAAGATTTACAGGTAAAAAAGCTGGTATGTGTTTGAAGCCAGTTGGAAGATTCAATACGTTCTTAACTGGTTTCAACTAATTCGTCTTTCATTGACTGTCCTCTGCTGTATGTAATAGACGGTCTTTTAGGTAGTTTATGACCTATAACGGGATCACTTAAAATTAGACAACAATTTTTCTTAATGATGAATTCAATCTTTTTATGCTGATTACTGTATTGGACAATGATCCCAAACTCTGGTTTAGTTTCTGTAGTATTAGCATCCATAACTCTGTTGGTAGAGTCTGATCTCAAACCCAATAAATCTACTCTGTTTCTAAGCATAGATTTAGAGATGGCTGCATTGACAACTTTGTCAGAATAGCCTCTTTCCAAAAATCTCATTGTAGTGAACGCTTACAGATGACGGACACCACCACATTTATTTAAGTCTTAGTGAGTAGGAGGGACGTAGCGACCTCAGCCACAGCTACAGTCACAGGGTGACCGTCTCTGAACTCCCCGCGGCGCTCGCCTTGGAATGTTGGTCGTGGTGACATTCGGAGTGATGTCACCACGAGCAGTTCCATGATACGCGGTGCTACCGGGGAGATAGGGGAATGAGACAAGTGGGAGATACCACACACCCCCCTTCCTTACGGAACGAGAAATCAGAATTAAAACGTCAGAAAACAAAGTATAAGACAGGATGTTACATCATCACAAATTGCTCCAAATGTCTGGGCGGCCTGGTCACTCTCCAGCTTGTTCTGCCAACCGGGTGTGGGACCATCTCCTGTTCCCTGGGAGGGGGTTTCTTACTCCCCCTTGAATTGTTCTCACACCCTCCTTCCCAACAGGAATCCTGCCAAGGGGGGGCCATACTTCACAACCCTTCCCAGGTTCCAGATCTTCCCTTCCTGGGTCTTCACTGCATTCCTAAACAATATTACAATCTTAGTGGGCCTGCTGTATTCTGACCAACTTGCCCTGCTTGTGGGTGTTCTGATCTTAATGTCATCTCCTACTTTGAACCCAGACTCTTGAGTAGAGTGGAGTCTATCAAACCGTTCCTTCCTCTCCACCATGGCTTCTCTCTGTCTCACTAGCCCCTTCGATTCTTTGGAGTGGTCTGTCCATCCCTTGTGCCACCCTTTCCAGCCTGGCGATAGTTTAGGGTTGGGTATTCTTGCTCGGAGCAACTCAAAAGGGGTGATGCTCGTTGTCTGGTGCGGTGTAAACCTGTACGCTTCTAACCGTTTCCATACTTCTTCCTTCCAGTTCAGGCCGCTGGTCTTAGCCAACTGAATGCTCTCCTTGAGAGTTTTGTTAAAGCGCTCGACCATTCCATTGGTTTCAGGGTGGTACAAGGCACAACGTTTGTGTGTGATTCCCCGCTCTTCAAGGAAGTCTTTCATCTCTTTCGAGCACAGTTGCATTCCATTGTCCGTAAGTAGACTGCTGGGTAGCCCTTCTCTGATAAACAATTCTTGAAGGAACTCAATGACGGTCTTCGTTGTGATTTCGCTCACTATCTTCACTTCCGGCCATCTGGAGTACAGATCCATGAGCAGAAATTTATGAAATAAACTCTAAGTCAATTCTTAATTATACAAGACAAGTCTAACTCCATCCATAACTAAAACAGAGAAGTCTATTTTATTCTATAAGTATTACAGAGGGATAGTATATAACTATCTGAAAATGTTTTCCTAATTAGCTTACAGTACAGAACATACTTCAGTTTTTAAAATAACATCTTACCTTTCAAATAGAACTTCAAGTTATCAGTTGAAATGTACTTGATATGTACTTCAAGAAGTAGTAGTCAAAATGGCTGTGTTTCTCTCTCTTTCTTTATATATATTCAGGTACATAACCAATCAAATGTCATGATATAATAGTAGAAATTGAAAGTAACATTTTAATTGGTTGTCAATTCCAACACTTCAAATGTGTTTTGTGAAGTAATTTACCTCAGGGAATTTAGAGAGTTCTACATGCTAAATGGCTAAATGGAATTCCAACCAAATTTGTTAAAATGGTAGGGATTGGTATGTAGTATGAGCTAATGTTTAATTGGTGAAAGTGTCTCCAGTGGTTTTTCTGTAAATTACTTTCCCACCTTTTTTGAGCGAGTGCTTGTCAGTGCGTGTCCCGGTACGCGAACCTGCAACGTTACAGGAGTGCTCCATTTTGTGTTTTGGTAGAAATGAGATACAAGATGGAGGGTAAATAATGTTCAGAATGGGTAGAAGGGGGCACTTTAGATGTATCCTGACCCCCTATGTTTTCTGAGGGTTAGTGAAAAAAGGTACATTCGAAATTTAAAAAGAGTAATTAAAGTTAAGATAGCTCTGAAAAGAGCTTTTGGGTTCTGTGTAAGTTCTAGGTACTTATAAGTAGGTACCAATACACAGTCTTAAATTTTGTATGAAAACTCTGTTCCCCTCATCTGAGAAGTGCACGCCATCTTCTCTGTAGATATCTTGCATGTAATAACGCAAGTTATTGTTGTAGATCGAGCCCATTCCATGGTCTCTCATGTAAGCAGAAACAGACTTAATTACATGCTTTCTCGATTTCTCAATTTGTGGACAAAATTGATTGGACCACTTCCATTTCTGTCTTTGGCATATATTGGAATATACCAAGGCAGTTTGAGGAAAAAGTGTCATCAATTGCTCAAAGGTGTCCTTTAAGAGCATTTCCAGACCTACCCCAGTCAAAGTGCCCAAATCATTTCCTCCACAGTGCACTATTATGAGGTCAGGGTTTGGCAAATGCAAAAAGGTTTTCACCAATGGTATCAATTGGTGACATTTCAATCCTCTTCGGCCAATCCATTTGATTTCCACATTTTGTAAATTGAGGTTGTGTAAATTTCTAATATCATAATACCTGTGAGCCCAGTGGATGTAGCTATGTCCAAGAATCCAGACTGAAAACATGGCTAGAGGAGTTTTTGCTGCAGTCAGTTGAAGTGTGGGAATGAAATGGCAGTTGAAATAGTGAAGTTTGTAATGAAAAAAAACTGTGGAGTTTGAGTGCAAATGATTCATTAGTAGTGATTGGTGTATTTCCATTGCTGAAAACAGAAAGTTAGGGTGCATGGATGTGCTCTTTGAAAGATGTAATCTGAATGGTTAATTAAAAATGATGTTATGAAAGATTGCAGTGGATTAGCAGGTGTACTGAGAGTTCAGAGTTCATTTGAAACATTGTTGTGTGAACTTGTAAATATGAGAGGTCTGGCAGGTGGTAGTTCCTATGGAAAAAGGGCAGAAAGGGCAGAGGGGGGAAGGGTGTTGATTTGAAAAAAGTGAGGGAAGAGTTTTGATTGGCTGACATGAGAGATATGTGTGATGAATATCAGCATTTCAGTGCCTTTGTTGTTTCCAGCCTCCGGAGTGCATACCTTTTATTCTGCTAAAGAAAAATTGGTGTGTTTCTGAGACTGTTTTGAAATTCAAAAAGCATTTGTAAAGGTGAGTTATCGTTTCTATATTTTAGATAAAGACTAGTATGCTTTTTTGCGTAAATAAGAAAGCCAACTGTGTATTTAAAATGATGTTTTGAGTCAAGTGTTTGCATTATGCTTTCAAAGAAGATTTTGCATTCTTTTACCAATTGTAATTGCAGATAATGTAAAGAATTAGTACTGACAAGGTGTGGTTGTACATAAGAGCTGTGCTGTGTTTTCAAATTATGATCAGAAAATCGTTTTTAAGGAAAAGGAATGCTTTGAAAAATTATGAGAATTTATTTACTTGTGATGTGACTCCTGCAATGCGTCGTTTTTGCGGAACAGATGCATGATGCATCTGTGTTGTTATTGCCCCATGCTGCTCTACAGTGTACATGTAAAAAATGATGCATAAGTGTTGCACGGGCATTGTAAATACTCTCCTATGTGTGCTTAGCCATTTCAAGTCACTTCCCCCTGGTTCAAGGGCCTTGTAAATACGTCCCCATGTGTGTCTGGTCATTTGTAGTCACTTTCCCCGTGGTGCAAGGTCCTTGTAAATACGCCCCCATGTGTGCTTGAAAAATTTTGATTTTGATTGTTTGAGTTACATAGCTATGTTAAAAGTTATTGAAAAAAAGGTGCAAGGACCTTAAAAAAAACGTTTTCATGTGTATTAGGGCATTTTAAGTCAGTTCACCATGAATGTAGGTATATAATTGTTTTACATAAAAGGTTTAAAAACGTTTTTTGAAATCAATTAGGTTTCTTGATATGTACTGCTAGTGTTTCATAGGTTGTTTGTGGCATATTTACAAGGTCCTTGTAAATACGCTCCCATGTGTGCTTGGGTAATTTAAGTATTGATAGGGTGTGCTTCTACATAGGACGAAAATTACATCTGCATAATGAGATAAGTAAGCTTAAGAAATACAGGTGATGTGATTGTTAAATGTGCAAAAATATTTTCACGTTTTTCAATTATATCACTTGTGTTTCCTAACATTACGAATCACATTGTGCAGATGATATTTAGTCATGTTCAGGGAGATAGAGGAGGTCTCGCCTTTGTTCAAGAGTGCAGTGGACATGATTCACTTCTTTGGTAGGCCTGTACATGTCTTATCACCTCTGTACTCTTCAACAAGTCTAAATTTCATCTGCAACCCTGAGTAGGCCTCACCTCAAACAAACTTCTAGATAGTCCACACCTTATCGTGATCCTGAATCAATCATTTAAAGTGTTAGGGGCAGATTTATTATGGTTGTGCGCCTATTTTGTGCTGCTGTTGCATCACTTTTATAATGCAGTAGTGATTTACAAGATGCACCATGTTGCAAGATAGCAGCTGCGGGTCGTGGAGGGAGTTAGGGTGGGGCAGGGAGGCAGGGAGGGGGAGGGGCAGGGTGGTGGGACCTAAACACTGGCATATGTATTATTGCAGGTAAGTACACAATTTAATGTGCGTAAAGTTTCATGTGGGCTTTTTGTTACAGGGTGGGCAGTCATTTGCATGAAAGCCCTGTAATACTATCACTATCGCAGTAAAATTAAGAACATTTCACTGAATCATCTTTATAGCATTGCTGAATCAAATTCTTACTGGTATTGATTTACTGTTTGGTAATAGTGGTTAATAACATTTATTATATTTTACCACAGATTCAACTGCAGATTATTTAGAAATTAGACAATGCCGTCTAAGGATAGAATCCGAAAGGCTACGAAACGTCAAAGCCAGCAGATTACTAAATGCTTGCAGCAGTCCTCTACATTAAAATCACCTCAACGCACGAAGAAAGCTCCGGGTAAGAACGAAATAATTTCTTAGAAACATTTGTAGAAAGAAAAGTATAACTACAGAACAAGTTTTAGTCCAGAAAAAGAGAGCCAATTTAAATGGAAAGGAAAGGCCCGTCAATAAAGTTTCTGCTAGAGCAGGAGATAACTCTGTGCATGGCAGTAGAAGGGAAAATACATTCAGGGACATTCGTAGACGAATGTTCCGCAACAGGGTAATTGTCAATTTGCTAAAACAATTTAAGAAAGGCCAACAGAAAGTGGCATTTTATAAGAAAAAGAAAAATGTAGAGAAAATTATTGATCAGGCTTTCGAAATTAAGCGAACGTTATTTATTTTGGTAATTAATAGAATTAGGAAACTAAACAAGGTAATCTATGTTTTCAAATCAAATAGTAGATGGAAGAGAGAAGTTAATCGAAGTAATTTTTGTGAAGTTTTCTTAGGAGAATGGATGCATAGTTCAAATAGTGAGGCATTTTTTAATGAGGAGAGTTATTTTCAGGACAATGATTTGGTGCATGCAGTTGACAGCAGTGGTCGAGCATATGAGGTAAAAGATGGTCAACCAGTTGAAAAAGAAATACTTGTGTCTGCAGATGCAGAAGAGGTGTTAAGTGATGAGGTTTTAGGGAGACGTCCTAATGGACCAGTGTACACCTGGAAGTGTAGTTCTATTTGCAGTGTGCAACAGGATTCCATCAATTTGCTTTGTGATTTTATACGGACATTTAATAAGAAAAGTTTAAAACAAAAAATAAAGTTGTTGCAAGAATTAGATCCTTGCAGAGTGAGACAAGTGACAGGTTTGCATGGTCATTCACTGGCTTGTCTTTCTAGGAGAGTATGCCAGAGTGTTTTTCTTCATTTCAGGATGCTAGCAGTGCATCATAATAAAGTGAGGAAATTAGTTAGAATGTTGTATTATGCTAAGAGTCCAGCAATTATGCTTAAACAATTAAGCAGAGCTCTTTTGCATGGTTCTGAAGTAGATGTGAAGAATATTTGTCAAGAAATTGAGTTCTGTTACTTTGCTGGTAAAGAGAACAATGTTGATATTGAACCACTAGAAGAAGGTAATGTCGAAGACAGTGTACAGATTTTCAGTACACATAAGTTTCACAAGGAAATTTCCACGTTTATGGTGAAAACATGTGAGAGGCCTAATTTCACTTGTGTGTGTTGTCGACGGACTTATTATAAGAATTCGACTAAGTTAGTGAATTTATATGCAAAAAGTGATATGGAAAACAATAGTGAATGGAAGGATGTTGTCACATACTTGATGGTAGAAAATTGTTTTGATTTGGGAGCGGACCAACATATGTGTACTTATTGCTATAACAAATTAAACCAAAACCAGATGCCTGCTAGAGCAGTTTATAATAATCTGGAATTAGTTGACATTCCTTCTGAATTGAAGGATTTAAATACTTATGAATCTATTTTGATTCAAAGTGTCCATCCCTTTCAGGCTATTGTACGAATGGAGCCAAAGACAGGGAAGTTGCCTCCATCAGATTTACAGAGAGGATTAGAGGAAAGGGTTGTTTATTTGCCTTTGGATTTGAAGAAAAACATTAATACAATTGGAGTAGAGAAAGTGGAAGAGGAACCTCTGGTTATCATAGTTAATGGTGTTCTGACAAAGAGTAAGAAAATCTGGCAAGATTTAGTGGATGTTAGGAAAGTCAAAAAGGCAACATTGTATTTGATTAAAAAAATGAGTACTACAAGAATTTATATGTTGCAGAAGAGGAAGTAAGTGAAGAAGAGGACAGCGATTTGTGTCCTGGACAAATTGAGAAAGTAGAAGCCTCTAAAAAGGAAGAAATATATGAACATTATAGTGTTCATCCTTTGCATTCCAAGGAAGTCATGGGGAATGCTATTGAGTTGTTTCAAATGAAACAAGCCAAAGGGAGTCCCATTAGTGTTTGGGAGGAAAGTTTGGAAGCTCGATGTTTCCCACAGTTATTTCCCACAGGTCGAGGAGAACGATATGATGAGCGACCTGTTCAAATTCCTGCTTCAGAATACCGGACTTTACGATTGTATGCAGAAGATCATAGGTTTTGTCAATGCATTCCCTATTTATTTCATCTACTGTTTGAAAGTGATCTCTCTGGATTGTCTTATGCAGTGAACCACATATTGAAAAGTGGTGTACAAGTGCGAAATATCTCGGCAAGGGACTTTATGGATAAAGTCAATGTGCAAGACAGTATTTTGGATTCTCACCTGATTAATCTGATGGCATGTCAGCGTGGTACTAATGAGTATTGGTACCGTCGTCATGGTGACTTAAAATGTATGCTGAGGAACTTAGGAACTCCCACATGGTTCCTCACTCTCAGCTGTGCTGAGTATGGCTGGGAAGACTTACTTGAATTTCTACGAGAGGCAAATGGAAACATTGAAAATATCGAGTTCAAGACACCCGGAGAACTGTGCTCTTTGGATCCAGTGAATGTATGCAGGTACTTCAATCATAGATTTGAAGCTATGATATCTTTCATCATGAACAAGAAAAATCCACCTCTTGGAGAGGTGTTGGATTTCTTCTGGAGAAAGGAGTATCAAGCAAGAAGAGCTCCTCATATACATATGCTGCTATGGATCAAAGATGCACCCAAATTTGGAACAGATCCGGATGACTTAGTGATGAGTTTCATAGAACAGTATGCTACATGTGCTGTTCCAAAGACAAACGAAGACAAAAGTCTAAGAGAACAAGTTTTACGGTTTCAAAGTCATCGTTGTGGAAAGTACTGTCATCGTAAATTCAGAAACAAGGACAAGTATTACACCAAATGTCGTTTTGCATTTCCACGGTCGGTGATATCAAAAGAAAGAGTTAACAATTTGATGTCTTCGCTGCGACATAATGTGACGAGGAAATCACCCAAAAACACATACAATTTGAAAAGAAACGAAGAGTCCAAGTACATTAACGACTGCAACCCAGTGATTTTGTCCATGTGGAATGCTAACATGGATATACAGTTTGTGGCTGACAACTGTATGGCTGCGGCTCGGTATATGACGTCTTACATCACCAAAAAAGAAAAGACAGAACTGAAGGATATGTGGGAGGATATTTTTCATGAAAAGAGCCTCAGTAAGGAGTTGTACAGTTTCAGTCTGAAGATGTTGTCGCATCGAGAAATCGGAGCTTACGAATGTTCTGACCGGTTATCTTCAGCAAGTCTCTATGCCAAATCTATGAGTATCATTTGGGCGAGTCTTGGTCTTGCTGCAACGCGTAATCGAGTTCTGAAACCTGTATGGGAAATTGAGTATTTGGCGGAGAAGGAGCCAAACAGTACAGATATTTTGAAGACCAACATGTTGGATACATATTATCCAAATAGAAGCAGTCACCTGGAGAATGTTTGTCTGTATGATGTTCTACAAAATTACGTTTTCAAGAGGAACATCAATGAAGATATTGATAAAGGAGTGTATGCTGTAATTGGAAGTGAGGGATGTCTGGTCAAGAAAAGAAAATATCAATTGGTAAATCATCGAAAATTGGATTGCGAATCTCCAGAAAGAAAAGAGTTTTTCTATTTAGCTCTTTTGCAACTTTTCAAGCCTTGGCGTGCAGAAGAGGAACTGCTTGGGGATTTCCTCTGTTACGAAGACTCTTTCAATGCAGCCAAGGAGTCCATAGAATGTCCTGTTTTTCCAAAATATCTAGAAATGTTGAATGCAGAAATCGAGCAGGAAGCAACAATTGCAGCTGAGATTGCTAGATACAGTTCTCAGGACAGTCAGAGTTCTGTTTCATTGAGTCAGGATCCACTAGGAGGACCAGTTATCGAAAATGAAGCTGCTACAGCCATGATTGAAGTGGAAAGAGCCATGGCACATACTCAGGAGGATGCGGTTCACTTAGAAGATTTGGAAAGACAACTCAACGTTGAGCAGAGGAAAATATATGATGAAGTTACCAACCAAATTGAGCATGGATTAAGTCATGAGAAGAAAAAGTGCTCATGTACGTCGTTGAAGCCTGTCCGACTATACGTGAGTGGAGAAGCAGGAACTGGAAAAAGTTTCCTCATTAAAGCAATTTCATGTTATCTGCAGAAAAGGACTGAGTCATCGCTGTCTTGTGTTGTGACCGCTCCAACTGGACTGGCAGCTCATAACATTAAAGGGATTACTTTGCATCGGCTACTGATGCTGCCAGTGGAGCATGATAACAAATTACAATACCACAAGTTATCTGGGGATGCTTGTTGTGAAGTATCTAGAGTGTTGAAGAAGATGAAACGTCTTATCATTGACGAAGTAAGCATGGTTTCCAATGTCATGCTTGCCTTTGTGCATTTGAGAATGCAGGAAATTCTTAAAACAGAGTATGATGTGTTATTCGGTGGCAAACACATCATTGTTTTTGGTGATCTTCTGCAGCTGACACCAGTGAAAGGACAACCAGTGTTTAAACTGCTTACACATGAAGATACCAAGAAGTGCCTAGGGAGCATTGGCAACGTTAACATATGGTTAAACTTCAATTATGCTGAGATGCGTGAAAATATGCGTCAGGCGAAGGACGAAGATTACAAGAATATTCTACAAGATGTTAGAATCGGGAAAGTGACTGAGCGTGGGAAAGAAGCTTTACATGCACGATTACTGTCAAATCTGTACCCAGAAGAAGACGTTCTGCCAGAGGATATTTTTCAGAAAATTACTGAGAAGAAATCTGGAATATGTTTGATGCCAACTCTTGCAGAATGTTCCATCTTCAACAACAAAATGTTGAATTTAGAAAAACAAGAGATTGTGAAACTGGAAGCTATTGACAGAATAGAGCATATGGGAGCAACAATTATTTTGTCTGAGAATCTGAAATCTAAATTGGATTCATTAGAGAAGACTATATCTAAAACTGCGGGTTTTGAAAAGACTCTGAATGTGTGCTTAAATTGCCGTATCATTTTGAGAAGGAATTTACATGTTGAAAGAGGTCTGGTAAATGGATCAATGGGTAATGTTGTTGATTTTGAGAAATACAGAAGTAGAGATGGAATTGGATTTTTAAAAATTAAATTTGATGGCATTGAGGAAGTACAGCTAATTGGTCGTTGCACAGCTAGGTTTTTGCTTTTAAAAGACCTATATGTTCGCCGTAAGCAGTTTCCTGTTTGCTTGGCATATGCGGTGACAATTCATAAATCGCAAGGTTTAAGTGTAGACTAAGCCTGGGCGTAGTTCGCGTAGCCGCACTCCGCGAGCTACGCGAAGATGCACTTGCACTCCGCGAACTACGCATAGCTCCGCGAGCATGCGTAGTAGCTTGCTTGACCCGTTCGCGAGCCATTTTTCATCTTCGGGAGCGCCGTGGAACTCTGGAACCTGCTCGACACCACATCTCCAGACGTCGCCTTCCTCATGGAAACATGGATGAATGCCTCCTCAGCACCCGACATCGCCGTCGCCATCCCGGACGGATACAAGATCACCCGGAGAGACCGCGTCAACGAGACAGGAGGAGGCATCGCCATCGTCCACAAGAACACCATCCGCATCACGACCAACTCAGACGACACCCTCACAGCCGCTTAACATCTTCACTTCCAGATACACACCGACCCCAAGACCACACTCAGAGGCACCCTCATCTACAGACCCCCAGGACCTCGCACACAATTCAGCGAAGACATCGCAGACTTCATCAGCCCGCACGCCCTCGCCTCCGCTGACTACATCCTCCTAGGGGAACTCAACTTCCACCTGGAGAACAACAACGACAACACCACCACCACCCAGCTGGACAACCTCGCCAACCTCGGACTCATGCAACTGGTGAACACCCCCACCCACTACGCCGGACACACGCTTGACCCAGTCTTCTCTTCCAGCAAGTACATCTCCTGCAGCCACTCCACCGGACTCCACTGGACAGACCACAGCTGCGTCCACTTCAGCTTCAGAAAGACCACGACTCACCACCACCCGCAACAGGTTCCCCGCAGGAACTGGAACAAGATCACCACCGACCAGCTCACCACTTCACTGAGCCAGAACCCTCCCGCCAGCTCAACGGACCCCAACCAAGCAGCCAACAACCTCACACAGTGGATCACCAATTGCGCTCGCCCAACCAGCCTCGACCACTCGCAGTCCGGCTTCTGCGCCAACCACAGCACCGAGACCGCCCTCAACGCAGCCACTGACGACATCCGAGCCCTGCTCGACAACTAGGAAACAGCGGCCCTCATCCTCCTGGACCTCTCCGCAGCATTCGATACGGTCTGCCACCGCACCCTAGTGCAGCGCTTCAGCAACATCGGAATCCAAGAGAAGGCACTGGAGTGGATCATCTCGTTCCTCACCGGAAGAACCCAGAGAGTCCGCCTCCCCCCGTACAGATCCAAGGCCACCGAAGTCATATGCGGCGTACCACAAGGATCATCACTCAGCCCCACCCTCTTCAATGTCTACATGAGCCCCCTCGCAGCCATCGTACGCCAACACAACCTCAACATCATCTCCTACGCCGACGACACCCAGCTGATCCTCTCCCTCACCAACGACCCAGGAACCGCCAGAACCAACCTACACGAAGGGATGAAAGACGTAGTCGAGTGGATGAGGAACAGCCGCCTGAAACTGAACTCAGACAAGACGGAAGTCCTCATCCTTGGATCATCACCCTCTGCCTGGGACGACTCCTGGTGGCCACCTGCCCTGGGCAGCGCACCCAAACCAACAGACCACGCACGCAACCTGGGCTTCATCCTGGACTCCTCCCTCTCGATGACCAGACAAGTCAACGCCGTCTCATCATCATGCTTCAACATCCTACGCATGCTCCGAAAGATCTTCCGATGGCTCGCCACCAAAACCAGGAAGACGGTCACACAGGCACTCGTCACCAACCGACTGGACTACGGAAACACCCTCTATACCGGAACCACAGCCAAACTCCAGAAAAGACTCTAACACATCCAGAACGCCTCCGCACGACTCATCTTGGACATCCCCCGACACAGCCACATCTCCGGACACCTGAGAGACCTTCACTGGCTTCCCGTCAGCAAGAGAATCACGTTCCAACTCCTCACCCATGCACACAAGGCCCTCCACGACCTGGGCCCCAGGTACCTCAACAACCGCCTGACCTTCTACACTCCCACCCGCCAGCTACGATCGACCAGCCACGCCCTCGCCGCCCTGCCACGCATCCGAAGATCCACCATGGGAGGAAGATCCTTCTCCTACTTGGCAGCCAAGACTTGGAACTCCCTCCCCATCCACGTCCGCCTGGCCCAAGACCACCTCTGCTTCAGGAAGCAACTCAAGACATGGCTGTTCGAGCAGTAGCGGACCCCCCTCCCCCAAGCGCCTTGAGACCCTCTGGGTGAGTAGCGCGCTACAAATATCCTGATTGATTGATTGATTGATTGCCTGCATGCTCGGGATGTGTACCGCGCGAAGTTACCCATGAGGTTTGTCCCGCCCGCTCGCGTCCCCTTATTTCCGGTCACTACTAACGTGTTCGCGAGTTATTCTGTGCCAGATTGCAGTTTCTGCGTGTTCGGCAACTCGATCTTACCGACAAGCATCCTCGCGCACGCGAAAATGCTATTGAGTGTGCAAGAACTACGCTACGCAGCAGTTTGCGGAGTATTCGACAACTTTGCGTTCTCCGCGGAGCGCGGAGTTGCCGAAACTCCGCAAACTCCGCGAACGGAGCGTAGTTCTTCGCCCAGGGTTAGTGTAGACACTGTTTTAGTGAATATTGGCAGTTCTGTGTTCAAAGAGGGTATGGCTTATGTAGCATTGTCACGAGTCAGAACTTTATCGGGATTGTACTTGATTGACTGTGATGTCACAAACATTTGTGCGGATGTAGATTGTGTTAAGGAATTTATGACAAAAAACAACCTAGGCAACTAGTATTGGACACTGTATTATACATAAGGACAATTGGCTACACATTAGTGTAAAAGTACATGTTTTTATTATAAATTTGTTTTGGACATATAAGAAAACAATTGACATAAATAGAAAGAAGGGACAATGAACACAATTGGAATTATACAATATCAATAAAATTCATACATTTATAACATTTTGTGTAAACAAGGTTAAAAACAAATATTATAAGTGGTGGAATGAGTCTCTACGCGCGTTTCGGCGAACCAGTGCCTTCTTCTGGAGTTAGCCACACAAACTCTAAAAAGATATATATAAAAAGGCATTAATTATACACCATTCAATTAAAAGTTGAGAACACATAATCTCCTAAATTCTAATATGGTAGCCAATTTGTCCTACTTCTAATCAAGGATTACTTTCTTTTCATTTCCTTGCTTTATCTGAGGTATTATCATTTGGATAAGAAGTTCGGAATGACCGAAACACATGAATTGATTCTCTGTTTTTCAAGACTTGGATTTTTTTGAAAAACATGTGAACACTTATATAAAAACAGTTCAAGTATATGATATCCTCTTTGTATATATATATATATTTTAAGGTAGCGAAAACTATATTTAACTACTCTTATTAGAAATGATTTTCAAATGCTCTTTTTTCAAAGGCACTAGTTTTTAATGAATTTTCTGAAAATAGATAGACGTCTTGTAGATTAATGATACTTACAGTTAAAAAAAGGAAGAAAATACACCGAAGGTTGATAGATAATTGGTTTAATGCCAGGGTATTTTCTAAGTTGATGAAGGATTGTAGAACCTTTAAAGAGGAAGAGGTGGAATATGATATCTCTTTTGGTAAGTCTATACATTGTTGCTGGCCATTAATGATTACATATTTATCTGGCTCCTTTGTGGTTACCTGATTCGATGCAACTTTTCTATGTATTTCCCGCCAGCCGGAGACTCGTCATAAATTAATCATTCGCGATAATTTGGTATCATCTTCTTCTGTGTAACTGATTTGTCTATTCAGGAAGTAGAAAGAAAGGATAATAATATCCTTCATTTATTTGTTATATTTGGATTAAGCTTTTTGATGTTACTCTCTTTCATTTGTGTCACCTGTATATAGATTACCGGGTAGGTAACCTAAACATATTTACATTCTCTTTTGGTATTTTTATTGTATTATTCCCATAATTATTTTGCCTCATGTATCACTGGGAACCCACATTCGGGCTTCATACTTATAGTGATAGGGTATTTATAATGTTATCCTTGGTTTTTACACTGTAATTAATTCTTGTCTATCACCGGGGGAAGGCTGAATATTCTGTTTATTTTATTTATTTAGTTCAGTTTATTTACTGTTCAACTCGAAAATATTGGCAAGTACCCTGCTTACCTTAAGGTTTAAGAAAGACGTTCCAAAGTTTGTAAATAGCAAATATGGGGCGGCTTATTTAAAAGATCTCCCTGCCTGTAGGGTGTAACAAGAAAAAGAAAGAAAAGGGAGGGGGTATGAAACATATTAAGTATAGAACCTGAAACAGAGTTCTAGTTTCAACTATTTATTTAGGATACACAAAAACGAGGCGTCTTACCCAAGTTTGTTCGGCAGAGCTCTTTCTATTGATGGTTAAAAGATCTCCCTGTCTGTTAGAAAAGAATAATGACTGGTATAAGGAAAATATATGAAGATAAAATAAATGCAAAAAGAAGGCAGGGAAAGTAAAATTTAGTAGTAAGACTCTACTCTATTTATCGCATGCAGGGGCACTTCGTACCTGAAGATGTTCAGCAGGGCTCAAAATGTCCGGCGGCGGGACGTCGGGAACGGTGCGACTTGATCGTAGGTTCAGTGAGAGAAAGTGATTGACTTCCCTCCAGTTTAAATAGCGTAGGTAATTGGCTAAAACGCCATCACCTGTGAACTACCTCTTAGTGAAAAATAGAGATAAGACTACTCTTTTCAAAGGGTAACTGATTAGAGAACAGACGCGGAAAGCCGGTAGTGCTCTTTCAATTGTCTTGCGTTGACTCTACAGAAATAAAGAAAGGCAGACGCTGTCTCTATCTGTCTAACTGCAATTTAGATGTTTATCATTAGTGACAAAAAGGATTGTTTTTATTATAGACAGACGATCTATCTAAACATTGCGTGTTTACCGTGTACACGGTCTAAATATTTCTTATGGGGCAAGGTATTTAATTAACTCGCGAGTACATACAAACAGGACTAATTTTTTAAGGAAAAAGCATATAGGTCTGTATAAATCTTTTGATTAGTTTTAGCATGAAGTGAATAATTAAAAAAAGGGGAGGATCACTTTTAGTTATGTATCTTTTGGGTATGTTCATATAAAAAACATGCGGGTGGGGATAATGCTTCCTCTAGAAAATATATAGATCACCAGAGAGTGGGCAAGAGGCTAGGCTAAATTTTGATATTAATCCACATCAGTCTATTTAATTATAAGATTCGATTGTCTGTAAAGGTGAGGTATTTGTATAATTTTAACTGAAATTATTCTGGCCACATTAGTATTATATTCAAGCCTGAAGCGAAGATCTATATCTAGAGGGGGGTACAGTAGTGGTATGATGCTTATTCAATTCCCTATTAGATAGTTAGGTATTTAAGGTGCATTTGGCGGTGTATCTATTTTCTACTTTTCTTTTTATGGGGAAAGGAGTTTAGATATGTATGTCTAAGAGGTAGTTCACAGGTGATGGGGTTTTAGCCAATTACCTACGCTATTTAAACTGGAGGGAAGTCAATCACTTTCTCTCACTGAACCTACGATCAAGTCGCACCGTTCCCGACGTCCCGCCGCCGGACATTTTGAGCCCTGATGAACATCTTCAGGTACGAAGTGCCCCTGCGTGCGATAAATAGAGTAGAGTCTTACTACTAAATTTTACTTTCCCTGCCTTCTTTTTGCATTTATTTTATCTTCATATATTTTCCTTATACCAGTCATTATTCTTTTCTAACAGACAGGGAGATCTTTTAACCATCAATAGAAAGAGCTCTGCCGAACAAACTCGGGTAAGACGCCTCGTTATGTGTATCCTAAATAAATAGTTGAAACTAGAACTCTGTTTCAGGTTCTATACTTAATATGTTTCATACCCCCTCCCTTTTCTTTCTTTTTCTTATTACACCCTACAGGCAGGGAGATCTTTTAAATAAGCCGCCCCATATTTGCTATTTACAAACTTTGGAACGTCTTTCTTAAACCTTAAGGTAAGCTGGGTACTTGCCGATATTTTCGAGTTGAACAGTAAATAAACTGAACTAAATAAATAAAAATAAACAGAATATTCAGCCTTCCCCCGGTGATAGACAAGAATTAATTACAGTGTAAAAACCAAGGATAACATTATAAATACCCTATCACTATAAGTATGAAGCCCGAATGTGGGTTCCCAGTGATACATGAGGCAAAATAATTATGGGAATAATACAATAAAAATACCAAAAGAGAATGTAAATATGTTTAGGTTACCTACCCGGTAATCTATATACAGGTGACACAAATGAAAGAGAGTAACATCAAAAAGCTTAATCCAAATATAACAAATAAATGAAGGATATTATTATCCTTATGGCTGAGATACCCGCCACCCCCTCTCAACACAATCCCCAAGGATGGGAAACCGGAAACGGTTCTGAACTTTTGGAAGGCGGGAGGGAGTGACCCTCCCGGCCGTATTTATTAAAATATGAAACAAAATCAAAACATTAAAATAACAGTTTCATATTATGTACAATTTCATTTCCACATTACGATGTTTGGCTAACCTTAACAGATCTCTAATACAAAGGTTCTCCTAGCCGAACTAACATCCTACAAAACATTTGACTTGAAATTGTACATCCTAACGTTAAGGGCCAACGGCAAGGTCGTAACCGGTGTCAGATCCCTAAACCAGAAATACCCCCCCTCACTTGTGAGGGGAGCGACCGCACAGAGGCGTACCTCAAGTGCATCTACCAATTTCCCTTGGACTTGACGGGGGCCCCAATGAACTCGACGCCATTTAACGGTCGTCCGAGGACTCGTGTGAGGTGTCTAAAAGGTAGCGTAAACCCCCTCCCGAACCCCACACAACTTACCCCATCTGCCGTCGCAGATGTCCTGGCCCCGGGAAATTCCCCAGGAGGGCCCGTAGCCCCTCCTATCCAGGAAGGGGCCTTGACCACCTTTCCTTTCCTTCCGGCGGCCTATCCTTAGAAGGGACCGCCTCCCCGTTGAGGGGCCAATGGCCACCTCCCCCGAGCGCTGCCATCCGTAATGGGTGACGCCCCCCCATAGGGATCTTCCAATTACTGCTCACCGATCATGACCTTACCGCCCGACCAAAATAAATACGACAATTTACCTAAATTACTAAATTACAAAACAATCATAACTATTACAAGCATGATTACTGATCAACACTAGTGCAGAATTACTTTATTTGAAAAAACATACTGAAAATGATCATTCTTTATTGCAGTCTCCAAATATCACGACAATCATCACAACCTGTAAGAAAATAGAGTTACCACATCAAAACTTTATTCAAAACAACTGCTGTCCTCAGGGGCTGGTGGGTGGGTCAAAATTGGCTCTTCGTTCCGTCTCGAGCTCACGTGCAGCGGGGAGGTGCAACTTCAGAGCACAGGAACAAGAGGATGCCTTCTTGGCTTGTTGCTCCTTTTATCCGTCTTCGGGCGGGCGTAAACCCGCCCCCGCCTGCCTCCGAGGGCGTGGCCAGCCGCGTCAGTGTCTAGGACAACCCACTCCAGGGCGGGAAAAAGCGCGCCCCGGCTACGCCGCTTCGGGCATACCAGCCGAGACTCGCCTCCCGCCCAAGATGGCTTCCCGGGGGGATCGTGGTACTCCACCATACGTTCGGGGGGATCGAATGGTCGCCCCTTTCCATTCTTTCTACTTCCTGAATAGACAAATCAGTTACACAGAAGAAGATGATACCAAATTATCGCGAATGATTAATTAATGACGAGTCTCCGGCTGGCGGGAAATACATAGAAAAGTTGCATCGAATCAGGTAACCACAAAGGAGCCAGATAAATATGTAATCATTAATGGCCAGCAACAATGTATAGACTTACCAAAAGAGATGTCATATTCCACCTCTTCCTCTTTAAAGGTTCTACAATCCTTCATCAACTTAGAAAATACCCTGGCATTAAACCAATTATCTATCAACCTTCGGTGTATTTTCTTCCTTTTTTTAACTGTAAGTATCATTAATCTACAAGACGTCTATCTATTTTCAGAAAATTCATTAAAAACTAGTGCCTTTGAAAAAAGAGCATTTGAAAATCATTTCTAATAAGAGTAGTTAAATATAGTTTTCGCTACCTTAAAATATATATATATATATATACAAAGAGGATATCATATACTTGAACTGTTTTTATATAAGTGTTCACATGTTTTTCAATAAAATCCAAGTCTTGAAAAACAGAGAATCAATTCATGTGTTTCGGTCATTCCGAACTTCTTATCCAAATGATAATACCTCAGATAAAGCAAGGAAATGAAAAGAAAGTAATCCTTGATTAGAAGTAGGACAAATTGGCTACCATATTAGAATTTAGGAGATTATGTGTTCTCAACTTTTAATTGAATGGTGTATAATTAATGCCTTTTAATATATATCTTTTTAGAGTTTGTGTGGCTAACTCCAGAAGAAGGCGCTGGTTCGCCGAAACGCGCGTAGAGACTCATTCCGCCACTTATAATATTTGTTTTTAACCTTGTTTACACAAAATGTTATAAATGTATGAATTTTATTGATATTGTATAATTCCAATTGTGTTCATTGTCCCTTCTTTCTATTTATGTCAATTGTTTTCTTATATGTCCAAAACAAATTTATAATAAAAACATGTACTTTTACACTAATGTGTAGCCAATTGTCCTTATGTATAATACAGTGTCAAATACTAGTTGCCTAGGTTGTTTTTTGTCATAAATTCTGCTTTTCCTGACCTAGGAACCATTGTATCCATAACTTCAGGGGGTCCTTGTTGAATACACACCGATTGTGTTAAGGAATACAATAGGTTAAGAAGAGAGTATGCGCCACATTTGCCTCAATATCCTTTGGTTGAGAAACGTGTGGTAGGCCGGAAACTAAGAAATATCAGTAATAGTAGGGAGGTTGAAGCAAAAAGACCAAAAGTCGATGAACCAAAAATTGTAAGCAGGAATAAAATGAATTCTGTTGAAGATGTTGTTGGTTTTAAATTTGAAAATAGTTCTGGTGTCAACTGCTATGCTAATGTAGTTGTTAATGTTCTCTTTTTACTAGAGACTTTAAAAGAACAGATTGTGATCAATTTGGAACAAAGTTTATGCTGTTTGTTGAATTCTGTGTTAGAGAAATGTAGCGCTGATAGAACAAGAGTAGAAAGTGTGTCTGAAATTTGTTATCTGTTAGACGAATGTTCAGGTCAAACACAATTCTCTGAAAATATTCAGCAGGATTGTCAGGAGTTTTTAATGTATATGCTTCATGTATTGCAAGATGAAGGTGCAGATGTAGATTATCTGTTTGGCCTTTCTTATCTATGGCAGCATGATTGCGAGAACTGTAGGCTATCAAGTACTACTAGTGTAGACTCAGAAAGATTTATATATTTAACTGTGCCTGACAGTAAATCAGTATCCTTTAATAAGCTAGTAAAGGCAGCCGATCAAAACTTGGAGTGTAGCCAATGTAAGTCTGAAATGCTAATTTTAGGAAGTTATGGCCAGTATGTAATTTTAATGTTTCAACAATGTAGGCCTGATGGAACTAAATTGACAACTTTAATTAATAATTTTGTGGCTTCGCAGTTGTCAATATCAGGAAGAACTTTTGTAAGCACAGCAATTATATATCATGATGGTCCTTCAACTACTTCAGGACATTACACAGCTTATTTAAAATCTGGAAACGGCTGGTCATTCTGCAATGATTCTGTTTTAACTTTCAAAAAAAGATTGCCTTTCCACCTTCAAAATTCTTACCTGGTGTTCTCACAACCAAAATTTTGGGAAAGGAATCTTGGGATTTGTTCAGAGGAATTTCCAGAGGTTCTAATGGCTCCTACTATATATGGCCTTGTGGATAGTTGTAGTACAGAGCAAAAACTGTTTGTGTTTATAAGCTAAGTCAAGCAGCAGATCAAAATAAGGAGGAGAGGAAATGTAAGTCTGCAATGCTGTCCATATTATTTATGGAAACTTATGGGTGAAATGTCATTTTACAATTTCAACTACATAAACTGGATGAAAAAAAGTTGTCAAGTCAAATTAAAAATGTTTTGGCTACACAGTCATCAATTTCAGGAAGAACATTTGCAACTGCAGCTATTATATATTATGATGTTCCTTTGACAACATCAGGATATTACACAGCTTATTTGAAATATAAAAAAGGCTAGTCTTTCGGCAATGGTTATCATTTTAGTATGAAGCAATGTTGCCTTTTGACTTGTTTTCTGAAGTGAGAATTTTGGGTATGTAACTGGATTATAATGATTCGAGGTGTTGCTGTAATTTAGTGTGCTGTTTTAAATTGCTTTGTATGTCTAATTTTTCTTAAATCGATGGAGTTTATCTTTCAGAAAGTAGCGGGCCGAAAATAGTAACAGCACAACAGAGTATAAGCTGTTCATAGGACATCCTTTGACGTAATTTCTGATTACTTATTAGTTATATTATTTGGGTTTTTTAAACACAATCATTTTGATTGTGTTTTTTTTTCCCCGCTGTTATATGATGAATACCTTCAACTCACTGTTTTCAGTGAAATTTGATATATTCTGAGAACAGCAAAAATAAACCATTAAATATGTATAATTAATTTTGTACTTTGAATTGTAATTTATAATATGTATTCATCTTGTCTCATGCTCACTCTTTTTTTACTACCTTCTATTAATTTAAAATTTTTTGTTCTTTCTTACACAGATTAAAAGTATAAAAATGACAATTGGCAACGTTAATGACAATTATAAGGTAAGTGTTTAGTACTCTTTACGTTACATCTCTATCACATTTAACTTTTATTAGTTCCACTGCTTCATTTCTTTAACCCTTAGTTTCCTGCCTTTGCTACTTCCTTCATTTCTTTTTCTATTACTTATTTATACTACTCTTTTCACTCCTTTTCTCAGTCCCTCTTTCAACAGTAACTGTGTGTTACTCCCTCTATTTGTCTTTCTTTTCACATTACTCTCTGTTTACTTACTCGTCTTTTTTAAAAAAACATTTTTTTTTTAGTTCGCTTCCGGTTCGCGTACCGGCGCGCGAACCGGGAAGCGAATCAAAAGAAATAGAGGATGCTAGAGTGCTAAACATTCTAGCAATTTTTCTTAAAGGGAAGGTAGTTCTGAAAAGAACTTTTTTTAATTATTTTTGTTGTTTTATATTTTTTTTGTGTTTTTTTGGAGGGGAGAAACAAAAATGATTCATTACAAAGGGCTCAACAGGAGCAACAAAAAAAAAAGAAAATTTAGTTTCTGGGACGTTTTGAACATTGATGATGTTCATAAGCTCTATTGATTAGAGTAACACTCCTCTCTCCACATGAAATTAATTTGCCGCAAGTTAAACATGTCATTTTCATTTGTCCAAAGTTCTTCTGAAGATTTGGGACTGTTTCCCTTGCCTCTGATTCTGTCACTGCCACTTCATTGGTGGATGTACTGGCAGGTCGGGGGTTATCCACCAAATCTCGAATTTGGGCAGCACTATAATTAATCGGGTGCCACCTCTCCATATGACGATGCATGGTATAATTACCATAACTATATTTTTTTTCGGTTCCTCTGGAGAGTACATCGTGGCAGATGATGCAGGTAACGTACCTGGCATTTCTTTTTTTTTTATGTGGAGGAAATGAAAAAAATTGGCAAATAAAATTTTCTTTAATATGGGACCTCCTTGGCTGTTCTTTTAAAAACACCCTAGTCCCTTGCTTCTGTTCCTCGTCTTCCTCTTCTTCCTCCTCTTGTTGGAGGATGACCTGTGGAGTTGGTCCTCTCTTCCTTGGAGGAGGTGGTGGTGGTGGGGATCCACCAGCTGCAGCTACTACAGATGCCATGACTGAACAAGCAGAAACAGGTCTTTTTCTCATAAAAATGAAAGTCAGAGTGAGGAAAAAAGGTGGGACTTCCATCATTTGGGAAAAAAATGTTTTCTAAACCAATGAAAAGTGTTTATTTTATGTCATATGATCAAGCGTTCCATCATTAGGAAACTAAAAGTAAAATGAACCAATGAAAAGTTTTATTAACTAGACACATGACCTGTTATGCTTACGTTACGCGCTCCGTGCCGCGCCTCGGCTCGTTTCCGGGGCTCTGCGTTTCGCACCTTGGTTCGCGTTCCAGAACGCTTCCGGGTGCGCTAACGCGGCGTGTCGTAAGGCGCATTACGCAGTATCGCGATACATTGCGATTACGCGACGCGTCACGATGTGGCTTTCTAACGCGGTACTTGCACTAACGGAACGTTTACCGGTTCGCGTACCAGCAGCGAAACAATAAAAATAATTTAAAATATCATATAAATTAAATTTAAAAAATATAATACAAAAATATATAAAATATATTTTTGAATTAAAATAAGAATACATTTTGATATTTGCTATTAAAAAACCATTGAAATTCACTGAAAAAAACATAGGTTATAGACCATATATAGTTAGTGATTAGCATTTACAAAACCTTGAAAATTCACTGAAAAAACCATAGGTTGTAGACCATATATAGTTAGTGATTAGCATTTACAAAACCTTATTTTACTCGCACAAAACCATTGAAATTCGCATATATAGTTAGTTGCACTAACTATATATCGCGCACCCGCAATCCACTGCTGATGATGTCACATATTACATCATTCATGACATGGTCAGTGACATCACGGATGACATCACTGATGACAACATCCAGTGACTGTATGTTTCTGTAAAGTTAAAATATGTCTTACATATTGAAGAATGAATGGATGTATAAGTGTCTGGATGAAGGATTTAGTAGGTGCATGACTGACTGTATGAGTGAGTGATTAAATGTGTCTCACTGAGTGCATGGGTTAGTGACTAAACTATCTTAATTTGTACATCATTATGTCTGTTGTTCTGTAAACTGCTGCATGTGTTGATCAGTAGCTATATGAGTAACTATATGGGTTATTGATTGGTTGCCGTTGCCCAAGTATTTGTATGGGAGACTGAGTGTGTGTGGGGGTGGCTGGGAGGTGTATGACTCTGTGCATAGATGTGTGAGCAGTTGATTCACTAGATGTATGGGTTCAAAAGTGCATGTGGAAACAGCTGTATGGGCGGTTGACTGTGTGCATGAGTGTATTGGTGAGTGAATGGATATCTCAGTGCTACATGTCAAAGTAAGTACATATGTAAAACACAGTACATGTGAGAGTTGACATATATAAAAATCTGTGCATAAGAGCCAGTGAATGTGTGAGTGGCTGTATGGATCATTGTAAACTTGTATCAGGGATTGTATAAGAGAGTAAATATGTGTTAGTATATGTTTGAATAAGTAAGGTGTGTATAACTGTATAGTTGAGGAAATGGAGGTGTGATTGATTTTTTGCATGACTGACTAGGTGTGTGAGTAACTCCATGGATGAGTGACAGTCTGTGAGTGTCTGTTTACACTGATTGTATCTAAGGTTATATTAGAATCTGAAGAGGTTCATCGTATTATCACATGAATGATATCATCAGTGATGTGATGAGTAATGTCAAATGAGATGTCATCAGTGATGTCATTTGAGATGTCATCAGTGATGTCATCAGTGATGTCAATTGAGATGTCATCAGTGATGTCATGATGTCATCAGTGATGTCATTTGAGATGTCATCAGTGATGTCATCAGTGATGTCACTGACCATGTCATGAATGATGTAATATGTGACATCATCAGCAGTGGATTGCGGGTGCGCGATATATAGTTAGTGCAACTAACTATAATGTGGGAATTTCAATGGTTTTTTATGAGTAAAATGTCAAGCTAACTATAACTGATATGACACCTATGGTTTTTTTAATTAATTTGCTAGTTTTTTTTAATGCTAATTCCAAACTATAATGTGTGTGAAACCTATGGATTTTTCAGTGAATATATATATATATATATATATATATACATATATACATATATACATATATATATATATATATATATATATATATATATATATATATATATATATATATATATATATATATATATATATATATATATATATATATATATATATATATATATATATATATATATATATATTACCTAGGTATATATAGTTAGGATTTTTTCTCTATGGGACTTTTGAAAATTCTATGTCTAATAACTTTGGCGTTTGTGGACAGAATCGGCTGAAATTTTCAGGAAAATGGCACATTTTGTTTCTGAGCAGCCCCTAAAAATTTGGGGGGTTTCGTTAAGGGGGGGCCGAGAAAAAAGGGGGGTCCCAAAACGCGTTTTTAACATTGAGTTTTCAATAGGGCGTTGGGCCTCACTTTTAGCTGGAACGGCTGAATGGATTTGCACGAAACTTGGCAACATTTTAGGGACTGTTAGCCCGATGTGCCTTTGCTGGGTCTCAATATATGTGCTCCAGTGGATTTTGAGAAATTAACGTTTTAAAAAACAGATATATCTGTGACAGCGCTCCGGTTAGCGCCCCGGTTCGCGTACTTGTCAAGTAACAGAGCTTTATGAAGCGAAGCTGATTGGCTCTCCGTTGTCTGTCAACATTCTAAACAGTCCGGAACGGCCGCCATCTTGTCTCTCGGTAGGATCGAGAGACAAGAGGAGGAGAAAAACGAAGGGGGAATTTAATGAAAGGGGGCAAGGTAGACCCCTCTTGACCCCCTAGGAATGATGTTGGGGTTATTAAAGGGTCCCGTGGGGCAAATAAAAAAATTTGATTTTTCGCAGTAGAAGCGCTTCCCGGTTCGCGAAACGGGAATTCGCCATTTTGTGTTTCGTTTTAATTAAATTACAAGATGGAGGAAAAACAATGTGAGAAATGGGTATAAGGGGGTACGGGAGATGTATCCTGACCCCCTATGTTTTCTGAGGGTGACTGTGCATGCTCATATATGTTGATACATGCCTTCCAGAGGCTGCGCGTGAGCGTTTTTTTTTTTTGCTGCGTGACGTCTGTTAACGTTCGATTCGAAGGAAATCAGGAAGTGTTGACCGCCATTTTGTCACTGCGAGTAAATATTTTGTTAAAAATAATTGTTATAAATTAATCCGTATTGATAAACATTGTCTGCGCCATCTTGCCTTTTTTCCAATGCCACACTTTTGTTGTGCACGGCAGTCATTTTAGATGCCTTGACCAGACCCACTCTCTGCACGCCGCCGATCCTCAGCATGGCTCCCCAACCTCGCAAGCATCTCCCCCACGCACTGGTCACCCCCGCTCTCTCTCTCATGCATAGGCCATAAACCTCCCCCCATCTGCGCTGCTTTTCCCTGAGAATCACACCCTGTGCCCGCCCGACACCTCCCTTTCACCTTATTCACTACCCCACCCTCTGACACTCCTCTTCCTCTGTGTCTGATTGTCCAGGCCGGTCCCAGGCTATCACCTAGCCGTGCGGATGTAGTTTATGGCCCCAACTTTAAAGAATCACCCCTCTTCAAAGGAGTTACAGTAGATCAAGGCCCCCACCTCATGAGATCCGTCACACCACACGCGTTCCTACTATCTGATAAAGATCCTGTATTGTGATTGGGGAGGGGATTCTCACTGTAAGGGTGTGTGGGACCGAGCCTGAAGCGGAAGATTCCAGGGATGCCTTTTTGTACATCAAAGTCTTCACATTTATGTGTCACATTAAAAATATATAGCACTCCAACAAAGTAGTAGGATTATAACACTTTAATAACTTATAAATATATACAACGCAACAAAAAAATAAACACGTTAAAAAAAAAAAATGTAAACAACTATTTACATGGCAGCCTGCTGCAACATCCATCTCAAAGCAACAATGAGCTGCTTTGGTTTGTCTTTTAGTTAGTAGCGGTCCGTTGTGCGAATAGGCCGAAGGCAGCCCAACGCGCCGAGATCCGGACGGCATCCAGGTGGTGTCCAGTAAGTTGTCGCACTGGTTTGACATCCTACAATGCTGCGCTGAAAAAACGGCGTGGGGCGCCCCGGGGGGGGGGGGAGGGAGGCGGAATGAACGGACCTCCCTCGCCTCCCCAGGTGGAGGCTCCTCTGCTGCAATGGGGCGCCCTTTAGCGTTTCAGTCACCATCCAGTTGGACGGCACCCAGCTGGTGTCCAGCAAGTTGTCGCACTGGTCTGGCCATCCTACAATGCTGCGCTGAAAAACGGCGTGGGGCGCCCCAGGGGGGGGATGCGGAACGAACGGGCCTCCCCCGCCTCCCCAGCTGGAGGCTCCTCTGCTGCAATTGGGCACCCCTTGGCGTTTCACTCGCCATCCAGTTGTTTAGCGCCCGCTTTTGCGGCACTGTGCCTCATCCGCCATTCAGCTGAGTTGCGCCCACTCTTGCGGTGCAGCGATAGGCGGCTGCCACAAGACTCTTAAAATGGCGGCCGGCTCTTCGGATTTGGGCCTGGTCCACTAAAATGGCCCTGGGACACATTTGAACTCTGACATTTGCCTGCTACGGCTTGGGCCCCATTCTCAAAAGCGTCCCCTCAGCCTTGAAGATTTTACAAAAGTCATCGGGGCCCCCGACTCCCGCAGGCTTCCGGTGGGGAGCGGCTGCCATGATTGCTTGCAGAATGGCCACGACGGAGCCACGAGATGGTGGTGCTCTCATGCTGACTCCAGCTTCAGTCTGAAACATCCAGAAACACTGTAGACTACCAATTCGATGACTTCCGGTGGAGCCCCAACGTGACCCGGTAGAGAAGAACTTGCCCTCCCCTCTTTTGACTGATGGTTCTTGTTGCCTGTCCCCTCTGTTGTTATCTAACGGAACATTTTTGGATTGCCGAGTGAGAAAAAAAAAGGTGGGGCTTTCATCATTTGGGAAAAAAAATGTTTCAATCCAATGAAAAGTGTTATTTTTAGGTCATATGATCAAGCCTTACATCATTAGGAAACCAAAAGTAAAATGAACCAATGAAAAGTTTTATAAACAAGTCACATGATCTGTTATGCGGCTTTGGGCTATAAAAAGCGTACAAAATCCGTTGGCCCGTGAGGCGGCGTCAGTAGCGGACCGATGTGCGAATAGGCCGAAGGCAGCACAATGCGCCGGGATCCGGATGGCACGGAGGTGGTGTCCAGCAAGTTGCACTGGTGTGGCTATCCTACAATGCTGCGCCGAAAGACGGCGTGGTGTGCCCGGGGGGAGGCGGCGCGAATGGCCCTTTTCCGCCTCCCCAGGTGGAGGCACCTCATCTGCAGTGCGGCGCCCCTTACCGTTTCACTCGCCGTCCAGTTGAGTTTCGCCCGCTCTTGCGGCTACAGTAGGCCGAAGGCAGCACAACGCGCCGAGATCCGGATGGCACCGAGGTGGTGTCCAGCAAGTTGTTGTACTGGTGTGGCCATCCTACAATGCTGCGCCAAAAGTTGGCGTGGGGTGCCTGAAGGGGGGGGGAGGTGGCGCAAACGAGCCTCTCCCACTTCCCCAGGGGGAGGCACCTCATCTGCAGTGGGGCGCCTCTTAGCGTTTCACTCGCCGTCCAGCTGAGTTTCGCCCGCTTTTGCGGCTACAGCGATAGGCGGCTGCAACAGGACTCTCAAAATGGCAGCCTGTTCTTTGGATTTGGGCCTGGTCCACTAAAATGGCCCTGGGACACCTTGGAACTCGGACGCTTGCCTGCTAGAGCATGGGCCCCATTCCCGAAAGCGTCCCCTCTTTTGACTGATTGTTCTTGTTGCCTATCTCTTCTGTTGTCATTTAACGGAACCTTTTTGGACTGCCGAAAGGGGTTCTGGTTCGACCGCTGGTTGGTGGAGACATTTTGATTATATCCTGGACCTGCCGGGCCTCGCCCAAAATGACGCCGGTATAAATGGGACTCGTAACTCCTTGTTGTGTACTGGTTGCCCAACCTTGATATCACGAGAAACGTATGCAGTTTTGAAGCACATGGCGGGTGGGGACGAGTACTGATTGAACATTTGGACATCCCTATTGATATTAAGTTCTGATGTGTTATTGATTACTGTACTATTGAAAGTTCGAATTAACGTCACCCATGGTACTTGCCCGCAAATGTATATCTAGATAATTTTATTGTAACTGGCCCTGTCGTACTTTAATTATAAAATGTACGTTCACCGATTCCGCAACTGTTAGACACCTTAGTTCTTGCAACCTAATGGCCCGCCCGTTATGTTCTTTTACAGTGTAAATGTCCCCTCATCATATACGATTCCAGTTTGCTCCGTGGCCGGCCCACGTGGTTATAGGCCCGTATTTGTATACTGACATTTTCACAATAAAGGTTTTTAAAACAAAGCATGGTAGTAGTACCTAGATTGGTAAAGTTTTGAATAATAGCCACTGTTTTCGAATCAGTAAAAGGCAAGTGAAATAAAGCAGCCCGATTACATGACGGTTAAAAGGTATAATACGCAGGAACGCAGTAAAGATAAATGGTCAAGGGCTGTTGTGTTTTCCACTCCTGCAACATAAAGTGATCAATAAGAATACGATATTCATGCCTATCAGCGACTAAGACAGCAGGCCGAGCCTCTTTCCTTCAACGGCTCCCTCATGGGACGAAGAAACGCCCTTTTTCTCAAAATAGGAATATTTTACTTGCAGGACAGTTGTAAATTTCCCGGGAAAATACATTAGCCTGGAACATTGTTAGTGGTAAACTGTAAATGCATCTGGGTCCTTTGCTTTACAAGTCAGAGTGAGAAAAAAAAAGGTGGGGCTTTCATCATTTGGGGAAAAAAAATGTTCGAAAGCAATGAAAAGTGTTATTTTTAGGTCATATGGCCAAGCCTTCCATCATTAGAATAACAAAAGTAAAATGAACCAATGAAAAGTTTTATTAACAAGTCACATGACCTGTTATGCTTACGTTACGCGCTGCGCGCCGCGCTCTGGATCTTTTCCGGGAAGCTGCGCCTCGCGCACCGGAGCACTTCCGGGTGCGCTAACGCGGCGCGTCATATGGCGCATTACGCGACAACGCAGGTCCAGAATAGAGTCAAAATGTCTCCACCAACCAGTGGTCGGAACACAACCCCTTTCAGCAGTCCAAAAAGTTCTGTTAAATGACAACAGAAGGGACAGGCAACAAGAACCTTCAGTCAAAGAGGGGAGGGCAAGTTCTTCTCTACCGGGTCACGTTGGGGCTCCACCGGAACTGATCAAATTGGTAGTCTACAGTGTTTCTGGATGTTTCAGATTGAAGCTGGCGTCAGCATGAGAGCACCCCGTGGCTACGTCGTGGCCATTCCGCGAGCAATCATGGCAGTCGCTCGCCACCGGAAGTCTGCGGGAGTCGGGGGCCCCGGTGACTTTTGTAGAATCTTCAAGGCTGAGGGGACGCTTTTGGGAATGGGGTCCATGCCCTAGCAGTCAAGCGTCCGAGTTCCAAGGTGTCCCAGGGCCATTTTAGTGGACCAGGCCTAAATCCGAAGAGCCGGCCGTCATTTTGAGAGTCCTGTTGCAGCCGCCTATCGCTGCACCGCAAGAGTGGGTGCAATTCAAGTGGATGGTGGGTGAGACGCTGTAGCCGCAAGAGCGGGCGCAACTCAGCTAGTTGCGTGAAGCGCTGGGGTGTACCTGAGAAACCTCCACCTGGGGAGGTGGGGGAGGCTCGTTCGCGCTGCCTCTCCCTTCTAGTGCATCCCACGCCGTCTCCTGGCATAGGAATATGTGATGGTCGGACTAGGGCACCGCAGGACGTGTCTTCAGGTCAAACAGATTGTGGGACAATGTTCAGAATGGAAGAGTCACCAAAAGGCAAAAAGTTCCGCTTGACCCCGGGAGCCGGCCGCCTATGTCGGGGGCGATCTCAGGCTCACCAGGGCAACAAGACTTGGGGAGGGGGTCGGAGCCAAGCGCCCCCTCCGAGTCCATGCCATCACACCGCCCCTCGGGGGCCTCCATCAAGCGGTTCAGGGAGGCACTGCATCACATTGTTTTCCAATACAGTCAGGTCCACAAACAGCCCCCACTTACTTTGAGAATAGTGAAGCTGCAGCAGGTGCAAATAAGCTTCAGACAGTGTTACAAGCGCTGCTCAGAACTCTCAACTATGGCACCCAACATCCAGGACTTATGCCATTTGTGCAAGGCAGTGACATCGAAGCAACTCAGGGACCAAGGAACATACCATATCCAGAGTCCTTCCCACAGCGTCTGCCTTCCTTCTTACCTAGTTATGGTTCTTTCACTCCCACTCCAGGCTTTTAGTCTGTGGATGGAAAACCATGAACCTACACTCACGTATGAAAATCTTACTATTGATGCTTGACTGAGGCCAAAGAGATCAGAGTGCATGAGTCTCATGCTCGATCGATTGAGCTAGCCGGATCAGGCAACAAAAAGGTGGTGGTGGGGGTGGCGGCATCAGCAAGGCATCCTCACACACAACTTGTCGGACATCAGCTCTGGATGTACTGGGACGAGTCTTAGCGCATGGTGTCGTCCCCGGGGTAATTTGCACAACGGTCCTCCACCCCTAGGCCGCCAGCTATGCTACCTTGACAGGAACAGTGATGGATGTTGCAGCAGGCTGCCATGTAAATAGTTATTTAATAAAACGTTTTACCCTGTTACTTTGCTGGTGTGTTGTATATATTTATAATATTTGCATAGTGTTTGTCGTTATTTTGGGCGGGGTGGGTGGCGGAGCCGAGCTGTCTTGCAGCCATCAGGGTGTCGAGCTCAGTTCATCTCACTAGTTTCGTGTTTCTCATGAGGGGTTGTTCCTAATGTTTCTATTTTAGCGAGGTCAAAAAGAGATCCCATTAGTGGCCTACTGATTTTGCTCGATTCCTTTTGTTTTTTTAAACGATTTTTCACTATCTGCAAAGACTAAACAGAGTATTGCGACTCTGTGCAAAAAATAAAATAAATAAATAAATACATACATTAAAAAAATTGTTTTAAATACAAATATAATATAGGATTCATTTATTTTCAAAAATATTACATTTCATAGCTATAGACATTTGCTATTAACAACATTTTGAAATTCACTGAAAAAAACATAGGTTTGGGGCCTTATATATAGTTAGGAATTAGCATTTAAAAAACCTATGAAATTCACTGAAAAAATCATAGGTTTCACACCAGTTATAGTTAGGTAATAGCATTTAAAAAACCAAATAAATTCACTGAAAAAACCATAGGTTTCCCACCAGTTATAGTTAGCTGGAAATTTTACTTACATAAAACCATTGAAATTCCCATGTTATAGTTAGTTGGACTCACTATAACTTGCGCGCCTGCAATGCACTGCTGATGACGTCACATATTACATCACTCATGACATGGTCAGTGACATCACTCATGACATCACTGATGACACCATCCAGTGAATGTGTGTCTTTCTGAAAAATAAATATGTTTTTGTAAAGGTCGATGGGAGAATACATTTTTAAATAAGTGTCTAAATGGATGTTTTTTAAAAAAAATTGATTGTTTAACTGGCCTATAAAGTGTATCTTAGTGAATACATATATTAGCGAGTAATTTCTAAATATTTAAACATATGTATCACTCATGACATCACTGATGACACCATCCTTGTGACAGACCTCCTTTCAGTGTAATGTAACCCTTGAAACACATATTCAAAAATAGAAACTAAAATTTTCAAAAAAATAGAGATACCCATACCAGTTTCAACAACCAATTCAGTATTCAGTAATACCACCATCTATATACACATCCACTCATTCACCAACAGTTCTATATAGTCACTCATACATATATTCACTCATCATATGTAGTGAAACACCTATACATCCTGTTACACACCGACAATCATCCAAAGGTTACTCACACACATAATCACACATGCAAATAAACTATTGATCATCCATTTATTTGCATATACAACTATACACACACTACCTCTTTACTGCTAAGGAAACCTAAACAATCACTTATAGAAACACATACTTATTTAAACAAGAACTCTTTCAATCTCTCACTCTCACATATACTCACTTATATGCATCAATACTCACATATACTAGACTAAAACATATGTAGTTACTGATAAAGACAGTAGTGAGACAGTCATTCATTCTTTAACACACACATATACACACTAAGCCAGTTAACCAATCAATTTTTTTTAAAAACATCCATTAAGACACTTATTTAAACATTTATTCTTCCATCAACCTTTACATATACATAAATAAAACATATTTATTTTTCAGAAAGACACACATTCACTGGATGGTGTCATCAGTGATGTCATGAGGGATGTCACTTGACCATGTCATGAGTGATGTAATATGTGATGTCATCAGCAGTGCATTGCAGGCGCGCAAGTTATAGTGAGTCCAACTAACTATAACTTCAATGGTTTTATGTCAGAAAAATTTCCAGCTAACTATAACTGGTGTGAAACCTATGGTTTTTTCAGTGAATACATATATATATATATATATGTATATATATATATATATATATATATATATATATATGTATGTATATATATATATATATATATATATATATATATATATATATATATATATATATATATATATATATATATATATATATATATATATATATATTGTGTAGATACCGCGTCTCAGTGCAAACACACCAATCGTTCGTGCATAGCTGCCACAGATTACTCGGACACGGACCAATTCTTTGTGCAAAATTTATTGAAGCAAAGTATGCTGCATGACGTTTCGGCTCCCTGGAGCCTTGTTCACATGACAACGTCCCTCATACAAATGCTCATTTTTAAAGTGCCAGTGTCAAACATCGTCATCACCACGTGATAGAGTTACACAGTAAAAATGGAAGACAGATCCACATGTCCGTGTGAAAACGAGATAATGCGAAACATTGGATCTAAATGACAGCCAAATCATGTTAAAATACAATATTCATAATAGAATATAATATAATTTCAGTAAAATACCTCAAGAATGTATCTCATAATGTAAAACTGCCTGTATCAACAAATAGTTTAAAAATGGAGAAAAAAAATTTAAATGTTTAAGGTAATACTCCCAATATTCAATAGATAAACATATTGAACAAATATTTAACAAAGTCGTACTGGATCAAATATGAGATAAAGTACTAGTCAAGTCTATCATCAGTAGTGCAAAGTAATGCAATTATTTGCAAATATGCTGAACTTAACAAATTATACAATATTTATTGTATAATCGTAAAGTGCAAGTGCAAATCTTTCATAGTGCAAACAACACAGAATAAACTGTTATTGTTCATGTGCAAATAATGCCTTTAGTAAACATATACTCATGTTTCAATGTTGACAGGCCTGACTCTTTAGGGGGAAATACCATAGAAACATCTAGATACAGCGCAATTGACATGTGCTGGATATGCATCCGAAAATATTAATAAGATATTAATTCATATTGCATGGCTACCACTGATATGTCCTCAGTATATAAAGTACCCGAGCTTCATCACAGAGGCTAATCCAAAGTCAAAGTCACTGTGTAAAATCTATTAAACAAATTTAAAGTGCTTTTTTTATATAAATTCTACCCATTGAGTGTTGTTAAAATTATTATTGAGTTTTAGTACTCCTCAATATCCTTACTAATAGCAGCAACAGTGTACAAGATATATAATCTCATATTCACTGTGAAACAGTGAACAAATAGTTAAAGAATAGTTAGTAAATGTTCATAAATAATTCATCCAACAACCAAGTATAGACCTGTAATCAATGATCCTATTGAAATTATCCTTTGCTGTTATCCACAGCCGGGAATACCAAGTAAAACACAGTGAGATTGAACAAAATGACACTGCTCTCATGGTATCAATGACAAATCGCCCCCTTGCTGCCGTGCCATTAGCCGATGACACCAGTTACTTTAAACAATACAGTGACCGTCCTAGAGAAATACAGATATGGAGGTTTCATAGGCATTAGGTTAGACATGTGTACATGTCCTCCGTAGTGTTCAGGCCACCTGGTACATTAGTATCAAGTTGTAATATGTACCAGGTTTACAGTTTACATAACTGGGCCTCCCTATCACCTCCACGCATCGACCACATCTAGCCTTGACCGCATAGATGACAAAATACTTAAGGCTAGTGTTGTTGCTATGATGGTGTTCGCGAAAATGTCGTGCCACCGGATACGTATTGTCTTGATTGGTGATGGCTCTTAAATGCTGCGATATGAATTTATGTACGGCTAGTTTGGTACTGCCAACATACTGCAGCGAGCATGGACATTTGTTTCAGTAGGTAGCTTGGTTGGGAGGAGGGGGGACAGCTACTCCACTTGCCATAGCGCGGGGACACGCCAGTGGCGTAACCAGGCGCTTAATAAATCTCCAATAATAATAATAATAATAATAATATGTATACAGCAAATTCTGTCTTGCAGGTCAAAACTTGCTTGATACGGTGTTCTAGTTTACTGAAACCATCCACAAATGACTTTTTGTTGATTCCATGTAAACAGGACTTGTAGGTTTTGCATCTGAAAAAGCCACTGTTATTTTGCAGCCATGTAGTCTTCTCTAAGGTTCCTGGACTAGTATCAACCAGCCGATCTTTGAGGAAGGGTGCCCTACTGAATATAAGTGAAGCCCTGTTTGGTAAAGTGGACCCTATTACAGGATAATTCACAACAATAGGCCAATTCCTATTCATAATCTTGTTAATGGCCTTGTACTGCTTACTATAGCCTGTAATGATGCTTAAAGAGTCATATCTTTCCCATTGTCCACATTCTCCTCATTGGACCGTGCTGTCTCAACTGAATTCTGGGTGTGTTTGGCAAGTAGGTCCTGTCTATTAAACCTCATAGATCTGACCCTAGCTCCTTCAACCAGTCCTTCTGAATAACCTCTTTCAAGGAACCTATCTTTGCTGGCTTGTTGGGCTGCCTCTAAATTGCTGGAAAAGCTGCACACACACACACACATATATATATATATATATTTTTTTTGTCTCAATCTCAATCTACACTGACGAAGGCGGCAACGCCGAAACGCGTTTGTGGATTGATTTGCTGAAGGTTTTGTTAATAAAAAACGTGACGAACCTACGCCGTATTGGTTTGGAGTGCTCTCATTTGGGAAAACCCAGGATTTGGGGTTTTTAGCGTTGTACAATATATATATATATATATATATATATATATATATATATATATATATACATATATCACAATCCAGCCGGTAGCCGTGCCATAAATCCCAACACAGAACCCAGCGCGTAGACACAGAAATTCGCCAGAGCCAGTCTTTAGTTATTTTCTGCTTTATTAAGCTTTAAAGTGCAGGGTGAAAATGCCGAACAGACGCGTTTCGGACAAGACGTCCTTGCTCACTGTATATATATACAAAACCAGTGAAACTTTACAGTTATAGTTAGTGACCTAAAAATAACTTGTGCTCTGCAATTCACTGCTTATGACCTCACATAGAAAAAAGCAAAAAACAATAATTGATGGACAAATGCAGAACAATGTCATACATTCACCCCACCAGTACAGAGATCTGGCCCTAAATCCATAGTTTTTTTGCTCACCATAACATTGTAGTTTAGAAAACAGCCATATGCAAATCAGTCTTGACCCTGCACCTCAATGGGAACAGTCCAGCCTGAACTGCCAGGCCAGGATCTCCTTGAACTGGAAATAAGCATCCTAGGACCGGTTATGGGCTTTGAGCCCTCATCAGCCAGGATAGCTTGACTCCAGTGGCATGGAGAGCACGGGACCCACGTCTGGGCATACCCGTCCCACTCGGGTTGACTAATGCAAAAAGAACAATTGATTAACAGAATGCAGAACAATGTCATACATTCACCCCCACCTAAATCCATTGTTGTTTTGTTCACCATGCCATTTCAGTTTGGACCCAGCCATAGGCAAAGCAGTCTTGACACTGTGCCCCAATGGGAACAGTCCAGCCCGAACTGCCAGGCCAGGTCCTCCCTGGAATGGAAACAAGCATCCTGGGACTGGTTTCGGGCTTTCAGCCCTCACCAGTCAGGATAGCTTGACTCCAGTGGCATGGAGAGCACGGGACCCACTTCTGGGCATAACCGTCCCACTCGGGGTGACGAATGCAAAAGGAACAATTGATTGACAGAATGCAGAACAATGTCATACATTCACCCCGTACAAAGATCTGGGCCTAAATCCATCGTTATTTTGCTCACCATGCCATTCCAGTTTGAACTCAGCCATATGCAAATCAGTCTTGACCCTGTGAGCCAATGGGAACAGTCCAGCCCGAACTGCCAGGCCAGGTCCTCCCTGGACTGGAAACAAGCATCCTAGGACCGGTTTCGGTCTTTCAGCCCTCAGCAGTCAGGATAGCTTGACTCCAATAGCATGGAGAGCACAGGACCCACGTCTGGGCATACCCGTCCCACCCTGGCTGTCTACTGCAAAAAGAACAATCAATGGACAGAATGAAAAACAATGTCATACATTCCCCCCAGTACAGAGAGCTGGGCCTAAATCCATTGTTTTTTTGCTCATCATGCCTTACCAGTTTGGATCCAACCATATGCAAATCAGTCTTGACCCTGCGCCCCAATGGGAACAGTCCAGCCCGATCTGCCAGGCCAGGTGCTCCCTGGACTGGAAACAAGCATCTTAGGACTGATTTTGGGCTTTCAGCCCTCATCAGCCAGGATAGATTGACTCCAGTGGCATGGAGAGCACGGGACCCACATCTAAGCATACCCGTCCCACTCGGGGTGAAAAATGCAAAAAGAACAATTGAGGGACAGGATGCAGAACAATGTCATATATTCACCCAATACAGCGATCTGTGCCTAAATCCATCATTTTTTTGCTCACCATGCCAATACAGTTTGGACCCAGCCATATGCAATTCAGTCTTGCCACTGAGCTCCAATGGGAAAAGTCCTGCCCCCATTGGGCCATGGAAAGCACGGGACCCACGTCTGGGCATACCAGTCCCACTTGGGGTGACTAATGTAAAAATAGCAATAGATGGACAGAATGCAGTACAGTGTCATACATTCACCCCAATACAGAGATCCGGGCCTAAATCCATAGTTGTTTTGCTCATCGTGCAATTCCAGTTTGTACCCAGCCATAAGCAAATAAGTCTTGACCCCCAATGGGAACAGTCCAGCCCGAACTGCCAGGCTAGGACGTCCCTGGACTGGAAATAAGCATCTGAGGACCGTTTTTGGGCTTTCAGCCCTGATCAGCCAGGATAGCTTGACTCCAGTGGCATGGAGAGAACGGCACCCACATCTGGGCATATCCGTCCCACTTGGGGTGACAAATGCAAAAAGAACAATTAATGGACAGAATGCAGAACAGTGTCATACGTTCACCCCAGCACAGAGATCTGGGTCTAAATCCATAGTTGTTTTGCTCATCATGCATTCCAGTTTGGACCCAGCCTTATGCAAATCAGTCTTGACCTTGCGCCCCTATGGGAACAGTTCAGCCCGAACTGCTAGGCCAGGTTGTCCCTGGACAGGAAATAAGCATCTGAGGACCATTTTTGGGCTTTCATCCCTCATCAACCAGGATAGCTTGACCCCAGTGGCATGGAGAGCAATGAACCCACGTCTGGGCATACCAGTCCCACATGGGGTGACAAATGCAAAAAGAACAATAGATGGATAGAATGCAGAACAGTGTCATACATTCACCCCAGTACAGAGATCTGGGCCTAAATCCATCTTTTTTGTCACCATGCCATTCCAGTTTGGACTCAGCCATATGCAAATCAGTCTTGACCCTGCGCCCCAATAGTAACAGTCCAGTCCGAACCGCCGGGCCAGGTCCCCCCTGGACCGGAAATAAGCCTCTGAGGACCATTTTTTGGGCTTTCACCCCTCATCAGCCAGGATAGATTGACTCCAGTGGCATGGAGAGCACAGGACCCACGTCTGGACATACCCGTCCCACTCAAGGTGACAAATGTAAAAAGAACAATTGATGGACAGAATGCAGAACAATGTCATACATTCACCCCAGTACAGAGATCTGGGCCTAAATGCATTGTTTTCTTTATCACCATGCCATTCCAGTTTGGACCCAGCCATACTAAATTAGTCTTGGCCCTGTGCCCCAATGGGAACAGTCCAGCCCACACTGCCAGGTTAGGTCCTCCCTGGACTGGAAACAAACATCCTAGGACCTGTTTTGGGCTTTCAGTCCTCATCCGCCAGGACAGTTTGACTCCAGTGGCATGGACTGTACAGGACCCAGATCTGTGACTGAGGGTGAGTGTCGTAAAAGTTTCAGTGCACCGTCCATCATCTCCTTGTGTTTGTTTTGTTCGCCCTAATTTGGCAGAGAATGCTCAGACTTGGGTCCCTTGCTCACTTTGCCACTGGATTCAAGCTCGCCTGGCTGATGAAGGGTGTTACCCAGAAACAAATGCCAGGATGCTTGATTCCTGTTCAGAGAAGACCTGGTTTGGCAGTTTGGGCTGGACTGTTCCCATGAGGCACAGGGTCAAGACTGATTTGCATATAGCTGGTTCTGAACTGAGGTGGCAAAGTGAGCTAAAGATTGGTGATGTATTTAACTCAGATCTGTGAATGGGGGTGAGTGTCTGAAAAGTTTCAGGGATCCATCCATCATCTCCTTGTGTTTGCATTGTTCACCCTAAGTTGGCAGGGTATGCCCAGACATTGGCCCCTTGCTCAATTTTCCACTGGATTCAAGCTAGCCTGGCTGATGAAGGGTGTTACCTAGAAACCAGTCCCAGGATGCTTGATTCAGGTCTGAACTGAGGTGACGAAGTGAGCTTAAGAATGAGAATGGATTCGACCCAGATCTGTGACTGGGGCTGAGTGTCTAAAAAGTTTCAGCGATCTGTCCATCATCTCCTTGTGTTTTCTTTATGATCTTACATAGTTCATCACGTATGACATGGTCAGTGGCATCACTGATGCCATCTCTGTTGACATCACTAATGGCATCATCCAGTGACTGCAAGGGGTTTTTAAAAGGGTTAAATATATATACACCAAGGTGTTCTGGTGAATCAGTGGGTGTATGAGTGCTTGTATGGATGAATCAGTGGGTGCATGACCTACTGTATATGTGAAGGATTAGGTCTCTCACTGAATAGATGGGTTGGTGACTGGTTGTGTAAATGTCTGTATCAGTCTGTCAGTTGGTGCCTAAGTGGCTGTATGGGTCTGTGAGTAGCTATATGGGTGATTGATTGTGTGTCTGAGTACCTGTATGTGTGTCTGAGTGTCTATGTGGGTGGGTGAGGGGAGAAGTGTGGCTCAGTGGTCTGTTTAACTCAGACACTCTGTTCATCACCACCCCCTTTTTGTAAATCGTTTTTGGCCACTATAGGTGTGGCAGGGTATACTCAGACATGAGTCCCTTTCTCACTGCTCCATCAGGATTCAAGCAAGCCGGGCCGAAGAAGGCTGAAATGCCAGAAACCGGTCCCCGGTAACTTGTCTCCTTTCTGGTGAAGAATTGGCTTGGTAGTTTAGTCTGCCCTGTTCCCATGATGCACTGGGCCAGGGACAGACTGATTTGCATATAGCCAGGTTCTGAGCTGGGATGGGGCAGTGAGATAAATAACGGTGATGGATCAAGCCCTGATCTTTGGACTGGGTAAGAGTGGTCTGTTTAACTCAGACACTCTGTTCATCACCACCCCCTTTTTGTAAATCGTTTTTGGCCACTATAGGTGTGGCAGGGTATACTCAGACATGAGCCCCTTTCTCACTGCTCCATCAGGATTCAAGCAAGCCGGGCCGAAGAAGGCTGAAATGCCAGAAACCGGTCCCCGGTAGCTTGTCTCCTTTCTGGTGAAGAATTGGCTTGGTAGTTTAGTCTGCCCTGTTCCCATGATGCACTGGGCCAGGGACAGACTGATTTGCATATAGCCAGGTTCTGAGCTGGGATGGGGCAGTGAGATAAATAACGGTGATGGATCAAGCCCTGATCTTTGGACTGGGTAAGAGTGGTCTGTTTAACTCAGACACTCTGTTCATCACCACCCCCTTTTTGTAAATCGTTTTTGGCCACTATTGGTGTGGCAGGGTATACTCAGACATGAGTCCCTTTCTCACTGCTCCATCAGGATTCAAGCAAGCCGGGCCGAAGAAGGCTGAAATGCCAGAAACCGGTCTCCTGTAGCTTGTCTCCTTTCTGGTGAAGAATTGGCTTGGTAGTTTAGTCTGCCCTGTTCCCATGATGCACTGGGCCAGGGACAGACTGATTTGCATATAGCCAGGTTCTAAGCTGGGATGGGGCAGTGAGATAAATAACGGTGATGGATCAAGCCCTGATCTTTGGACTGGGTAGAGTGGTCTGTTTAACTCAGACACTCTGTTCATCACCACCCCCTTTTTGTAAATCAGTGGTTAGAGGCGGCAGACCCGGAAGCTGGGATCGACCGTGGACCAGGGTTCGATTCCCCGCCTCAGCGGGTCTCGGGCTCAAAAATTCCACGGCCTCGACAATTCTCGCTCCGGTGCCTGCTCGACTCACGGGGTCTCACTCTGCAACTCTGGGCAATAGCTTGCTTAATCTCCACGACGGCCCCTCGCGGCGGGATGCCTGGCTTTCACCCTGTGGACACCCTGCCGGGGCCTCTCACAGGGGAATACCAGGACGGGTTCCCTAAGCAAGCGCCAGGATGCCCTTTGGGTGACAGGTTGCGCTATATAAGTACACCTACATTTACATTTGCATTTACATTTGTGTGAATGCCTGTATGGACGAGTCAGTGGGTGAGTCAGTGGCTATATGGGTTAGTGAGTGCATGTGTGAGAGGCTATATGGGTGACCAGGTGTGTGTTTATGGCAATGTCAGTGAGTGAGTGAATGTGTCAATGGTATATGGGTGAGTAACTGCTTATGCGAAAGGCAGCATAGGTGAGTGTTTGAGTCTATAAGTGACAGTATGGAAGAGTGAGTGATTGTGAGATTGTCTGTATGGGTGAGTGTGGGATTGTGTCAGTGTCTGTATAGCTGAGTGGGGATGTGTTAGCTTCTGTATGAGTAAGTTAGTGGGTGTGTGTGTAACTGTATGGTTGAGTGAGTGGCTGTGTGATTGACTCAATGGGTGAGTGAGTAACTCTACGGGTGACTGACAGTGTGTGAGTGGCTGTATGGGTGTATGAGTAGATATGTCAGTGGCTGTATGAATCAGTGAGTGGGTATGTAAGTACTGGTATGGACGTGTAGAATGGGTGTGAGGATGGTAGTATGGAAGTTGGAGTGGATGTATGAAAAGTTATATGGGGGTGTGAGTGGGTGCAACAGATATTCTGTGGATGATGTCATCAGTGATGTCATTTGAGTATGTTGGCCCCAGGGAGGTGGTGGTCCCTAGGGCCTGGGGGATCCATGAGGCCCCCCACTGCAAATACTTATGCTACGTGGGGTGGTGGTCCCCAAGGCGCAGGTGTCTGTGAAGCCCCCACAAATTAATTTAAGAAGGCCCTGGGGAAGTGGTGGTACCTGGGGCCCTTGGAGGTCCGTGAGGCCCCCCTTATTTTTACAAATAGGCCCAGGGTAGGTGGTGGACCCTGGGACCTGGGGCCAGCGTGACTTCCCTCAGTGAAATAAAGCCCGGGGACATCATGGTCCCCAAGGTACATAAATAACCTAGAAGGAGGACCCCATGTGTCCCTCCTTTAATTATAATTCAACCATGCCCCCAGGATTTGGCCCGCCCGGGGGCCTCGTCATTAAGATATGTGGGAAACTGAACATCTTTGTTGGTCAATTTAGCACAGTTTCGTGGATCCAGTGCAATTTAGTCACAAAATTGACACAACATGATTCAGGGAACCCACCAGCATTCCGAGGGGGCCCACTCTGCCCCCTTTCTGTTTTAAAATGTCTTTTCTGGTACTCGGATTCAAGCCAAGTCCCAGGATGACTGCCAACACATCCCAGCATGAGATCCAGAGGGTCGCTGCTCCTCCGTGTCTCTATATACAATACAACATTTCTTTAAATAACTACAAAACTTCTGAATGGATTTACACCAAATTTAATTTTGTTCAGCAGTTTGGGCTGTAGCCTTGCCTAAAGGTCCAATGGGAAATAACATGCACAAAATATGTTTTTAATCACCCCCTGGTTCTTGGACCCCACTGGACAGATCACCCCGAAACTTTCAAGACAGCAACTGAAGTGAGCGTCATATCAGTTTTGAGAATTTTGTGAAAATTCGTGAAATGGTGCCAAAGTTATTGGCAAAGAAAAAAAACTCTCTTCCTCTAGTAACTACATCCTAACTGAAACTACCTACTGGCAGCTGCCAAAATCAAAGGTTACCAAACGTTATAGTTAGACACAGTTGTCACTCATACAAAAATAGTGAAATTCAGTAGTTATAGTTACCTGAGTTAACTATAACTTAGGAAACTGTAATGGACTCCTTATGATCTCACATATTACATCACTCATGACATTGTCAGTGACATGACTGATGGCATCACTGACGACATCTCAAGTGACATCACTGATGACATCATCAAGTAAGTGTAAGTGTTTTTAAGAGATTATAGGTGTTAAACATATATACTAACTTACTACAAAAGTTAAATTAGTATTTTAGGTGCACTACAACTGAGTGATACTATTTTCAACATATATTATGCTCAAGTAACTATAACTGCTGAATTTTACTGCTTTGTAAGAGTGTTCTCTGAGAATAACATCCCTCTAACCTGTAGTTTATTTCAGTGAAAATCTCTTTTTTCAAATTCTATTTCCGAACTATAATGTCCATGTAAACTTTGTTTTTTTAAGTGATTTTCTATGGCTTTTTATTTTGCAAAGAGCTGGAGAAAAATGGCAGGGCCTCTGACCAACTCTCAGGAATTCTGCTGTGCCTGACTTACTTGGGGTAACAGGAGAGCTTCTGGGCTCCCAAGAACCCTCAGCATCCAGGAAGACATCATCCTCCAACTAGCAACGCAGCAGTAGGTGCGTTTGCAGATGGGTGATAAAGGGGCTTGGCAGGCAAAGAACTATCAGCAGTTTAGCTGTGTGGGACTTACTGGAGAATGCAGGAGGGCTTGTTGGCCCCCAAGGACACTTTACAGCCAAGGGCACTTCGTCCCCCAACCAGCAGTATGTTGCCAAATGGTGGAGAATGGGGGCAAGGTCTCTGAAGTCCTCTCACCAATAGCAGTCCTTGGGACTCAGTGGAGGTAACAGGAGGCCATATTGGACCCCAAGGATCTTCAGAATCCAAGGGGACTTCATCCCCTTGGATGGCGAGGTGCATCTTGGATTCAGGAGTATCGGTGACAGTGGTCCTTCTGGATCTAAGTACAGCCTTTGACACGGTTAATCACCGTGTCTTAATTCAGCGCCTATCTGACGTTGGAGTTGCGGGGTCTGCCTTGGCCTGACTAACATCCTTCCTGCTTAACCACACCTTCCAAGTCTGGGAAGGCAACTCACGATCTGCCTTAATCCCCCTCCAGTGTGGCGTACCTCAGGGCTCGTCCCTCAGTCCCACATTGTTCAATGTGTATATGTCCCCCCTGGAGGATGTGGTGGCCCCGTTTGGGATTAAAATAGTGAGTTACGCACCCAACTTGTCGTCTCACTCTCCCAAGTGGACCTATGTTCTGATAGTTTTCACTCTTGCCTGCCGAAAATAAATGCCTGGATGAGTGAGTCCTCCCTCAAATTAAACGGGTCCAAAACAGAAATTATGCTGTTAGGGCATAAGGTGACTTCTATACCTGCTGCCATTTGGCCTACCTGTCTGGGAGAACTTCCTCGCCCAAAAAACAAGATCAAAAGTTTATGCATATGGCTGGAACAGGATCTCTTATTCAAAACCCAAGCAAAAAAAACAGCGGGAGTCTGTTTTGGCTTACTTCGCTCAGCCCGTAAAGTCCTTACTCTCCTCCCCCTGCTCTCAAGGAAGTGGTTAATCCAAGGACTTATTCTGTCCAGACTGGATTAAAACAATGCCCTCTTTTTGGGTGCCCCTGAAGCCACAGTTAACAAACTGCAACAGACCCAGAATGCTGCAGCCAGATTGCTTACTGGCACCTTGGCCGGGGCTTCAGCTAAACCAGCACTCAAATCGCTCCACTGGCTCCCTATCCGTGAAAGGATAAAGTTTAAATCGTCGTGCATTGCCCACAAACTTTTACAAGGTAAGGGACCTTCTATTTTGAAGAGTTTAGTCCTGCCTTACAAGGCCAATAGGTTCCTGCGCTCCGATCATGAGTGTCTGGCCAGAATTCCGAGAGTGAAGAAGGCACGCACAGGAGGCCGCCTTTCTCTGTGAAGGCAGCTACTCTGTGGAATGTTCTTCCCCGGAAGCTGCGGGCCGAACCTTGTCATGTGAGGTTTCGGAAGCTATTGAAAACTTTCCTCTTCCCCTAGTGATCCGTGCTTCCTACTCTCTTGTTTGACTATGGCTCCTTTTTCAGCGCTTGGATGCCTCCGGGTAACCATGCGCTTTACAAATCTTGTTACATTACATTACATTACATTACATCCCCAACCAGCAGTGTGACAGGTGGTGTGTTTCCAGAGTGCAGGAGAAAAGGGGCATGGAACCCGAAGTTCTCCCAGCAATCACACTGTGTGGGACTTAGCTGAGGTAACAGGAGGGCTTTTTGGCCGAAGGACCCTTTTCATCTAAGGGGACTTCATCCTCCAACCAGCAGTGTGCCAGGGGAGATGCTTGCTGAGTGGTGGAGAAAAGAAGAATGGCTTCCAAAGACCTCTCAACAATCCTGCTGTTTTAGACTTACTGAAGGTAACAGGAGAGTTTGATGACCCCCAAGGACCCTCTGGAGCCATTGGGACTTCAGCCCCAAACCAGAAGTGTTTCAGGAGGCATGTTTACAGAATGATGGCGAAAGGGGATGGGCTGCCAGTGACTTGCCGGTCTTTTTTTACATTATTTATTTATTTATTAGTGGAGAAGGACCACATGGTCCCCCTTCCCTGGCCCACTTTAGGCCCTGGGGACCCCATTCCTTGGGGTCATGCTTTTTAATCGGGTAGGGGTGGCACACTGCCACCCTCCCCGGGGCAATTTTGGCCCCAGGGACCCTATGTCCCAATGCCTGCCATACTGTTGGGAACCATGGGGCGAGTCTTAAGGCCCCAGCTATCCCTGTCAGCTGCTCACCCCCTGCAGGACCCGGCATTGCTTTAAGACCAAGGGACTTGCTAATCATGCAGCATCCTCAATCTCAAAGCAATTTGTCTGTTTCCCTGATTGCGTGGCAATCAATCAATCAATCATAGGCATTTATACCGCGCACTACTCACCCGGAGGGTCTCAAGGCGCTTGGGGGGGGGTCCGCACTGCTCGAACAGCCAGGTCTTGAGCTTCTTCCTGAAGGAGAGGTGGTCTTGGGTCAGGCGTAGGTCGGTCGGGAGGGAGTTCCAAGTCTTGGCGGCCAGGTGGGTGAAGGACCTTCCTCCTGTTGTCGCTCTGCGGATGCGGGGGACGACGGCGAGGGCGTAACTGGTTGAGCGGAGATGGCGTTTGGGAGCGTAGAAGTTGAGGCGGCTGTTGAGGTAAGTCTCAACATAGCAGCTGAACGGTCAAATGCTCTGCTTTCAGAAAGCAAGAGCAAATGTGAGCTCTCACTTGCTGAATATAGAGCATTTGCTGTGGCTTGGCGGGAAGCTCCTACCATGCCACAGCAAGCTGCAATGCCCTGGGGGTGCGCATCCTGGGACAATGAAGAAGTGGGCCATGTACAGCTCTAGGATGGGGGCCTTGAAGCCTCCCTTCCTTCTTCAATTTCACCCCAGGGGAGTGGGTGTTCTGGGGGCAATGGAGGCGCTGCGTGTCCCCCCCACATTACATTTCAGAAAAGTCCCAGGGAGATGCCTGAATTGCTTAAAATTAAAGCCCCGGGGAGGTGGTGGCATCAGAGGCTGGCAGGGGTCCACATGGCCCCCTGCAATCTTTAAGCCTAAAGTCCTGCAGAGGTGGTGGACCCCGGGAATAGGGGGTCCCAAGAGGCCCCTCATTGTCAATAAATAATCCACAAGGAGGTGGTTGTCACTGGAGCAGTGGGTAGGGTATATGGGTTTCCCTTGCATTTTTTGTTCTAAAAGCCGCAGGGAGGTGGTCGTTCCTGGGGCATCAATGAGCCCCAGGAGGGGGGGGCCATGTGCTGCCCTCATTTATTACCTGGCCCACCCAGGGGTCCATTATAAATGATGCACATGAGCCCTGCTTCATTTTTCTTAATAATCCCACTGGAAATCTTTACAAAAATGCTTTTGATGGTCCAGGTGGGGTGGGGGGGTTCCCAAAAGGCCTAGGTTGTCAAAGTATTTCTACCCTGCCCCCTTTTCTTTTCTGCATTTTTGTGGGAGTTCACTTCGAGTTGAGTCCCAAGATGGCTGCCAATATTCTTTGGTAGAAGTGCAAGCAGCCAATCAAATTTCAGTAGGATTTTGGGCTCCCAGATATCTATATTTTTAAACTTAAATGTCTCTGAAACTACTGAACAGATTGACACCAAATCACAACACCATGCTTTCTAGACCAATATCTATCTTCTGCCAAATTTGGTGTAATTCCATTCAGCGGTTCGGACTGTAATCATGTTCAAAAACAGAATCTTTCCCATAGACATAACTGGCTTTGGGACCCTCCTTTTTTCTCAGCCCCCGCTTGACAGATCACCCTGGAGTGGAGAAGTGTGGCTCAGGGGTTAGAGGCGGCAGACCTGGAGCTTGAGTTCGGCCCGGAACCAGGGTTCAATTCCCTGCCTCGGCGGGTCTTGGGCTCAAAAATTCCACGGACTCGTTAATTCTCGCTCCGGTGCCTTCTCGACTCACGGGTTCACACTCTGCGACTCTGGGCAATAGCTTGCTTAATCTCCACAACGGCCCCTCGCGGTGGGATGCCTAGCTTTCACCTTGTGGATACCCTGCCAGGGTTATCTCACAGGGGAATACCAGGACGGGTTCCAAGCAAGCGCTGAGATGCCCCAGGGTAAGTCGTGCGCTATATAAGTCTCATTCATTTCATTTCACCCTGAAACTCTCAACATAGCAGCTGAACGGAAAAGGGAAATTGTTATGAACATTTAGTGAAGATTTGTCAAGCAGCACCAAAGTTATTGGCAAAACAAAAAATGGTTTTTGTATGGAAATGTTGTTCCTAACTAGAAGAACCTTCTGGCAATATATATACATGTATTGGAGTGGGGCACACAGGGCCCCCCTCCTGAGGCTCTTGGAGCCCAAGGGACCACCACCTCCCTGGGGTTTTATTTATAAAAAAGGAGGGGACACACAGGACCCCCATACATGGCCTCCACTGAGTCCCAGGGACTACCATCTTTCCGGCGCCTATGCTGGAATATTGGTGGGGGCCGAGAGAACCCCCTCCATCGGATCTTTAGTGCACGGGATCCACCACACCCCTGGGACTTTGTGCCAATAGTTAATGGGGCCACATGGACCTCCCCCACCCCAGCGACTACCGCCTCCTCATGTCCAGCTATTATAAAGCATGTGGGTGATATACAGCTCTGGGGTCTATCATCTCCCGTGGGCAGGCCTGTGGAAAGAGAAGGAGGGGGCCCCCTCCTGGAGCTAATAATTGCCCTTATGACTGCCATCCCTCACCGCTGGCTACTGCAGTGTTCCAGGGTATCCACCCCTGTGACAAAGATATTTGCTTTGGCGGGAGCTCATGCCAAGCAAAAGCAAATACTCAGATTCCAGTGGGTGGGAACTGTCAAAGTGCTCCTGCTTGCTGGAAGCAGAGATTCCATCTCTTTCCCTGCCCGAAGAAATGCAAGCAGGGAAAGAGATTACAACATTGCACTTGCACAAATGGAGCTGCATTTCCTGCAGCTTCCTGTGTGCAATAGCAATGCCAGCTCTCGCAGGAGGCATGAAGCCAGCTGGGACCGCGGAGGCCTTGCGGCTCCCCCCGATCCCCATTCTACACATTGCGTGCCCTGGCTGTTACCAGGGCACCCAGGGACACATGGCCAGGCCCCAGGGGAGATGGTCATGCACGCTCCCCCATTAACCACATCCGCGCTAGTGGTATTCTGCACCTATGCTGGGATTTTAAAAAACCCATGTTACATGACGAGCTGGGCTCGTCATCAGCATGCTAGGAGGCTACACCATGACCATGAGCCTGGAAGGGGTTAAAGCTCATCTGGGCCCCAGGGGATGGGTTCCCATGAACTATTCTGGCCCTGGTGTTCATTTCACAGAAATTAAACCTCAATAGGAAGCACTTACAAGTATACACACAGCAGGTGCCCCATTGAAGCTCCGCTCCTGGACATGGCAAAGGCAAAGCAATTATGTTTTCTCTGCAATTCTATATTGAAAAAGGAACTGAAATCCTTTGTGGGGGTGACTACATCGTTAATCTACTGAAGCACAATCTATAGTGACTGTGACAAGTGGGTTTTTTGTTGTCCTGTCCTGTCCTAGTGAAAGCAGAGTTCATGGTTCTCACTTTAAATTGCTAGGAGTATGCAAATGTGGAAATCAGTTGGATGCTTCCCTTTTTGGCTCATCCCACCGTAACAGTATCCAAGGGTCTTCCTGACTTTTGCCAGGATAAAGGACATCTTAACAAGCGGCATCCCCAGCGTGTGAACTGCCGATTTTGGTGAGGAGTTCTTTATGCCGCGAAATATGAGAACATCTCCACCAAACAAAGAAACACTTATATATATTTAGTTAGGAGGAAGGACCCTTGTTTGGTGGAGATTTATGTCTTTGTAGTCTCATTGTCTTCTCTATAGGATTCATGTTATCACATCTTTATGGATAAAGATGCACCAGGAACACTCACATTGCCAAAACGAATACAAGCTCACTGGTGACATTTCTTTGTGCTCCATTACTCAGCTGTAGTCTAGAACATGTACTGGATATTTACCCAAGGAGGCAGCACTTAGTATTGACCCAGAAGAAATGTCCTTGTGGTGAGTCATTTGTACAGCTATTGGCGCACCCACATAGACACACACAACTACTTAGAGATGCACTCAGACACTCAAGTACCCACTAATAGACATATACATCCACTCACAGACACATTCTGGCACTCATGCACCCACTCACATACCCACTCAGACATGTACACCCACTCTCAGACCCACTCAGACACTCATGCACTGAATCACAGACCCATACAGCCACTCACGAAGCCATTAATATACCTACTCAGAGACTCACATACCTATTCACAGACCCCCTCAAAGACTAATGCACCCATTCACAGACCCACTCAGATACTCATGCACTCACTCATAGACTGACTCACACACTCAAGGAGGGGCTAGCAAACCTACTCAGACACTCACACCTACTGAATGACCCACTGAGACACTCACTCAGACACTCACACACCTATTCACGGACCCACTCAGACGTGCATGCACCCACTGCAACATCCCATGAGACATTTATACAGCCACTCCCAGACCCATACAGATACCCACTCACACACCCATCAAGACAGTCAAGCACTCCCTCACATACCCACTGAGACAGTCATGCACTCATGCAATCACTCACACACTCACTTTCAAAGGTTACATTCAGGAAATAACATTAAAAATAAACTTTTGAAATTAATTTAAAAAAACAAAAGTTACAGTGAGGTTATAGTTAGAAAACAACATTAAAAAACATTGGAAATTCACTGAACAAACTAAAGGTTAACCATATTTTATAGTTAGAAAATAGAATAAAACCAACCTAAGAAATTCACTGAAAAACTAAAGGTTACAGGGACAGTAGAGTTAGGCTCACATTTCACTTGTACAAGATCAGTGAAATTCAGCAATTATAGTTAGCTGACCTAACTATAACTTATGTGTCCAAAATACACTTTTCTTGACCTCACATAATGCATCACTCATGACATGGCCTTGACTTCACTGGTGATATCACTGATGACCTCATCTGCAGACCTACTCACAGACCCCTATGCAACCTCTTATACACCCACTTACAAACCCTCATATACCCATTCACAGACACATACAGGTACTCCCATAACCAATCACTCCTCCATAGAGAATCTGACACACCCACTCGTTCACTCATATTGTTACTTACACAACCACCTACTCACCCATACATCTACTCATAAAACCAGTTACTTACCCATACAGCTACTCACACACCCACTTGTTGACCTATTCAGCCACTCACATACCCACTCACTCACTCATTCAGCTGCCTCACAACAAAGTCACTCACTCACCCATACAAACACTCACACACTCAATCACACACCCACATACCCACTTATATACCCATACACACATCCATACACGCATTCACGCATCTGCTCACTCACCCATAAATTCATTCACACATATACTTACTCTACAATACAGCACTCACACACTAACTCACTTTACCAAACATCCACTCAAACACCCACTCACCTAGCCATAAAGCCAGTTGCATATCCAGTCACTCACTCATACAGCCATTCCGACACCCACTCCCTCACCCACACAGTCACTTACACACCGACTCATCCACCCATACAGTTACTGACATAGCCACTCACTCACTCATATAGCTGCTGACACACCCACTCACTCACCAATACAGTCACTCACACAGCTACTCACATAGACATCTACTCACACACCTACTTATATATGCATATAGCCAATTACACACTCACTCACATGCCCATACAGGGACTCAGACACCCACTCACACATGGATACACACAGTTACACATCTACTCACATAATATAAGATAGAAATTGTATCGCTCATTAGTAGTGCACATTAGAATACTATTTTTAACTTTTGTAGTTCCTTGGTATATACTTTTAATACTCATACATCTCTTTCTACTGGAGTGCTTCCCCCTCCATGAAAAATAGAGAAGGTGAAGGTATTATAAAAGCCTAGCCTTGAGCATGATCTCCTGGGAAACTAATATCCCATTTCACTTCTCCCAGGGAGCAGTAAAATGGTGGGGAAAAATGTCAACTCAGTGCAGTCTTTATTCCTGGAGACCCATAACCTTCTCCATTCATCACAGACTGGCTTTCAACCACTTCAAGGAACAAGAACTGCTCTGTTAGCAGAAGTTGAAGAGTGTAAAAAGATCCTGGAGGCTGAAGGCCCTACTGTGGTCATCCTTTTGCAGCCTTTGACATGGTTAACCACTAAATTCTGGTCCATAGACTCATAAATATAGGGGGTTACCGGGGTTGCTTTAGCAAGGCTGCAGTCCTTTCTGGATGACAGATCCTTCCAGGTCGTTGTAGATTCTGTTGCCTCAAAACAGGTGCCCCTCTGCTGTGGAGTTCCTCGAGCATCATTCCTGAGTCCCACCCAATTTAATATTTATATGAGCTTCTTAGCGATGATTGTGCTGCCTTTTGGGGTGCATTTAGTGACCTAGACTGATGACACACAACTTGTAGTGGCACTTAACCATTCTGACAATTCCTCTCTTGGCCTCCGTCCTTGTTTGGAAGAGGTAGCCACATGAATGAATCACTCTTACTTGAAGTTGAAGGGAGAAAAGATAGAGATGATGATTTTAGGAAACTCGCCCTTTTTGAACCTGAAGCAATGTGGCCAGCCTGATTGGGCCTGTTCCAGCTCCTAAGACCCAGTTGAAAAGCCTAGACAATTGGCTTGAACAATACCTGAGCTTTTAAGACCCTGGCGCGTAATGTTGCAGCCTCCTGCTACGGCATCCTAAAGATGCTTTGCAAAGTCTTCCCACTTCTTCCCTTCAGGGAAAGAATGCCCATGGTCCAGGTGCTCATTCGCTCGAACCTGTACTACAGGAATGCCCTTTATTTAGGAGCCCTATGCGCGACCATTTCAAAACTCCAGACGGTGCAAAACTGTGCAGCCAGGATAGTTCTGCAGATTCCAAAAAGTCAATCTGCAAAACCAGCCTTGAAATCTCTTCTTTGGCTCCCCATCAAGAAGAGAGTTAGTTTTAAGGCTATGTGTATTGTTCACAAGAAGCTTGCAGGGAAGGGACCCTCCATCAATCGTTCTGTTGCCCGGCTATACCTAGCGTACAGACGCCTGTGTTCGGACGATCTGCGTCTTGCCATAGTTCCCAGGACTAATAAGGCTAGAAGTTGGGGCCGCCTGGTTTCTTATAATGCTGATAGGTTCTGGAATACTCTTCGACTTCACTTACGTAAGGAGTCCAACTATCTGGCCTTTCGTGAATCGCTAAAAATGTGGATCTTCCCTTAGTATGGTTGTGGTGTTTATCGTTTTGCCGCTGTCAGCGCTGGGATGCCCAAGCGCTTAACAAATGCTTTTTTCATTTCATAAATGTTTAGAAAACGCTCACACTGTCATCAGTGATGTCATCATTGGTGACACTGACTATGCCATGAGTGAAGTAATATGTGAGGTCATAAGCTGAGTATTGTAGGGGTGTAAGTTATAGTTAGCTCAGCTAACTATAACTATTGAATTTTACTGGTTTTGTACAAGTGAAATATGAGCCTTACTATAATGTCCCTGTAACTTTAGTTTTTTTCAGTGAATATATATATATATATCTATGAATGACACAAAGTTAATGGTAGGTGTGAATTCAGGACATCCATGGTTTACTGTGGCATCAATATTTATTCCTGAATAAATGAGTGAAACCTGAACAGCTTTTACACAATCACCAGAGAGTATTCTAGGAGTAGTCTACTTCTAGAATACTCACTAGTGCTATCGGGATATGAGATATGGCATTTTGCACATAAAGGATGGCTTCTTATAATGGTAGTCTTACAGTAAATTGTGAATTTCAATCCCTGAGGAAGTCAAGGGCCAAGCGCCTTTTTGACTAAACACATATTGGCTTAAAAGGTATAGGACTTGGCTCAAAGCGAGAACATTGGAAACAAGAAGCATGAAGATTATATTAAAGGACAAACTGCTGATGTAATTGCAGTGGATTCTTTAGTTTTGTAACCGCCAAGGTGTTGTTTTTTTTTAGGAATTTACAAAATGTTATCAGACCTGTATACCCCAGTGTCTCAGTATGATCCCCAAGCTCCTCGTTATTATTTTTCATCCATCCCTTCGCCTTCACACCATGACTTATTTTTCAAGATTGGAAGAGGATAGTCTAATCCATGATATCTCTAATACGATCCATTTCATTAAACGTGGCAAAGCTCCTGAACCTGATAGTTTTACCACTGTATTTTACTCATATATTTCTTCACTTCTTTTGCCCAAATTACACCACCTTTTCCTTTATTTTATATCTTCTCACACATCGAGTGATTCTTTTCAAGAGGTGCTGATATGTCTTCTTCTCAAAGATAAAAAAGATAATTCCAAACATATAGGGGGGGTTAGTTTTCCAGATTTCCATAACTATCACTTAGCCTTTTTTGCCTTGACCAAACATCTCTTTTACTACAAGAGAATGATTCTACACTCTCTACCCTATGGAAGGACCTTGAAAATCCTTTTGGCACCCTTTTACTCTGCTTGGGTGTTTGTCTTTTACTACTTGACCCTTATCTCTATCTCTTCTGATTTTTAAGAACACATGCAAAATTCTATCTCCTTTTTTTATTTCCTATAAAACTCCTAAAGTTAAATTTTTAAACTCATCAATTTGGTACAGTAAATCTATTAAAATAAATAGAATAATTTTCTGGAAAGATTGGTACTCTAGAAGTTTTAAATGGATTCATTAGTTTTTTCAAGAGGGTACCTGCTTGCCATTTTTAATAGTTCCCTCCCAGATTTGTTAGACGACAAATACCAGTTGCTTACCTCTGCAACTCAATCCTCTTATAACAAACTTTCTCTTGATCATGTACCCTCTCCCTCACCTCCTCCTATTCATAAATATTGGATATATTGCCTTCTACAACCCAAATATATAAGCATCTCACACTTGTTCCTGATGATAGAGCTAAATCAGAGGTATAACATCTTTAAGAACTCGATTTGCAATCTACTTTTTCTATTCCATTTTGGAATAGAATTTGCGTTAAAACAAGGACATTTTCTGGTGCGGCTAATGCAACTCAAACTTTGTTTTTCATTTATAACCACCTTTTGATCACTCCTGTTACATTACATAAAATAGATTCTGCTGTACCTTTTAAATGTTGGTCTTGTTATCAACCCTCAGCAGATCTTAAACACATGCTATTTGAATGTCCCTTTATTTATGAATTTTGGTTGAGGTTCTGGCAACAAATAAATACTATTTCTAACGCACAAGTCCCTTTTAATGTTACTAACATTTTTCTAGGCAGTACTGCTTATTATTGGCCATCCCAGTCCAAATAATTTTATATATTAGATCTTTTTCTGGCTGTTGCTTTTCAACAAATTACAAAATCCTGGAAAGATACTTCGCAGATGTCCTTTCAAGTATGGTGGTATGGAGTTTTTTACGATCACAGACTTGATAGAGCATATGTTTATGCAGTTGCACTTGCTATAAAAAAAGACCTCTTATGTCTATCTATAACTGCTTTTTTAAATATTTCTGCCCGTAAACCACAGTTACACAATCCTAGAATTGAAGAAGTGCCTAAACCTTCATTAATTGTTCTTTGTGAACAACATTTGGGTTATTTGTTTATGCCTTTTATTTCCTAGTATAGACATTTTGATATTGTCATATAATTAATATGTTTCTTCCTGATGGTGTAATCTATTTTATATTTGTGATGATATGCTTAATGAGTATTTTGTTTCTTTTTGTACTATAATTGTCCTCTTATTCCAAACAAAATCTATTTTCAAACTTAAAAAAATGTATGTATGCACAGCGGCAGCTCCTTAGCTATGGTGGAAGAGCATTACCCCTACCCCCAAAAAACAGCAGGAAAGGAAAAATAAAACGATTGTGCACACTGGATTTATTTATATTTTCCTACTGAGTCTTGATGGCGGGCCAGGCAGATGACAGGATAAGTGGTAGTGCACTACTTTCATGCCTGCCCTCTCAGGCCGGCCAAACCTTCATGCGCATTGAAGCTCTCCTCAACCCAGCTGTGTTGCATGGTTGGAGACAGCAGTCACAGATTCCCTGCCTGTCTGTTAAGCGCAAGTCAAGGGTGCTCAGACTAATCCTCAAGTTGCTTTCATGCATGAGAATAGCTCCTGAATTGGGCACATGTCAGTCTTGGAGCGAGTGCATGTGAAGAGAGAAGCGAAAAAAGAGCGCAACGTGGCTGGCTGCAGGTAACTTTTTAAAAAATATTTTTATTTTGCCCAGCACCCCTCTACCACCCAACCACTTGTCCACAACACTGCTGCATCTGTGTATGCATGTATGTATGAAGTACTTGTATACCGCAAACCTTGTCACAAGGCAGCTTAGTGTAGTACAGCGTTAAAGGCAAGCTACTAGTTATTGAGTCATAGCTGGATTCTGGGAGCAGAAGCGTATTGTCAATGCATTGTGATGCAGTGTACTCCAAATCTTTTAAAACTTTAGAAGCGTTGGGGCTCTGATGCAGTGAGGGATTGTCATAATGGACTTTGAATGTAGAACAATAAAACCAAACTCCAGAGATAGAGCTACAACGATACAAGTAGCACTGACGGTTGCACGGTCGTCGGGGCGTCAGGTGCAGCTGGTTCAAGTGAACTGTCTAAGAAAATCTTTGGGCCCTCGTATCTATATATTTTACAGATCAATCACCGATACTTCTTACAGTGTCAGTCTAGTGTAAAAACACTTACAGCCATTCATAAAAAACATAATTATTAATGAGAGCAATACTTTTAAGCACTGATTATGAGTATGCTAGTAGGGGTATGTGATATTCATCATGTCAAATAAAAATCATTACTCCGTGTTCAGAATGTACTGAGGGGGAGGATTAGCAATTATTCTGAGGTTTGGCCTTCAAAATTAGGCATAACCTGCAGATGTCTGTGCTTTCCGCTGTAAAATTGACATGTCCTGGTATTTACTGAGGGGCATATTATCAACAACTAGCGATATTTATCGCTAAATAAGCTTAGCGACATTTGTTCTATTGCCGGATTTTATCGCAGAGATAACGTGCTATTACAATGTTTATCTGAAATGCGATAAAATATCCGGCGATAGCGGCTTAATGCGTGAATATCGCTGGAAATCCAGAGGTATTCAGGCATTAACGCCAATAGGGTCTTAACCTAAATATCCACCTCCCATTGGATATACAGGTTAAGAAGTGGTCTGAGCAGGCTTTAGTTTTCAGCGATATTCGCGCTAATATCGCTGAAAACTGAAGCCTGCTTAGACCACTTCTTAACCTACGCCAGCGTTGATAATAGGCGATAGTGATGTTAGCGACTGCTTTCAGTCACTAACAGGTTGGGCACGCCCACTTTGCATGTCTTTAGCGATAAATATCGCTGACATGAAAAGCGGGCCTCAAACCCCTCGCTATCGCCTACAAACTGTCACTAACTGCTATTAGCGACAGCTTGCTAATAGGGCGATGAAATTATCACCGCATCTCGGTCTAAAACGGCCGCAAAAGTGGCGATAATTTCATATCGCCCACCTTCCTAATATGCCCCTAGGTCTTTTTAAACTTCAAGTTTAACATTTCAAAACTTAATGGTGGCTTCGGCCTTTACCACACCTGGTAATTACCAGGTGCCATATAATGTGCATGGGTCAGGTAATTCCAAATCCCCAAACAGGTGGTTGTGCAGTAGTCAGAGTTTTCCAGTCCAGTGATAAACAGGGCATCAGGGAAGAACCCCTTATCCTGTCTGTGTATTGAATATATTATTTTTGTAAATAACTGCCAGTGCGCTACCTCAGAAATACAAACACAAATTGAAAAATGTAGATCTGCATAAATGCTATTAAAAATTAGGGTATTGTGTTTGATTCAAATAGTATTTCCTTCCATTTGTTTTAGTAATTTGCTGAAGTTTAAGAAGGCAAATATTGTGTTATCTTATTTTCTAGAAAATGTTGCATGAACATTATTTGTCATAGGAGCTGCCAATAATTGATTTGTATAATATGGTACAATAACATGGACTTCTAAATTATAAGCAAGCATACAATTGCCAACGATCTTAGAACAAATTATTAATGCCATATTAAGAGAGTATATGACCTCATATATAATTTTAATGAACGTCGACAATATTCTATAAACATTTTGTTCCATTTCCACAAACACTGATAAACAGATGTTGTTCCATTACCACATATATTTTGGACTAAATATATGGACACATTAGACTTCACCATGAGGTAATAATATATTTATTCAAACCAAGTTGTTTTGGTCAAATATTTAATTAGAAGCTACCCATTGTCTGAGCCTGGAATTTCCCTCTCTAGTTCTTAATCCAAAGTGTTGTGCAATCTGATGAGGCTGAACCAGTTTAGTTTAGCAGGAGACAATATTATGCAGCTGCATCAAATGATGACACTTGCATCAAAAGTAATTCAACATGTAATACAAATGTAAAAATTATGCAAGGAGTAGCAAGTGTTTTTTTCTGCCAAAGCTTTAGTATTTTGGATTCAGTTGTAGAATCTTTCTCTGGTAATTATTAGCTGTCCTTTTACTAGCCATGTGCATATTATTTGTAGTGAAATAGAAGGAACATACCATTTGTTTGAATTAATTTCTCTGCCATGGCATTTCCTAGTGAACTACCTCAAATTTCATCTTAGATCAGATCAGAGTTTGTTGCTTAAAATTAAGTCATGGGTTGATAACCAATATAAAATATTGATTCCATTATTTACCTCTCTCGGGCATGCTTATAGCTGCAGTCGGTATTTCTAAGTAACAAGTTCGATGCTATATTTCTGACTCTGTGTCCAAAAAGAAAAAAGAAATGTTTATTGATAATTTATCAATAAACATTTCTTTTTGCTCAGTCTAATTTCATAAACTAATCTGTTTGGCAGGAATATTCTCTATAACCTAAAATGTGCTGTTTTTTTTCTCTGAAAGTAGTGTTCTTAAATGTACCTTGAAAGCAAGAAAACTACTTTCTCAATCTATTATGTGAGAGCTTAATCTGCCAAAGTGAAGTGGTTAGAGATGCTCTGTCTCCAAATTTAACTGAACTACTTTCACAGGTGTCGTCCACATTGTGGTCCAAAGCTGCCAACATTTACATGTCTTTGAAGGATCCCATAAATGTGACAATTGTCATACAAGGCTTGATTCAATCACGGCTGGACTTTAACAATGCCCTGTATCTTGGAGCCCCTGACTATACCCTACAAAAGCTCCAGAGCACACAAAACTGTGCTGCCCGAGCACTCTTGGGAGTTCCTCGGAGGACCTCCATAAAATCTGGCCTAAAAACTCTTCACTGGTTGCCTGTCCGGGACAGAGTAAAGTTCACAGCTCTCTGCATCGCCCACCAGACCTTCTGGAAAACGGGCCCAGAAATTAACTCCTCCCTGATCTCTCCCTACCTGCCCAATAAAACATTACGGCCCTCAACCCCCACACTTGCCAAAATCCCCAGGATCTTCAGATCCAGAGCAGGAGGACGTTCGTTCTCATACAATGTTGCCAGACTCTGGAATACCCTCCCCCTGCAGTTGCGCAACAACATTAACCTTACTAGCTTCAGGAAACAGCTTAAAACTCTCCTGTTTAACAATTAGTAACCTCAGAGGTCAGGTCCGTTTTCTAGCTCTAGCGCCTGGACGCCTCAGGGCAACTGCCGCGCTCTACAAATCTAATTTTCATTTCATTTCATTTCAATTGATCCACAGATGAAGCTGCCAAACATACATTAGTACCCTCTACAACCCACAGCAGAGGAGTGGATCTGCTCTGTAAAAGCAGTTTACGTAGGCTTTCACTTTGTAATGTCATGCACAGATTTGATTTGTACTGAGAGGGTTGTTACAGAATCATGGGGATCAGAAAAATCCATAGCCATGATTATTGCCTGTGGAAGCTGCCACAAATTTTGTTTAAGTATCTGAAAGTATTGTATTGAGTTCGCCTTTAATTGTTGTGGTGCCTCAGTCTACGGTTGCACTCATCCTCGCTACAAAACACTAGCACCTCTCTACACCTGATTGTTTCAAAATGAAATGTCAATGCTGCCTGCTTCCCATATCACCCTGATCCAGTGTCCCACTTTGAGCCTTGCCTCTTTGATGCCTACCACTGAGGAAGGGGAACACAGTGATTTCTTTCTTAATAGTCCCAAAACTAATGGTGGTATCCTCTTTGCTAGTTATGCTACATGAAAGTTTAATCAAATTATGGGAAGTTGTCTTCTACCAACTGTAAAATCTGCTAAAGTTGCAGAGCCTATACTCGCTCCGAGTCCATAACCTAGCCAAAGAAAAGATTGCAACTGTGTACATAGACTCAAAGTAATCATTTGGAGTGATGTATGACTTTTGGCTCGTATGGATGCCAAGGGATTTCTTAATGTCAGCTAAATCCCTGTAAAAAAAGGCAAGGTGATCAGAATCTTTTTAATGCCCTACAATTGCCAAAGAAGGTTGCTGTGATTAAAGCATGCCGCGTACCAGAATCCCCATGATGGTGCTTCAAGGTGTAATACCCTAGCTGATTCATCATCTAAAAGTACTGCTTTGTATAAAACTGCTGATTTTGCTATGCATGTTAAGAGAATTGCCTTTCTTCGGGTGTCCATGCCAAAGGGTTTGTCTCGGTTACATGACTAGGCCTCCAAAAGCGAAAGACAGGCCTGGATAACAGACACTGAGGGCATGTGGCGCAATAGCAATGCATCTTTGTTCACACAGAAATCATTAATTCTTAACAGTGCCACATTAAAGCATGGAGCAGCCTATGTAGGTAGAGACAACATGATATGTGCCGAGCAATCCATTGGTATGCACCTTTCTTTTCTTCCATAGCACAACATTATTACCTGTCCTGTGCCATATTCTTGTCTCACAATGTTGGAAAGGGTATCAAGACCACTCTCGATGTGCTGCACAGCCTCACTCTGGGGGCCTCTTTCTGCACCTTCAGGTGAACATTATCAAGTGTGCTAATTCCTCTTATGTTTTGGTCATTGTGTGTATATTTTCAGGATGGGTAGAAGTGTATCCCTGTGCCCCTGCAGATGCCATTACAGTAGATAAACGGTTGCTCTTGGTTCAGAATAACATGCCGGATCCCAAGAGACCACGGGGCATGGTGTGTGTCAGAACAAGGGCAGACAGCTTTAAAGGATTAAGGATAGACCAGCATTTCCATTGCGCATATCACCTAGAGTCAGCGGGCAAGGTGGAGAAGAGTAATGGTACCCTTAAGAACAAGATATCTAAGATATTTTCATATAAAACAATTGCCAGGTGCTCTGCCACTAGAAAGATGGTCCCTCAGATTGATTCCCTCTCAGAAGGTCAAGTTGAGCCCATATGAAGTAGTCGTGGGCCAACCCATGATGCTGCCCTCAAATCCCCCAATCTTGGTGGCTTAGTTAGATTTATAGCTGTACAATAATGCAATTTATCCGTATTGGAGAAAGCATCTACAATGTCATTGCAGTTTCTGTTCTCAGGTTCAAGCAAACTTACCTGAGTGTCCAACTGAGATATACAATTCCCTCAGCCTGCTGAGTCAGAGGAAGCCTTGCTGGCATGGACCCATTAAGATTCTGCTCATCATAAACACAGCTGTAATTTTTTGTTTTCTGGTGACTTTGATACACTCATCTCACTTCAAGAACACTACATTCATGGGCAAGATGAATGGACTGCTGCCTTCGACACAGTCACCCATCCCACCCTCAAGAACATACAGAGTCATGAATGGGTTTCACCTGCAATGCCCTTCACTGATTCCCCTCTTACCTTTGCAAATAACACAAAATTGTCCACATGTTCACCTCCAGGTCAGAAAATATCCCAATGACACGCAAAGTCCCAGAGGGCTCTATACTGCCTCCTGTCATCTTCAACTTTTACATGGAGTTCTCGACGTACAGTTTTCAGCATCAAGATTCACTTATATGTCAATGATACTCAACTATGCTTGAAAGTCTCCTATGATTCACCATCAAATGCGTCAAACACTGATTCACATCATGTAGACTTGGATGTCCAGCTCCTACCTGAAGCTCAACACAACCCAAACAGACAGAATTATACATTTTTTGCAAAAAACAACAAACAAGATACAGTAAAAACATGGCTCAATGGCATGAACCTTGATGACTTTGAAACCCAACTACCACTACATGCCAAATCACTTGGATTCATCCTGGACACTAACCTCTCTCTCAAGGAATATATTGACAAAAAAACAAAGAGGGTCGGGTATCAGCTTTCTCTTCTAAAGAAAGTTAAACTATTTCTTCCAGAAAGTGACTTGAGAACTGCTGTTTGAGACAATGCATCTGGATGGTTGTAGCTCCCTACGGGAAACCTTTTCTTACTGTGTTGCTGCCGTAGTTTGCCGAGCCCACAATCTCCCACTGAGTGACAGAGTTCCTCGCGGACCCGCCCGCCAGTCTCCCACTGCTCCGCCGCTCTCTGACCAACTGGAGCGGTGGCCGCCGAGTGGAGACCGGCGAGGGGCTTGACTACAATACCCAGAAGCCCTACTGGGGATCCGCGTCACCTCTAAGCGCCAGGAGGCGCTTAAAAAGGACAACAGCACCATTGGAGGCGGGAAACCTTTTCTTACTGTGTTGCTGCCGTAGTTTGCCGAGCCCACAATCTCCCACTGACTGACAGAGTTCCTCGCGGACCCGCCCGCCAGTCTCCCGCTGCTCCGCCGCTCTCTGACCAACTGGAGCGGGGGCCGCCGAGTGGAGACCGGCGAGGGGCAGGACTACAATACCCAGAAGCCCTACTGGGGATCTGCGTCACCTCTAAGCGCCAGGAGGCGCTTAAAAAGGACAACAGCACCATTGGAGGTAGGAAACCTTTTCTTACTGTGTTGCTGCCGTAGTTTGCCGAGCCCACAATCTCCCACTGAATGACAGAGTTCCTCGCGGACCCGCCCGCCAGTCTCCCGCTGCTCCGCCGATCTCTGACCAACTGGAGCGGGGGCCGCCGAGTGGAGACAGGCGAGGGGCAGGACTACAATACCCAGAAGCCCTACTGGGGATCCGCGTCACCTCTAAGCGCCAGGAGGCGCCTAAAAAGGACAACAGCACCATTGGAGGCGGGAAACCTTTTCTTACTGTGTTGCTGCCGTAGTTTGCCGAGCCCACAATCTCCCACTAAGTGACAGAGTTCCTCGCGGACCCACCCGCCAGTCTCCCGCTGCTCCGCCGCTCTCTGACCAACTGGAGTGGTCGCCGCCGAGTGGAGACCGGCGAGGGGCAGGACTACAATACCCAGAAGCCCTACTGGGGATCCGCGTCACCTCTAAGCACCAGGAGGCGCTTAAAAAGGACAACAGCACCGTCTCGCGGGACGCCGGGCAAAGCCCGGGCCAAGGGCGGGCCCGTTTAAGCCCGTTCAAGACCGGGTAAGACTGGACTGGGCTATGTTATGTGCAATCTTTATTCAAATTGTGCCATTTAACTTCATTGTGTAATTAGCTTCACTCAACTGCCTCCCACACTGATTGATAACGACGACTACACTTTGTACGCAGTTTTTTTTCTTTTCTTTTCTGTCAGGAAATGAATTCCACAAGAGGATCAAGAAGTAAAAGTGTGCAGAATACAGGCCAAATAACTGGCCCTATAGATCTTTTTATCACCAGAACAAACGAGGTGATTAATCAAAGTATATCTTTGCTGGAGCGGAGGGTCTCGCAAGAGTTGGAAATAGCGAGGAGGTCCTCTTTAGGTCCTCTTGCTTCGGCCCAAACCCCAATACACTCAAGGCCGACTACCTCTCTTGTAATGCAAAATGAAACTGTGGCAGAGATCTATACCGTCCCTAGCACGGTTGATTTATCTGCCTCCCAGCTGTCTCTTGATTCACACTTATCCGATGACTTAGAAAAAACACCAGACCTATCTAAATGCCTAACTCATGTTGTGTCATCGGAAAAAAAGGATAAAGGGAAGAGGGAAGGCGCAATAGCTAAACAGGAAAAGAAGACAAAGAAGACAAATGGGACTAAGTCTAATTCTATTCAACCAATACCTTCTGTAAACTTTCAGGCTTCTGATGCAAATCACTCTGTACAGTGCTCACAAAATGATAACAATATTCCTGTGATAAATATTCAGGAAATTCCTGAGAATCCAAATAGCACGCGGTTAGTCGGGGGTACCTGTGACACATGTGCCTCAAATGCCCAACTATTAAATAGTGTGGGGGAGCTTTTTAAACGTTATCTACATCCAGTAGAAAAAAGCTTAATGAATATTGAAAAACAGCTAGCGAAGCTAAATACATTACCTTTCAACCAGAAAACCTTGGCCTCTACGCACTCAGGGGGGGTTAAATCTTAAGCCCCGGGTATACCTCCTAAATTAGCCCAAACTGTTTCCCGAATTCCAGTCACAGAATCTATAAAACCTGCAGATGTACAATCTGTGCGGAAAACTGCACAAGACATCACTGATACCACCGCAGGGGCAGTAAAGGAAAAGTCCAATACTATCGAAGGCATCTCTAAGTCCACTCCAGGTACAACCAAGGACCCTGCCGGGTTAGCCAAGCCAAATCCTACACTACACCTTTCTTCTAAAGTGCCGGCTACACAACCTAGGGGAGAAGAGAACAAGAAGGGAGCAAGGTTTAGGCGGCCGGTACATCTTCCCCCCGAAGCGACGCCTTATACAGTTATCCTCACGGGGGTACCTGAGATGATGGAAAATACGGATGAACCTTCCTGGTCTCTTCGTAACAAGGTCCTTCAGTGGTTAAGTACAAACATACCCCTCCAATCTCCATATACTAGTAGAATTACCTCAGTCCGAAGAGTAGTATGGATTGGGGATTCTAGAAAAAATATACAGGGCGACTGCGTTATAGTCAGCTGTGGTGATTCTACCACGGTGGATTATATTTGCTCCTGGCCTGATTTGAAAAAAAAGGGGGGGATTGATGCCTATCGTCTCTCCTTCTTTTACCCTCCAACGAACTCATATAATAACGCAGAATCCCAATATTGGGAGGAGGGCATGGATTGGTCTTGGAACCAAGTGGGTCACTGGAATGGAAATAGATATAGATCGAGAGACTGGGAACCTAGGCCTTGGCCGCCAAGGAGAAATCAGTACCACCTGGATGGATGGAGGGGTATCCCCCTGAGAAATAGGTATGAATGCCTGGATATGGTTGATTGACCATTAGGGTACTCATTAAGGGTTAATAAGGAGTGTAGTACCTTGTCCAACTTTTCAATCTTAGGCAATAAATCTGATTTGTGTAATTTAAAACCACCCTTTACCAGTTCAACCCTGACTACTATGAACTTTGATCCACTAGGCCCATTACCTACTGAGCCATCTAAAACTTACATACAAGAAAAAATAAACAAAGGACTTTTAGACCCGATAGGGCACAACGAAGATAAAAGTTTGAGCCCACAACACTCTGAAATAGTACCGTTACAAACACTGAGGAAAGCTAATCTGGCTTTAACCTCATGGAACGTCGCGGGCCTACACAAGAAATTGAATGATCAGACATTTCTATCCTTCGTAAGTAAATACGACATTGTTTGCCTTCGAGAGTGTTGGGACCAGGAGGAGTCGCACATAGAGGGTTATACTACCATCTTTACACCATCTACGCAGGGTAATCGAGGCAGGGGTTCTGGAGGGCTTTGTACTTATGTCTCCAATTTGGTGAAAATCACAGTGAAGAAATTAGTATGGGAAGGGGCAAATGACAGAGTGTGTAAATCCCTGCAAGGCCTTTCTGTTGTAGGCGAGGGGATGAATCTTCTTCTAATTAACTTTTATAATAACATCTGGAAAGAAGAACCAAAAGTTATCATAGAGGACCTTACCAACATTCTAAATTTGGGATCAGGAAAGGCGGATTGCACCCTTATTATGGGTGATTTCAATTTCCATTTATGCCCCCATAGTGGTGTGAATATTTGTGGCATAACTGATTTCAAGGGCGAACCGAGCTCTCATTTTGAGCACTCCGCTTTTGGCAACATGTTAAATCAACTCTTGCATGAATGGGACCTAGGATATGCGAATGAACTTTGCGAGCCTGTGGTTGATTTTCAAACAACTTTCCATGGGCATGGGTCAGGGACCATTATTGACTTTATGCTGATATCGAACAATAGACAGGGACACGTTCAGGGATTTAATATTGAAAATGTAGCAATTAGCGATCATTTCCCAATAAGTATCAGTTTGCACATGGCCCTGCATGATGGTCACGCTTTGAGCCTTCCTGATAAATTATACTGTCACTCTATTTTTCTTTCCAAAAGAAATGGTTATGCTGTGAAGTGGGCGAAAGTCGACCCTATTAACTTTCTAAAAGAAATAATCATAAAAGACCAGGAGCACTTTATGTCGTGCTTGGAACAAGATCCCTCCCCCGAGATGGTTAAGTTGGCCTACAGTAAGATAGCGGTTACCATAAAGGAAAAACTGACTAGGAAACGCAAAGAGGGGGAAATGACTAAATTGAACCGTTGGTTCAATTCTGCCTGCACCAAAGCCCATACATCTTTGTTGCAGGCTGTAAAGACACTCCCGAAGGATGTTAAGCTAGTCAGAGAAGCGAGGTTAGCGTACAAACAGGCCCTATCAAATAGGAAAAATGAACTTAAAAAGCATGCATGGGAAGCACTAATTAGAGCTAGCGCCCTTCGTGATAATATTTCCTTCTGGAGAGAAGTCAATGCCCCGTTCTTTGTAGAAAGTAGGACTGACTCCCTCGAAATCGCGATAGCTGAGGACGTCTGGGTCAATTATTTCACGGTATTATATAAAAAAGATGATCTACTGGAGATAAATCATCGTGAAATCCCTGCAAACAATCCGATTGACCCACAGCCCGAGGTAACTTATCACGCAGATACGTTCCCTTTGAATAGGGGGGCATATTATCAAGGAGGTTTATCTCCGCTTTTTTTGGCTTTAAAAGCCAAGAAAGCGGAGATAAAATTATCTCCCTATTACCTAGCTGTCGATAACACCAGTTAGCGACAGCTAGTAGGAGATAGCGACCATCTTGGGTCCCACTTTGCATGTCAGTGATATTTATCACTAATGACATGCAAAGTGGGCGTGCCAAGATGTTAGCGACTGAAAACAGTCGCTAACATCGCTATCTCCTATTACCAACTTTTGGAGATATTCGCGCTAAGCGCGATTATCTCCAAAAGCTAACACCTACCCTGAGCAGTTCTTAGCCATGTTATCCAATGGGAGGTGGATAACATGGCTAAGAGCATTAGCTCGGTAATGCATGAATATCGCTGACTTTTCAGCGATATTCATGTATTGCGGTGATTTTTATTGCATTTGCGATAAACCTTGGTAATACCAAGGTTTATTTGCGGTAAAAATCGCCGCAGCTCTGCGGTAAATTTTTGTCTCTAACCAAGCAATAGCGATAATTATCGCTATTGCTTGGTAATATGCCCCATAGTTTTCTTGTCTGCAGAAGTCGAGCAGGCCATTTGTGAGAGCGCAAACTCAAAAGCTCCGGGTCCAGATGGTATTCCCATCGATATATATAGACAGTTTGGACCTCTGGGCCCCGCTTCCCACAAATGTCTTAAATGCCTATCGCCAAGTAGGTTTTCCTGTTACGTGGCAAGAAGCCATCGTAATCCCAATTTTTAAAAAAGGCGACAGGCAGGATCCTAAATGCTATAGGCCGATCTCCCTGCTCGACTCCTTGATGAAAGTAGCAGGGAGAGTATTATTGACTAGATTACAAACTTGGGCCAATGAAGAGAGGGTTCTTTCAAAATTTCAGTATGGATTCAAGAGAGGTTTGGGCACAGTCGAGCAGGGCCTGAATCTGGCTCTAATAACCAGCAAATATACGATTTCTAAAAAAGGTAACTTGTTCATGACATTTGTCGATCTAAGCTCGGCCTTCGACTGCCTGGATCACAAATTGCTATGGTCAACTTTAACCAAGTTAGGTTTAGATCCCCCAATTATGAATTTTATTAAGGAACTTTATAGAGGTGCAGGAGCAATGGTTCGCTACGGCAAAAACGGTGAATGCACCAGGAAATTCCCCATAGAAAAGGGGGGTTAGGCAAGGATGCATCCTTGCACCCTTTCTTTTTAATCTTTACATTAACGAAGTGGCAGACTTTTTCATCCAACTTAGAAGTTGATTATCCCAAACTAATTGGCTCGTCGGTTCCAATACTTTTATATGCCGATGACGCCGTAATAATATCTCGAACTCAGATGGGCCTTCAAAAGGCATTTACTGGTTTTTCAACCTTTTTGGGGTCCAGAGGTTTGAAGATCAACGTGGGGAAAACTTTTACCATGTGCTATACCTCCTCGAGAAATCTTAAAACAGACTGCAGAACCTTCGTTAATCAGTCCAAGATAAGCTTGACCAAAACATTTTCATATTTAGGCATCACTTTTAACAATAGAGGAACCTGGTCAACAGCGATAGCTACACGTAATTTGGCCTTCTCCCGTACCATTGGAGCGGTAAAACAATTTGCCAAACGCCTGGGTGGGAAACCCATAGACACTTTGATTAAAATGTATGCAGCTCAATGTGTATTGACTGCAACCTATGGCGCTGGCATATGGGGGACGGCCGATTGCTCACAAATCCAACTAGTAGAAAATGCCTTTTTCAGATATTTGCTAGCTGTTCCAAGATCTGTTTCTACCACCATTTGCCATAAAGAATTAAATCGAGTGCATATTACAGATCTAATAAAGGTTACACCCGTCATGCTGTGGCATAAGATCTGGTCTTCGGATGAGACAGCCTTCAGCAGGGACGTGATTCAGGACTGCATGAATCAATCAGCGGCTAAGAAGATTATTTGGCTTCAATACATTAAAAGTTTCATGATCTCCATTGGGCATCCCGAACTCTTCGCAACCCGAGTACATGTTCATCGAAAAAACTTTTAAAAGACACTTGCATTGAACTGCGTGGAAGATAGACGGTGGTACCTGGATGGTAACAAGTCAACAATCATTTCCCACCGCCGCATTCTATACGGTCCAGGTTTACATCCGTATCTGGCTCCAGAAATCTCCAGTTACACAAGAATGCTTTTAACTAGGATGAGAACCGACTGCTTTTATAGGCTGGTAACATTCCCTACTCCAAATGACTGGTCGGGCTATTGATAAAATGTCCATGTGATGATATTTCGACTCAGTCAAACATCCACAGCATCTTTTTCTGTAAATATTATGAGTGGGGGAGAAAGAGAATTTTGCTACCCCTATTAAGGCTGTGGGGTCTGCGTCAATGCAGACCTGCTCTAATTAGACTGTATATGTTACACAACGAACTTACTGTGAATGCAGCTGCTAAATATCTGAAATATGTGGTTAAAACTAGAGGCACTATGACTTAATGCAAGTGTTGGACTCTATATATATGTAGCTAATACATACTTAATTAACTGATTTCCTCTGATTGCCTTTTTTATAAGGTTTTTATATATGTTTTTTTACATTTTTTAATGTTTTCTTCTATTGTAATATAGATATATTTAACTGTATTACTTATGTGGTATGAATTTTTTATGTGCTTTTATGGTCTTTTAATAATACCGAATAAAGCTATCTTGACTTGACTTGACTTGTAGCTCCCTACTCCATGGCCTCCCAGATCAACACTGGCAACCTTTAGGGATATACAACATGCCACAGCATGTCTCATTCAGGACCTGAATACATCTGAACCCCCTCACCCTAATCGGACACCAATGGCTTCTCTTTCGAGACAACTGCCACTTCAAAACCAGATGCATCCTTTTTAAATGATCCATCTGTTGAATCTTCCTACAGGCCTCCTGCAGAACGACTAGCAACCCACGTGATAATTTTCTTTTGGTAGGGTATTTTGATTATCATGAAGAAATAACTGTTGGCCCTTATGTGTCACTTCAACTATCTGATCCTGGAATGCTAAGCCTACATCACATAGTTACGGGGCTTACATGCTCAGCGGGTCATACCTTGGATCTTATTTTGACATCCCAGAACCCTTAACATGGACTGACCATTTTCTTATCAGATTTCAGATTCCAAACAGATTGCATGAGATCAAGACCATGGAGGCAGGTCACCCAGGAGTCCATTAAATCGGATTTCTGTCACCTAACCTAGATAACTCACAGGACATGAATTATGCCTTAGCAATGTTCCATGTTACCCCCTTTCAAGCACTAGATATGGGAAACTGTCATTACAATGGTACCGTTACCATGCATAACCATTACAACGCAGCTGTTACAATGCAGGTACTATTACCATACATAACCATTATCATGCAGGATTTTACGATGCATATGCCTTTACAATGCATGCCTCTAAAACAAATGTCATTATCAAGGCATGAATAGTAAAGGCATATGCGTTCATGTAGAACATCCTTCCTTTGGACCTTAGAAAGCTGCTGTCAGAAATGTTGTTTCGCGGAAATTTAAAGACCTGGTTCTTCAGGCAATCTATGGTCATCTAACTACTATGGCTGGCTCTTTGAATATTCTGATCTGATTGCTTTAGGAGAAAATGCGCTGCGGGGATAGTCTGGATTAGTACAACCAGGTGCATTTATAAATTTCTAACATACCATAACATTCATTAACTGAAAAACCAAAGGTTACAGGGACGTTATAATTAAGCTGACATTACACTCGTACAAAACCAGAGAAATTCAGCAGTTATAGTTAGCTGAGGGCACTATAATTCCTGCTCCCCTAATGCACAGCTTAAGACCTCATATAATATTTCACTTATGACGTGGTCAGTGGCATCAAAGAAATGTCATTGGTTTAGACAGTTTTACTGCTAAATTGGTGAAGTGTATAATATGTGACAAGACTATCTCAGGGCACAGCAAAACAATATTCATGTGGTGCAACAAGTATGTTGTACCACTTAAAAACATACCACAAGCAGCAACTCAAAATTACACATAGAAAAAAATGAGAGGAATCACCAGCCTTTAGAGTTCCAGCCCCAGCTCCTGATAACAAATTTCCACCTTAAGTGGAGAGAAGATGCAGTGAAATGTCACCTGAACTAAAGCATTTTGCTACTTTCTGCATGAACTATAGCACCATCATAACAGCTGGGAAGCAGCCTGGGCATCTACTTTTCCAGAATGTGAAAAACCATGGTTGTTAATTTGTATTCTTCTTTTATTGCAGTAGTTCAAGCACTGTGAAAACATATAAACAAAGAAAAATGTTTTCGAATTTTGTTGTGTACATTAGGCATACAAAACATGATACAATGGTGAAGTGGAGATGTGACTTATTAGATGCAGTTTACGGTTGCTGGTATTATAGTACCTCTGTTTACTTTTTATCTGTAGTAACAGAATGTAGCCCTGTGAAGTTGTATCAATTAATTTCTTACAGTTAAGAGCAGTCTCTAATTCCTAACAACATGCTGTAGACATTGCCCCTAATAGACCGAATAATCTCAGAAACCCCTAATTAATATACATTGAACACAATTACACAGTTTGTTATCTTAAATTAGCCTAATACCTTCAGTTCTAGAAATAGCAGATACAAGTTTGTTAGCTTTTTACATAGTCTTGATTTGAATGACATCTCTATAATTTTGTGAAACTGCATATAAAAATCTGCACATTAATCTCTATCAGAGCATATAGCTCACTAATTTGTCCGACAACAAACATTATGTGATAGTTTTCATATGTAATTCACCAAATTGTTCTAAAAGTCTATATATTCCTCACTAAATGTTATGAATACGTGTGTTTGTAGTTGAATACATCAATACTTGCTGGATGATTGACTGAGTGCATAGGTAATGCCAGGTGATTATCATAAACAAGAAGGGTGTGTGGGGGTCAAGGGGAAAGTTTTATGACCTGTCTGCTCACTCCCCAATAACAAGATACAAAACACAAAAGAGCAGAACAAGTCTGAAAAAAGTGTGTGTGCCTACAACAGTAGCCGTGTGGTACTGGTAGTGCATGCGTGAGACAAGGGTTGCCAAAACCATTGGTTGGAAGTCGAGGGAGGCTGACACGATTCCCATCAGACCACCCATGCGGTGGAGTTTGCGTCATGTGGGAAAGGTTTGATCATGCCGTCCCACAACCGACCATATAGTGCCGGTGCAGGGATGGATGTAGAAAATATCATCATGGGCATGCATCCTAAAGTGATGGAAAAATAAGAAGAGTGCAGTGCTCAAATAATAATGAAAATGAAATTAAAATTTAACAATCCGGACTCCTGGAGGCATTGTGACAGAAGTACGGGTGTCAAAGATTAAAAGGCACGCTGGGTAGCATGGCTGTGTCCCCCAGCTTGATTTATGCCAAACAAAACAAATCCTTGGTTCGTTAAATCAACCCAGACAGGAATAGAACCATTATTATGGATTCTTGCGAGCCTGCGGGTGATTTAGAGCGCGATGTCAACAACGAGGTCCGACGGGTGCGGACGAATGCGCATGCGCATGCGCGAGAGAGTAATGCGTTGCATCTCTCCGCGCATGCGCTCCCGATTAGAGGAACTTTTCGGTATTATCACGCGACCCTGCGTAGCCTCTGGATAACGGAGGGTCAGCGCGTAACGCAGCGAGGCTATTTTAGGAGGGAGGGCGTTTTCCTTAACTCGCCTCCACTTCCGCTCGCTGACAGTATCGAGGTACCGACGGAGAGGTGAGACGCCCGGCTGCCCAGAACCTTGCTTCTTTACCTTACTAGGATCTAGTTTTTTGTTAAGGGTATTGTGATTTGTGAGCTTAGAGAGAGTCTTACATTTGTCACAGACTCTGCGCTGGGATGGGGAGGCTATCTTTTTGTTTCCCTCATAATCTAATACTGGACATATGGGAACCCTTTCCAGGCAGCCAGCTATAGACACAGGTTGAGATATTTTACTAGCACCTCGCGCCCTGGGCATTGTCAGTGGTAGGCTTGGTAGGAGGGTCACTATCACACGTCTGTTGGGTTTCAGTGTAAAGTCATTCGGCTAAGACACGGTAAAGTTAAGTGCTTACTGAGTCTTCTATTTTTACACTACAGAGCGGGGCCTCTTCCTCCCGAGCGGTTGCCGGGTGAGGTGAGGTCGTCACCCACACAAAGCTGGGTGAGTATCACGCTGAGGAAATGCGTTGGTGTGATCAAGCATATATGCTTTAGTAAAAATCATATTCTTCATGTATGTGTGCCTGCACGGTCTCTATGTGTATGCGCCGTGTTGTGTGTGTTTAACTTGGTGTTGTCTGATACAGTGTCTTTTGTTTGTTAACAGGAAGAAGATTCATTTCTCTCCCTGCAGCGGACACTTAAGTATTCATACACTCGATACAGAAGTAACTTTGTCAGTACAGGTTTATTATTCATCATCTATACACTTTGTATGTAGTTGCAGTAGCTGATTTTTTTGTCATCGGTCCTGAAGAAAGCTGGGCGAGATGCCCTTAAGCAGAAACATGTCGACCATATCACACTGCGCTAGAGGGTAGCCATGCTACCCAGCGTGCCTTTTAATCTTTGACACCCGTACTTCTGTCACAATGCCTCCAGGAGTCCGGATTGTTAAATTTTAATTTCATTTTCATTATTATTTGAGCACTGCACTCTTCTTATTTTTCCATCACTTTAGGATGCATGCCCATGATGATATTTTCTACATCCATCCCTGCACCGGCACTATATGGTCGGTTGTGGGACGGCATGATCAAACCTTTCCCACATGACGCAAACTCCACCGCATGGGTGGTCTGATGGGAATCGTTGCAGCCTCCCTCGACTTCCAACCAATGGTTTTGGCAACCCTTGTCTCACGCATGCACCACCAGTACCACACGGCTACTGTTGTAGGCACACACACTTTTTTCAGACTTGTTCTGCTCTTTTGTGTTTTGTATAATGCCTAGGTGATTCCCTGAGGATACAGATAGTGCCTTGATGATTCCCTGAGTATGTGAGAACTCAAAGGGTCCTTCCATATTGGCATAGTTACTACCTGCAAGTTTATTTATTTATTTATTTTTTTAATTGTTTTTATTCAGCAATTTTTTACAACATTTATTCCCCTTCGCCCCCCCCCCCCACACAGGACATATCCAAACATAAGAACCAATTTTTAAGACATAGTCTATGCATTAAGTTACTGTATACTGACAAACAGAACAAAAAGCAGAGAAGAAAAGAGAGAAGTGAAAAATACAAATATGTCACCCAAGAGAGGAAAAAATAACCATAGGCAGGGAAAGAGAAAAAAAAATAAGGGAAAAAAGAAAGAAGAAAAGAGCAAAAGGACATAGCAACAAGCATGAGTACAATCCTAGCCTAAAAAAGACACGCAAGAGAAAAACAGCAAACAGCCCGAGGAACCTGAAAAAATTCTATGTTCTCGCAGCCCTGTTCTTCCAATCTACAATAGGTTTCCATACCTGCAGGCCTAACGATCTACCCTTCTTCCCCTTTCTAGCGTATATCGACTTTTCCAAATTATGTATATGTAGCAACCTAGCCATCCACTGCTGCATAGTTGGTGGAAGCCTATCACGCCATGCGGAGACTATACATAGACGTAGCACCACCAACGCTAAAAAGACAAAATACACATACTGTGGTTGCAATGCGACCTGTCCCACTCCTAATAGTATTATATCAGATGTTAACCTTAATTTACAATTCAAAGATCTATCAAAAAAAGCTTCAATGTCTTTTATCAGGGGAATCAAGTTCGGACATTCAGCGAACATATGTGTTATATCTCCCTCCGTGCTATTGCATCTTGGGCACGTGATCCCATGCGTGCCTCCCCACTGCGCAATTCTGGCTGGTGTATAATATAGCTTGTAGAGGGTTTTATAATGTTGGGCTTGTGAAGCTGATGAACGAAGAACCTCCTGCCCCAGCTGCAGTGATTTTCTGAACACCCCCTCCGATATCCCTAAAGTATCTATCCATTTTAATTCAAACTAAATCATCCCCTCTATGTGCTATGAATTTAGCCTACAACCTTTTAATTGTGCAACCATAGCCCCCCTCGATTACTCGAAGTATTACATTACCCCAAATCCTACTGGGCCCCCTCTCTTACTGGCTAGGAGACTTCTCGTCTGCAAATACCTAAAAAAGCTCCTTGTGCTGACACCAAATTCCCGCTGTATTTCTGAAAACTGGCGCATTCCTGAAGGGCCTATCAGGTCCCCCATTTTTTCACTCCTAGCCGACCCCATTCCTTGAATACTGCATATGCAAAAATTTCTGGGGGTAGTGTAGGATCATTCCCTAATCTCGTGTATGCATGAAATCTTCCCAGGCCAAAGTTTTTTTAAACGCTTTCCATATCCTATATGCCGCCTCTATGGTCTTGAATCTGGTTCTCTTGAAATAACTTGGTTCCGTATATCTCAACAACACGTTCTCTGCCTCCTCCCCTAGGATCAATCCGTATATCTCTGTTGAACCAGTATATACCTCAATTTAAATCTCTGCGCCGCCCAGCAGACCTGTCATTTGCTATAGCGCTGCTGCCCAGTAGTAGAGTCTCAGATCTGATAACGACCAGCCCACCCTATCCCTTGGTAATGACATAAATCTAATCGCTCTTCTTGTTTCACTCTGCAAACAAACGAACTGATTGATTATGTGTTCTATCTTACTAAACCAAATTGAGTTAAAAAACAGAGGAATTGTTCTAAATGAATATAAAAATGTTGGCATTAAGTTCATTTTGACAAAATGTACCTACCTGCAAGTTTGAATGAGTATATCACTACTATCTGGGTGTTTGGGCTATTGATAAAATGTCCATGTGATGATATTTCGACTCAGTCAAACATCCACAGCATCTTTTTGTATGTAGTTGCAGTAGCTGATTTTTTTGTCATCGGTCCTGAAGAAAGCTGGGCGAGATGCCCTTAAGCAGAAACATGTCGACCATATCACACTGCGCTAGAGGGTAGCCATGCTACCCAGCGTGCCTTTTAATCTTTGACACCCGTACTTCTGTCACAATGCCTCCAGGAGTCCGGATTGTTAAATTTTAATTTCATTTTCATTATTATTTGAGCACTGCACTCTTCTTATTTTTCCATCACTTTAGGATGCATGCCCATGATGATATTTTCTACATCCATCCCTGCACCGGCACTATATGGTCGGTTGTGGGACGGCATGATCAAACCTTTCCCACATGACGCAAACTCCACCGCATGGGTGGTCTGATGGGAATCGTTGCAGCCTCCCTCGACTTCCAACCAATGGTTTTGGCAACCCTTGTCTCACGCATGCACCACCAGTACCACACGGCTACTGTTGTAGGCACACACACTTTTTTCAGACTTGTTCTGCTCTTTTGTGTTTTGTATAATGCCTAGGTGATTCCCTGAGGATACAGATAGTGCCTTGATGATTCCCTGAGTATGTGAGAACTCAAAGGGTCCTTCCATATTGGCATAGTTACTACCTGCAAGTTTATTTATTTATTTATTTTTTTAATTGTTTTTATTCAGCAATTTTTTACAACATTTATTCCCCTTCGCCCCCCCCCCCCACACAGGACATATCCAAACATAAGAACCAATTTTTAAGACATAGTCTATGCATTAAGTTACTGTATACTGACAAACAGAACAAAAAGCAGAGAAGAAAAGAGAGAAGTGAAAAATACAAATATGTCACCCAAGAGAGGAAAAAATAACCATAGGCAGGGAAAGAGAAAAAAAAATAAGGGAAAAAAGAAAGAAGAAAAGAGCAAAAGGACATAGCAACAAGCATGAGTACAATCCTAGCCTAAAAAAGACACGCAAGAGAAAAACAGCAAACAGCCCGAGGAACCTGAAAAAATTCTATGTTCTCGCAGCCCTGTTCTTCCAATCTACAATAGGTTTCCATACCTGCAGGCCTAACGATCTACCCTTCTTCCCCTTTCTAGCGTATATCGACTTTTCCAAATTATGTATATGTAGCAACCTAGCCATCCACTGCTGCATAGTTGGTGGAAGCCTATCACGCCATGCGGAGACTATACATAGACGTAGCACCACCAACGCTAAAAAGACAAAATACACATACTGTGGTTGCAATGCGACCTGTCCCACTCCTAATAGTATTATATCAGATGTTAACCTTAATTTACAATTCAAAGATCTATCAAAAAAAGCTTCAATGTCTTTTATCAGGGGAATCAAGTTCGGACATTCAGCGAACATATGTGTTATATCTCCCTCCGTGCTATTGCATCTTGGGCACGTGATCCCATGCGTGCCTCCCCACTGCGCAATTCTGGCTGGTGTATAATATAGCTTGTAGAGGGTTTTATAATGTTGGGCTTGTGAAGCTGATGAACGAAGAACCTCCTGCCCCAGCTGCAGTGATTTTCTGAACACCCCCTCCGATATCCCTAAAGTATCTATCCATTTTAATTCAAACTAAATCATCCCCTCTATGTGCTATGAATTTAGCCTACAACCTTTTAATTGTGCAACCATAGCCCCCCTCGATTACTCGAAGTATTACATTACCCCAAATCCTACTGGGCCCCCTCTCTTACTGGCTAGGAGACTTCTCGTCTGCAAATACCTAAAAAAGCTCCTTGTGCTGACACCAAATTCCCGCTGTATTTCTGAAAACTGGCGCATTCCTGAAGGGCCTATCAGGTCCCCCATTTTTTCACTCCTAGCCGACCCCATTCCTTGAATACTGCATATGCAAAAATTTCTGGGGGTAGTGTAGGATCATTCCCTAATCTCGTGTATGCATGAAATCTTCCCAGGCCAAAGTTTTTTTAAACGCTTTCCATATCCTATATGCCGCCTCTATGGTCTTGAATCTGGTTCTCTTGAAATAACTTGGTTCCGTATATCTCAACAACACGTTCTCTGCCTCCTCCCCTAGGATCAATCCGTATATCTCTGTTGAACCAGTATATACCTCAATTTAAATCTCTGCGCCGCCCAGCAGACCTGTCATTTGCTATAGCGCTGCTGCCCAGTAGTAGAGTCTCAGATCTGATAACGACCAGCCCACCCTATCCCTTGGTAATGACATAAATCTAATCGCTCTTCTTGTTTCACTCTGCAAACAAACGAACTGATTGATTATGTGTTCTATCTTACTAAACCAAATTGAGTTAAAAAACAGAGGAATTGTTCTAAATGAATATAAAAATGTTGGCATTAAGTTCATTTTGACAAAATGTACCTACCTGCAAGTTTGAATGAGTATATCACTACTATCTGGGTGTTTGGATGAGTGCATGAGTGGTGCCTGAATAAGTGCATACCTAATACCTCAATAATTCAATATAGGTATACATTGTGGTTGGATGATCAAATGAGTGCAACTCTAGTGCCCAGATGATTGCAGGAGTGCATGCATAGTACATAGGTGATTTATAGAGTACATGGATAATGCATATGTGATTGTTTAAGTACATACATAACACATGGCATATTGGATGAATGCATGAGTAGTTTTTCAGTGATTGGATGAGTACATGACTGCTGCTGATTCATTTTTGGGTGCGTGAACAGGTAGTGCCTGGGTGTTTGGAAAAGTACTTAGGTAGTGTCTGGATAAATGAATTAGTGCATCAGTAGCGCCTGGCTTATTAGATGAGTGCATGACCGGTGTCTGAATGATTACATTAGTCTGTTGTTAAAGTCTGAGTGATTGCATGAAAGCAAGTATACCACTGGGGTGCTTGTATTACAGCAACAGTATTGCCTCAGTAATTGTATGAGTGCATAGGTACTGGATGGGTGATAGTTTCACTGCAATGGTACTGTCTGTGTAATTAGATGAGTGCATAGGTTGCAAGTGGTGTTTGCATGAGTGCTTGTGTTGTGCTTAGGTGTTTGAATGACAGCATAGGCAAAGCCTTGGTGATTGTATAGGTGAATGGTTAGTGCCTAGGTGATTGGATGAATGCATGGGTAGTGCCTGCATAGTTCAATGGCTGCATAATTAGTGCCTGCGTGATTGAAAGAGTGTACCTGTAGTGCCGGGGTAATTGAACAAGTGCATAGAGAGTCAATTAGTGAATCAATGAATGCGTTAGTAGTGACTGACTGATTGGATGAGTGCCTGATTAGTGCTTGGCTTACTGTGAAAGTACCTATATCTAGGGCTCATTGTTTAGGTCCTGTCAGTATGACATCACCTGCTTTAGTGTATATATCCTTTTCTACTGAGCTATGTGTAAGTGAAGTCAAGATATCACAACTGATATATAATTGGATACATAACTCTCTAGGATCATACATTACTCTGCTACTCAGTGTGCACATGCATCGGAAACTTTCTAAAACTGAAAACAACAATTCTCACTTTTTCAAAGCACAAAACCTTTTCTTAATAGCATACCTACACTATTTCTCAAATATGTCTTATGTCTTTAAAACATATATTCATAATTTCTCAAAGAAAAGTTACACACCAATTGAAGCTAGCACTAGAACTCTGAAGAGATATTCTGCACTGTTAACCTCCTCAGTTTTAAACAGAGCATGTTCAAAGAAATACACTACCCCAGCATATACATGACATTTTCAACAGCCTTAAAGAACATAGATCACCATGTGAACATATATGTGATTTCATAATAGATGTACAACTTCAGGCCATCTTTTATTTATTTATTTATTTATTGCATTTGTACCGCGCAGCAGCTACCCACAAAGGGTTTCCCGGAGCGATCTTTTAAAAAATATATAGTTTTCTACATGTTTCAGTAACCTCAAGTCTCCCATTGTACCTGTAACTATCTGCAACTAGAAAAACCATATTGCACCATCTAAACATATGCAAACTAGTCATATAAGTTAAAAAACACATTGATAAACACTTACTAATACATACCTAAAAGTATTACTACTTTATAATTCATCTAGAGGCACAGCACATTTTCTTACGTTTTATTAATGACTGCACTACTCCTATTTAATAATGTGACTAAAAGTACTACAGTTCCCAGAATGCAAATAGCCTAGATCTGTCTGTTCACCACCTAATGCTTAAACATTTAAAACATTGTCATCTTTAAAGGCATTGCTCATGGTAATTTCCAACAGTACTAACATCTTAAACACATACCTGCTGACTTATGCAGTTCATCTGATATTTTTTTTCACATCAATATGATACCCTTTTTAATCAAACGCCCATATACATCTTCATTTCTAATGTAAATTATTTTTTAAACTAAAAAGTTATATACATACCAACTTCATAGATTATTTTGTTGTTTTAGCTCTTTCTGGAAAGTTTTGACACTGTTATGATTAGTTAAAACTAAGCACAAGAATTGTACACCACTCTCAAAGAAAGCAACTATAAAATGGCAATCTATTACACTTTCCACTCTATGATCATGAGAAAGGCAGTCTTCCATTTTAGACTAAAGTACCTCCACTTGTGAATGGTTAGCATCTGTTAACCCTTTCCCTCTGTTTTAAAACAAGGTTCCTGTCTCCGCGTGTTTGCAATGTTTTTTTGATCATCATGGAATAATAAAAAACAATGGGAGTTCAAACAGATACATATATTCCGTTTTTTAAAATGTAAATACTGACAACAGTTTATTACATAGTCCTGAGTTAGATATTAAAGTTTGCCATTACTTAAAGTGTTACAAAAGGGGGTGGTGATGGACGGAACATCTGAATCAATCAAACACTCCCACCCAGTTAAAAGATCTGGGTTTAATCCATCATCGTTCTTTAGCCCACTCTGCCACCCCAGTTTAGACATGGCTATATGCAAATTAGTCTGACCCTGTGCCTCATGGGAACAGTCCAGCCCGAACTGCCAAGCCATGTCTTCCCTGGACCGGAAACAAGCTTCCGAGGACCGGATTCTGGCATTCCAGCCGTCTTCAGTCCGGCTTGCTTGAATCCAGTGGCAAAGTGAGCAAGGGACTCACGTCTGAGCATACCCTATAAATATATATATATATATATATGAACAAAATCTTCAAATCAGCAAACTCCTGCAATGAAGACACGGACCCAAGGCTGCAGAAAAGGAGATTTATTTCAACCTCTCAGGCGACGCGTTTCGAGCAACTAGTGCTCTTGATCACACACCATACATATATACCCTATAAATATATATATCTATATATATATATATATATATATATATATATATATATATATATATATATATATATATATATATATATATATATATATATATATATATATATGAACAAAATCTTCAAATCAGCAAACTCCTGCAATGAAGACACAGACCCAAGGCTGCAGTAAAGGAGATTTATTTCAACCTCTCAGGCGACGCGTTTCGAGCAACTAGTGCTCTTGATCACACACCATACATATATATATATATATATCCATTCAAACATCTCCCCCACGAAGGATTCGAAATGACAGGACACAGCGGGGCTTCATTTAAGGGTTTTAATATCAGACCAGCATGACCGGTTTCGGCAAGATGCCTTTTTCAAATGCTATTAGTCCCAACATCATGTCCCCCGCTTTTAAATCTTCATTGGTAGGCTCCTCCTTACCCAGTGGTGGTTGGCTCCCCTGCACCTCATGCTTTCCACTTGCGTATAACAGGGACTACCAGTCCCATAATGCTGCAAGGTGATGCCCCAGTGCAGTGTAATTAGGGAACATGATCCTCTTACGGGGAACTGGACTTGATATATATATATATATATATATATATATATATATCACTGGCCTGGATATATATATATATATATAAACCAGCACCACCTGACGCGTTTCGGTCTCTACGGAGACCTTGCTCACAGGAAACCATCACTACATTTTTTTACACGGCTTAAATAACAAAACATCCTCCATATCAACACTTCACTTCCTGTTAGTCGCACAGGAATTATGGGACATGTAGTTTTCGACCCATCATTTAGATCTTGGTGTTTTTTTCTGATTTTAAGAGTTGAACAATTCAATAAAACATGGGATCGAATCTTTTGATCATCACTTTCTGGCTTGGGTTTCTCTTTTAGCAACTCAGTTCTTTTGATACTGGAAGAATGTTTCAGAACGATTGAACGATTGATCGAGTTTAATCCACAATATTTCATATGGGGAATTCTTAAGAATCAAAAGAATATGCTCAAAAGAAGAGGATTGGATCACCAACAAAAAATTGGCCAGTAAAAGATTTGAAAAACGCAAATACCATCCAGACACAATTCAAACTGCTTTGAAACGTTCTTCCAGTATCAAAAGAACTGAGTTGCTAAAATAGAAACCCAAGCCAGAAAGTCATGATCAAAAGATTCGATTTATAACAACCCACTCCACAGCAAATGAATCAATAACACGAATCCTAAGAAAAAATTGGCATATTTTGCACATGGACTCTACAATAGGTGCAATCGTGGGGGATCATCCAAATATAACGTATCGAAGGGCCAAGAACTTAAAAGACAAATTAATTTTCAGTCACTTTCAGGATCAGAAGAAACCGGAGGGCTGGTATAAACCCAAAGGTTTCTACAAATGCTTCAGGATCAGAAGAAACCGGAGGGCTGGTATAAACCCAAAGGTTTCTACAAATGCTCTGGTTGCAAAGTCTGTTGTATCGCCAAAAATATCAAAGAACTGACTATGGCAAACAATAAAACCTGGACAAATAATCAACTGATCAACTGCAAAACACAATTTGTCATCTATGTTTTAGAGTGCCCGTGTACGTTGAAATATATTGGCAGCACCAAAAAAGAATTGAAAATGCGCATTCTGGAGCATGTACGAGCAACAATTAACAACGACAGAAGCAACGCAATGGCCAAACACATGGAGAAGGAACACAAAGGGAATTGTAAAGAACTAAAATTCTATGGAATTGAAAGCGTTGGGATAAATCAACGAGGAGGGGATCGTGAAAAAATAACGCAACAGAAAGAATCAAGACATATTATGAGTTTCCGAACCCTCAATCCTCATGGGCACAACCTGGATGAAGAACTACACTGCCATTTTTGAACTCAAAACTATTGAAATGACCATGAACTATATCTCTCTCAATAACTGTTTAACAACTTTTTCACCTTCATATGAAACAATTTAGAACACCATTTATTTTGTTTATTTGGATGCACAGGATAAATAGTAGGAATAGAAATTTCACATGGGAAGATGTATCATAGTATGGACTGGATTGCAAATTGTGAATTGACCGCCCACTAGAGGGCTATATCAAATATGAACTAAATGTTTGAAATATTGCAATAATTCCTTATCCCACTGTAGGGTTTAAGTTGCTTTGTGATTCCCATGTTTTATTGAATTGTCCAATGCTTAAAATCAGAAAAAACCACCATGATCTAAATGATGGGACAAAAACTACATGTCCCATAATTCCTGTGCGGCTAACAGGAAGTGAAGTGTTGACATGGAGGAGGTTTTGTTATTTAAGCTGTGTAAAAAAATGTAGTGATGGTTTCCTGTGAGCAAGGTCTCCGTAGAGGCCGAAACGCGTCAGGTGGTGCTGGTTTGCTGACAAACGAAAATAAATCTAAACTGATCTACTAACTTTGGTGTATGGCTGTAATTGGAAAAAAATATCCGGGAGTGCATGGAGACTTAACTCCTCTTATGGGGAAACTGGACTTGATTTAATCGCGGCTTGGTTCTGCCGCGCTCCGTGTGCACCGCCATAGAGCGCCTGGTGGCCCGCCCTGTGGACCAAACAGTAAGGAATATATATATAGATATATATATATATATATATATATATATATATATATATATATCCACACAATTCTCGTTAATACATTCAGCAAAAAACGAGGTCCAGGCCAACTTCTTTGTGAGCAACGCTGTGAATGTGTGTCTTTCTGAAAAATAAATATGTTTTATATATGTGTATCTAAACGTCGATGCAAGAAAAAATGGTTAAATAAGTGTCTAAATGGATGTTTTTTTTTAAATTGATTGTATAACTGACTTATTAGGTGTATCTTACTAAATACATGTATTAGAAATTATTGTTTAAATTTGTAAATATCTGTATCATTGTCTCACTTTATCTATAGATGGCTGCTTGGGTTGGTGAGTACCTACATGAGTGTCTATATGGGTTATTAGTTTGTTTTTTGAGTATTAGTATGAGTGTCTGTATGGTTTGGTGGGGGGTATTACTTTGTGCGTAGATGAATGAATGAGTGACTTACTGTTTGTATATGTTTTGAAACAGCATGTTTGCAAGACTTTATGGGTGGATGAGTGTGTGTATGGGTGTGTTAGTGAGTGAATGACTGCCTCAATCATATCCTTATGAGTAACTACATATGTTTTAAATTAGTATAAATGAGAATTGATGAATATAGGTAAGTATGTGTGAGAGTGAGAGATTGTAAGAGTTTCTGTATAAATAAGTTTTTGTTCCTATAAGTGATTCTTTTAGTAAAAAAGTATGTGTACGTTTCTGTAGAAGTAAGAGTAGTGGTGTATGTATAGCTGTATAAGCAAGTGGATGGTTGTTTTATAATTTATTTGCATGTGTGTGAGTAACTCTAAGGATGAGTGTTGGTGTGTATTACAAAATGTATAGGTGAATGAGTATATATGCTGATTGAGTATGTGTATGAGTAACTATATTAAAATGTTGGTTAATGAGTGAATGTGTATGTAGATTTTGCAATTTTTTAATAGGTTGTTGTAACTGGATTTAGTTTCTCCATTGTTTTGACATTTTTTGATTCCATTTTTGAATGTGTGTATCAAAACTTATATTACACTGAGAGAGGGTCTGCCATTCTTTCACAAGGATGATGTCATCAGTGATGTCATTTGAGATGTCATGAGTGATGTCATGAGTGATGTCACTGACTATGTCATGAGTGATGTAATATGTGACGTCATTAGAAGTACATTGCGGGCGCGCCAGTTATAGTGAGTACAACTAACTATAACGTGCGAATTTCAATGGTTTTGTATGAGTAAAATGTCAAGCTACCTATAACTGATATGAAACCTATGGTTTTTTAAATGAATTTGCTAGGTTTTTTAAATACTATTTCCTAACTATAACGTGTGTGAAACCTATGTTTTTTTCAGTGAATTTGCAAGGTTTTTTAAATGGTAATTCCTAACTTTAACGTGTGTTAAACCTATGTTTTTTTTAGTGAATTTGCAAGGATTTTTTTAAATGCTAACCCCTAAATAAAATATGTTTGAAAATCTTTGTTTTTTATTATGAATATCAATACAACATCAAAACACTGAAACTAGTTTTTTTCTCCTTTCTTTACTGCCCTTCCCTTAGTTTTTCACTCTCCTTAACTCACTCCCCTACCTTTAGTCCCCTTATTTCACTCACTCTTCGACTACTCTTTTGTCACTCATCAAACTCCCCTTTTCTCACTCTTTCCCTCAGTCCCTACCTTCCCTTCACACAGTCATTTCAATCACTCATTTATTCACTACGCTTTCATTAAAAAAAATGAACGACACAGTGTATTAGAAATATAACTCTTTTAGAGAATTGAATGAGTTCTGAAAAGAACTTTTTTTTTCTTTTGTTGTTTTATATTTTTTTAGCTTTTTTAAAGTTTTATATATTTTTTTAGTTTTTTGGAAGAAAATTCAGGAACTGCAACATGGAAACTGTTCAACAAGAACAAAATAAATGAAAAATTGAAAACAATGTATCTCCTTTCAGAGCATTTATGATTCTGAATGCTGCGTTCAATTAGATTCAGTCTCTGTTCTCCAAAAACAATAAGATCAACACATTTGTTGCACCGCATTTGCACATGCGCCAAATATGGCCTAAGGTCCATTTCTGCTGTTGCTTGCTATGGAGGTGGAGGTGTAGATGTGCTGGCCACAGCTGGTGTAATCTGCTGGGCCAGAGCTCTTGTGGCTGCTTGGGCATATTGCACAGGGTGCACATTTTTTACATGTCTGATCATGGTATGGATTGAAAAGGAGTATTTTTTGAGAGGGTTTCCCCTTTAAAGAACAGTACCACAAAGGGTACACGTTACTTTAGAGGCATTTACCTTTTTTAGTCCCTCAGGAAAAGTAAAAAACTTCTAAATAAAAGAAGATTTCCCCTTCTTGGCTCGATGGCGATATTCTATGTGGGAGTCAGAAGAAGAAGATGTTGTTTCCTGTCTTTCTGCCATCCTGTTGTTTTTTCTGCTTCCAGCTCCAAAAAGGGTCCTTCTTCCAGGAGAATAAAGCAAATAGTGAGGGAAATGGTTGGGGTTTTGAAGATTCTAGATCTGAAACTACTATGAACCAATGAAAAGTATTGTTTTTGAGTCACATGACTTGACGTGCGCGCACCTCGCAAATTTTTCACAAAAAAAGCGTTTTTTTTGCCCGTCGGAGTTCTTTAGGGACCCCCTGAGAAGCTCCAGGGGATCAGGGAGTGTCTACCTTGCCTCCTTTTCACGTTTTGTAACTTTTATTAAAATCAGGCAAAACGCCATTTTAATGCGACGTGTGCAACCGGTACTTACTTGTAGGTATCAAAAACACTTTATAAACACAATGGCTCTTTTTAGAGCCAACCAACATCTAAACTCTCAAACATGTTATTTAACTATTTTTTTTGTGTTTGTTTGATGACGTGCGCGCATGATGCGCTCACCTCGTGGTATTTTTTTCTGAAAAAATCTTTAATTTTGGCCGTTGGGGTCCTTCAGGGACCCCCTGAGAAATCCTAGGATATCAGGGCGTCTCTACCTTGCCCCCTTTTAAGTATCAGCGAAATTTGCGAATTTGCGTCCCGCAAATTTGCGCAAAATCTTATTCGCAATCCGCAAAATTGCGAATTTGTGGATTTTTGTTTTTTTGCGTGTTTGTGGGTTTCTTGCATGTTCACGGGGTTTTTTGCGTGTTCGCGTGGCTTTTTGCGTGTTCGCGGGCCGCTTGCATGGCGAAGTTACCCATGCGGTCGTGTATGGGCACAGCACCCTCTGGTTCACCACTGCCACCCTCTGGTTCAGCACTGCACCCTCTGGTTCACCACTGCGACTCTCTGGTTCACCGCTGCCACCCTCTGGTTCACCCCTGCCACCCTCTGGTTCATCACTGTCACCCTCTGGTTCATCACTGCCACCCTCTGGTTCACCACTCCCACCCTCTAACGAGACCTTTGTGACGCAGCGACAGCAAAAAAGATGCACCATGGTGCTGGGTATTAACAACGTGACGCAAGTGAGAGATGCAGGAACTGAATGGACCTCTAATCCTCTTCCCTCCACTTTGATAAAAAGCAACTGAGAGATGCGTCACGTTGTAAAGCCCTGCGCCATCAGGAGGCATTCCGGCTCAGGGGAGGGCGTTCCTGCACTGGAACGCCTCCTAAAAGTGGCTGAGGGAAATCTACAAGAATTCACTCAGTCACTTTTAGGCCAATGCTGCATCAAAACCCTGCGCCTGCTTGAAGCAGGCGCAAGGCTTGATGCAGAATTGGGGAGATAGGGCCCCCCAGAGCAATGCTGGAGCTGCGTCGCAAGCGCAACGCAGCTCCAGCAATGCGCTGCTTTTACAGCACAGATGCGTGACGCATCTGTGCCGTTTTTGCCCCATGGTGCGCCGCATTGTAAATGCGGCGCACCATGGGTGGCGGAGCTGCAGCGCACAATAACTGGCGCATCCCTGGGGATGCGCCAGTTATTGTAAATCTGCTCTTATACATTTAGCCAACGAGGGAGCACTTACTGATTAGACAGTAGAAAGTACTCCAGTTCAGTAGAGGTATTGCACAAAAAGGTTGCATCTTCGTGGACAAACACGCAGGGCGGGATTCATTCTGCCCCCTTTTAGACTCATTTTTTGTGCCCTTCTGCCTTCTGTTAGACTCATTTTTCCCTTGTTTTTCTGCTCTTCTGCCCCCTGTTAGACTCATTTTTTTGTGCCCTTCTGCCCTCTGTTAGACTCATTTTTCCCTTGTTTTTCAGCCCTTCTGCCTTCTGTTAGACTCGATTTTTGTACCCTTCTGCCCTCTGTTATTCCCTTGTTTTGTGCCCTTCTGCCCTCTGTTAGACTCGTTTTTTGTGCCCTTCTGCCCTCTGTTAGACTCGTTTTTGTGCCCTTCTGCCCTCTTTTAGACTCGTTTTTCCCTTGTTTTTCTGCCCTTCTGTCCTCTGTTAGACTGTTTTTTTGTGCCCTTCTGCCCTCTGTTAGACTCGTGTTTCCCTTGTTTTTCTGCCCTTCTGCCCTTTGTTAGACTGCTTTTTGTGCCTTTCTGCCCTCTACATCACCACATCATCACTCAGCGCTACCCCAGCACCACTCAGCACCACCACAGTATCACTCAGCACCACCACAGCATCACTCAGCACCACCACAGCACCAATCAGCGCCACCACAACACCACTCAGCGCCACCACTCAGCACCACCACAGCATCACTCAGCATAACCACAGCACCACTCAGCACCACCACAGCACCACTCAGCACCACCACAGCATCACTCAGCACCACCACAGCACCAATCAGCGCCACCACAACACCACTCAGCACCACCACAGCACCACTCAGCACCACCACAGCACCACTCAGCGCCACTCCAGCATCAATCTGCGCAACCATTCAACAACAACTGGTTCAAATATGTTCTCTCAATGTTTCAAACTTTATTACAAATGTCAATCAATCAATCAATCAAAGCATTTATATAGCGCACTACTCACCCGGAGGGTCTCAAGGCGCTAGGGGAGGGGGGGATCCGCTACTGCTCGAACAGCCAGGTCTTGAGCTGCTTCCTGAAGGCGAGGTGGTCCTGGGTCAGGTGGAGGTGGGTCGGGAGGGAGTTCCAAGTCTTGGCGGCGAGGTAGGAGAAGGACCTTCCCCCAGTGGTGGCTCTTCGGATGCGGGGGACGGCGGCGAGGGCGAGGCCGGTCGATCGAAGCTGGCGTTTGGGAGCGTAGAAGTTGAGGCGGCTGTTGAGGTATCCTGGGCCTTGGTTGTGTAGGGCTTTGTGTGCGTGGGTGAGGAGACGGAAGGTGATTCTCTTGTTGACCAGGAGCCAGTGCAGGTCTCTCAGGTGTCCAGAGATGTGGTTGCGGCGGGGGATGTCCAGGATGAGTCGTGCTGAGGCATTCTGGATCTGCTGGAGTCTCTTCTGGATTTTGGCGGTGAATCCGGCATAGAGGGAGTTGCCGAAGTCCAGACGGCTGGTGATGAGGGCCTGGGTGACCGCCTTCCTGATCTCGGTGGGGATCCACGGGAAGATCTTCCGTAGCATGCGCGGGATGTTGAAGCACGACGAGGAGACGGTGTTGACTTGTCTGGTCATGGAGAGGGAGGAGTCCAGGATGAAGCCCAGGTTTTGTGCGTGATCTGTCGGTTTGGGTGCGGTGCCCAGGGCGGGGGGCCACCATGAGTCGTCCCAGGCGAGGGGCAAGGAGCCCAGGATGAGGACTTCCGTCTTGTCTGAGTTCAGTTTCAGGCGGATGTTCTTCATCCATTCAGCTACATCTTTCATCCCATCGTGTAGATTGGCTCTGGCGGTGGCGGGGTCGTTGGTGAGGGAGAGGATCAGCTGGGTGTCGTCGGCGTAGGAGATGATGTTGAGGTTGTGCTGGCGTGCGATGGCTGCGAGGGGGCTTGAGGAACGCCGCAGATGACTTCGGTGGCTTCTGATCTGAACGGGGGGAGGTGAACTCTCTGTGTTCTTCTGGCGAGGAAGGAGATGATCCACTCCAGTGCCTTCTCCTGGATTCCGACGTTGCTGAGGCGCTGCACTAGGGTATGGTGGCAGACAGTGTCGAAGGCCGCGGAGAGGTCCAGAAGGATGAGGGCCGCTGTTTCTCCGTTGTCGAGCAGGGCTCGGATGTCATTGGTTGCTGCGATCAGGGCGGTCTCGGTGCGGTGGTTGGCCCGGAAGCCAGACTGCGAGAGGTTGAGGTATCCGTTCGTCTCGAGGAAAGCGGCCAGCTGTTTGTTGATGGTCTTCTCGACGACTTTTGCAGGAAACGGGCGCAGCTAGATGGGGCGGTAGTTCTTGAGGTCGGTGGGGTCGGCTGATGGCTTCTTTAGTAGAGCTCTGAGTTTGGCGTGCTTCCAGCTCTCCGGGAAGGTGGCGGTGTCGAAGGAGGTGTTGATGATGTCCGGTAGGTGGGGTGCGATGGCAGCCTTGGCCTTGTTGAAGACGTGGTGAGGGCAGGGGTCGGTCGGAGATCCTGAGTGTATGGAGTTCATCGTGCGGATGGTGTCTTCGGTGCTGATCGGGGTCCAGGCGTGGAGGGTGGTGGTGGGGGTCGGTGGTTCGGTCATGGCGTGCGTCGGTTGAGTGCTGAAGCTGTTGTGTATACCCGCGATCTTGTTGTGGAAGTAGGAGGCGAGGGAGTTGCAGAGGGAGTTGCAGAGGTCTTTCGAAGGGGTGATGTCGTTGTTTCCGGCGTTGGGGTTGGAGAGCTCTTTGACGATGTTGAAGAGTTCCTTGCTGTTGTGTGCATTGTTGTCCAGTCGATCCTTGAATGCAGTTTTCTTGGTGGCGTGGATCAGTTGGTGGTGTTTCCGGGTGGCGAGCTTGAGGGCAGTCATGTTGTCCGGTGTTGGGTCCGGCGCCAGGCTTTCTCGAGGGCTCTGCAGTTCTTCTTGGAGCTCTTGAGTTCGTCGGTAAACCATGGGGCTTTCTTGCTGCCGGGTCTGCTGGACGGGGTCTTCAGAGGGGCGAGGTCGTCTGCGCAGTCGCTGATCCACTTTGTGAGGTTGGTGGCTGCTTGGCTGGGGTTCTTTGCGCTGGTGGGTGGGTTCTTGCTCAGGGAAGTTGCGAGCTGGTCGGCTGTGATCTTGTTCCAGCTTCTGCGTGCAACCTGTTGCTGGTGGTGGTGGATCATGGTCCTCTGAAGCTGAAGTGGACGCAGCTGTGGTCCGTCCAGTGGAGTCCGGTGGCGTGGCTGAAGGCAATGTCCTTGCTGGATGAGAAGACGGGGTCGAGGGTGTGTCCGGCGTAGTGGGTGGGGGTGGTAACCAGTTGCTTGAGTCTGAGGTTAGCGAAGTTGTCCAGCAGGGTGGTGGTGTTGCGGTCGTTGTTGTTCTCCAGGTGGAAGTTGAGGTCCCCGAGGAGGATGTAGTCAGCAGAGGGGAGGGCCTGCGGGCTGATGAAGTCGGCGATGTCTTCGCTGAACTGTGAGCGTGGTCCTGGGGGTCTGTAGATGAGGGTGCCTCTGAGGGTCGTATTGGGGTTGATGTGGATCTGGAAGTGCAGGTGTTCGGCGGGAGCGAGGGTGTCGTCGGTGTTGGTCGTGATGCGGATGGAGTTCCTGTGGATGATGGCGATGCCTCCTCCTGTCTGGTTGGCGCGGTCCCTCCGGGTGATCTTGTAGCCGTCCGGGATGGCGATGGTGATGGCGATGTCGGGCGCTGAGGTGGCGTTCATCCAGGTTTCCGTGAGGAAGGCGACGTCTGGGGCTGTGGTGTCGAGCAGGTTCCAGAGCTCGACGGCGTGTCTGTGGACGGAGCGGGTGTTGAGCAGGATGCACTTGAGGTGGTTGCTGCTGGAGTTCTGCTTGGTCGGTGCTGTCATGGTGCAGGTCCGAGTGCAGGTGAACTTGCAGGAGTGGCAGCAGAAGGGTCCGTGGGTGCGTCTCGGGGTGGCTCGATAGCAGCCCGGGATTCTACCGGCGTTAAGTGCGTAGAGTTCGGTGGCGTCGTAGGTCCGTCAGGTGGGCTGGTGTCTGCGGGGGCCAGGGGTCCTGGCACTGGGCGCGGTCCAGCGCGGACGGGCGCAGACGGGCTTACCTTTGGCGCACCTTCGGCGCTCAAACGGCGCGTCAACACTGCGCGTTTGCCTCTCTGCCATATGTGGAGAGTGGGGGGGCGGAGCGAGGGAGGGTCAGCTGGGAGGCGGGGGCGGGGTGGCGAATGGGAAGGGCGAGCGAGGGAATTGGGCGGGCCGCAGGGTGGGCAGCGGCGGGGAGCGCGGAGGTAGCGGGAAACGCAGCAGGGGCTGGGCACTGCAAAAAAAGGGGTAACAGCGGACGAAGGATATCACAGAAGAAAACTAAGTACACACGGCGAAGATGTAGCAAAGTAGGCAGAAGTACAAAATACGCAGGGGGGTGACGCGGCAGGGGCCGGGCACAACAACAAGGGGGAAGCAGGAGGAGAGTCACAGAGAGCAAGGCGGAGAAAACACGGAGGCAAAATGCAGCACAACAACAGGGGAGAGCAAAGCAAAGATTACACAGAGGCAACATGCAAGGTTAGTAGGAGTGCAAAAATACAAATAGGGCAGAAGCAGCTTCGGCGATCGAGTGCCGAGCACAGCTGCGATCAGTGGCGGCACTTGGCGGGAGCGGGCTCACTCACAGGGAGTGCGCACGGTGCGTGGGGTGACCGGCCCAGAGGGACACAAAAAGGTCACAAAAAGATGTTAATATTTCACTTCTGTTCTTGGATTTTCGTCACAATAAAATACACTGAACATAATCTTCACAAAAGTTATTTACAAAAGTTTAAGCTATTGCCATTATAAATTAAAATCACTTTTATTTAACTATTATTATTTAAAAAAATTAAAAGCCATTGTAATTTGTAATATCTATACAGCTAAGTCACGTAAATGCAAAACATGTTGCATTACAAATGTTATAGGTGTCACATTTGAGAAAGTTATAACTATTGGCATAGTATATGACAAAGCTACTAATTTAGCTATTTTCAAAACCAACACATAAATAAAAAAAATTGTCATTTACAAGACCAATAGCTTAAACTTTCCTAATGCGAGACCTATTGCATTGCAAATGCGTGTTTTTATATCTGTCAGTGCTTCCTGTTGAGGTTTAATTTTCGTGACAGGCGCCTCATTGCCTAGTTGTAACTATTCTCTGACCCTGCTTCAAGGGTCAGAGCAGGGTCAGAAAATAGTTGCAAGTAGGCAATGAGGCGCCAGGAAGCACTTACAGGCTTACAGCAGCAGGTGCCCAAGTTGAAGTTTATTTCTTTGTAAACCTTTTGTAAAAGGTTACAAAAAATTAGCTTCAGCTTTTGTACCTGCTGCTGTAACCCTGTAAGTGCTTGGCTGGAAATTCGTCCCCGCTGATTCGCGGATTTTACCGCAATTTCGCGAGATTCGCGGATTGCAAAATCGCGGAAAATTCGCAAATTCCGTGTGCGGAACGAATTTTCAGTCCATGCTTACCCCCTTTCCACGATCTCCACTATAGTTTTTCACACTCTTGTAAATCGAGGTGCGCGACCGGGTGCGCGCACCTCGCAACTTAAAAAAAAAAAATAATAATTTCTTTTGGCCTTGGGGGTCCTTAATGGACCCCCTGAGAAAACCTAGGGGGTCAGGGAGTCTCTACCTTGCCCCCTTTCCACAATCTCCACTATAGTTTCTCACACTCTTGTACATCGAGGTGCGCGACCGGGTGCGCGCACCTCGCGATTTTGTAAAAATAAAAAATTAAAATTTATTTTGGCCTTGGGGGTCCTTAATGGACCCCCTGAGAAAACCTATCCTTTGTTCTCTACAATATGTTGACTCGCACTGACAAAATGGCGGTCAACACTTCCTGATTTCCACCGAATAGAATGTTGACAGACGTCAAACAGCAAATCAAAAGTCCGCTCGCGGACAGGGGTGCGCGCACGGGTGCGAGCTTATAGATATATAATTGATTTCAACTTTAATTTTCTCAGCAAATACTGGAGGGATTTACACCATTTAAAGAAAAGCGTAATCTGCGAACCAGACTCTACCTTTTTACCAAATTTCTTATAATTCCATTCAGCCGTTCGGGCTGTGTCTAATCGTCCTATGGAAAATAACATGGGGAAAACATGTTTTGGGACCCCCCTTTTATCTCGACCGCCAGTAGGAAATATATATTTATATATATATTACCTACTGGCAGGTTAGGATTTTTTTCCTATGGGATTTTTGAAAATTCTATGTCAAATAACTTTTGCGTTTGTGGACGGAATTGGCTGAAATTTTCAGGAAAATGGCACATTTTGTTTCTGAGCAGCCCCTAAAAACTTGGGGGGGTTTCGTCAAGGGGGGGCCGAGAAAAAAGGGGGGTCCCAAAACGCATTTTTCCCATTCATTTTTCCATAGGGCGGTTGGATTCACTTTTAGCTCGAACGGCTGAATGGATTCACACGAAACTTGGCACAATTGTAGATATGGTTTGCCCGACGTGCCTTTGCTATGTCTCAATATATGTGCTCCAGTGGATTTTGAGAAATTAACGTTTTAAAAAACAGATATATCTGTGACAGCGCTCCGGTTAGCGCCCCGGTTCGCGTACCTGACGCGTAACGGAACTTCGTGAAGCGAAGCCGATTGGCTCCCCGGTGTCTGTCAACATTCTAAACAGTCCCGACCGGCCGCCATCTTGTCTCTCGGTAGGATCGTGAGACAAGAGGAGGAGAAAAACGAAGGGGAATTTAATAAAAGGGGGCAAGGTAGACCCCTCCTGACCCCCTAGGAATGATGTTGGGGTTATTAAAGGGTCCCGTGGGGCAAATAAAAAAAAATCGATTTTTCACGGTAGAAGCGCTTCCCGGTACGCGAACCGGGTCGCTCACCGGTAGCGTAACGGGAGTTCGCCATTTTGTGTTTCGGTCGAATTTAATCACAAGATGGAGGAAAAACAATGTGGGAAATGGGTATAAGGGGCCACGGGAGACGTATCCTGACCCCCTAGGTTTTCTGAGGGTGGCTGAGGAGGCTCATATATGTTTGAAAAAAAAATTGAATTTTTCACGTGGTTAGCTGCTGGTACGTGAACCGGGTAGCAAACCGGGAAGCGAACATAACTTAAAATTAGTGAAAAAAGGTACATTCGAAATTTTGAAAGAGTAATTATAGTAAAGGTAGCTCTGAAAAGAGCTTTTGGGTTCTGTGTAAGTTCTAGGTACTTATAAGTAGGTACCAATACACAGTCTTAAATTTTGTATGAAAACTCCATCTCCTCTGTAGATATCTTGCATGTAGTAACGCAAGTTATTGTTGTAGATGGCGCCCATTCCATGGTCTCTCATATAAGCTGAAACAGACTTATTTACATGCTTCCTCGCTTTCTCAATTTGTGGACAAAATTGATTGGACCACCTCCATTTTTGTCTTTTGCATATATTGGAATACACCAAGGCAGTTTGAGGAAAAAGTGCCATTAATTGCTCAAAGGTGTCCTTTAAGAGCATTTCCAGACCTACCCCAGTCAAAGTGCCCAAATCATTTCCTCCACAGTGCACTATTATGAGGTCAGGGTTTGGCAAATGCAAAAAGGTTTTCACCAATGGTATCAATTGGTGACATCTCAATCCTCTTTGCCCAATCCATTTGATTTCAACATTTTGTAAATTGAGGTTGTGTAAATTTCTGTTATCAGCATACCTGTGAGCCCAGTGGATGTAGCTATGTCCAAGAATCCAGACAGAACACATGGTGAGAGGAGGTTCTGTTGCAGTCAGAAGAAGTGTGGGAATGAAATGGCAGTTGAAACAGTAGGAGTTTGTAAAGAAAAAAACTGTGGAGTTTGAGTGCTAATGATTCATTAGCAGTGATTGGTGGATTTTCATTGCTGAAAACAGAAAGTTAGGGTGCATGGATGTGTTCTTTGAAAGATGTAATTTGAATGGTTAAGAAAAAATGATTTTAAGAAAGATTGCAGTGGATTAGCAGGTGTACTGAGAGTTCAGAGTTCATTTGAAACATTGTTGTGTGAACTTGTAAACATGAGAGTTCTGTCAGGAGGTAGTTGCTATGGAAAAAGGGCACAAAGGGCAGAGGGGGGAAGGGTGTTGATTTGAAAAAAGTGAGGGAAGAGTTTTGATTGGGTGACATGAGAGATTTGTGTGATGAATATCAGCATTTCTGTGCCTTTGTTGTTTGCAGCCTCTGGAGTGCATACCTTTTGCTCTGCTAAAGAAAAATTGGTGTGTTTCTGAGACTGTTTTGAAATTCAAAAAGCATTTTCTAAGGTGAGATATGGTACCTTTACTTTAGAAAGAGACTAGTATGCTTTTTGGAGATAATAAGGAAGCTAGCTGTGCATTTAAAATGTTGTTTTGTGTCAAGTGTTTGCATTATGTTTTCCAAGAAGATTTTGCTTCTTTTACAAATTGTAATTGGAGATAATGTGAAATATTAGTACTGACAAGGTGTGGTTGTACATAGGAGCTGTGCTGTGTTTTCAAATTATGACAAGAAAATCGTTTTTAAGGAAAAGGAATGCTTTTTAAATTTATGAGAATTTAATTACTTGCGATGTGACTCCTGCAATGTGTCGCTTTTGCGGAACAGATGCATGATGCATCTGTGCTGTTTTTGCCCTGTGGCGCTCCACAGTGTAAATGTTAAAAGTGATGCATAAGTGGTGCAAGGGCCTTGTAAATACACCCCCATGTGTGCATGGCCATTTTAAGTCACTTCCCCCTGTGGCAAGGGCCTTCTAAATATGCCCTCTTGTGTGCTTGGCAATTTTACGTCACTTCCCCCTGGTGCAAGTTCCTTGTAAATACGCTGTCATGTGTGCTTGACCATTTCAAATCACTTCCCCCTGGTGCAAGGGCCTTGTAAATATGCCCCCATGTGTGCTTGGCCATTTCAAGTCACTTCCCCCTGGTGCAAGGGCCTTGTAAATACGCTCCCATGTGTGCTTGGCAATTTTAAGTCACTTCCCCCTTGTGCAAGGGCCTTGTAAATATGCCCTCATGCGTGCTTGGCAATTTTAAGTCAATAACAATAACATCAACAATGTCTGTTGTGGAACAATCTCTAAATAGAAATAGAGTCTCGAAATTTGTTGAGATTAACATATAACAGAGCACAGGTCATATGTAGAAGGATTCTATTCCATTGCTATTTTCTACCATCAAGTATGTTGCAAAATCCTTCCATTCAATTGTTTGCTTACTGTTATTGATTTACTGTTTGGTAATAGTATTTAATAAAAAAATGTAATGAATTTTCCACAGATTCAACTCAAGATATTCTTAAAAATTCAAACATGCCCTCAAGGCAGAGAAGAAAGATAGAAGCAAAGCGACTTACACCCCACCTTGGTAAAAATGGAGATAATGGACCTTTGCAGCAGTCCTCTAGAATTAAAAGTTGTCAAGTCACCCAAAAAAGACAACAAAATCTTTTTTAAGAAACATTTGTAGACGAAAAAGTATCACTATTGAATATGTTTTAGTTCAGAAGAAGAGAGCCAGTTTAAACGGGAAGGAAAGGCCCCTCAAAAATGTAACTGCTAGAGCAGGAGATAACTCTGTGCATGGTAGTAGAAGGAAAAATCTGTTTAGAGACATTCGTAGACGAATGTTCCGCAACAGGATAATTGGCAATTTGTTAAAAATTTTTAGGAAAGGTCAACAGAAAGTGGCTTTTTATAAGAGAAAGAAAAATGTAGAGAACATTATTGATCAGGCTTTTGAAATTAAGCGAAAGTTATTTATTTTGGTAATCAATAGAATTAGGAAACTAAACAAGGTAATTTATGATTTCAAATCAAATAGTAGATGGAAGAGAGTAGTTAATCGTAGTAATTTTTGTGAAGTTTTCTCAGGAGAATGGATGCATAGTTCAAGTTGTGAGGCATTTTTTAATGAGGAGAGTTATTTTCAGGACAATAATTTGGTGCATGCAGTTGACACCAGTGGTCGAGCTTATGAGGTGAAAGATGGTTGTCCGGTTGAAAAAGAAAAACTTGTGTCAACAGAGGCAGAAGAGGTGTTAGGTAATGAAGTTTTACGGAGACGTCCTAAGGGACCAGTGTATACCTGGAAGTGTAGTTCTATTTGCAGTGTGCGACAGGATTCCATCAATTTTCTTTGTGAATTTGTACGGACATTTAATAAGAAAAGTTTAAAACAGAAAATAAAATTGTTGCAAGAATTAGATCCTTGCAGAGTGAGAGAAGTGACAGGTTTGCATGGTCATTCACTGGCTTGTCTTTCCAGGAGAGTATGCCAGAGTGTTTTTCATCATTTCAGGATGCTAGCAGTGCATCATAATAAAGTGAGGAAATTAGTGAGAATGTTGTATTATGCTAAGAGTCCAGCAATTATGCTTAAACAATTAAGCACAGCTCTTTTGCATGGTTCTGAAGTAGATGTGAAGAATATTTGTGAAGAAATTGAGTTCTGTTACTTTGCTGGTAAAGAGAACAATGTTGAAATTGACCCAGTAGAAGAAGGTCATATGGAACAGAGTGTACTGATTTCTAATATAGATACGTTTCACAAATTTTCAACTTTCAGGTAAAATCAAGTGAGAGGCCTAATTTCACTTGTGTGTGTTGTCGACGGACTTATTATAAGAATCAGGCTAAGTTAGTGGATTTATATGCAGTAAGTGAAATGGAAAACAATAGTGATTGGAAGGATTTTGCCACATACTTGATGGTAGAAAATTGTTTTGATTTGAGATCGGACCAACGTATGTGTACTTATTGTTTATTGTTTTAACAAATTAAACCAAAACCGGATGCCTGCTAGAGCGGTTCATAATAATCTTGAATTGGTTGACATTCCTTCTGAATTGAAGGATTTAAATACTTATGAATCTATTTTGATTCAAAGTGTCCATCCCTTTCAGGCTATTGTACGAATGGAGCCAAAGACAGGGAAATTGCCTCCATCAGATTTACAGAGAGGATTAAAGGGAAGAGTTGTTTATTTGCCTTTTAGAAAAACAATAATACAAGTGGAGTAGAGAAAGTGGAAGAGGAACCTCTGGTTATCCTAGTTAATGGGGTTCCAACAAAGAGTAGGAAAATCTGGCAAGATTTAGTGGATGTTAGGAAAGTCAAAAAGGCAACATTGTATTTGATAAAAAACAATGAGTACTACAAGAATGTATGTGTTGCAGAAGAGGCAGTAAGTGAAGAAGAGGACAGCGATTTGTGTGCTGGGCAAATTGAGAAAGTAGAAGCCTCTAAAAATGAAGAAATATATGAACATTATAGTGTTCCTCCTTTGCATTCCAAGGAAGTCATGGGGAATGCTATTGAGTTGTTTCAAATGAAACAAGCCAAAGGGAGTCCCATTAGTGTTTGGGAGGAAAGTTTGGAAGCTCTGTGTTTCCCACAGTTATTTCCCAAAGGTCGAGGAGGACGATATGATGAGCGACCTGATCAAATTCCTGCTTCAGAATACCGGACTTTACGATTGTATGCAGAAGATCCTAGGTTTCGTCAATGCATTCCCTATTTGTTTCCTCTACTGTTTGAAAGTGATCTGTCTGGACTGTCTTATGCAAAAAACCACATCGTGAAAAGTGGTGTACAACTGCGAAATATCTCAGCAAGGGACTTTATGGATAAAGTCAATGTGCAAGACAGTATTTTGGATTCTCACCTGATTAATCTCATGGCATGTCAGCGTGGTACTAATGAGTATTGGTATCATCGTCTTGGTGACTTAAAATATATGCTGAGGAACTTAGGAACTCCCACTTGGTTCCTCACTCTCAGCTGTGCTGAGTATGCCTGGGAAGACTTACTTGAATTTCTACGAGAGGCAAATGGAAACATTGAAAATATTGAATTCAAGACACCTGGAGAACTGTGCTCTTTGGATCCAGTGAATGTATGCAGGTACTTCAATCATAGATTTGAAGCTATGATGTCTTTCATCACGAACAAGAAAAATCCACCTCTTGGAGAGGTGTTGGATTTCTTCTGGAGAAAGGAGTATCAAGCAAGAGGTGCTCCTCATATACATATGCTGCTATGGATCAAAGATGCACCCAAATTTGGAACAGATCCGATGACTTAGTGATGAGTTTCATAGAACAGTATTCTACATGTGCTGTTCCAAAGACAAAGGAAGACAAAAGTCTAAGAGAACAAGTTTTACGGTTTCAAAGCCATCGTTGTGGAAAGTACTGTCGTCGTAAATTCAGAAACAAGGGCAAATACTACACCAAATGTCGTTTTGGATTTCCACGATCGGTGATATCTAAAGGAAGAGTGAACAATTTGATGTCTTCGCTGCGACATAATGTGACGAGGAAATGACCCAAAAACACATACAATTTGAAAAGAAACGAAGAGTCCAAGTACATCAACGACTACAACCCAGTGATTTTGTCCATGTGGAATGCTAACATGGATATACAGTTTGAGGCTGACAACTGTATGGCTGTGGCTCGGTATGTGACGTCTTACATCACAAAAAAAGAAAAGACAGAACTGAAGGATATGTGGGAGGACATTTCCCATGAAAAGAGCCTCAGTAAGAAGTTGTACAGTTTCAGTCTGAAGATGTTGTTGCATCGAGAAATCGGAGCTTACGAATGTTCTGACCGGTTATCTTCAGCAAGTTTCTAATCCAAATCTAGGAGTATCATTTGGGCGAGTCTTGGTCTTGCTGCAACGCGTAATCGAGTTCTGAAACCTGTACGGGAAATTGAGTATTTGGCGGAGAAGGAGCCTAGCAGTACAGATATTTTGAAGACCAACATGTTGGATACATATTATCCAAATAGAAGCAGTCACCTGGAGAATGTTTGTCTGTATGAGGTTCTACAAAATTACATTTTCAATAGGAACATCAAAGAAGATATTGATAAAGGAGTGTATCCTGTAATTGGAAGTGAGGGATGTCTGGTCAAGCAAAGAAAATGTCAATTGGTAAATCATCGAAAATTGAATTGCGAATCTCTAGAAAGAAAAGAGTTTTTCTATTTAGCTCTTTTGCAACTTTTCAAGCCATGGCGTGCAGAAGAGGAACTGCTTGAAGGTTTCCTCTGTTACGAAGACTCTTTCAATGCAGCCAAGGAGTCCATAGAATGTCCTGTTATTCCAAAATATCTAGAAATGTTGAATGCAGAAATCGAGCAGGAAGCAACAATTGCAGCTGAGATTGCTAGAGACAGTTCTCAGGACAGTCAGAGTTCTGTTTCATTGAGTCAGGATCCACTAGGAGAACCAGTTATCGAAAATGAAGCTGCCACTGCCATGATTGAAGTGGAAAGAGCCATGGCACATGCTCAGGAGGATACGGTTAACTTAGAAGATTTGGAAAGACAACTCAACGTTGAGCAGAGGAAAATATATGATGAAGTTACCAAACAAATTGATCATGGATTAAGTCATGAGAAGAAAGAGTGCTCATGTACGTCGTTGAAGCCTGTCCGACTGTACGTGAGTGGAGAAGCAGGGACTGGAAAAAGTTTCCTCATTAAAGCAATTTCATGTTATCTGCAGAAAAGGACTGAGTCATCGCTGTCTTGTGTTGTCACCGCTCCAACTGGACTGCCAGCACATAACATTAAAGGTATTACTTGGCATCGTCTACTGATGCTGCCAGTGGAGCATGATAACAAATTACAATACCACAAGTTATCTGGAGATGCTTGTTGTGAAGTATCTAGAGTCCTGAAGAAGATGAAACTTCTTATCATTGATGAAGTAAGCATGGTTTCCAATGTCATGCTTGCCTTTGTGCATTTGAGAATGCAGGAAGTTCTTAAAACAGAGTATGATGTGTTATTTGGTGGCAAACACATCATTGTTTTCGGTGATCTTCTGCAGCTGACACCAGTGAAAGGACAACCAGTGTTTAAACTGCTTACGCATGAAGATACCAGAAGTGCCTAGGGAGCATTGGCAACGTTAACATATGGTTAAACTTCAATTATGCTGAGCTGCGTGAAAATATGCGTCAGGCGAAGGACGAAGATTACAAGAATATTCTACAAGAGGTTAGAATCGGGAAAGTGACCGAGCGTGGGAAAGAAGCTTTACATGCACGATTACTGTCAAATTTGTATCCAGATGAAGACGTTCTGCCAGAGGATATTTTTCAGAAAATTAATGAGAAGAAATCTGGAATATGTTTGATGCCAACTCTTGCAGAATGTTCCATCTTCAGCAACAAAATGTTAAATTTAGAAAACCAAGAGATTGTGAAACTGGAAGCTATTGACAGAATACAGCATATGGGAGCAACAATTATTTTGTCTGAGAATTTGAAATCTAAATTGGATTCATTAGAGAAGACTATATCTAAAACTGCTGATTTTGAAAAGACTCTGAATGTGTGCTTAAATTGCCGTATCATTTTGAGAAGGAATTTACATGTTGAAAGAGGTCTGGTAAATGGATCAATGGGTAATGTTGTTGATTTTGAGAAATACAGAAATAGAGATGGAATTGAATTTTTAAAAATTAAATTTGATGGCATTGAGGAAGTACAGTTAATTGGTCGTTGCACAGCTAGGTTTTTGCTTGTAAAAGACTTATATGTTCACCGTAAGCAGTTTCCTGTTTGCTTGGCATATGCGGTGACAATCCATAAATCGCAAGGTTTAAGTGTAGAAACTGCTTTGGTGAATATTGGCAGTTCTCTGTTCAAAGAGGGTATGGCTTATGTAGCATTGTCACGAGTCAGAACTTTATCGGGATTGTACTTGATTGACTGTGATGTCACAAACATTTGTGCGGATCTAGATTGTGTTAAGGAATACAATAGGTTAAGAAGTGAATATGTGTCACATTTGCCCCAATATCCTTTCTTTGAGAAACGTGTGGTAGGAAACGAAGAGATATCAGTAATAGTAGGGAGGTTGTAGCAAAAAGACCAAAAGTCGATGAACCGAAAATTGTAAGCAGAAAGAAAATTAATTCTGTTGAAGATGTTGTTGGTTTTCAATTTGAAAATAGTTCTAGTGTCAACTGCTATGCTAATGTAGTGGTTAATGTTGTCTTTTCTCTAGAAACTTTAAAAGAACAGATTGTGATCAATTCGGAACAATGTTTTTGCTGTTTGTTGAATTCTGTGTTAGAGAAATGTAGCGCTGATAGAACAAGAGTAGAAAGTGTGTCTGAAATTCGTAATCTGTTAGATAAATGTTCAGGTCAAACGCAATTCTCTCAAAATATTCAGAAGGATTGTCAGGAGTTTTTAATGTATATGCTTGATGTATTGCAAGATGAAGGTGTAGATGTAGATCATCTGTTTGGCCTTTCTTATCAATGGCAGCATGACTGCGAGAAATGTACATTATCAAGTACTACTAGTGTAGATTCAGAAAGATTTATATATTTAACTTTGCCAGACAGTAAATCAGTATCCTTTAATAAGCTAGTAAAAGCAGCAGATCAAAACATGGAGTATAGCCAATGTAAGTCTGCAATGCTGTCCACATTATTTATATGAAGATATGGCCAGTATGTCATTTTAATGTTCCAACGATGTAGGCCTGATGGAACAAAATTGACAACTTTAATTAAAGATTTTGTGGCTTCTCAGTTGTAAATATCAGGAAGGACTTTTGTAACTGCAGCAATTATATATCATGAGGGTCTTTCAACAACATCAGGACATTACACAACTTATTTGAAGTCTGGAAACGGCTGGTCATTCTGCAATGATTCTGTTTTAACTTTCAAAAAAAGATTGCCTTTTCACCTTAAAAATTCTTACCTGGTGTTCTTACAACCAAAATTTTAGGGAAGGAATCTCGGGATTTGTTCTGAGGAATTTCAAGAGGTTCTAATGGCTTCTACTCTATATGGCCTTGTGGATAAGTGTAGTACAGAACGAAAACTGTTTGTGTTAATGAGCTAATTCAAGCAGCAGATCAAAACAAGGAGTAGAGGTAATGTAAGTCTGCAATGGTGTCCACATTATTTATAGAAACTTATGGGTGAAATGTCATTTTACAATTTCAACTACATAAACTGGATGAAAATAAGTTGTCAAGTCTAATTAAAAATGTTTTGGCTACACGGTCGTCGATTTCAGGAAGAACATTTGTAACTGCAGCTATTATATGATATGATATCCTTTGACAACATCAGGATATTACACAGGTTATTTGAAATATCAAAAAGGCTGGTCTTTCGGCAATGATTACCATTTGACTATGAAGCAATGCTGCCTTTTGACTTGTTTTCAGAAGTGAGAATTTAGGGTAGGTAACTGGATTATAATGAATCTAGGTGTTTGCTGTAATTTACTGTGCTGTTTTAAATTGCTTTGTATGTCTCATTTTTCTTAAAACCATGGAGCTTATCTTTCAGAAAGTGGCGGGCAGAAAATAATAACAGTACAACAGAGTATAAGCTGTTCATAGGACATCCTTTGACGTCATAGAAAGTAAGTTACTTTTGAGGAGTTCTGATTTCTGATTGATTATATTATATGGGTTTTTTAAACACAATCATTTTGATTGTGTTTTTTTTCCCGCTGTTATATGATGAATACCTTCAACTCACTGTTTTAAGTGAAATTTTACATATTCTGAGAACAGCAAAAATAAACCATTTAATATGTTTAATTAATTCTGTACTTTGAATTTAGATTTTTAATATGTACTCATCTTGTCTCATGCTCACTCTAGTGGAGAAGTGTGGCTCAGGGGTTAGAGGCGGCAGACCCGGAAGCTGAGATCGGACCTGGACCAGGGTTCAATTCCCCGCCCGACGGTGGTTGGGCTCAATAATTCCACGGACTCGATAATTCTCGCTCTGGTGCCTACTCGACTCATGGGTTCACACTCTGCGACTCTGGGCAATAGCTTGCTTAATCTCCACAACGGCCCCTCGCGGCGGGATGCCTGGCTTTCACCTTGTGGATACCCTGCCAGGATATCTCACAGGGGAATACCAGGACGGGTTCCCTAAGCAAGCGCATAGATGCCTGCGATGTGGGCGAGTTGCGCTATATAAATACATTTACATTTACTCATCTTTTACTACTTTCTATCATTTTAAAATTTTTGTTCTCTCATTCACAGATTGAATGTATAAAAATAACAAGTGACTAAGTTAACGATAATTATAAGGTAAGTGTTTAGTACTTATTCCGATACATCTCTTTCACATTTAACTTTTATTAGTTCCACTGCTTCATTTCTTTAACCCTCAGTTTCCTGCCTTTGCTACTTCCCTCATTCCTTTTTCTATTACTTACTTACTCTACTCTTTCCACTCCTTTTCTTAGTCCCTCTTTAAACAGTATCTCTGTGTTACTCCCTCTAGCTGTCTTTCTTTTAACATTACTCTCTGTTTACTTACTCTTCTTTTTAAAAAAAAAAAGGTTTTTTCTAGTTCGCTTCCAGTTTGCGTACCGGCGCGCGAACCGGGAAGCGAATCAAAAGAAATAGAGGTTGCCAGAGTGCTAAACATTCTAGCAATTTCTTATAAAGGGGAGGTAGTTTTGAAAAGAACTTTTGTTTTTATTATTTTTGTTGTGTTATATTTTTTTATTTTTCTGAACTTTTTTTACTTTTTTTGTATTTTTTGAACGGTTTTATATTTTTTTTGTTTTTTTTGGGGGGGGGAATGAAAATGATTTGTTATAAAGGGCTCAACAGGAGCAACAACAAAAAGATAATTTATTTTCTGGGGCGTTTTGGACATTTGTGATTATCAATAGCTGTATTGATTAAATGTATGCTACTCTCCCTGTAGCAAATCAGTTGGCCACAAAAAATGCACACGTGTTTTACATTCCCAAACTTCATTTGGATATTTGGGACCATCTCCCTCGCCTCTGATCCCGTCACTGCCTCTTCATTGGATGTACTGGCCACAGGTGGGGGGTTATCCTGCAGGTCACGGACTTGTGCAGCACTATAATTTATAGGGTGCCACCTTTCCATATGCCGATGCATGGTATAATTCCCATAGCTATATTTCTTTTCTGTCCCTCTGGACAGATCATTTTGGCAGATCAGACAGGTAACGTACCGGGCATTGACCTTTTTTTGGCCCTGGGGAAATGTAAAAAATTGCCATATATAATTTTCTTTGACATGGGATCTCCTTGGCTGTTCAGGTAAAAACCTCCTGCTCCCTCGCTCCTCTTCCTCTTCTTCCTCTTCTTCTCCTTCTTCCTCCTCTTGCTGTAGGATAACCTGAGGAGGTGGTCCTCTCTTCCTAGGAGGTGGTGGTGGTGGTGGGGGTCCACCAGCTGCAGCAATCAATGAAGCCATTTCTAAGGAATCAAAGTAGGTCTTTCTCTCATAAAAATGAAAGTCAGAGTGAGGAAAAAAGGTGGGGCTTTCATCATTTGGGAAAAAAAATGTTCTAAACCAATGAAAAGTGTTATTTTTAGGTCATATGACCAAGCCTTACATCATTAGGAAACCAAAACTAAAATGAACCAATGAAAAGTTTTATGAACAAGTCACATGACCTGTTATGCTTACGTTACGCGTCCCGCTACGCACCCGGAGCGCTTCCGGGGCGCTGGGCTTCGCGCTTCGGTTCGCGTTCGGGGGCGCTTCCGGGTGCGCTAATGCGGCGCGTCATAAGACGCATTACGCGGCAACGCCATACGTCGCGCTTACGCGACGCGTCACGATGTTGTTTTCTAATGCGGTAGTTGCGCTAGCGGAACGTTTACCGGTTCGCGGACCGGGTCACGGAACCAAATTGAGCTAACGGGAAGCTGCCCGGTGCGCGGACCGGTAGCGAAACAAAAAAAAAGAATTAAAAAAAATATATAAATAGAAAAATTATATTACAAACATATAAAATATATTTTTGCATTAAAAGAAGAATACATTTTACAGCTTTTGATATTTGCTATTAAAAAAACATTGAAATTCACTGAAAAAGCCATAGGTTATAGACCATATATAGTTAGGAATTAGCATTTACAAAACCTTAAAAATTCACTGAAAAAACCATAGGTTATAGACCATATATAGTTAGGGATTAGCATTTACAAAACCTTATTTTACTCACACAAAACCATTGAAATTCGCATATATAGTTAGTTGCAGTAACTATATATCGCGCACCCGCAATCCACTGCTGATCATGTCACATATTACATCATTCATGACATGGTCAGTGACATCACTGTAAATGCTAATCCCTAACTATATATGGTCTATAACCTATGGTTTTTTCAGTGAATATATATATATATATATATATATATATATATATATATATCACTGCCAACTCCTCCTGAAGAAAGAGCGAAGACCACACCTGGGGACATTGTTGGAGGCATTTATTTTCCACAGATCACAGGCGAATGCATTTCGGCACTTCTTTAGCCTTCCTCAGCGCCACAAGCGATTGGGAACCCTCCATCTTGCGCTGCAAAGTTGTGCTGCTGCTTTCTGTAGCCCAGTGGCTCAGGCTCCGCCCAGGATGTGATTCTCCCCACCTGTAACACAATCCGGGAGTAGTCCAGAACTGCAAGTACCAGCATGCAAAGCCTTGCATGCAGGAATCGGTGGAGCGGAATTTCGACACAGTGGTCGGATGGCGAAGCAAGATTGCGCAGATGGGGTCCAATCTGCCTTGTAGTGGTAAGTAAATTGTCTCCTTGTGCCCCAGAACCGCTTCAACCCCAATGCTCAAGTTCAATACTTCGCGGGGGTAATCATCACCGTGTATGTCACCCACTGCCAGGACAATGTCCTCACAACCGCTCTTTCTCTCATTGTGCACCGAGGCGGGCCCAGGCAGAGTCCAATACCTTGGAGGTTACTTTGCCGAAGCGTTGTCACAGAATGTCCGGGCCACATTGGTGAAGCGGGAGTCTTCGTAATGCGCCTCTGACACGCGCATAAAATATCACTGCCAACTCCTCCTGAAGAAAGAGCGAAGACCACACCTGGGGACATTGTTGGAGGCATTTATTTTCCACAGATCACAGGCGAATGCATTTCGGCACTTCTTTAGCCTTCCTCAGCGCCACAAGCGATTGGGAACCCTCCATCTTGCGCTGCAAAGTTGTGCTGCTGCTTTCTGTAGCCCAGTGGCTCAGGCTCCGCCCAGGATGTGATTCTCCCCACCTGTAACACAATCCGGGAGTAGTCCAGAACTGCAAGTACCAGCATGCAAAGCCTTGCATGCAGGAATCGGTGGAGCGGAATTTCGACACAGTGGTCGGATGGCGAAGCAAGATTGCGCAGATGGGGTCCAATCTGCCTTGTAGTGGTAAGTAAATTGTCTCCTTGTGCCCCAGAACCGCTTCAACCCCAATGCTCAAGTTCAATACTTCGCGGGGGTAATCATCACCGTGTATGTCACCCACTGCCAGGACAATGTCCTCACAACCGCTCTTTCTCTCATTGTGCACCGAGGCGGGCCCAGGCAGAATCCAATACCTTGGAGGTTACTTTGCCGAAGCGTTGTCACAGAATGTCCGGGCCACATTGGTGAAGCGGGAGTCTTCGTAATGCGCCTCTGACACGCGCATAAAATATCACTGCCAACTCCTCCTGAAGAAAGAGCGAAGACCACACCTGGGGACATTGTTGGAGGCATTTATTTTCCACAGATCACAGGCGAATGCATTTCGGCACTTCTTTAGCCTTCCTCAGCGCCACAAGCGATTGGGAACCCTCCATCTTGCGCTGCAAAGTTGTGCTGCTGCTTTCTGTAGCCCAGTGGCTCAGGCTCCGCCCAGGATGTGATTCTCCCCACCTGTAACACAATCCGGGAGTAGTCCAGAACTGCAAGTACCAGCATGCAAAGCCTTACATGCAGGAATCGGTGGAGCGGAATTTCGACACAGTGGTCGGATGGCGAAGCAAGATTGCGCAGATGGGGTCCAATCTGCCTTGTAGTGGTAAGTAAATTGTCTCCTTGTGCCCCAGAACCGCTTCAACCCCAATGCTCAAGTTCAATACTTCGCGGGGGTAATCATCACCGTGTATGTCACCCACTGCCAGGACAATGTCCTCACAACCGCTCTTTCTCTCATTGTGCACCGAGGCGGGCCCAGGCAGAATCCAATACCTTGGCGGTTACTTTGCCGAAGCGTTGTCACAGAATGTCCGGGCCACATTGGTGAAGCGGGAGTCTTCGTAATGCGCCTCTGACACGCGCATAAAATATCACTGCCAACTCCTCCTGAAGAAAGAGCGAAGACCACACCTGGGGACATTGTTGGAGGCATTTATTTTCCACAGATCACAGGCGAATGCATTTCGGCACTTCTTTAGCCTTCCTCAGCGCCACAAGCGATTGGGAACCCTCCATCTTGCGCTGCAAAGTTGTGCTGCTGCTTTCTGTAGCCCAGTGGCTCAGGCTCCGCCCAGGATGTGATTCTCCCCACCTGTAACACAATCCGGGAGTAGTCCAGAACTGCAAGTACCAGCATGCAAAGCCTTGCATGCAGGAATCGGTGGAGCGGAATTTCGACACAGTGGTCGGATAGCGAAGCAAGATTGCGCAGATGGGGTCCAATCTGCCTTGTAGTGGTAAGTAAATTGTCTCCTTGTGCCCCAGAACCGCTTCAACCCCAATGCTCAAGTTCAATACTTCGCGGGGGTAATCATCACCGTGTATGTCACCCACTGCCAGGACAATGTCCTCACAACCGCTCTTTCTCTCATTGTGCACCGAGGCGGGCCCAGGCAGAATCCAATACCTTGGAGGTTACTTTGCCGAAGCGTTGTCACAGAATGTCCGGGCCACATTGGTGAAGCGGGAGTCTTCGTAATGCGCCTCTGACACGCGCATAAAATATCACTGCCAACTCCTCCTGAAGAAAGAGCGAAGACCACACCTGGGGACATTGTTGGAGGCATTTATTTTCCACAGATCACAGGCGAATGCATTTCGGCACTTCTTTAGCCTTCCTCAGCGCCACAAGCGATTGGGAACCCTCCATCTTGCGCTGCAAAGTTGTGCTGCTGCTTTCTGTAGCCCAGTGGCTCAGGCTCCGCCCAGGATGTGATTCTCCCCACCTGTAACACAATCCGGGAGTAGTCCAGAACTGCAAGTACCAGCATGCAAAGCCTTGCATGCAGGAATCGGTGGAGCGGAATTTCGACACAGTGGTCGGATGGCGAAGCAAGATTGCGCAGATGGGGTCCAATCTGCCTTGTAGTGGTAAGTAAATTGTCTCCTTGTGCCCCAGAACCGCTTCAACCCCAATGCTCAAGTTCAATACTTCGCGGGGGTAATCATCACCGTGTATGTCACCCACTGCCAGGACAATGTCCTCACAACCGCTCTTTCTCTCATTGTGCACCGAGGCGGGCCCAGGCAGAATCCAATACCTTGGAGGTTACTTTGCCGAAGCGTTGTCACAGAATGTCCGGGCCACATTGGTGAAGCGGGAGTCTTCGTAATGCGCCTCTGACACGCGCATAAAATATCACTGCCAACTCCTCCTGAAGAAAGAGCGAAGACCACACCTGGGGACATTGTTGGAGGCATTTATTTTCCACAGATCACAGGCGAATGCATTTCGGCACTTCTTTAGCCTTCCTCAGCGCCACAAGCGATTGGGAACCCTCCATCTTGCGCTGCAAAGTTGTGCTGCTGCTTTCTGTAGCCCAGTGGCTCAGGCTCCGCCCAGGATGTGATTCTCCCCACCTGTAACACAATCCGGGAGTAGTCCAGAACTGCAAGTACCAGCATGCAAAGCCTTGCATGCAGGAATCGGTGGAGCGGAATTTCGACACAGTGGTCGGATGGCGAAGCAAGATTGCGCAGATGGGGTCCAATCTGCCTTGTAGTGGTAAGTAAATTGTCTCCTTGTGCCCCAGAACCGCTTCAACCCCAATGCTCAAGTTCAATACTTCGCGGGGGTAATCATCACCGTGTATGTCACCCACTGCCAGGACAATGTCCTCACAACCGCTCTTTCTCTCATTGTGCACCGAGGCGGGCCCAGGCAGAATCCAATACCTTGGAGGTTACTTTGCCGAAGCGTTGTCACAGAATGTCCGGGCCACATTGGTGAAGCGGGAGTCTTCGTAATGCGCCTCTGACACGCGCATAAAATATCACTGCCAACTCCTCCTGAAGAAAGAGCGAAGACCACACCTGGGGACATTGTTGGAGGCATTTATTTTCCACAGATCACAGGCGAATGCATTTCGGCACTTCTTTAGCCTTCCTCAGCGCCACAAGCGATTGGGAACCCTCCATCTTGCGCTGCAAAGTTGTGCTGCTGCTTTCTGTAGCCCAGTGGCTCAGGCTCCGCCCAGGATGTGATTCTCCCCACCTGTAACACAATCCGGGAGTAGTCCAGAACTGCAAGTACCAGCATGCAAAGCCTTGCATGCAGGAATCGGTGGAGCGGAATTTCGACACAGTGGTCGGATGGCGAAGCAAGATTGCGCAGATGGGGTCCAATCTGCCTTGTAGTGGTAAGTAAATTGTCTCCTTGTGCCCCAGAACCGCTTCAACCCCAATGCTCAAGTTCAATACTTCGCGGGGGTAATCATCACCGTGTATGTCACCCACTGCCAGGACAATGTCCTCACAACCGCTCTTTCTCTCATTGTGCACCGAGGCGGGCCCAGGCAGAATCCAATACCTTGGAGGTTACTTTGCCGAAGCGTTGTCACAGAATGTCCGGGCCACATTGGTGAAGCGGGAGTCTTCGTAATGCGCCTCTGACACGCGCATAAAATATCACTGCCAACTCCTCCTGAAGAAAGAGCGAAGACCACACCTGGGGACATTGTTGGAGGCATTTATTTTCCACAGATCACAGGCGAATGCATTTCGGCACTTCTTTAGCCTTCCTCAGCGCCACAAGCGATTGGGAACCCTCCATCTTGCGCTGCAAAGTTGTGCTGCTGCTTTCTGTAGCCCAGTGGCTCAGGCTCCGCCCAGGATGTGATTCTCCCCACCTGTAACACAATCCGGGAGTAGTCCAGAACTGCAAGTACCAGCATGCAAAGCCTTGCATGCAGGAATCGGTGGAGCGGAATTTCGACACAGTGGTCGGATGGCGAAGCAAGATTGCGCAGATGGGGTCCAATCTGCCTTGTAGTGGTAAGTAAATTGTCTCCTTGTGCCCCAGAACCGCTTCAACCCCAATGCTCAAGTTCAATACTTCGCGGGGGTAATCATCACCGTGTATGTCACCCACTGCCAGGACAATGTCCTCACAACCGCTCTTTCTCTCATTGTGCACCGAGGCGGGCCCAGGCAGAATCCAATACCTTGGAGGTTACTTTGCCGAAGCGTTGTCACAGAATGTCCGGGCCACATTGGTGAAGCGGGAGTCTTCGTAATGCGCCTCTGACACGCGCATAAAATATCACTGCCAACTCCTCCTGAAGAAAGAGCGAAGACCACACCTGGGGACATTGTTGGAGGCATTTATTTTCCACAGATCACAGGCGAATGCATTTCGGCACTTCTTTAGCCTTCCTCAGCGCCACAAGCGATTGGGAACCCTCCATCTTGCGCTGCAAAGTTGTGCTGCTGCTTTCTGTAGCCCAGTGGCTCAGGCTCCGCCCAGGATGTGATTCTCCCCACCTGTAACACAATCCGGGAGTAGTCCAGAACTGCAAGTACCAGCATGCAAAGCCTTGCATGCAGGAATCGGTGGAGCGGAATTTCGACACAGTGGTCGGATGGCGAAGCAAGATTGCGCAGATGGGGTCCAATCTGCCTTGTAGTGGTAAGTAAATTGTCTCCTTGTGCCCCAGAACCGCTTCAACCCCAATGCTCAAGTTCAATACTTCGCGGGGGTAATCATCACCGTGTATGTCACCCACTGCCAGGACAATGTCCTCACAACCGCTCTTTCTCTCATTGTGCACCGAGGCGGGCCCAGGCAGAATCCAATACCTTGGAGGTTACTTTGCCGAAGCGTTGTCACAGAATGTCCGGGCCACATTGGTGAAGCGGGAGTCTTCGTAATGCGCCTCTGACACGCGCATAAAATATCACTGCCAACTCCTCCTGAAGAAAGAGCGAAGACCACACCTGGGGACATTGTTGGAGGCATTTATTTTCCACAGATCACAGGCGAATGCATTTCGGCACTTCTTTAGCCTTCCTCAGCGCCACAAGCGATTGGGAACCCTCCATCTTGCGCTGCAAAGTTGTGCTGCTGCTATCTGTAGCCCAGTGGCTCAGGCTCCGCCCAGGATGTGATTCTCCCCACCTGTAACACAATCCGGGAGTAGTCCAGAACTGCAAGTACCAGCATGCAAAGCCTTGCATGCAGGAATCGGTGGAGCGGAATTTCGACACAGTGGTCGGATGGCGAAGCAAGATTGCGCAGATGGGGTCCAATCTGCCTTGTAGTGGTAAGTAAATTGTCTCCTTGTGCCCCAGAACCGCTTCAACCCCAATGCTCAAGTTCAATACTTCGCGGGGGTAATCATCACCGTGTATGTCACCCACTGCCAGGACAATGTCCTCACAACCGCTCTTTCTCTCATTGTGCACCGAGGCGGGCCCAGGCAGAATCCAATACCTTGGAGGTTACTTTGCCGAAGCGTTGTCACAGAATGTCCGGGCCACATTGGTGAAGCGGGAGTCTTCGTAATGCGCCTCTGACACGCGCATAAAATATCACTGCCAACTCCTCCTGAAGAAAGAGCGAAGACCACACCTGGGGACATTGTTGGAGGCATTTATTTTCCACAGATCACAGGCGAATGCATTTCGGCACTTCTTTAGCCTTCCTCAGCGCCACAAGCGATTGGGAACCCTCCATCTTGCGCTGCAAAGTTGTGCTGCTGCTTTCTGTAGCCCAGTGGCTCAGGCTCCGCCCAGGATGTGATTCTCCCCACCTGTAACACAATCCGGGAGTAGTCCAGAACTGCAAGTACCAGCATGCAAAGCCTTGCATGCAGGAATCGGTGGAGCGGAATTTCGACACAGTGGTCGGATGGCGAAGCAAGATTGCGCAGATGGGGTCCAATCTGCCTTGTAGTGGTAAGTAAATTGTCTCCTTGTGCCCCAGAACCGCTTCAACCCCAATGCTCAAGTTCAATACTTCGCGGGGGTAATCATCACCGTGTATGTCACCCACTGCCAGGACAATGTCCTCACAACCGCTCTTTCTCTCATTGTGCACCGAGGCGGGCCCAGGCAGAATCCAATACCTTGGAGGTTACTTTGCCGAAGCGTTGTCACAGAATGTCCGGGCCACATTGGTGAAGCGGGAGTCTTCGTAATGCGCCTCTGACACGCGCATAAAATATCACTGCCAACTCCTCCTGAAGAAAGAGCGAAGACCACACCTGGGGACATTGTTGGAGGCATTTATTTTCCACAGATCACAGGCGAATGCATTTCGGCACTTCTTTAGCCTTCCTCAGCGCCACAAGCGATTGGGAACCCTCCATCTTGCGCTGCAAAGTTGTGCTGCTGCTTTCTGTAGCCCAGTGGCTCAGGCTCCGCCCAGGATGTGATTCTCCCCACCTGTAACACAATCCGGGAGTAGTCCAGAACTGCAAGTACCAGCATGCAAAGCCTTGCATGCAGGAATCGGTGGAGCGGAATTTCGACACAGTGGTCGGATGGCGAAGCAAGATTGCGCAGATGGGGTCCAATCTGCCTTGTAGTGGTAAGTAAATTGTCTCCTTGTGCCCCAGAACCGCTTCAACCCCAATGCTCAAGTTCAATACTTCGCGGGGGTAATCATCACCGTGTATGTCACCCACTGCCAGGACAATGTCCTCACAACCGCTCTTTCTCTCATTGTGCACCGAGGCGGGCCCAGGCAGAATCCAATACCTTGGAGGTTACTTTGCCGAAGCGTTGTCACAGAATGTCCGGGCCACATTGGTGAAGCGGGAGTCTTCGTAATGCGCCTCTGACACGCGCATAAAATATCACTGCCAACTCCTCCTGAAGAAAGAGCGAAGACCACACCTGGGGACATTGTTGGAGGCATTTATTTTCCACAGATCACAGGCGAATGCATTTCGGCACTTCTTTAGCCTTCCTCAGCGCCACAAGCGATTGGGAACCCTCCATCTTGCGCTGCAAAGTTGTGCTGCTGCTTTCTGTAGCCCAGTGGCTCAGGCTCCGCCCAGGATGTGATTCTCCCCACCTGTAACACAATCCGGGAGTAGTCCAGAACTGCAAGTACCAGCATGCAAAGCCTTGCATGCAGGAATCGGTGGAGCGGAATTTCGACACAGTGGTCGGATGGCGAAGCAAGATTGCGCAGATGGGGTCCAATCTGCCTTGTAGTGGTAAGTAAATTGTCTCCTTGTGCCCCAGAACCGCTTCAACCCCAATGCTCAAGTTCAATACTTCGCGGGGGTAATCATCACCGTGTATGTCACCCACTGCCAGGACAATGTCCTCACAACCGCTCTTTCTCTCATTGTGCACCGAGGCGGGCCCAGGCAGAATCCAATACCTTGGCGGTTACTTTGCCGAAGCGTTGTCACAGAATGTCCGGGCCACATTGGTGAAGCGGGAGTCTTCGTAATGCGCCTCTGACACGCGCATAAAATATCACTGCCAACTCCTCCTGAAGAAAGAGCGAAGACCACACCTGGGGACATTGTTGGAGGCATTTATTTTCCACAGATCACAGGCGAATGCATTTCGGCACTTCTTTAGCCTTCCTCAGCGCCACAAGCGATTGGGAACCCTCCATCTTGCGCTGCAAAGTTGTGCTGCTGCTTTCTGTAGCCCAGTGGCTCAGGCTCCGCCCAGGATGTGATTCTCCCCACCTGTAACACAATCCGGGAGTAGTCCAGAACTGCAAGTACCAGCATGCAAAGCCTTGCATGCAGGAATCGGTGGAGCGGAATTTCGACACAGTGGTCGGATAGCGAAGCAAGATTGCGCAGATGGGGTCCAATCTGCCTTGTAGTGGTAAGTAAATTGTCTCCTTGTGCCCCAGAACCGCTTCAACCCCAATGCTCAAGTTCAATACTTCGCGGGGGTAATCATCACCGTGTATGTCACCCACTGCCAGGACAATGTCCTCACAACCGCTCTTTCTCTCATTGTGCACCGAGGCGGGCCCAGGCAGAATCCAATACCTTGGAGGTTACTTTGCCGAAGCGTTGTCACAGAATGTCCGGGCCACATTGGTGAAGCGGGAGTCTTCGTAATGCGCCTCTGACACGCGCATAAAATATCACTGCCAACTCCTCCTGAAGAAAGAGCGAAGACCACACCTGGGGACATTGTTGGAGGCATTTATTTTCCACAGATCACAGGCGAATGCATTTCGGCACTTCTTTAGCCTTCCTCAGCGCCACAAGCGATTGGGAACCCTCCATCTTGCGCTGCAAAGTTGTGCTGCTGCTTTCTGTAGCCCAGTGGCTCAGGCTCCGCCCAGGATGTGATTCTCCCCACCTGTAACACAATCCGGGAGTAGTCCAGAACTGCAAGTACCAGCATGCAAAGCCTTGCATGCAGGAATCGGTGGAGCGGAATTTCGACACAGTGGTCGGATGGCGAAGCAAGATTGCGCAGATGGGGTCCAATCTGCCTTGTAGTGGTAAGTAAATTGTCTCCTTGTGCCCCAGAACCGCTTCAACCCCAATGCTCAAGTTCAATACTTCGCGGGGGTAATCATCACCGTGTATGTCACCCACTGCCAGGACAATGTCCTCACAACCGCTCTTTCTCTCATTGTGCACCGAGGCGGGCCCAGGCAGAATCCAATACCTTGGAGGTTACTTTGCCGAAGCGTTGTCACAGAATGTCCGGGCCACATTGGTGAAGCGGGAGTCTTCGTAATGCGCCTCTGACACGCGCATAAAATATCACTGCCAACTCCTCCTGAAGAAAGAGCGAAGACCACACCTGGGGACATTGTTGGAGGCATTTATTTTCCACAGATCACAGGCGAATGCATTTCGGCACTTCTTTAGCCTTCCTCAGCGCCACAAGCGATTGGGAACCCTCCATCTTGCGCTGCAAAGTTGTGCTGCTGCTTTCTGTAGCCCAGTGGCTCAGGCTCCGCCCAGGATGTGATTCTCCCCACCTGTAACACAATCCGGGAGTAGTCCAGAACTGCAAGTACCAGCATGCAAAGCCTTGCATGCAGGAATCGGTGGAGCGGAATTTCGACACAGTGGTCGGATGGCGAAGCAAGATTGCGCAGATGGGGTCCAATCTGCCTTGTAGTGGTAAGTAAATTGTCTCCTTGTGCCCCAGAACCGCTTCAACCCCAATGCTCAAGTTCAATACTTCGCGGGGGTAATCATCACCGTGTATGTCACCCACTGCCAGGACAATGTCCTCACAACCGCTCTTTCTCTCATTGTGCACCGAGGCGGGCCCAGGCAGAATCCAATACCTTGGCGGTTACTTTGCCGAAGCGTTGTCACAGAATGTCCGGGCCACATTGGTGAAGCGGGAGTCTTCGTAATGCGCCTCTGACACGCGCATAAAATATCACTGCCAACTCCTCCTGAAGAAAGAGCGAAGACCACACCTGGGGACATTGTTGGAGGCATTTATTTTCCACAGATCACAGGCGAATGCATTTCGGCACTTCTTTAGCCTTCCTCAGCGCCACAAGCGATTGGGAACCCTCCATCTTGCGCTGCAAAGTTGTGCTGCTGCTTTCTGTAGCCCAGTGGCTCAGGCTCCGCCCAGGATGTGATTCTCCCCACCTGTAACACAATCCGGGAGTAGTCCAGAACTGCAAGTACCAGCATGCAAAGCCTTGCATGCAGGAATCGGTGGAGCGGAATTTCGACACAGTGGTCGGATAGCGAAGCAAGATTGCGCAGATGGGGTCCAATCTGCCTTGTAGTGGTAAGTAAATTGTCTCCTTGTGCCCCAGAACCGCTTCAACCCCAATGCTCAAGTTCAATACTTCGCGGGGGTAATCATCACCGTGTATGTCACCCACTGCCAGGACAATGTCCTCACAACCGCTCTTTCTCTCATTGTGCACCGAGGCGGGCCCAGGCAGAATCCAATACCTTGGAGGTTACTTTGCCGAAGCGTTGTCACAGAATGTCCGGGCCACATTGGTGAAGCGGGAGTCTTCGTAATGCGCCTCTGACACGCGCATAAAATATCACTGCCAACTCCTCCTGAAGAAAGAGCGAAGACCACACCTGGGGACATTGTTGGAGGCATTTATTTTCCACAGATCACAGGCGAATGCATTTCGGCACTTCTTTAGCCTTCCTCAGCGCCACAAGCGATTGGGAACCCTCCATCTTGCGCTGCAAAGTTGTGCTGCTGCTTTCTGTAGCCCAGTGGCTCAGGCTCCGCCCAGGATGTGATTCTCCCCACCTGTAACACAATCCGGGAGTAGTCCAGAACTGCAAGTACCAGCATGCAAAGCCTTGCATGCAGGAATCGGTGGAGCGGAATTTCGACACAGTGGTCGGATGGCGAAGCAAGATTGCGCAGATGGGGTCCAATCTGCCTTGTAGTGGTAAGTAAATTGTCTCCTTGTGCCCCAGAACCGCTTCAACCCCAATGCTCAAGTTCAATACTTCGCGGGGGTAATCATCACCGTGTATGTCACCCACTGCCAGGACAATGTCCTCACAACCGCTCTTTCTCTCATTGTGCACCGAGGCGGGCCCAGGCAGAATCCAATACCTTGGAGGTTACTTTGCCGAAGCGTTGTCACAGAATGTCCGGGCCACATTGGTGAAGCGGGAGTCTTCGTAATGCGCCTCTGACACGCGCATAAAATATCACTGCCAACTCCTCCTGAAGAAAGAGCGAAGACCACACCTGGGGACATTGTTGGAGGCATTTATTTTCCACAGATCACAGGCGAATGCATTTCGGCACTTCTTTAGCCTTCCTCAGCGCCACAAGCGATTGGGAACCCTCCATCTTGCGCTGCAAAGTTGTGCTGCTGCTTTCTGTAGCCCAGTGGCTCAGGCTCCGCCCAGGATGTGATTCTCCCCACCTGTAACACAATCCGGGAGTAGTCCAGAACTGCAAGTACCAGCATGCAAAGCCTTGCATGCAGGAATCGGTGGAGCGGAATTTCGACACAGTGGTCGGATGGCGAAGCAAGATTGCGCAGATGGGGTCCAATCTGCCTTGTAGTGGTAAGTAAATTGTCTCCTTGTGCCCCAGAACCGCTTCAACCCCAATGCTCAAGTTCAATACTTCGCGGGGGTAATCATCACCGTGTATGTCACCCACTGCCAGGACAATGTCCTCACAACCGCTCTTTCTCTCATTGTGCACCGAGGCGGGCCCAGGCAGAATCCAATACCTTGGAGGTTACTTTGCCGAAGCGTTGTCACAGAATGTCCGGGCCACATTGGTGAAGCGGGAGTCTTCGTAATGCGCCTCTGACACGCGCATAAAATATCACTGCCAACTCCTCCTGAAGAAAGAGCGAAGACCACACCTGGGGACATTGTTGGAGGCATTTATTTTCCACAGATCACAGGCGAATGCATTTCGGCACTTCTTTAGCCTTCCTCAGCGCCACAAGCGATTGGGAACCCTCCATCTTGCGCTGCAAAGTTGTGCTGCTGCTTTCTGTAGCCCAGTGGCTCAGGCTCCGCCCAGGATGTGATTCTCCCCACCTGTAACACAATCCGGGAGTAGTCCAGAACTGCAAGTACCAGCATGCAAAGCCTTGCATGCAGGAATCGGTGGAGCGGAATTTCGACACAGTGGTCGGATGGCGAAGCAAGATTGCGCAGATGGGGTCCAATCTGCCTTGTAGTGGTAAGTAAATTGTCTCCTTGTGCCCCAGAACCGCTTCAACCCCAATGCTCAAGTTCAATACTTCGCGGGGGTAATCATCACCGTGTATGTCACCCACTGCCAGGACAATGTCCTCACAACCGCTCTTTCTCTCATTGTGCACCGAGGCGGGCCCAGGCAGAATCCAATACCTTGGAGGTTACTTTGCCGAAGCGTTGTCACAGAATGTCCGGGCCACATTGGTGAAGCGGGAGTCTTCGTAATGCGCCTCTGACACGCGCATAAAATATCACTGCCAACTCCTCCTGAAGAAAGAGTGAAGACCACACCTGGGGACATTGTTGGAGGCATTTATTTTCCACAGATCACAGGCGAATGCATTTCGGCACTTCTTTAGCCTTCCTCAGCGCCACAAGCGATTGGGAACCCTCCATCTTGCGCTGCAAAGTTGTGCTGCTGCTTTCTGTAGCCCAGTGGCTCAGGCTCCGCCCAGGATGTGATTCTCCCCACCTGTAACACAATCCGGGAGTAGTCCAGAACTGCAAGTACCAGCATGTAAAGCCTTGCATGCAGGAATCGGTGGAGCGGAATTTCGACACAGTGGTCGGATGGCGAAGCAAGATTGCGCAGATGGGGTCCAATCTGCCTTGTAGTGGTAAGTAAATTGTCTCCTTGTGCCCCAGAACCGCTTCAACCCCAATGCTCAAGTTCAATACTTCGCGGGGGTAATCATCACCGTGTATGTCACCCACTGCCAGGACAATGTCCTCACAACCGCTCTTTCTCTCATTGTGCACCGAGGCGGGCCCAGGCAGAATCCAATACCTTGGAGGTTACTTTGCCGAAGCGTTGTCACAGAATGTCCGGGCCACATTGGTGAAGCGGGAGTCTTCGTAATGCGCCTCTGACACGCGCATAAAATATCACTGCCAACTCCTCCTGAAGAAAGAGCGAAGACCACACCTGGGGACATTGTTGGAGGCATTTATTTTCCACAGATCACAGGCGAATGCATTTCGGCACTTCTTTAGCCTTCCTCAGCGCCACAAGCGATTGGGAACCCTCCATCTTGCGCTGCAAAGTTGTGCTGCTGCTATCTGTAGCCCAGTGGCTCAGGCTCCGCCCAGGATGTGATTCTCCCCACCTGTAACACAATCCGGGAGTAGTCCAGAACTGCAAGTACCAGCATGCAAAGCCTTGCATGCAGGAATCGGTGGAGCGGAATTTCGACACAGTGGTCGGATGGCGAAGCAAGATTGCGCAGATGGGGTCCAATCTGCCTTGTAGTGGTAAGTAAATTGTCTCCTTGTGCCCCAGAACCGCTTCAACCCCAATGCTCAAGTTCAATACTTCGCGGGGGTAATCATCACCGTGTATGTCACCCACTGCCAGGACAATGTCCTCACAACCGCTCTTTCTCTCATTGTGCACCGAGGCGGGCCCAGGCAGAATCCAATACCTTGGAGGTTACTTTGCCGAAGCGTTGTCACAGAATGTCCGGGCCACATTGGTGAAGCGGGAGTCTTCGTAATGCGCCTCTGACACGCGCATAAAATATCACTGCCAACTCCTCCTGAAGAAAGAGCGAAGACCACACCTGGGGACATTGTTGGAGGCATTTATTTTCCACAGATCACAGGCGAATGCATTTCGGCACTTCTTTAGCCTTCCTCAGCGCCACAAGCGATTGGGAACCCTCCATCTTGCGCTGCAAAGTTGTGCTGCTGCTTTCTGTAGCCCAGTGGCTCAGGCTCCGCCCAGGATGTGATTCTCCCCACCTGTAACACAATCCGGGAGTAGTCCAGAACTGCAAGTACCAGCATGCAAAGCCTTGCATGCAGGAATCGGTGGAGCGGAATTTCGACACAGTGGTCGGATGGCGAAGCAAGATTGCGCAGATGGGGTCCAATCTGCCTTGTAGTGGTAAGTAAATTGTCTCCTTGTGCCCCAGAACCGCTTCAACCCCAATGCTCAAGTTCAATACTTCGCGGGGGTAATCATCACCGTGTATGTCACCCACTGCCAGGACAATGTCCTCACAACCGCTCTTTCTCTCATTGTGCACCGAGGCGGGCCCAGGCAGAATCCAATACCTTGGAGGTTACTTTGCCGAAGCGTTGTCACAGAATGTCCGGGCCACATTGGTGAAGCGGGAGTCTTCGTAATGCGCCTCTGACACGCGCATAAAATATCACTGCCAACTCCTCCTGAAGAAAGAGCGAAGACCACACCTGGGGACATTGTTGGAGGCATTTATTTTCCACAGATCACAGGCGAATGCATTTCGGCACTTCTTTAGCCTTCCTCAGCGCCACAAGCGATTGGGAACCCTCCATCTTGCGCTGCAAAGTTGTGCTGCTGCTTTCTGTAGCCCAGTGGCTCAGGCTCCGCCCAGGATGTGATTCTCCCCACCTGTAACACAATCCGGGAGTAGTCCAGAACTGCAAGTACCAGCATGCAAAGCCTTGCATGCAGGAATCGGTGGAGCGGAATTTCGACACAGTGGTCGGATGGCGAAGCAAGATTGCGCAGATGGGGTCCAATCTGCCTTGTAGTGGTAAGTAAATTGTCTCCTTGTGCCCCAGAACCGCTTCAACCCCAATGCTCAAGTTCAATACTTCGCGGGGGTAATCATCACCGTGTATGTCACCCACTGCCAGGACAATGTCCTCACAACCGCTCTTTCTCTCATTGTGCACCGAGGCGGGCCCAGGCAGAATCCAATACCTTGGAGGTTACTTTGCCGAAGCGTTGTCACAGAATGTCCGGGCCACATTGGTGAAGCAGGAGTCTTCGTAATGCGCCTCTGACACGCGCATAAAATATCACTGCCAACTCCTCCTGAAGAAAGAGCGAAGACCACACCTGGGGACATTGTTGGAGGCATTTATTTTCCACAGATCACAGGCGAATGCATTTCGGCACTTCTTTAGCCTTCCTCAGCGCCACAAGCGATTGGGAACCCTCCATCTTGCGCTGCAAAGTTGTGCTGCTGCTTTCTGTAGCCCAGTGGCTCAGGCTCCGCCCAGGATGTGATTCTCCCCACCTGTAACACAATCCGGGAGTAGTCCAGAACTGCAAGTACCAGCATGCAAAGCCTTGCATGCAGGAATCGGTGGAGCGGAATTTCGACACAGTGGTCGGATGGCGAAGCAAGATTGCGCAGATGGGGTCCAATCTGCCTTGTAGTGGTAAGTAAATTGTCTCCTTGTGCCCCAGAACCGCTTCAACCCCAATGCTCAAGTTCAATACTTCGCGGGGGTAATCATCACCGTGTATGTCACCCACTGCCAGGACAATGTCCTCACAACCGCTCTTTCTCTCATTGTGCACCGAGGCGGGCCCAGGCAGAATCCAATACCTTGGAGGTTACTTTGCCGAAGCGTTGTCACAGAATGTCCGGGCCACATTGGTGAAGCGGGAGTCTTCGTAATGCGCCTCTGACACGCGCATAAAATATCACTGCCAACTCCTCCTGAAGAAAGAGCGAAGACCACACCTGGGGACATTGTTGGAGGCATTTATTTTCCACAGATCACAGGCGAATGCATTTCGGCACTTCTTTAGCCTTCCTCAGCGCCACAAGCGATTGGGAACCCTCCATCTTGCGCTGCAAAGTTGTGCTGCTGCTTTCTGTAGCCCAGTGGCTCAGGCTCCGCCCAGGATGTGATTCTCCCCACCTGTAACACAATCCAGGAGTAGTCCAGAACTGCAAGTACCAGCATGCAAAGCCTTGCATGCAGGAATCGGTGGAGCGGAATTTCGACACAGTGGTCGGATGGCGAAGCAAGATTGCGCAGATGGGGTCCAATCTGCCTTGTAGTGGTAAGTAAATTGTCTCCTTGTGCCCCAGAACCGCTTCAACCCCAATGCTCAAGTTCAATACTTCGCGGGGGTAATCATCACCGTGTATGTCACCCACTGCCAGGACAATGTCCTCACAACCGCTCTTTCTCTCATTGTGCACCGAGGCGGGCCCAGGCAGAATCCAATACCTTGGAGGTTACTTTGCCGAAGCGTTGTCACAGAATGTCCGGGCCACATTGGTGAAGCGGGAGTCTTCGTAATGCGCCTCTGACACGCGCATAAAATATCACTGCCAACTCCTCCTGAAGAAAGAGCGAAGACCACACCTGGGGACATTGTTGGAGGCATTTATTTTCCACAGATCACAGGCGAATGCATTTCGGCACTTCTTTAGCCTTCCTCAGCGCCACAAGCGATTGGGAACCCTCCATCTTGCGCTGCAAAGTTGTGCTGCTGCTTTCTGTAGCCCAGTGGCTCAGGCTCCGCCCAGGATGTGATTCTCCCCACCTGTAACACAATCCGGGAGTAGTCCAGAACTGCAAGTACCAGCATGCAAAGCCTTGCATGCAGGAATCGGTGGAGCGGAATTTCGACACAGTGGTCGGATGGCGAAGCAAGATTGCGCAGATGGGGTCCAATCTGCCTTGTAGTGGTAAGTAAATTGTCTCCTTGTGCCCCAGAACCGCTTCAACCCCAATGCTCAAGTTCAATACTTCGCGGGGGTAATCATCACCGTGTATGTCACCCACTGCCAGGACAATGTCCTCACAACCGCTCTTTCTCTCATTGTGCACCGAGGCGGGCCCAGGCAGAATCCAATACCTTGGAGGTTACTTTGCCGAAGCGTTGTCACAGAATGTCCGGGCCACATTGGTGAAGCGGGAGTCTTCGTAATGCGCCTCTGACACGCGCATAAAATATCACTGCCAACTCCTCCTGAAGAAAGAGCGAAGACCACACCTGGGGACATTGTTGGAGGCATTTATTTTCCACAGATCACAGGCGAATGCATTTCGGCACTTCTTTAGCCTTCCTCAGCGCCACAAGCGATTGGGAACCCTCCATCTTGCGCTGCAAAGTTGTGCTGCTGCTATCTGTAGCCCAGTGGCTCAGGCTCCGCCCAGGATGTGATTCTCCCCACCTGTAACACAATCCGGGAGTAGTCCAGAACTGCAAGTACCAGCATGCAAAGCCTTGCATGCAGGAATCGGTGGAGCGGAATTTCGACACAGTGGTCGGATGGCGAAGCAAGATTGCGCAGATGGGGTCCAATCTGCCTTGTAGTGGTAAGTAAATTGTCTCCTTGTGCCCCAGAACCGCTTCAACCCCAATGCTCAAGTTCAATACTTCGCGGGGGTAATCCTCACCGTGTATGTCACCCACTGCCAGGACAATGTCCTCACAACCGCTCTTTCTCTCATTGTGCACCGAGGCGGGCCCAGGCAGAATCCAATACCTTGGAGGTTACTTTGCCGAAGCGTTGTCACAGAATGTCCGGGCCACATTGGTGAAGCGGGAGTCTTCGTAATGCGCCTCTGACACGCGCATAAAATATCACTGCCAACTCCTCCTGAAGAAAGAGCGAAGAGCACACCTGGGGACATTGTTGGAGGCATTTATTTTCCACAGATCACAGGCGAATGCATTTCGGCACTTCTTTAGCCTTCCTCAGCGCCACAAGCGATTGGGAACCCTCCATCTTGCGCTGCAAAGTTGTGCTGCTGCTTTCTGTAGCCCAGTGGCTCAGGCTCCGCCCAGGATGTGATTCTCCCCACCTGTAACACAATCCGGGAGTAGTCCAGAACTGCAAGTACCAGCATGCAAAGCCTTGCATGCAGGAATCGGTGGAGCGGAATTTCGACACAGTGGTCGGATGGCGAAGCAAGATTGCGCAGATGGGGTCCAATCTGCCTTGTAGTGGTAAGTAAATTGTCTCCTTGTGCCCCAGAACCGCTTCAACCCCAATGCTCAAGTTCAATACTTCGCGGGGGTAATCATCACCGTGTATGTCACCCACTGCCAGGACAATGTCCTCACAACCGCTCTTTCTCTCATTGTGCACCGAGGCGGGCCCAGGCAGAATCCAATACCTTGGAGGTTACTTTGCCGAAGCGTTGTCACAGAATGTCCGGGCCACATTGGTGAAGCGGGAGTCTTCGTAATGCGCCTCTGACACGCGCATAAAATATCACTGCCAACTCCTCCTGAAGAAAGAGCGAAGACCACACCTGGGGACATTGTTGGAGGCATTTATTTTCCACAGATCACAGGCGAATGCATTTCGGCACTTCTTTAGCCTTCCTCAGCGCCACAAGCGATTGGGAACCCTCCATCTTGCGCTGCAAAGTTGTGCTGCTGCTTTCTGTAGCCCAGTGGCTCAGGCTCCGCCCAGGATGTGATTCTCCCCACCTGTAACACAATCCGGGAGTAGTCCAGAACTGCAAGTACCAGCATGCAAAGCCTTGCATGCAGGAATCGGTGGAGCGGAATTTCGACACAGTGGTCGGATGGCGAAGCAAGATTGCGCAGATGGGGTCCAATCTGCCTTGTAGTGGTAAGTAAATTGTCTCCTTGTGCCCCAGAACCGCTTCAACCCCAATGCTCAAGTTCAATACTTCGCGGGGGTAATCATCACCGTGTATGTCACCCACTGCCAGGACAATGTCCTCACAACCGCTCTTTCTCTCATTGTGCACCGAGGCGGGCCCAGGCAGAATCCAATACCTTGGAGGTTACTTTGCCGAAGCGTTGTCACAGAATGTCCGGGCCACATTGGTGAAGCGGGAGTCTTCGTAATGCGCCTCTGACACGCGCATAAAATATCACTGCCAACTCCTCCTGAAGAAAGAGCGAAGACCACACCTGGGGACATTGTTGGAGGCATTTATTTTCCACAGATCACAGGCGAATGCATTTCGGCACTTCTTTAGCCTTCCTCAGCGCCACAAGCGATTGGGAACCCTCCATCTTGCGCTGCAAAGTTGTGCTGCTGCTATCTGTAGCCCAGTGGCTCAGGCTCCGCCCAGGATGTGATTCTCCCCACCTGTAACACAATCCGGGAGTAGTCCAGAACTGCAAGTACCAGCATGCAAAGCCTTGCATGCAGGAATCGGTGGAGCGGAATTTCGACACAGATATAGATATATATGTATATATATATCTATATCTATAGATATAGATATATGTATATATATATATATATATATATATTCACTGAAAAAACCATAGGTTATAGACCATATATAGTTAGGGATTAGCATTTAAAAAACCTTATTTTATTTGCACAAAACCATTGAAATTCCATATATAGTTAGTTGCACTAACTATATATCGCGGACCCGCAATCCACTGCTAATGATGTCACATATTACATCATTCATGACATGGTCAGTGACATCACTGATGACATCACTGATGACATCTCAAATGACATCACTGATGACATCACTGATGACATCATTGATGACAACACCCAGTGACTGTATGTTTCTGTAAAGTTAAAATATGTCTTACATATTGAAGAATGAGTGGATGTATAAGTGTCTGGATGAAGGATTTAGTAGGTGCATGACTGACTGTATGAGAGAATGATTAAATGTGTCTCACTGAGTGTATGGGTTAGTGATTAAAGTGTCTTAATTTGGCAATCATTATTTATGTTGTTCTGTAAACTGCTACATGTTTAAATCAGTAGCTATATCAGTAACTATATGGGTTATTGAATGGTTGCCCAAGTATTTGTATGGGAGACTGAGTATGTGTGTGGGTGGCTGGGAGGTGTATAACTCTGTGCGTAGATGTGTGAGCAGTTGATTCCCTAGGTGTATGGGTTCAAAGTGCATGTAGAAACAGCTGTATGGACAGTTGACTGTGTGCATGAGTATATTGGTGAGTGAATGGATATCTCAGTGCTACATGTCAAAATAGGTACATATGTAAAACACACTCCATGTGAGAGTTGACATATATAAATAACTGAACATAAGAGCCAGTGAATGTGTGAGTGGCTGTATGAATCATTGTGAACTTGTATCAAGGATTGTATAAGAGAGTAAATATGTGTTACTATATGTTTGAATAAGTAAGGTGTGTATAACTGTATAGTTGAGGAAATGGAGATGTGATTGATTCTTTGCATGACTGACTAGGTGTGTGAGAAACTCCATGGATGTGTGACAGTCTGTGAGTGCCTGTTTACACTGAGTGTATCTAAGGTTATATTAGAGTCTGAAGATGTATTATCACATAAATGATATCATCAGTGATGTAATCAGTAATGTCAAATGAGATGTCAGTGATGTCACCAGTGATGTCATTTGAGATGTCATCAGTGATGTCATCAGTGATGTCATTTGAGATGTCATCAGTGATGTCATCAGTGATGTCACTGACCATGTCATGAATGATGTAATATGTGACATCATTAGCAGTGGATTGCGGGTCCGCGATATATAGTTAGTGCAACTAACTATATATGGAATTTCAATGGTTTTGTGCAAATAAAATAAGGTTTTTTAAATGCTAATCCCTAACTATATATGGTCTATAACCTATGTTTTTTTCAGTGAATTTTCAAGGTTTTATAAATGCAAATTCCTAACTATATATGGTCTATAACCTATGGTTTTTTCTGTGAATTTCATTGGTTTTTTAAAAGCTAATATCTATAGCTGTAAAATATATTCTTTATTAAGTGACGTATCACGTAGCCCGTGAGACGCCTCATGATGCATCGCATAACCGTGACGTATCGTCTCTGCAGCGCAAACCAAACCCAAAACTTAAGCACGCCAGAACACGCTTAAAGATATATATATATATTTTTTTAACCTTAATTAGACAAAATCCACACGTGCACATATCACAAACGTTCAAAAAACACAATATGTCGGACTCCCGTTACGCTGCCGGTTAGCTGCCCGGTTAACGTACCAGGAAGCACCTTTACCGCGAAAAATCACACTTTTTTTTTCTTATGCCCCGCAGGGAACTTTAATAGCCCCCTCATCAATCCTAGGGGTTCAGGAGGGGTCTGCCTTACCCCTTTCATTCATTTACACATTTTTTTTTTTCCCACCTCTTGTCTCTCGATCCTACCGAGAGACAAGATGGCGGCCGCTCCGGACTGTTTACAATGTTGACAGCCAATCAGCTACTCCTCAGACTCCCGTTACACTGCCGGTTAGCTGCCCGGTTAGCTGCCCGGTTCGCGTACCAAGACGCGTCTTTTCGGCGAAAAAAATCGGATTTTTCTTTTTTTTTTTTGGGCCCCGCGTGGCTTTATAATATCCCCCTCATCAATCCTATGGGGTCAGAAGGGGTCTACCTCGCCCTCTTTCCTTCATTTCCCCCTTTGTTTTGGTCTCCTCTTGTCTCTCGATCCTACTGAGAGACAAGATGGCGGCCGCTCCGGACTGTTTACAATGTTGACAGCCAATCAGCTACTCCTCAAACTCCCGTTACACTGCCGGTTAGCTTCCCGGTTCGCGTACCAAGACGCGTCTCTACGGCGAAAAAATCGGATGTTTTTTTTTTTTTGGGGCCCCGCGTGGCTCTATAATATCCCCCTCATCAATCCTAGGGGGTCAGAAGGGGTCTACCTTGCCCCCTTTCCTTCATTTCCCCCTTTGTTTTGGCCTCCTCTTGTCTCTCGATCCTACCGAGAGACAAGATGGCGGCCGCTCCGGACTGTTTAGAATGTTGACAGACACCGGAGAGCCAATCAGCTTCGCTTCGCAAAGTTCCGATACGCGAAAAGTACGCGAACCGGAGCGCAGCCCGGAGCGCTGTTACAGATATATATCTTGTTTTAAACGTTAATTTCTCAAAATCCACTGAAGCACATATATTGAGACCTAGCAAAGGCACATCGGGCTAACAGTCCCTACAATTTTGCCAAGTTTCCTGGAAATCCATTCAGCCGTTCGGGCTAAAAGTGAGGCCAACCGCCCTATGGAAATTAACATGGGAAAAACGCGTTTTGGGACCCCCCTTTTTTCTCGCCCCCCCCTTGTCGAACCCCCCCCCAAATTTTCAGGGGCTCCTCAGAAACAAAATGTGCCATTTTCCTGAAAATTTCAGCCGATTCCGTCCACAAACGCCAAAGTTATTAGACATAGAATTTTCAGAAATCCCATAGGGAAAAAATCCTAACTATATATACCTACTGGCGACCGCCAGTAGGTAACATATATATATATATATATATATATATATATATATATATATATGTATATATCTATATCTATATCTATATCTATATATCTATATCTATAGATATAGAGATATATATATATATATATATATATATATATATATATATATATATATATGTATATATCTATATCTATATCTATATATCTATATCTATAGATATAGAGATATATATATATATATATATATATATATATATATATATATATATATATATATATATATATATATATGTATATATCTATATCTATATCTATATATCTATATCTATAGATATAGAGATATATATATATATATATATATATATATATATATAGATAGATAAATATATATATATTACCTACTGGGGGGGTTCGTCAAGGGGGGGCCGAGAAAAAAGGGGGGTTCCAAAACGCGTTTTTCCCATTCATTTTTCCATAGGGTGGTTGGAATCACTTTAAGCTCAAACGGCTGAATGGATTTACACGAAACTTTGAAAAATTGTAGATATGGTTTGCCCGACGTGCCTTTGCTATGTCTTAAAATATGTGCTCCAGTGGATTTTGAGAAATTAATGTTTTAAAAAACAGATATATCTGTGACAGCGTCCCGGTTAGCTCCCTGGTTCTTGTACCTGACGCGTAACGGAACTTCGCTAGGAGAAGCGGATTGGCTCCCCGGTGACTGTGAACATTCTAAACAGTCAGGAGCGGCCGCCATCTTGTGTCTCGGTAGGATCGAGACACAAGATGTGGCAAAAACAAAGGGGGAAATGGGCATAAGGGGGCAGAGTACATCCTCCCTGACCCACTAGGTTTGATGAGGGGGCTTTAAAAGGGCCTCACGGGAAAAAAAAAAATGTATTATCGTTTTTTTGCGGGGGGAGCGCTCGGTACGCGCACCGGGAAGCGGTCCGGGATGCGTAATATAGGGAAAATAGGATGAAAGAATGTTCAAATAATGTATGTATATTGATTGTTCTTTTTGTTGTATTTTTCTTTTTCTTTTTTTTATTTAAGTACCAACATGTAGGTACCAATGCAGAGTCTAAAAATAAAAATACACCGTTTCCTTTGTAGATATCTTGCATGTTGTTTCAGAAGTTATTGTGGTATATGGAATTCATAGCGTAGTCTGTCAGGAAAGCAGAAACACCATGGAGGCAGGAGATGATAAAGAGATGTTAAATACACATTGGAGATAATATAGTGCGAGAAAGGAAGTAACTATGAGCAAACTTACTATGTAACACAAAAAAGTTGCGCAGTATATTTAAAGTCTGATTCTACATTATAATCAATTTGGTACTAGTTTAAAAAATACATATAAAAATGAATAATGTCTCAAACAATTTTTGAATTATTAGATATAAATTTATTTCTCTGATTCGTTTTCAACATTTAAAAGAACTTCTAATAATTGATTGTCAGAAATGTTCTCATTTTCAATCAGGTAATCTACTGATTGTACACATTGCAGAAGTTCAAAGTCCCGTGATTCATCAAAGAATTCAGAGTCATTGGGTTCAATTTCTGTATCTTTGTTGCTTTCCAGAACAATTTTGATGGTATTTTTTTGCTCTCCTTCCATGTTTGTGCTGTAAATTGAATTAAAAAAAAATATCAGTACAGATAGGGCACTGTTGGGTTTAAGTACAGACAGGTAGTTTGGTTTTTTAAACAGTGAATTTATCTTTGGGCAGTGTATGGTATCAGACTGGAAGTAGAAATATAAAAAAATGTATGTGGTAAACTCTTAATTATACAAGACAAGCCTAACTCCATCCATAACTAAAACAGAGAAGTCTATGTTATTCTATAACTATTACAGAGGGATAGTATATAACTATCAGAAAATGTTTTCCTAATTAACTTAAAGTGCAGAACATACTTTAGTTTTTAAAATAACATCTTACCTTTCAAAAAGAAGTTTAAGTTCTCAGTTGAAATGCACTTGATATGTACTTCAATAAGTAGTAGTCAAAATGTCTGTGTTTCTCTCTCTTTCTTTATATATATTCAGGTACATAACCAATCAAATGTCATGAAATAATAGAAGATATTGAAAGTAGCATTTTAATTGGTTGTCAATTCTAACACTTCATAAGTAACTTACAGCATAATTTTCTCAATGGAATTCCATCAAATTTGGGTAAATGGTAGGGATTGCTATGTAGTAGGGCCTATTCTATATTTGATGAAAGTGTCTGTAGTGGTTTTTCTGTAAATTACTTTCCCACCTTTTTTTATCGAGCGCTTACCGGTGCGCTCCCCGGTACGTGAATCGGCAGCGTTACGGGAGTCCTCCATTTTGTAGACACAAGATGGAGGACAAACAATGTTTGGAATGGGTAGAAGGGGGCACGGTAGACACTTTGTGACCCTCTAGATTTTCTGAGGGGGGCTTAGGACGCTGATATATGCAAAAATAAAAAATAAAAAATTGGAAAATTTCACGGGGGGAGCGCCCGGTACGCGCACCGGTAAGCGAACCGGGAAGCGTACTTTGGTGAAAAAAAAAGTTAGAAAAAGATAAACGTTTTGAATGATCAGAGGTAGGGTAGCTCTGAAAAGAGCTATTGGGTTCTGTGGCTAATTTAGGTACCTACAAGTAGGTTCCAATGCACAGTTTTAAATAAAGGACGAATATTCTATTCCCTTCATCGGAGAAGTGCACACCATCTCTTCTGTAGATGTCTTGAATGTTGTAACTCAAGTTATTCACATGTTTCCGTGCTTTCTCAAATTGTGGAAAAAATTGGTTGGACCACTTCCATTTCTGTCTTTGGCATATATTGGAATATACCAAGGCAGTTTGGGGAAAAAGTGTCATCAATTGATGAAAGGTGTTCTTTAAAAGCATTTCCAGACCAACCCCAGTCATAGTGCCCAAATCATTTCCACCACAGTGCACTATTAAGAGGTCAGGGTTTGGCAGATGCATACATTTTTTTTATTAAAAACATATAAAATATATTTTTCATTTAAAAGAATAATACATTTTACAGCTTTTGATATTTGCTATTAAAAAACATTGAAATTCACTGAAAAAACCATAGGTTATAGACCATATATAGTTAGGAATTAGCATTTACAAAACCTTGAAAATTCAATTAAAAAACCATAGGTTATAGACCATATATAGTTAGGGATTAGCATTTACAAAACCTTATTTTACTCACACAAAACCATTGAAATTCGCATATATGCACTAACTATATATCGCGCACCCGCAATCCACTGCTGATGATGTCACATATTACATCATTCATGACATGTTCAGTGACATCACTGATGACATCACTGATGACAACTCAAATGACATCACTGATTACAACAACCAGTGACTGTATGTTTCTGTAAAGTTAAAATATGTCTTCGTATGCTAATCTATTCATGGCTAGCTTTGAGCAGCTACATGTCTATGAAGCACAATCATAATGGAACATCTTTTGCTATATATGGGATATATTGATGATGTACTCTTGATCTGGAAGGGTACACAAAATCAAATGAAGGACAACATCAATGAATTGAACAATGAAAATCCACGGATCAAATTCACTCACAGTATGAGTCAACAAAGTATAAATTTTTTAGACATTTCATTGGAAGTGTCGGCAACTGGACAATCCACTGGAGTATGCAAAAAACCTACAGACAGAAATAATACTTTACATTACCAAAGGTTTCATCCGTTGCCATTGAAAAACATCTCCCTTTAACCCAATTCATTTGGATCAAATGAATCACGTGCAATGTTGACATATGTAACTGAACTTTACAGGAATATTACAGTCAATACAAGAAATGAGGTTACCCTGAAGAATTTTGGACAAAGCTTTGCAAAATGTTCATTTGATGGATCATGAGACCCTCTAACTATTATTTATTATTTATTTAACTTTTAAGGTGCACAGCTACCCACAGAGGGTTTCCCGGCGCCAAGGGACAGAATCAAGGGAGGAAAAGAGAACAAACACAAATCATTGCTGAAAGAGCCATGTCTTAAGTCCTTTGCAAAAGCTGAGATAGAGAGTTTCAGTTTTCAGAGCAGTGGGCAGGGTATTCCAGATCTTAGGGCCTAAGTGGGAGAACGAGCGACCGCCCATTCTCTCCAACTTAAACCGAGGAATTACAAAATCACCTTTACAAGAAGATCTCAGAGAACGGGTGGGGTGATAAGCATTAATCAGTTACTGTAGATATACAGGGGCAGTACCCTGTTTGATCTTGAATAAATAGCAGAGGGCCTTAAACTTGATTCTGCTGGCGATCCTGAGCCAGTGGAGGTCTAGGAGCGACTGGGAAATGGAGACTCTCCGCAGAACATAGCAGAGGAGTCATGTAGCTGCATTCTGCACAACCTGAAGCTTTCTGAGAGTTTCTTTGTCAGCTCCCAGATAAAGAATGTTACCATAGTCCAGGCTTGAAACAACGGACCGCCCTTTGTGTGGAAGCAGGGAGCATCCATAGAATTTTGTGGAGCCATCTTAAGATGGTAAAACATGTAGAGGCCACTTTTACTACTTGCTGCGGCATAGAGAGATTCTCATCAATGAGAAATCCAAGGTTGCGAACCTGGGCAACAGGTTGGGGGAGAGAACACCATTTCTTTAGGCCAGTGTTGGGGGCCCCATAAATTCTTCCCCTTGCCCAAGATAACAACCTAAGTCTTGTCCCCATTAAGTTTCAAGAAGGTATTGCGCATCCATTCGGAAACTTTATTCAGTCCTTGTTTCAGAACTGAAATGCTGCAGTCTTCCACAGTAGAAAGAGAGAAAATAATTTGTGTATCGTCAGCGTATGAAAATAGAGAGAGGCCCGCTCTCTCCACAATGGTGGCCAGAGTTCTAACATAGATATTAAAAAGTAAGGGACTCAAGATAAACCCCTGAGGCACACCGTTCGCTAAGGAACAAATCTTGAAAGAGACTTTCGCAGAAAAGACCTGGAAGGTACGGCCATCAAGGAAGGAGGCAAGCCAAGCCAAGGCAGGACCCTCAACTCCGTACGACCGGAGAGATGCGAGAAGAATGAAATACAACACAGTATCAAAAGCCGCACTCAAATCAAGTAATATGGGCGCAGGTGTCTCTCTGCGGTCAATACAATGACGCAGTTGTTTCAGTGGAGTGATTGGCCCTGAAGCCGGATTGGGATCTTTCCACATAATGAGTTAGCTGGTTATTAATATGTCTTTCCAAGGTCTTGGAAAGTACGGGTAGCAGAGAGTTAGGCCTAAAGTTTGATAATTTAGTGGGATCAGCTCCAGCCTTTTTTAGGAGTGGAATGATCATTGCATGTTTCCACTCAGGCGGGATAGAATCCTCTCTCAATGAAGAGTTAAGAAGCTCTTACAAAACATTAAGGGATTCCGGGCGAAGTTGCCTCAGTATTTTAATAGGCAAAGGATCACGTGGAGAACCCGATTTAATACTTGCCAGACAACTGAGAAAGGATGCGTCGTCAAACGGTAGCCAGCCATCAAGATTGGCCACCGAGTCAGGCATGCTTCTATAAATGGAGTCAGGGAACAGGGCAGATTCTGTAGAAAGGGGAGGAGAATCCAAAGAACCATAAATGAGCTCAATCTTCTCGATAAAAAACTAGGCAATTGTGTCACATTGCGCCTCTTCAAGGATCGGTGGAGTAGGGACAGTGTCAGAGCCAGTCAGCTTCTTTACAACCGAGAAGAGAGTGGGGGAAAATTTTGGGCCTGTGTGAGACTGTTAGCAATATAAGTGGCTCAGGCCGATTTGCACAATTTGTGATATTCTTTAAGGGAACTTTTGTAATTTGCTCTATGGGCAGGAGAGTAGGATTGCCTCCATTTCCTATCAAGGACTTTACATTTAGATTTCATGACTTTTAGATTTTCTGAGAACCACGGGGCAGGAGGACGGTGGAGCGTGAAGTATTTGGACACAAGGGGTAAAGAAGTATTAACAGCAGCAGTGAGCCAGTCCGAGATAGCAGAATCAAGTAAGGACAATGGCCGACTAGTGTCCGGCAAGTTCTTTGATAGAAGAGTGTTAAAAGCCTCAACATATGTTGGTGTGCCCCAACGTCTAAGACTCTGGTGCGAGTCTAAACAGACCCTGTTCTCAACCCCCGAAATCGTCACATGGAATTGGACGGCAAAATGGTCAGACCATTCCAAAGGGAGAGCAGAAGAACTACAGTCAAAAGGGAGATTAGAGAGAATATGGTGTGGGTCCTGAATTGCAAGAGAAGAAGTTGAGGGCCTCTAAGTCGGACAGAAAAACTTTGCTGATGTTACATTGAGAATTTTCAACATGTAAGTTAAGATCCCGAAGAATGGTAAAATTAGCAACGTTTAGCAGGAGGGGGCAATGGCATCAGAAAAGGAATCAGCCCATGTGCCTGGATTTCCCGGGTGCGATATATCAGAAGGCCAGACAGGGTCAACTGGGGATTAACTGCAAGTTTGAACTGAGCAGCTTCATATCCCTGGAGGGGTAGAGCTTCAAATTTACAGCTATAAATAGCCTTAAAAATTACCGCAATGACACCTCCTTTCCCTATGTCTCTGTCCTTTCTAACCATGACATAGTCAGGGGGAAAATCCACAGCTAGAGCATTTAAAGCCATGCATGGGAAGAACACATGTTTTACTAGACAGAAGCAGTTATTTTTTCCAAAGCTGCCTTAAGTACTGTTCTTATTCCTGATACCAGGAGATATGTAATAAAGTCTTTTCTACTGTTAGTTAGTTTTAACACATGATTCATCAAACTCTTTTTTGGTTTTTGCACTGCGCCCATCACTCAGTAACATCATTCCAGCTCCTCATCAGGTGGATTTAGAATATCCTAATTAACTTTGGAGAAAACATCCCTGAGCTCGTCTCTCACAGTGAGGTGGTTGTAGCCCTCAGCTGTACTAGGGTTTACAGCCGGGAGGAGACCCCAGATGATGAAGCATGTCATCTCGGTGAGTGATGGGATTCCTTCCTTTAATTAAGGTTTCCCTGTGTAGGACCAGGTACTATTTGCTTGAGTTATAGATACCTTCAGGCACTGTGTAACATTTTTGACCCACAGATAAACATTGTTTGTTCACAAGTTATTTGGTGAAGGTATCTGTGCTGGTCCCTAAATTTCTTCCTTGGACCCTCCAATCCTATTTTGTTTTTTTTTGGACCATGAGACTATACTTCAATCAGTCAAAAGGAAGAACAAATCCTGAGAAGTTTTTGTAGTAAAATGTTCTACTAAATCTGAAGACATCAAACATAGTATCAGTAAAAGATGGGAATTGCTCCCAATTGAACCAGATTTTCAAGGCTTGTTTTCAAAGAAACCACTATTTGCGCATTCATGCTCAAGGAATTTAAAAAAAATCTTACGTACCTCTTTTCAAGGGCCCATTGCTCATCATAAGGGGATGCGTAGATGTTTGAACTGTACACACTGAGCAACGTGATCACCTGAAATTTCCTTTCTCATTCGCAGATAGGCACACAACTTAAACTGCAACTGACATCCAACTGCAATTCTGGCACAGTTATTTTTGCAATCAAATACCCATGTAGTCAACTTTATGTGGTAAGACGGAAAGGAAAATCAAAATCTGAATCACAGAACACTAAAGTATGATCAGGGCCAAAAACCTCAACTCCAACTTAGTAGTTCACTGGTTAGATCACCATCACAACATCGCACAATTACATTACACTGTCTTTGAAAGAATCATCAGTCAGCCTAATATTAACACACAGAAGATTCTGGCTCAGATAGAAACTTTCTGGATAAGATTCTTAGATAGCATGATCCCCAAAGGGTTAAATGACAAAATAGAGATGTTGTGTTTTTCATGAAGAATTTTTTTGTTAAACCATGTGCCATCATGTATAGATTGAATATGTATATATGTCTCTTTTTGATGTTTTGTGAGTAATCTTCTGATCTCTTTCATTCATACCATGTTTAACACATACTTTATTCTCCATCTACATTGCAGTCTTTTAGTTATCTTTTTACAGAGATTTTGGGGTGATTTTCACACAGAGAATGTGTGCTGGTATCCCAATTAAGCTTCGCTCGAAGAGCAGACTAAGAGAGTATGGGCAAGTCTATCTCAAAGTATCGCCCTTTTCAGTTTATTTTGGGTTATTAACTTTTTGTCTATCACGTTGTTTTTACTTTTATTTTTTTTTCCTCTGAGAAAGGGCTAAACTGCCCAAATGGAATTGCATTTTTTTGATTTAGTGGGTGGAAACTGGTATGGTGCAGGATAGTATTGCGAGCAGTGGGTTTTGTGTATAGATCTACATACAGCTGCTTGTCTTCATGTTTGATCATAATGTCCAAGTATATTCAACCACATTGCATACTATGCATTCGGTGGTGTTAGCTAATCACATTGCGTTTAAAGAAACATAGGCATATTTTCATTCACTTGTCGAATACGATGCTATCAATTTTGCATAAGACCGCCATATATGTAGAGAATTTGTGTTTAAAAAAACATAGGCACATTTTCACTTACTTGGCGAATACGATACTATCAATTTTGCACAAGACCGCCATATATCTAGAGAACTCTATGGACAGGTTATCTATTTTCTAAATAGCCACAGGTCCATTACTTTCCTGTTTTCACGTTTGATCTATTATTGATGCTGCTCAATTTTAAAGTCTTACCGGTCATTTGGAAAGCAGTATAGCCTTTCGTTATATTATATCTCATATATGTTCTATCTATAGATATGGAAGTGTGAAAATCATGTACCACACAGATCCTTGCTCCTGGGAAGTTATTCACAGTCTATCTTTAGGTAACTTCTATCTATTTTTTTGAAACATAGATATGTTTTTCAAATTTTATAAACCTATTGAATACATATTCTCATGTATGGTTAGTTTTTAGACTGCCAATAGATCTTTCCATCTTACCATCGTTCGTCATCTTCCATTACTTGGAGTGAAACTCAAATGTGGAGGTAAATACACATTGAGACTATATCCATAATAGTCGTCTTATATCGAAGATTGAAGCTTAATCTGTTCTTTTCCTGTTTCTGCTTTACTTTAATAGATATCATTAAAAATTCCAGCCAAGTCAGAAGTTTCTATACAACCCTCAATGTTAATATCGCGACAAATATCCGACAGGATCATAATTATAGATTTTTAGGTAACTGATTGACATTATTAATTTTTTAGTTTCTTCTTACTTTCTATGAAAATATGAATCAGTAATACTTGCTCACTGTTTGATAGATATCTACTACGTCTTTCTACGGCTACAACATATTTCCTCAACATCTCTTTCATCTACCTACGTTCGAAAGGTATAGCAACATACTACAAACTATTCCGTTTATGTTCATGGGGATTGGCTCCTTAGAAATTAGTTCTTGATATGTAAATCGCAACTTTTTTCTACCATGGCTATTTGAGCCACTACAATAACAAGCGCCATGTTATGTCACATCTATGGATATCAAGAAGCCCTTATTTTCGACTGACCTATTACATCTACGCCACTTATCAGGTCTGGGTCCATATCGATTGTTGTAAGTATATTCTAGTAACTTTACTTTATCCCCAAATAGCTTATGTATTGAATGCCTTAATATTCAGGATTTTAATTGGTAGCCGTTTAGCCACATTGTCACTCACTGATTATGTCATGTGATGTTCCTACATTCTATGAACATGTTTTCTCCTGCATCGATGAAGTAGTTTGTTTTCGTAGTCCTGCTGTAATCAAAGAATGTCATTTTTCGACTTATGTACAATGAATTCGGAGATTGTCAAAACTGTTACACTTAATGAATGTTCATTCTTGACATACATTCTATGTACCTATAGATTATGAAAATGTGTAATTAGAAGGGTAATACTTAGTAAGGTACAGAATTCAAGACTTGATAAAATATATTTATATTTGGAAGACATACTTACTAAACAATGTTCTAACTTTGCTGCTCAAATGAAGATTTAAAGCTAAATAACTGTATATATTCTTTATATTTGTCTAAGTCCGCTGTATATATTATGTCTGTCTTGAAGTTTTATTGATATATTTTTTTTACAATTAATTGAGCAATAGACGGCCACCTGAAGAAGGCTCAAGAGCCGAAATGCGCGTAGTGTTACGTGTTACCTACCGCTTTGCCTTCAACAATTAGTATAGTTTCATGTCTATTGATTATGCACTTTTTCTAGTATGATTTTAATTGAATGTTGTCATATCGAAAAATAATCATAAGAAAACAAAACAAAACAGAAGAGAAAAAAAGAAAAAAATATAAATATTTGTACCTTTAAACAAATAATGAATACATATATTATATACTAATAAAATAAAATCTGAAATAATTAATGTTTGATGTTTTCGAATACAGTTGGACTTTATATCTGGGTTATGGTAACTATGAACTTTATATAACCTCAAAATTGCTTGTTAATTTTGTCACTTGGCTATAGACCTTTTCTAAACTCATTCTTTCCCTATGTATAGCAAGTGTAAAAGTAGTATAAAGGGGTCCCCTTTTTTCAAAAGACCAGTAATAGTATAAAAGATTAGGGACTGCCCAGCCCCCACGACCGCTAAGAAGACAGGTCCACTTTGCCACTCTTCATGTCCGGCGATAGCCCCAGAGAAACTGAAGACAAATGCTCTCAGCCCTAGCCAGCGTTGTCTCTCAGCCCTAGCCAGCGTTGTCCAGCCAGAGGAATTGTCCTAAAAAGTATAGAAACTTTGGAAGGATTAGCATTTTCAAAACGTTGCAGTGATAGGTGCAAGTGATCTAACCTCTGCAACTTAGTGTTGAGAGAGTCGACAGCCTGGAGAAGATTTAAGTCTGGGATTTCAGTAACTGCAGAAGAAATTTGACCCCCAAGATATGTTGCTTCCATTACAACAGGCACATAAGAGAGGGGCATGTTATCCGACTGAATGACCTGGGTTTTTGTAATATTTAACTTATATCCGGAAAGAGCACCGAATTGTGCAGCCAGCATCTCTAAGGCCGGAAAAGCAGATCCAACATTGTTGGTTAGAACCACGATGTCATCGGCCTAGGCCAATGTCTTATACTCTACCCCCTGAACCCTGATTGGGCGGATATCTTTACTTGCTTCTATTATGCGGAGAAAAGGCTCAATATACAGGGCAAAGAGCAGGGGTGAGCACCTTGTCTGGTACCCCTGCTGATGCTAAAGCACCCTGACTCCTGCCCTGAGTTGTGGATTGTGGCAACTGGAGAAATGTATAATGACTGGAGGGCCTGAATAAACTCAGAGGCAAATCCCTCCAGCACAGCACAGACCACAGGAACCCCCAGAAGACCCTGTTGAACGCCTTCTTGGCGTCCAGCAGGATCACACCAAGGGGAGATCCTGTGGTCTGGGCCCAGTCCTAGAGTGCAATGACACGCCGTACATGGTCAGCTGTATCCCTGCCCGGGATGAACCCGTGCTGGTGCAGTGAGACCAAGGGGACAATAACCCGTGCAAGTCTAATAGATAGGATCTTAGAATATATTTTGCTATCAGTATTGATAAGTGATATTGGCCGATAAGAAGAGGGATTTAGCTCCGGTTTTCCTTTCTTTTTAAATAATACCACCGTAGTTTGACGCCAGGAATCAGGTATGACACCACCCTGTGCAACTCTAAACACTGATAACATATCCTGACTAACCAATGAAGAAAACGACTTATAAAATTCTAAAGGAATAGAGTCCGTGCCAGCAGCCTTCCCATTAGCCAAAGATGCAATTGCCACTTCAGCCCCCCTTTCACACGTAATTGGGACAGAGAGTAACTCATTCTGCGCTGGTGTGATCACCAGAGTATCTAAGGTCTGAAAAAAGTCACCTGCAAGATTCTCGCTTTGAGAAACACCAGATTCCTCGGAATACAGCGAGGTATAAAAATTCTTAAAGACATCCATTACGCCCACTGTATCCTGAATACAGACCTGCTGGTCCAGGACTCGAACAATACAATTTGCCACACTTTTCTGTTGTAGCCTTTTAGCAAGGATCCTGCCAGAATTTTCACCAAATTCATACATCAGTGTGCAAAATTGCACATATTTAGCAGCTTGGTCCTGGCCAAAGGACTCCAAAATTTAAGATTTTAATATGGCGACCGCCCTCTGACTCTGATCAATCTCCCGACTGAGCTGAATGTTGGTTACTAATTCCAATTCTGCCACCCGTAACTGCTCAAAGCAACTTTTGATCTGTGCCTGCGTCCTCTTCCAACGATAGGCTGCAAAGCTTTTTGTCTCACTCCATAATGCAGCTTTAAATGTGTCCCAAACGATACAGTCTAAGGCAGTCCCCCTAATGATATTCATGAACTCCGTAATCCAACGTTCCATATGGTCCCGATATGATGAATCCAAAAGGAGCTTTCTCTCTAATGTCCAGGATCTAGGGTGTCTAATAGAGCGCTCCCAAGGACATTCCAACACTAATGCATTATGGTCTGATAGAGTCCTTGGCAAAATAGCAATAGTGGCCGCCCCTACATACAGATCGGAAACAAAAACATAGTCTAACCGAACCATTTTGTTATGGGGGACGGAGTAATATGTATACCCATCTCTGTCTTGATTATGACAGTGCCAGGCATCTATCAGACCATGCTCTAAAGGTAAAGTCTGGAGGGCCTTAAAAACCCGAGATTTCCTACCTGAGTAATTTCAATCATTTACTAGATTAAATTGACATGACAGATTAATATTAAAGTCCCCACAAAAAAGCATTGGGTGTGGCTATGCTGCTATTTCAATATTTAAGTATCTAAACAATTTCAGCTATCACCCACCTGCCCGCCTTATCCTCCTTAACTTTATTATTACAGCCTACTCCTTTCTTCAGCAGAATAGCCACACCTCTGATCGTGGATGTCTGGCGGAGCAAGCTATAAGGTCATAGCAAGGCAATTTTAAAGATTCACGCCTCCCCCATGGTATGTGGGTCTCTTGCAAACACAATATGTCAACTTGCATTGTTTGAACAAGACCCCGCTTTCTCCCATCATTTAGCCCAAAGATATTCCATGAGCTAAGTCGCAATCTATTCTGCCCCATTCATAAAAGAGGTTAAATCCTGCTCTCCACTGATATAGAACACATTTTTAATCATCGTTTTGATCATCATCATAATCCAGAAAATGGGAAAAAAGGTCTGTTGCCACCGCAACCAACACCTCTTCCACGACTAGGACTTGAAACCAAAAAAAGATTCACCCAACAGACCCAACAACCCCCCCTCACCCCCCACAACCACGCCTGAGCCCACCCCAAGCCCCTTCCGCCCACCCCAACCCATCCCCCTCCCCCCCCTTGTGTGGCAACAGGACCGAAGTCCTTGCAATGGTTTAGGTTGGTACCCCCCACTCTCCCCTTGTACAGTGCAATTGCTGCGTACGGACACATTGCTGCATTTTCACAGTATTTACTGGAGGTTATGAGGGTTGTTTAGTACTCTATCAACACCATTTGGTTAACACATCACGCGGTGGAGCACTCCCGTTTCTTTAGATCACGAAACTCAGCTAGGATCAAGCGGCATCAGACGGTATTAGATGATTTTGGTTTACGTTCACGAGAAAGCTGTCTCTTTTCAAGGTAGGATAGGGACTTGGTGGTATGGTTATTCATCATCTTGGCATGCCGAGCATAAAATTAATTTAGATTTGTTTCTTCAGAATCAGCATTAAATGTTAATTCCAATGCTGGCTTTTCAAATGTGACAGACAGGCCTTCAGATGTTCTGTCTGTAAGTAATTTGGAATCTCTCTTTGGACTTGGGTGTTGATTCAGCATACATTGTGTCTGACTAGACTTTCATTCCGTTTTATGTTACTTTGTGCCTCTTATCATTGCATTGTGTTTCCAGACACTTTTTTCTCTAGCATAGTTTTCAAGTAAGGACGTTGGTGCATGATGGGATTTGTAGTTTCCTGGGTTAAAGATAGCACAGTCCTTGTTCTCTTGTTGTTAACACCCTGATTTCGCAAGTTTGGAGCACTACTGTGATGTTGGTGTAAAAAAGCTTCTCTTCAAGGGAGATTTCATTATTATTTATTTCTTTACCTTTCTGTTTCTTTTGTGAAGACTTGTTGAATTCACTGTGAAAAACTTGTAGGCGTATCTCCGGTTTATAAAATACAGAGACTTCTTTCTCTATTTTTGTTTCCTATGTGGTTTTGACTTTACCCAGTTGGTTCTGTAATCAACCCTTTAACTGGTAATGATTGATATCATTATATATTCTAGGAGACATGGTTATGTGATCCATCCTTTGCACAGGGATACCTGAATTACTCTGTGCCTGCACTAAAGGGTCCGAAGGGGAGACCTATGGGTGGTTTAACCATTTGGGTCCGACAGACTCTAAAAATAGCTGTCAAAGTAATAGATACCTCCCATAGAGATATACAACTAATCAGAATGAGCCTCACCACACTGGGGTCACTTGACATTTACAATGTTTATGTGAGGAGTAATAAGGGTGGGAGGTCAGAGGTTTTAGCGGCCTTGGGTTCTCTCCTTGACACTCATTCACAAGATCATAACATTGTCATTGCAGGTGATTTTACAGAACATTTGAGCCCCTAGCCATAGATGATGATTTTCTTGGGACGATGAAGATATGCAACGGGGAGTCCCCAAACTAGAGCTGAACCCAGTTGTACGCTGGACCGAGGATGTCATTAGTTTGAATGCCTTATGCTACGAAAAAGGCTTAAGAGCATTAAATGGGAAGACTTTGAGTGACAAAATTGGGTCTAGTACATTTGATAACAGGCGCCATAAAAGCAGAATTGACTATGTCTTATGTAGCTTGGAACTATGGCCGTTGGTCTGTGACATGGAGGTTGTGTGGAGGAGCGAGAGTGACCACAATCCTCTGTGCACAGAGCATAAATGGTGGACTCCCGCCAATGGGCCCACAGGCTCTAATCTCCATATCCTTCCCCTAACGGTCTCTACAAATGACATGCGCAGGTTAAGGTGGGTAAATGTAGTAACCAGCGAGCAGGCCATAGCCAACTCTAACTGTGAGGCAGATAAAGCAATACTAGCCCTTGAACACATCAACTCCTCTAGTACTGGGTTGAGTAATGTGGCTGAAATCCATGACAGTCTCTTTTGTGTAATTAAAAACCACTTTCTGAAGCCCACAAAAGCTACTAGAGCGAGAGCCCCCAAAAAAGCAAAATGGTTTAATGCCCATTGTAGGGAAGCACGACTGGCTCTAGGAGCTGCCATAAAAGGTAGACAGTCTACTACTATCAAATCTGCTAGAAAGGAGTACAAGGCTAGTATAGCGAAGGCAAAGAAAGCCTGGGACGAACAACACTGGTCTGAGTTAAAAGTAGCCTCCAATAGAAAGGATTGAAGGTTATTCTGGAGCATTGTTAAGTGGGTAGTGAGGGGCAACCCGAGCCCCCAGGTAACAACGTTCCAGAAGAGCAGTTGGTAAAATACTTTAAAATGCAGTATGCTGAGCCTAAACGGGTCACTACAGTAGCGGGTATGGGCTTAATCCACTTCAAAGATAATTCCTTCAGCCCAAAAGAAATAATGGCGGCCTTGAGCTCTGTGTCCAGTGGGCATACTCCTGGACTAGATGGAGTTCCAGCGGATGTTTTTATCAACAATAAGGAACGCTTTTGTAAGTACATCCACTTTCTTATCAACGCTATTGCCCAGGGCGCAGAGGTCCCAACTTCCTGGTAGGGTGAGGTAATTATACCAGTGTTCAAAAAGGGTGACCGGTCACAGCCTGGCAATTACAGGCCGATAAGCCTTATTGACACCATCCAAAAGGTAATGGGCCGTGTGATTGTGAACAGGCTCCTTGATTGGGCAGAGGAGAACAACGCTCTGTCACCTTTTCAAGCCGGTTTCCGTAGGTCCACAAGTACGGTGGACCAGGTTTTCCGCTTTACCTTGCTGCAATGGAGGACCGTGGTACTGGGCGGAGGCAGTTTGTACGCAGCCTTTGTCGATTTGCGGGCTGGCTTCGACCTAGTGCCATGGTCTAAACTGTGGACAGTCCTTAAGACTATGGGTGTTCCTCCACACCTATTGTTATTAATAATAAGATTCCACGAAACAAACTTTGCCAGGATTCAGTGGGGGGATATGGTAAGGTGACTGAGGATTTCCCTGTTGAGTGGGGTGTCCGGCAAGGTTGCTCAATGGCACCGACCCTTTTCACATTATTCATTAATGGAGTTGTAGCTCGTATGTTGTCTGCGAAGGTGGATGCTCCTTCATTATCTGGCATAAAAATGCCTATTTTAATGTTCGCAGACGAAACGCTCATTTTATCAAAGACTCCGAGCGGACTCCAGAACGCTTTGTCCATCTTTGATTTATTCTGTGAGGAGCATGGCCTGGAGGTCAACTTGGCCAAAACAAAACTTATGGTTTTCAACCCCACCGTAGTTTTAAATCTAAAATTACCATGAATGGCCGGCCCCTAGAGATTGTGAATGCTTTCACATATTTAGGGATCTATATATCGAGCAAGAACAGATGGAGACAGCACATAGATCTTGCCACTCTGAGACACAGGCAACTGCCAGGTGCTATTAGTTCAGAGCACAGAAAATCCTTGACCAAACCTGTAAAGGCAGCTCTCCAGTTATATGAAGCAAAGGCTCTCGGCTCAGCACTTTATGGTGCAGAGCTATGGGGGTTTGAGAAGGTAGCTGGACTTCAAACCTCGGAAAATAAGTTCTTCCGGGCAATAACTGGTGTACCTAAAAGCACTCCCTTGTTGCCTCTGAGGTATGATTTGGGCAGAAAAGCTGTCAGAGACTTGGTCAGGCTTCGACCGATTCTGTATTGGCGAAGGCTCTGGACGACTCCAGAGCTTTCCCAATATGCCGAGGGGTTTCGAGACATTATCAAGGCAGATGTATTTCACAAGATTGAGTGACTCAAATCACTCAGTGCAATTTTGACTGAGCTTGGTCTGGGATCACTTTGGGAAGACCCAGCGGGAACTCCTTTTCCGACCAAAAGAGTTTTAAAAGAAATTTACTGGGAGAAGGTAGCCTCTAGGGGATGGGGTAGCTCGAATACAGGGTCTATAACCGGAACATTCCTAGAAATGAAACTCTATCCCTGCCTAGAACCCTATTGGGATATCATAACAAGGCCCGGTGATAGAAAGCTCCTTTTCCAACTGAGAGCAGGTGCACTCCCCCTTAGATTTTTGACAGCAAAATGGGATGGTGGAGCTAGCGACAGTTGTCCCGCCTGTGGTATCGCCAAAGAAACAACTGGTCATTTTTTATTTTCTTGCACAGCCTATTCTGATCCACGGTGTATTTGGTTAACACCGATGTGCAAGAACTTGGGAACCACTAGCAGCACTGTTGCCTTGCGTATTATACGCTTTAATAGTCTGACATGGATATTAATAGCTACTACCAAGTATCTTGGATTGGGCATGGTCGATCAGACAGAGACTGCTAGTCATTTGACTGTTCTATGACCAATTAATTCATCTGTAATCTATGCATATGTTTTTACTCACATAATTGTTTTAAATTGGTAAATTTTAACTTTTGTATTAATTTTAACAAATTGCTCATTTTGCACTGTTCTTAATTCCTAAAATTGGAACTGTAACCCAAGTCAAATAACTGTAAAAGGCATGCTTTAGCTAATAACTGTAAAATGGAAGTTTCGGTTTTAACATAATTAACTGCAAATTTATTGTAGTTTTAAAATGTTGAATGATCTGCTTTTATGAGTTAAACCTCGAATAAAGCATATTTTGACTTGACTTGATTTGATATCATTATGTTTACAGCTTTTCTTGAAGACGGATGGAAACATCCAAAATACATTGGGATCTTCACTCAAGCTGTGATTGATAACATTGTTAATTGATGTCACTTGATAAAATATTATGTAAATTCAACAAAATGTATGAAACAATTGCTTGGATAAGAATTTACAATGTTTCCCACATTTGTGTAAAAAAAAAGTCATTGAACGTTTTTAAACAATTTAAGCTTCTTGTACTTCTTTCTTCTACATGAGTAAAATGAGTATTATTGTAGCCCACGGGATGCCCTTCATTTCTATAGCACATTCTGGTGCTATAGGGTGTTAGATATTCAGTCTTGGGAACAAGCAGGCTCCTACACGAAGCTCCACACAAACTTGGATCACTAGGATTTAATTAGTGTACCAGTGAGTGAAGGATAGGTCTTCAATGATTAGAACAACACCATAATGCCAAGTGCATCACTCTAACCACCAAAGGAGCATCTCACCAGCAGTATGGAGCCTTACACCTGCAAAACATCAAGAGACCAAAGAGGCCCTCGAACTGGGGACTGCCGAACGCTGGTGGCGGGGTCGCCTAGCGATGCCCTGGGCAGGACCATCTGGCTTGATCGGGACTGGTCGGCTGACCTCTCTGGCACCGAGGTAGTAGCGCTGGGCGGGGCGAAGATGTACAGCGGATGCCCCGACGTCTCCAGAGCAACTTGTGGAGCCCCGACGGTGTCTGGGTGCTGAGGGAGGCTGTTGTGCTTTTCCGTTTTCCCCGCTTTCCCTGGAGCCAGGAACCGGGTGGGCTGCGGCTTGCAGAGCGGTCGGCCCACGCCTCTCACGGGGGGCGCTGACTGTCTGCGCAGAGAGCCCTCCCCTCCCTCACCTGTAGAGATCACACAGTGGACCGTCCAGATCCGGCCTGGGACTGCTGATTTGCACCCTAGCAACAGCGAACCGCAGCAGTTGAGGCCCAGCAGCAGCGGACCGTCCTGATCCTCCCAGAGGCCGCTAATTTGTACCCTAGCAGCAGCGGACCGCCGCAATTGAGGTCCAGCAGCAGCAGACTGTCCCAATCCACCCGGGGGCTGCTTGGATGAATTTCTGCAGCAGCGAATCGCTTCCAGTCCGCCCTGGGGTCACGGATCGTCGGCTTGGCAGAAGGGCCTCTGTTTTTTTATCTGGGCCAGCTCCCCCCCGTTTCTACTGACCACGGGGAAAAGGGGGGTCTCAGATGTCCAGATCTCAAACTTCTCCATTTTGCATCAAAGAGCACTCAGCTTAATGGAGAGGATCCTGCAAGAATAGACATTGAAAGAGGACTGAACACACACACAGGAAAAGCCTCGGCCAACTTGGAATGGAGTAAAACTACAGTAAGAAACAAATATACACCAATTCTATGCTGTTAAGTGCCACAAGATGCTGCTAATGCAGCAGTGTATATTAAAGTAAGTTAAATTAAACTTAAGCAGGGAGCAACTTATCTTAAAGTATAGCAAATTCACTTTAAACAGGGCATTATGGGCCCTAATAAATTGGCGGCCAACACACAAGGGCTGACACAATTGTCAGTATAAACAGAGCCCCTCTTCTAATTTGGCCTATAAACCAATTTGACTAACTTTATTTAAATTAAAGCTAATCCCGTCCCATTACTCAATGACTGTCAAGCAACCTACTTCAGCCATTCGAGTTCCATCCCGCCGTGGTACCTGGAGACCCATCCTCTCTACTGCCTACTAGCCCCTCCCCTACCCAACCATGTCGAGTCCTGACCTATCCGTGTCTGGGGAAAACTCCTATACTATTGTCTACCCCCCAAAGCTCTCCAAAACCGCCACTAAATCATTCAAGCACGCTACCCTAAAAAGACAGCCTGAGATGCTGATATCCGATATGTGCTACTGCGCGGACATCGGCACAGTCATTAATGACCTTATCTTCTATTCCAGAATCATCACCTCCTGGCGAAAAACCCTTGCACACCTTCTCAATATTCGTTTAACCAGGAACACTCCACACGGCTCTAAGCTGACAATAGCATCGTCCCCAACCTTGCGAGCTGACCTCACCATCACCCTCTACATAAACGGCATTGTTCTAATCCAAGCCTCAACCTACAACCTGAACAAATTCTCAGACCTCTTACCCCTTCTCAGAAATCACGTGCACAACTCCGACGGTATAACCTACACCCGTACCAATGACCCACCACCACACCATCCTAACAGATCCAGCCATCCATTTACTAGTCCTCCAAGGGTCTCCATTTCGGCTCATCCAATCCCCCCTATCATGTCTCCTGTCCCTGGCGTCAGAATTTCCCCTACACCTGTGATCTACTCCCACCTAGTGCCCCCCCCCCATCGAGGAGACTGATATGCTCCCAATGTCCCCTGCCCCTGAGAGAGCAGACCTCTATTGGCTCCCTCCACTGGTCACCCCGACCAAGGCACCTATAACAGAACCACCCCTAGTCCTCTGAGCTCCTCCCCTTCAGTCATCCACCAAAATCGCTAACTAGATACTCCTCCTCCAAAGACCCCTGAGCCTGCTCAAGCCAATCCTTCTCCCCTCCCACTGTCACATGCCCCCTCAACTGATCCTGAAATTTTGAACCCTCGCCCCTTCGTTCCCCTTGTTTATACTAATGTTGAAACTCTGCACTCCAGAGCGACCAAACTCACCCAGAGCATTCATAGCTACATTCTGAACCTTATGAACCTCCTTCACCTTGCCGAGATCTCACTGGCTCACCTCAAGTCACCGCATACTTCCCCCCCACCAAACACCGAGCCTCTCAAGCAACCTCTCCCGCTACCTCTGAGACATCTTCGTCCACGCAAACAACCCTGCCTCCTCTCTGAGGAGGCATCCCGGGCTCTCGCACGCACATACAATGCTCCCACCACCTCCTCTAATCCTCTAGACCTCATGGGAAATTACATCTTAGCCATCCTCCAAGGCCACAACCCTACCCCAGCCATCCCCCGTCCGCTAAATCCGAGTCCTGAACACCCCATCAGCACGGTCACCATTAACCCCAACAGGCCGGCTACCCTTTACAACAGAAGTGTGGAAAAAAAGCAACCTGGTGCCTGTAGTTCTATCTATACAGACTCCTGACTCTCCTTCAGAAACACCCTTATCTGGTCTTCTAATCAACTGCCGTTCAGCAGTCAAACATGCCGCTGATATTGCTGACCTCGTCCTGGACAAAAACCTAGACCTAGCCATACTAACTGAATCCTGTCTAAATGAATACTCTTCCCCTTGCCTGGATCTACTAGTCCCGCCCAACTACAACATCGCCAGACTGGATAGACACTCCAATTAGAAAGGAGGAGGCATAGCCTGCATCTACCAATCCTCCCTGCTTGTCATGGAACTCGTAATGGACACCTCTGACTCCTGCGAATACCTCGCACTCTCCGTCTGCAGCAACTCATTACACCTCTGTAACTTGCACATCTTTTACCACCCACCAGGTCCAAACAACGCTTTCACTGATTACCTCCTGAAAATCATGAAAACAAAGATTTCCTCTAATGCCACAGAGGTCTTCCTGGGTGATTTCAACTTGCACTGGAATGACGCTAAAGATCCCTACGTCAATGCCATCAAAGACCTTCTAACTGACCAATCCCTGACCCAAGCCTGCTCTATGCCAACCCACTCAAAAGGAGCCATCCTCGATTGAATCATTTCTAAGGATTGAGCTGTCAAGCTTATCTCCATAGACCCCTGTGACTGGTCGGACCATCACTCTATATCCTTCATTTTACCTGGGACCCACAAGACAAAGTCATCTCAACCGGTGATTCCCAAACGCTGGACCAGAGACACTAAGACCCTAGACTTTATGAAACTTGATGCTCGCTGCAAATCTGACCTACACCCCCTTACACAAAACCAAGGTTAGCGATCTCAATGAGTACTACTCATCGTCCATTTCAAACATTCTGGACGAGCTTGCCCCTCTAAAACTAAAAAGAACACAAATCAAAGACAGAAACCCTTGGTTTACTGGCTCCCTCAACATAGAGAGGAGAACCCTACGTCATTCTGAAAGAAACTGGAGACAACACCCTTCCGCAGCGCATCTAAAACTTCTGCGCCAGGCGAGAAATGCCTACAACAAGCATATCACCAATTACAAAAAAAGAATACTTCAAATCAGAATTGGGGAATGCCAAGAATAGACCCCAAAAGCTTTTTGAACTGGTCAAATTCCAATCTAATAAACTGGCTAAAACACCGAAAGAATCCCCCAAATCGCTAATATCATCAGATGAATTCTCCTCCTTCTTCGCTGATAAAATCACAGCATTAGGAATTGAACTCAGTACCACCACCTGCCCCAACCCCCTCCTGTTCAGCCACACTCTTCCGCTCCTACCATCCTGGCCTCTCCTAAAAACCAAGCCCGCTGGACTGACTTTGAATACTATAATGAAGACTCCATCTCAAAAATCCTCTCTACCCTAAAACCAAACAACCACTTCAATGACCCGCTACCTTCCAATTGCCTCTCCGCTGCCTCCCAATCCATCGTTCCTTGCTGGACTACAATTATCAATGCCTCGCTCCAGCAGGGCTTGATCCCGAACCCTTTGAAAGCCGGCCAAGTCCTCCCCATCTTGAAAAAGCCTTCACTGGACTGAGCCTCCCCTGACAATTTCAGACCTATCTCCAATATCCTGCTACTAGCCAAAGTATTGGAGAAGTGTGTTCAACAGCAACTAAGCCAGCACATCGACAACTTTCACCTTCTCGATGACTTCCAATCTGGATTCAGACCAGGGCACAGCACCGAAACTGCTATGCTCCACATCATGGATGATGCCCTCCAAGCCCTAGACTAAGGCAAAACCTGCCTTTTATTACTCCTTGATCTATCCTCCGCCTTCGATACGGTCAACCATGAAAAACTACTTGAACGCCTCAGACTCAGGATGGGTCTGGATGGCGTGTAACTAGAATGAATCAGGTCCTTCCTCTACAACCGCTCTCAGAGATTCCTCATCAACGGCAAACTATCAGTTCCCACCCCGGTCACAGAGTCCCCCAAGGTTCAACCCTGTCCCCCAATTTCTTTAACCTTTACCTAGAGCCACTCATCGAAGTTCTCTGTTCCGCCAACATCTCCTACCATATGTAGGAGGACGACACCCAAATATACATCAACATCTCTTCGCTCAATTAGATCCTCCCCCTGAACAAGACCCTGAAACTAACTGTCCAATGGCTAGCCAATAACCAATTAAACTGAATGCAAAGAAAACTGAACTTCTCCTAATCTCCCCATTAAAAGCCAACCCAGTGTTTCAGATGTGGAGTAAGACCACCACAGCCCTGAACTGCCCACCGACCATTGTGGACTCTGCCAAATCCCTGGGCATAATCCTCAAAAGTAACCTTAATATGAGAGACCACATTAACTCGATGGCCAAAGCAGCCAGATTCCATTTGAGCTACCTTTGGATGCTGAAACCTTTCATCGACGCACCGGACTTAAAAATGGAAGCTCAAGCACTTGTCATCTCCAGACTGGAATACGGCTGTTCCACCCTCACAGGATTACCTAAGATCTCCTTGGCGCCTCTAAAAGCCTGCCTCAATGTAGCCGCCAAACTACTCACAGGTACCAGGAAGTTTGACCACATCTCTCCACACTTAAAAGCGCTGAACTGGCTCCCCCTAGAGGCCAGAATTCAGCTGAAACTGGCATGCACTATACACAAGGCTCTATACACAAACTTCCCTGCCTATCTGGCACAGACATTATTGATATCCGGAGGAAGCAGGAACTCCAGGTCCGCTAGAAACCTCCTGCTCCAACCTGGCTCATTTAAAAAAAAAAAAAACTACAACAGGGCATTCACCGGAGTAGCACCAAGAATCTGGAACTCTCTCCCACCGTCCATCAGGAAAATCCCTCTTCTAGCACGCTTCAAAAATGAGACCAAAACCTTCCTCATGGGTAAATTCCTCACCTAAGGCCTGCCTGCAACCACCTCATTATGCTCGACTACTCTTTGACTACTGCTTTCTCATATCACCAACCGCCCACAACGAGAACATATGGAACCTTTATTTTTGTTTCTGACTCTGACGGTGATTGTAACCGTACATGTTGATCTTGTTTGTCTCTGCACTTTAAACCTTTTGCTTGTTCAACATATACCGTGTAAAGCGCTCTGATACCCTCACAGGTCATGGTCGCGCTCCATAAAACACAAAAATAAATAAATAAATAAAATACTCCTATGGTTGCATGATTGACTTGGCCGTGGCTCTGTTGGCAAGCCTGCAGCAGTCCCCCACTGCCCACACACAGTCCAGCACAGTCCAAGCAGTCCTGAGGTGAACCATCAAAAAAGGCCTCATGGGACTCCCTGCAGAAGAAATGGGCCTGTAGCTGCTTCACCAACAGATAACGGGAGGCACCAAGGCCTCCCTCAGAAGAAGATGTCCAAACATCGTCGTTGTCGTTCCAGTTCTAACAAGTTTGTTCTTCACTGAGTCGCGATACCCCAAGAGACAACTCTGCAGCGGACTCCACCAATGCTCCGGATGTACCCGAGTTTGAAGTTTGACACCAATCATACCACTGAGAGAGTAAGCGTGACTGACCATCATTGCATGAGTGGACCTTGACCCAACTGACATTCTGTCAAAGGATCCAGATTCTATCTACAACCACCTTCATGCCCAGAGTCATCTCATTACACTATGGATATATGCAGGTGTGCCTGGGTGCTGTCAGCCACACCTGTCCCCTTGTCTAGTGCGTTATGTGGACTGTTTCTTGGGACTGAGAGACTCAGTGGTGTCTAATTTGCTTTTACTCCCACAGGTTGGGCTTGTTGTTATTTGTCAATGAAGTTTGGGAGGAGTGTAGTGTCTTGCTAGACATGTACATGTCTCCTGACACATAGTTATGTTTCAGCCACTCCCCGAGGGCTGACTTTATGCCGCACCCCACACCCATCCTGCATAGGCGTCGCGGGCGAAGTGGCCCCGTCAATGCAAGTGCTCTTGTCCAGTTCTAGAGGCCTTATTCTGGTGTTTGTGTCTTACATTTATCTAGCATATGGACCTAGTGCCTAGAACAGCACAGGGCTTTCAGTGTCACATCCATCTCTAGTTGTTCATCTAAGAAATGTCAACAGTTCAACTACATTTCCAGCCAAAAGTAGCCCATGCCCGTAATGCTACTGTGACAAGCAAGATATTAAAGCATAATTGCTCAAGCTCAACTAATTAGGACACCATTTAACTCAAAACTATAGCAGAGACAGTGGCCTGAATCAAAACACATTTTTGGCTGATGCTATTTCATGTCATTTGTGCTAAGTTAATGCAGTGTTTTGTGAAAAGATCTTTCATCACAGTATTATGAAGGCAGGTTGCTGGAGGTCATAATTTGTGGCAAGAATAGTTGTGCACATTTGTTGTGTGACATTTTGTGTCGTGATGATTGATTTAGTTGTTTTCTTGTGCTCATGTTTTTGTGCTAAAATTTTGTAATGTGATGTTGTTTTGATGTACTGCCTTTGTTATGGTACATTCTGTTTTGATAAGTTGTGCCTGGTGATGTTTGGTGTTTTTGTGCTGTTTTGTGTATGCTACTGTGTTATGTTCTGTTATTTACTGGAGGTACATCAAATTCAAAAAGAACAATTGATGGACAGAAAACTGAAACAATGTCAAACATTCACCCCCAGTACACAGATCTGGGCCTAAATACATTGTTTTTTGCACCTCATGCCATTTCAGTTTAGACCCAGCCATACGCAAATCAGTCATCATCATCATCGAATAAGCTTTATTCGGCGTTTGACCATAAAAGCAACACAAAGAAATACATACACGCAAAAAATAACTCAACATAACATTACCTAATTAAAAAAAAAAAAAATGAATTAAGACCCAACTAAAATAGTTTAGCATGTCAGCGATTCTAAATAAAAACCCAAAATACACAGAATCCCCCTTTTTCACCCGCTGTGATTGTAATTCGGTTTTGATAAGTTGTGCCTGATGATGTTTGGTGTTTTTGTGCTGCTTTGTGTATGCTACTGTGTTATGTTCTGTTATTTACTGGAGGTACATCAAATTCAAAAAGAACAATTGATGGACAGAAAACTGAAACAATGTCAAACATTCACCCCCAGTACACAGATCTGGGCCTAAATACATTGTTATGGTACATTCTGTTTTGATAAGTTGTGCCTGATGATGTTTGGTGTTTTTGTGCTGCTTTGTGTATGCTACTGTGTTATGTTCTGTTATTTACTGGAGGTACATCAAATTCAAAAAGAACAATTGATGGACAGAAAACTGAAACAATGTCAAACATTCACCCCCAGTACACAGATCTGGGCCTAAATACATTGTTTTTTGCACCTCATGCCATTTCAGTTTAGACCCAGCCATACGCAAATCAGTCATCATCATCATCGAATAAGCTTTATTCGGCGTTTGACCATAAAAGCAACACAAAGAAATACATACACGCAAAAAATAACTCAACATAACATTACCTAATAAAAAAAAAAAGAAAAAAAAAATGAATTAAGACCCAACTAAAATAGTTTAGCATATCAGCGATTCTAAATAAAACCCCAAAATACACAGAATCCCCCTTTTTCACCCGCTGTGATTGTAATTCGGTGCTCGGGGACCAGGGTAAAAGTCATGCAGGTCCCAAATACAGATGGAGCCATCTCCAAGTTTTGGCTGGATAGATCGCAAGTAGGAGGCAATGTTCCTGTCTTTAAACCTAACCAGAATCAAGTCCCCCGGAACATTTTTGGGCAGATGACCAAGCCACCCCACCCTTCTGACGCTCAGTATCCCACCGTCTAGCGCAGATGGTAATGGTCTATTGTTTTTAAGCCAAAAGATGGCTTTGTTCAGTAGGTCCTGGTGCAGTTCACGTTTTCCTGATCTGAGTGCGGGGACCCCAGAGAGAATGGTGACATATGGGGCTGCAACGGGGGGTAAGTCAATGCGATGTCTTCTATCTAGTGCGATCACAGGAGCTCTATGTGGGGCGTGATCGAGATTACGGGTATTGTTGCGACCACTTTGAATGGGTGGTATAACAGGCGAGTCACCGATTTGCAATATCCTGGGCGCATTGTCCGTAGGCCTTTATGGCTGAGATACCCGCCACCCCCTCTCAACACAATCCCCAAGGATGGGAAACCGGAAACAGTTCTGAACTTTTGGAAGACGGGAGGGAGTGACCCTCCCGGCCGTATTTATTAAAATATGAAACAAAATTAAAACATTAAAATAACAGTTTCATATTATGTACAATTTCATTACCACATTGCGATGTTTGGCTAACCTTAACATATTCTCTAATACAAAGGTTCTCCTAGCCGAACTAACATCCTACAAAACATTTAACTTGAAATTTTGAAATTGTACATCCTAACGTTTAAGGGCCAACGGCAAGGTCGTAACCGGTGTCAAGATCCCTAAACCAGAAATATCCCCCTCACTTGTGAGGGGCGACCGCACAGAGGTGTACCTCGAGTGCAACTACCAATTTCCCTTGACTTGACGGGGGCCCCAATAAACTCGACGCCACTTAAAGGTCGTTCGAGGACTCGTGTGAAGTATCTAGAAGGTAGCGTAGACCCCCCCCCAAACCCCACACAACTTACCGCATCTGCCGTCGCAGATGACCTGGCCCCGGGAAATTCTCCAGGAGGGGGCTGTAGCCCCTCCTACCCAGGAAGGGGCCTTGACCGCCTTTCCTTTCCTTTCGGCGGCCCATCCTTAGAAGGGACCGCCTACCCCGTTGAGGGGCCAATGGCCACCTCCCTCGAGCGCTCCCATCCGTAATGGGTGACGCCCACTCATAAGGATCTTCCAATTAGTGCTCACCGATCATGACCTTACCGCCCGACCAAAATAAATACGACAGTTCTAAGCTAAATGACTAAATTACTTAAAGGACAGTTAAGAGCAACCACTTTATTAAAAGCATGCTACTGATCAACACTAGAGCAGGATTACTTTATTTGCAAAACATACCACAATTGCCCATTTCTTTATTGCATATTCAAAGGTATCACAATAATAATCCGGTACCTGCAAAACAAAAGAATTATCACATCAAACTTTATTCAATACCACTTGCTGTCCTCAGGGGCTGGTGGGTGGGTCAAAATTGGCTCTTCGTTCCGTCACGAGCTCACGTGCAGCGAGGTGGTGCAGCTTCAGAGCACAGGAACAAGAGGATGCTTCCTTGGCTTGTTGCTCCTTTTATCCGTCTTCAGGGCGGGCGTAAACCCGCCCCGGCCTGCCCCGTGGGCGTGGCCCGGCCTCGTCAGTGTCTAGGCCAGCCCACTCCAGGGCGGGAAAAGGCGCGCCCCGGCTACGCCGCTTCGGGCATACCAGCTGAGACTCGCCTCCCGCCCAAGATGGCTTCCCGGGGGGATCATGGTACTCTGCCATACGTTCGGGGGGACCGAATGGTCGCCCCTTTCCATATGGCTGAGATACCCGCCACCCCCTCTCAACACAATCCCCAAGGATGGGAAACCGGAAACAGTTCTGAACTTTTGGAAGACGGGAGGGAGTGACCTTCCCGGCCGTATTTATTAAAATATGAAACAAAATTAAAACATTAAAATAACAGTTTCATATTATGTACAATTTCATTACCACATTGCGATGTTTGGCTAACCTTAACATATTCTCTAATACAAAGGTTCTCCTAGCCGAACTAACATCCTACAAAACATTTAACTTGAAATTTTGAAATTGTACATCCTAACGTTTAAGGGCCAACGGCAAGGTCGTAACCGGTGTCAAGATCCCTAAACCAGAAATATCCCCCTCACTTGTGAGGGGCGACCGCACAGAGGTGTACCTCGAGTGCAACTACCAATTTCCCTTGACTTGACGGGGGCCCCAATAAACTCGACGCCACTTAAAGGTCGTTCGAGGACTCGTGTGAGGTATCTAGAAGGTAGCGTAGACCCCCCCCCCAAACCCCACACAACTTACCGCATCTGCCGTCGCAGATGACCTGGCCCCGGGAAATTCTCCAGGAGGGGGCTGTAGCCCCTCCTACCCAGGAAGGGGCCTTGACCGCCTTTCCTTTCCTTTCGGCGGCCCATCCTTAGAAGGGACCGCCTACCCCGTTGAGGGGCCAATGGCCACCTCCCTCGAGGGCTCCCATCGTAATGGGTGACGCCCACTCATAGGGATCTTCCAATTAGTGCTCACCGATCATGACCTTACCGCCACAGGCCGGATAGTTGACCGGCTATCCGGACCCCCCACAACACTCCTACCTAAAGGTCATGTCTTAAAGTCTTTAGCCAAGCTATACAGTCCCCTATGAGTAACTCGTTCCCCACCCGGGACAAATGAACACCATCCCCCAAATACATACTGTCACCAGTAATACAACCATGCGAAATAGAATGCAGTGTATTGGAACGGAACAATCTACTCATTTTGTTATTAATTTTCCTTACTGAATGATTCAGAGCAGAAACAGAAATAGCCCCCCGCCATACTTTCCGTGGGATCATATGTGACCATGCAATCGTGCACCCTGGAACTCTCCTCGCCAACCAACTTACAGTGGAAAGCATCGCCTCAAGGAGAAGTCGTCTACCAGTGGTGACCAAATCATTGCCCCCAAGATGTACTATGATTATAGCCGGCGGTGACCTTGTCCGCCCTAGCAAACCCTCAAAAAATGATTGAAACTGGTCAATACAGAGTCCGCCCTTTCCGTAGAAGGACATACTGTACCCGTATTCCCCAGCCACGTGAATCATGTCACCTGCTTTGAATACGTCCGCGGCACGCCTCACGTATGAGTGGCCCACGACCCACACCTCCTTTTTCACAGCCGGTGAAGTCTGACCGCTGGCCCGGTGTTGGGTCGACTGCATAGTCCGCCCCGCCTCGTAGGCTTGCGCAACTGAAACCAAACAAAAACAAGAAGCGTGAGTACAACATTACAGCTTCACAACATGTGCAACTGCACGTACCTCTTATAACAATTGGAGGACCAACGCCCCACACGTTTAATTTGTTCGACATTCAGCCCCCTGGCTGTAGCCTCTGTAGCAGCCCCTATCCGAAAGGAATGGGTCCCAAACTCGCCCGGGTTCAAGCCCGCAGCCGTAATCGACATCGCAAGCACCCGCTGAAACTGAAACCTCGTCAGTGGGGTGGTGTCAGCGTGTCTCAACAAGGTCCCCCCCCATGATGCCACCCTTTGTGCCAAATATTCCTCTACACAACTCACCGGGCACATGGAGGACCCGGGTATCCTTTGTATGATTATGCAATCACCCATTGCACCCTGATCGGTCTTGGACCTGACGAACGAGAGAGTCATCGTCTCCCCTCTGATCTGAACGTGCTCTCGGCACAGTCCCCCCATCACATCCTGCTTGTTCCTCGCCACTAGTTCGCTTACTCGCATAGCCCCATGGAATGCCAGCGTAAAAGTGGCTCGGAATAACACCGTTTCATACTGGGATGAACATGTTGCAGGGAGTTTAGATAATAACAGGGCCAACCTACCCAAACCTATCGGGCGCCTTTCATCTACTCTGCGAACCTCAAGGCGTTGCCACCCACGTAGCGCTTTTTGTACAATGAAAGACGCTGTCGGGTCCTGGATCCCATGAGCCCTAGCCACAAAGGAAATGGCGGCCCGATGCCTCTGGGCCGTAGCCACTGATTTGCCTGCCTGACGTAACGACAGCAGGAATTTCACTACCAACTCCTCCTGACCCCAAAGCTCCCCTCTAGCCGCCCCCAAAAAGGCCCAATAGGAACGGAACGCCCCTTCATATGCCTTCCTCGTCCTGGGTGCTAAACTCTCTCCCACGAGGTTCTGTAGTTCTGGGCACCGAGAGACCAGAGAGCTTCGGGAAAGGGTGCTGCCACCGGGTCCGCTGTGGGCAGAAAACCCCAGAAGGCCTGCATATGAAAACGAGAAAGCGCATCAGCCGCTTGGTTCATCACCCCCGGGACATGTCTTGCCCTAAATAGTACATTCAATTGCATACACAATAACACAATTTCCTTGAGCAATCTCAGAATCCATTTGCATCGTGCTGCCTGGCTATTGATACACTCAACAACGGTCATGTTATCAGACCAGAATACCACAGAGTGATCTCTGAACCCCTCGGGCCAAGTTCTCAGGGCCACCAGTATGGGAAAAAGTTCTAGGAAAGCAATGTTGCTCGTCAGACCACTATCATGCCACCATGACGGCCATTTTTGTGCCGACCACTGTGTGCCGAATATGGCACCAAAACCAATGCTCCCTGCCGAATCTGACCACAGCCCTAGCTCCTCAGAGGACACGGCCGGTTTGTTCCAGACAATTCGACCATTGAAATCCGCCAGAAATGCCAACCAAATGCGCATGTCCTGGCGAACCTCTGCCGAGAGCCTTGTGCGATGATGACCCTCCCTCAGGCCGACCATGGCTTGAGCGATCGAGCGAGAAAAGGGGCGGGCCATCGGTATAACTCTCAGGGCAAAATTCAACTGTCCCACCAATTGCTGTCATTGATGTAGCTTCACCTTAGACTCACTTATACACATTTGCAAGGATGCCCTGAATCTTAACACTTTGTCATCTGGTAAACGAAAACAACCTTCTTTGGAATCGAGCTCGATCCCCAGAAACTCAAGGCAAGTCGAGGGACCCACATCTTACCTGGTGCCAATGGCACGCCAAACTGATTCATCAAGACACAAAATGCAGTCAAAGCCTGTCCACATTCTGGATCCCCGGCTGCCCCCAGAAACAAAAAGTCATCGAGATAATGCATAACATGTTTAAACCCCGTCTTCCTTGTGAAGACCCATTGCAAGAAGCAACTGAACTTTTCGAAATAGGCACACGATATAGAGCACCCCATCGGCATACACCTATCCATGTAGTAGTGACCCTGAAACATGAAACCCAGGAGACGCTGATCGTCTGGATGTACCGGGAGCAACCGGAACGCTGACTCGATATCAGATTTTGCCATCAGCGCTCCGGGCCCCAGGCGATTCAATATGGCTACGGCCTCATCGAAGGATGCGTACCGCACCGAACACACTTCCGGGTCTATTGCCTCGTTTACGGAAAGACCACGTGGGGCTGATAAGTTATGTATCAGCCGAAACTCACCCGGGTCCTTCTTGGGGACCACCCCTAAAGGGGAACAAACAAAGTTAGCAACTGGTGGCACATTAAATGGACCGGCGACTCGACCTCGAGCCACCTCTTTCCCGATCTTTTCCTGTACCACGGTTGTATGCTGTAAGACCGATATCTGGTTTTTACATTTTGCTATACCCTGAAACTCCCTCACTGGGATGCGGAAACCATACGAAAATCCGTCCCGTAACACCCCAGCGGAAGCGTGATCCGGGTATTCACTGAGCCAGGGAATCATTGCCATGGTATCAATCGGAGTAGGTAAAGGCGCCCCTCGGACTATGTCAGACCTGTTTGGCGCATCCTCTACCCCCGTTATCACCCGTTTTGGCTCTGCACATGGACTCAGGATGGGATGATTGCCCGCACCCCCCACATTCGTGCCTAAATTTGCATGACCCCTGGGGCCTAGTACATTTCCCCCTGTTAAAGTTCCAACAAACCCCCCTTTTACCTGCGTTGCCGATTGGCCTCGAGTGATTGTCGTTACTCGTACCTGATCGAAAGGGCGTCCCCGCATATTGGCGGGAGGATTCACCCACGTAACTCCCTACCAATGGCACCTTCAACATACCAGAATCCTCCATTTTGGACCAGGACACAGAATCATAACAATCCCAAGTTAAGTTTGTATCATGCTCTTTTGCTTTTCTGAAAATATTGTCGTAACAAAACCAATGGTTGCCCTCGTGAGACACTGAATACCCCATGATCCGTGACTGATAAATCGGCAATTCGGGCAGCAATTCGGGCCTACGTTCACCTAAGATGGATGTAAAAACCCCCCATGCTTTGCCCCAATTACCAATGTTTTCATTTACCTTAAAGGCGGCCATCTTTGCGCGCCAAACACTCGGATGCATGAGCTCCTTTTGACTCTTAACATGCTCCATCTCATAATGATCGGTAAGCAACGAGAAGATGTTTATATACTCCCCTGCCCATATCTTCTCCTTGATAGCCAGAGGGACATGTTGACCCAACCTTTCCCTTCGAGAGGGTGCCGACTCATCCCTCGCAATCGGCAATGGCCGCTTACCTGAACCGGAAGCTGTATCTGCGACTGGACCTGACCCAGATGGTTTCTCAACTGCCGCAGCCGGCGATGGTGCCTTCGTCGCTTCCCTTGTTTCCCGCAGCTGTTTCATCAACACCTGCGCGTCATCAGCCGTGGCGCCCTTGCTACCTTTACCCAACCACGCTGCTAATTGTGCTGCCAGCTCGGGCGGCATATCCTCCCCGGACACGGGGGTGACCACTACGGGAATCGGATTTCCTTCCTCCGGGACCGGAGTGGGTGCTTCGAGCGGAGTACAGGGAACTGGGACGTCTCCCCCAGCTGTTCCCCTCCTGGGCCTCTTGCCTTTTCCCCCTGGAGCTGTTCCCGCCAGAGGACGTTTCGGCCCCCCTTCCTCGTCTTTCTCCGCCATTCGCTTCTTTAGGTCGGTTACCTCTTTCATGAGAACTCGCAGCATCTGCTCGGTAGTCATTCGTTTTCCCGCCTTCTTAGGCATTCTCCGACAGAGTATCTGCAAAACAAACAAGAAGATTATAACGCTCAAAATTGGCTCTTCGTTCCGTCACGAGCTCACGTGCAGCGAGGTGGTGCAGCTTCAGAGCACAGGAACAAGAGGATGCTTCCTTGGCTTGTTGCTCCTTTTATCCGTCTTCAGGGCGGGCGTAAACCCACCCCGGCCTGCCCCGTGGGCGTGGCCCGGCCTCGTCAGTGTCTAGGCCAGCCCACTCCAGGGCGGGAAAAGGCGCGCCCCGGCTACGCCGCTTCGGGCATACCAGCTGAGACTCGCCTCCCGCCCAAGATGGCTTCCCGGGGGGATCGTGGTACTCTGCCATACGTTCGGGGGGACCGAATGGTCGCCCCTTTCCATTCTTGGTGTTCGTGGGGGTAGAGCGTGTGGGAGTAACAGTGTTTCCGGTTAGTGCGTATGACCGTGCTACCGTTTTTTCAATCCTGCACAGTCTGTCCCCCAAATCATTAATTTTAGCTACCAGTGGAGAAAGGGCGGTATATAGCAGACGCTCGATTTGGGCCAGAAGGGTCGATTGTAGGGGGGATCGAGTCTCAGCCTTATCCAATAGTAATGAGGCAGTATTAGGGCCAGGTATAGAGGGGCTGCAGTTATTAGATGGAAGAAGGGTTGTAACGGGGGATGCCTGGGGGGAGCAGATTGCTTGAACAGTGTCTCGAGCCACTATGGGGGGGGATAGAGCATCCGGGATATAGTTTGTGCCACAGAGGGCATTCAGCTCTTCCCAGATGGACATTGTAGTTGGGTAACAGAATCCTGGAATCCTGGTGTCAAGTATAGACAAATCAAAGCGATAGGGATAGAAAAAATGGAGCTTGACTGTACCTTCTCCAGTGATGGTGCCAAGAGTGGTGGCCCGTCCCGTCCTCCTTGTGCCTCTGAGGGCCACAGAGGGCCCGCCCTTTGCCCGGGCTTAGCCCGCGCGCGGTCCCGCGACGCGGGGGCTCGCGCTGGCCTTAAGCGCACCTCCTGGGGCGGGGCAGAATGCTGGATGCGCGCCTTCCTGGGCGCTAAGGGTGCTGGGATGTGTAGTTCCCAATCTACCGCCTCGCCGCGGTGATCGGGATGCAGGAGGCAGCAGGGTCAGATGTCTGAGGTGAGCAGCGCTGTCAGGCCAGGTCATCCATGGACCAGAAATAAGCATCTTGGGACTTGTTTCAGGCTATCACCCCTCATCAGCCAGGATAGCTTGGCTCCAGTGGAAAGATGAGCACAGGACCCATATCTGGGGATACACTTCCCACGTAGGTCGACAAATGCAAAAAGAACAATTGATGGATGGAATGCTGAAACAATGTTAAACATTCACCTACAGTACAGTGATCTGGGCCTATTTTGTGGTGTTGCTATGCACACCCTAAGTGGCTAAGTGGATGCCCAGACATGGTTCCCTGCTTGCTGCGCCACTGGATTCAAGTTAGCCTGTCTCATGAGGGGTGATACCACAAAACCTGTCCCAGGATGCTCGTTTCCCATCCAGTGAGCACCTCGCTTGGCGGTTCAAGCTGGACTATTGCCTTAGGGAGCAGGGTCTAGACTGATTTGCACATGGGTAGGCCCAAACTGGAGTGCTGTGACGAGCAAAATAACAATGGATTAAACCCAGATCTGTGACTGAGGGTGGATGTTTGAAAAGTTCTAACACTCTGGCCATCATTTTTTTTAATGATGTTACTACAGGTATATCAACAATGTTTTGCACGAGAAAAAGCACATGCTTTTAAAGTTTCAGTGACAATCAACCTTTCACCGTTGTCTCCAGTGGTAAAATAATGCTGTTCTGTCTCTTCCACTTGTTAAGACATCCTTCAGCATAAAAAACTGTGGCCGATACAATTGACCATATCACATAAAGTGAGTACTTGGGGGCTGAGTACAAAATATTTTTGGATGTCACTATTTCATATACTTTGTTGTAAGTTAAGGCAGTGCTTGCTCCAAGTGCCTTTTACCACTGTATTATGAAAACAGGATTCTGGAGGAGGGAACGTGTGCCATGATCTTTTGGGCCCATTTGTTTTGTGGCATTTTGTTGTGGTGAAGATGTGTTCAGTTATATTCTGTGCTGCTGTATTTTTGGGCTACTTTAATACAATCTAATTTTGTTGTGTCTTAAATTAGCGCTTGCAATGCTCAATGCTTCCTACAGAAACTTTAAAAAGGTGTTGCTCTTGGTAGGAAATGTAGCAGCATTTGCCAACAAATCGAAAACAAACAACAAAACATAACACAATAATATATAAAAATTGACGTAACACAGAACAGTCAAAATTCAACGCAATACAACAATTAAAATAAAACACTATCATATGGCAGTAATGAAGCACAAAGCACAATAGAACAAAAACAAAGGAAAGTAAACAACCCCAGCAGCACAAAATGAACACACAAAATATGCATATACGTTTTCACATACGACCACTCTAGAAACCTTCTTTTATAATACACTGACAAAAAGTGCCTGAATCAAGCACTGCCTTAACTTGCCAAAAAAAGACAGAGTTCGCGCCAGTCAACAATGTTCAGGGGTATGGCACAATGCGTCAAATTAACACATACAGAGCACATTTATGTGAGACGGCCCCAGGTATGAGAACGTGTTAAACAAACAATATGAAAAACAGGTAGCTAGAAAGACCTTGTTGAATCAATCGATTGCAGGCCTTATTTTCTTGTGATAGGCAACACAATTTAAGTTGCTAACCTCAAGGCAGTAGAAACCTTTGACTATGCTTTATTCCTATAAAATAGCTCTGAAGGAGGGAAGTTTGTTTTGAGGGTCAATGGAAGAGTCTGCACAGGGGACAGTTAACAGGGAAACTTGTATTCTGTACTAAAACGTTCTCATAGCCTAAAGTGACATTTTGGTCCAGTCTGATTCCAGAAGAAGTCAAAGATTAACCCTCTGATTTCCGTGTCGAGCCATCTATCATTCTCCTGCTCAAGTAGAAATTACCATTCACAATGGATTGCTGTGTCCTCCCTGAGTCCTGAGAACTTCGTTAAGGAGGAGCGTGACCTGCAGCAGGTTTCATCCTGCGGGAGGGAGTGTGAGACCTGGAGAGGGGTAGAAGGTGCCAAAGGTTATTACTTGCTGGATCCGCCATCTTAATCCGTTTGAGCGTGACCGCCCCCAGGCCCCCTGTCTGATGACCAGTGACTGACTCTCAGAGGTCAAAACATTCCCAGAACTGCAAATTGCCGCATCCAAGGGAGGCAAATGCAAATCAGGCAAGGGCGTTCTACTTAAAGTAAATAAGATACACACATTCAATGTGTTACCATATGACACAATGCCACCGTGGTGCCTCATAAAAATTCAGGGTCATATTATCAAGAAACGCCGTTACAATTATTGCCGCTTTAGCAGCAGAAAACTGCTGCTAAAGCGACGATAATGGGCTTAATAATATGCCCTTGAGAATTACAATAGAAGCCCATGTTGACACCAGAACATGGGCTTCTATTCGGATTTTCAAGGGCATATTATCAAGCCCATTATCGCCGCTTTACCGGCAGTTTTCAGCCGCTAAAGCAGCGATAATTTTAACGGCGTTTCTTGATAATATGCCCCTCAGATTTTCCTTCAAAATTAAATATGGTGTAGACATTTAGGGGCAGATTTATGTTAACTGGCGCCTCCCGAGGGATGCGCCAGTTAACATGCGCCACAGTGCGCCACAGCTACGCCACCCATGGTGCGCCGCATTTATGATGCGGCGCACCATGGGGCAAAAACGGCACAGATGCGAGACGCATCTGTGCCGGAAATGTGGCGCATTGCTAGAGTTGCGTCGCAAGCGCGACGCAGCTCCAGCAATGCTCTGGGGGGGCCTATTCTTTCAATGCTGCCTCAAGCCTTATGCCTGCTTCAAGCAGGCGCAGGGTTTTGACGCAGCATTGCCCTGAAAGTGACTGAGTGAAATCTCATAGATTTCACTCAGCCACTTTCAGGAGGCGTTCCTGCGCAGGAACGCCCCCCCCGCGCAGGAACGCCTCCTCATGGCGCAGTGCTGTACAACGTGACGCATCTCCTAGATGCGTCACGTTGTAAATAGGGCGCAGGGATGCACCACGTTTCCGTGCCGTTGCGTCACGCAACGGCGGCGTAAACGTGGCGCAAGCCCTTCATAAATCTGCCCCTTAGTCTAACAGGAACATTTGAGTCAAAACAGAGCTATAAGCCCCAGAATGCATTGGACTGGTGAATTAAATGTGAGCGTTGGAATCCGGTGAGAGAGGGTCATCTGGTAACTTAACAAAAATATTATGTCATCATTATTTATTTTATTCAGTGTTTTTTAAGTAGAAACTATTCTTGAAGGTTGAGCAAAGTATGTTATGTTTGCGCATAATCCTAGTGATTGGATTCCACCTATGTTGCCGAAAGTTTGCTTTTGCTTCCGCTTTTCACTTTTTTCACATGCAAGAGACCGGTGAGAGTAGAAACTGACACGCAGATCACCGCCCAATGCATTTAGTAAGAATCTCGTCGTTTTTGCACTCGAGGGTATACCGCAAATAAAACTTTCACCCAGGCCACTGCTCAGAAAGAGAAGTTATTTTGTGTGACTATCACACCAGAAGGCATAACTTCAGTACAATGCTCATGCAAACAACTGCTCAGTACAATAATGTTGGACCTTGCCCTTTCTGTGGGTAACCCCAGGTTTCCTTCTTCTACTACCTTCTTCTGCTGAATTCGTATTGGTGGCTTTAAGGATTCTGTGCACTTTTTTCCTGCTAACCAGTGGGAAAGTGCATGTACTCTCCCATTAAAACATGGTAAAATTGTCTGACACCTGATTAGTACATTTAATTTACATATAAGTGCTTAGTAAATGGTACTACATGTGCCCAGGGCCTGTACATTAAATTCTACTAGTGGGCTACAGCACTCACGCTAACCACTATAATAGCCTTTTAAAACGTGTCTTAGGCTTACCACTGTAGCTTGTAACTGCCATTTCATCCTGGCAAATTAAACCTTTTACCCGGCCTCAACCTTCCATTTAACCCTCATAAGTCATATGTGGTGGGCCATAAGGCTCCCAGGGCTTGGTGTATTCATTTAAAATGTGTGTGTATACATTTGACATGTCCTGCAAGGGAAAACTCCCAAAGTAATTTTTCACTGTTGTAAGGATATCGCTCCCATATACTAAAACTGTGTTATAATTTTACAGCTAAGTCATAGAAGGTGAGCCGTGTGGGGGCCCGGGGAACATAGCGCTGGAGATGCGGCTTAGGGTGCGTTCCTGCCACACGTGATGCCTGCAGTAAGCGGGGTGAGGCGAGACCCTAATTAATGGGGCCGAGAGACATTTGGGGAGGCGAAAAGAATAGTAGAGCAAGACACCAGAACAAAGATATCGACTTTGCCTGACCCCAAGATGGCGATCCCTTGGGAAAAATGAAGAGAAGGGAGTGAATGATCACACAGGGAATGCTGATTAACCAGGCAGTTCTGTGCGGTGGAAAGTTACGAATCTCAGTTGGTAGAGGGAAGCATAGGCTGGAGAGCAACCATAGAAGAGTAAGAGAGGAGCCTTTTGGGGAGGTACCCGCCTGACCCTAAAATGGAGACCAGGGTCCACGAATCACTGATGATCTGCCGAAGCCGGAGCCAACTTCAGCACGGCCGATGCCCGCTGGTGATGTCTGGATGGCTGTGGTACTGGGAATTACTCAGTTTCAGGTCAGCTGGAGAGATGAATAGCAGTGGGCGATGGCCATACCGCACAGAGGGTATAAATACGTCAGCACCTATAGTGTATTTTGACCATACCTCGCTCATTTACTCCACCCTCCACCCCCCATCTGACTTACCCATCATGACATTGAACCTGTGAATCTTGCCACCGACCGTGGAGACTTATCATTTTGGACGATGCCCAGTGGAGCTACCTTGACAGCTACAGAGCAGATGGGCTGTGACTTCCCCCCTGGCTGTCACCTACCCAGCCAGACATTGGGCAGAATTTTCCTTTATCTCTCCGCCATATCACCCTCCTCGATACCCTTTATATTACCCCCTTTACCCTTCCACACACCCTAACCAACAGATGTACCTTGTAACTGATGCATTTTTTGTAACAATGTGTAACTTGTAACTGATGGAGCTGTCCTCATGTAAAGCGCTCTGATACCTCCGGGTCTAGCCAGCGCTATATAAAACTCAAATAAATAAATAAAAAATAAATAACAAGTGCTAATTCCAGATTGGGAGTGGGACCAGACAGAGCAGTGCTGTTTCAACCTGAAATCCTCGTTGATCGTTAAGCTACAATTGTTAAAATGCTCTCATACAAGGATAGCATTTTTCTTCCCAAACCAACTGTGCCATTCTGCCAGGGTTCTGGGTCACACAACTGGGGATCACTCACCTATCTGGGCATTGTTTCCATACATGGATTCAAAAGAGTTCTAGATGTGATGGAAAAGGGTCTTTACAGACAGGATGGCTAGGGAAAAGCTGTGCCAAGCCTGGTTACACTTCAAAAGGTCCTTCCTGCAGCAGACACAAAGGAACCTGTTACCAGGCCTGCCCTTGCATTTGCCACCCTAGACAGTTTGGAACCAGACTCAAGGGAAGGGGAACAGCTGACAAGAACCAGTTTTGTTTGGAGGCCAGGTTTTTACCCCACACAAAGGCTGCCACCAGGTATAAAAGTGGGGCCTTCAAAACTTGTTTGAAGAACACCCTTGGACCTGTACAAGGTTCATCAGAATGTAAATGTAAATGTTTTTGTACTTGTATAGCGCACAGCTACCCGCAGTGGGTTTCCCGGCGCTTGTACGAATACTGCAAGGGAACCCTTCCTGGCTTTCCCTGTGAAGTGTCCACTCCTGGGCACCCCCATGGTGCAGACCAGGCATCCCTCGCATTGTGGGGGCGTTGTGGATACTAAGCAAGCTATTGCCCAGAGTTGCAGCGTGGGACCCATGATCAGAATAAGCACTGAGGCGAGAATATCAGGGGAATTAATGAGCCCGAGACCCGCCGGGCAGGAATTGAACCCTGGTCCCTGGCCAGAGCTCTGCATCGAGGTCTGCCTGCTCTAACCATTGAGCCACACTTCTCAAGGATTGCTCTGCTTTCTGAAAAATGTTGCCTTGAACCTAGGTGCTTCAGAGTGAATGCAAGGGTCAGTTGGCTGGCCTCCTGTTTGAGCTACAGGGACACAGCAATCCACCAGAGGCCTTTCTGCAACTGCTCAGCTGACCAGCACCAACTGTACCTGCCTTGAGCCGCCTGAGCTCGGCTGCTGGCCTCTCATGGAATGAGTCCTGATCGCCACAAGATGCCCTGCAGGTACTGGATCCTTGACTGCTAACCACTAAAATAGCCTTTTAAAACATGTCTTAGGCTTACCACTGTAGCTCTTAGTACAGGTTTTAACTGCCATTTCGACCTGGCACATGAAACCTTTTACCAGGCTAAACCTTCCTTTTTATCCTCATAAGTCACCCATAAGGAAGGGCCAAAAGGCTCCCAGGGATGGGTGTATTCATTTAAAATAGGTGGGTATAAATTCGACTTGTCCTGGAAGTAAAAACTCATAAAGTCATTTTTCTCTGTTGTAAGGATATCTCTCTCATGTACTAAAACTGGGTTACATTATTACAGCTAGTAGGTGCTAATTCCTGTTTGGAAGTGGTACCAGACAGAGCAGTGCTTTTTCCACTTAAAATGCTAGTTAATAGTTAAGCTACAATTATGAAAATGCACTTTTAGAAGGTTGGCATTTTTCTGCCCAAACCAACTGTGCCATTCTGCCATGGTCTGGGTGACAAGACTGTGGATCACTCACTTATCGGGGCATTGTTTCCAAATTTTTATTCAAAAGAGTTCTAAATGTGAGAGAAAAGAGTATTTACTGACAGGATGGCTGGGGAAAAGCTGTGACCCGCCTGGTTACATTCCAAAAGGTCCTACCTGCAGCAGACACAAAGGAGCCTGTTACCAGGCCTGATCTTGCATTTGCCACCCTGGAGAGTTTGGAGACAAACTCAAGGGAAGGCGAAGAGCTGACCAGAACCAGTTTTGTGTGGAGGCCAGGGATTTACCCCACACAAAGGCTGCCACCAGGTATAAAAGTGGAGCTTTCGACACTTCTCCGAAGAACACCCTTGGACCTGTACAAGGTTCATCAGAACAACTGTTCTGCTGCCTGAAGAATGTTGCCTTGAACCTAAGTGCTTCAGAGTGAAAGCAAGGGTCAGTTGGCTGGCCTCCTGTTTGGGCTACAGGGACATAGCAATCCTCCAGAGGCCTTTCCGCAACTGCTCAGCTGACCAGCACCAACAGTAACTGCCTAGAGCTGCCTGATCCCTGCTGCTGGCCTCTCATGGAATGAGTCCTGATTGCCACAAGATGCCCTCCCGGTACTGTACCCTTGATTGGGATCAGAAAGTAATCCTCCTGAAGAAAATATAAAGATCCAGATGTGTTGGGCTCCCTGCAACCGTGAAGTGGCCTCTTTGTGCCGAGAATCGAATCTCAGCAATGACCACTAATGGAAGCTACAGTGGGACCTGCTGTTTGCGCCACCAGAGACCGACTGCGAGGACCGCCAGTGCAAGAAATGCACTTTATGCTGAGAGCAATTCCCTGTGATGCCTGACCTTCTAGCGACCCTCGCCAATGCAAATGCCACTCTTCGTGCCTTCCTTGAGAAGGTAACCCCTCCTCTGGACTAATCTTGTCCCTGTGTTAGACCAGTGCTTCATTGGGTTCGATCTCAACTTCTGACATTCCTCCGGTTCAGCACAAGTAAATAACTGAGAGTGGTGCTTTGTGCTTTTTGGCACTATTTTCACCCAAAACTTTCAAAACTGATATCTACGGTTCTATTGATTCAGTTTTTGTCATTTTGGTGCCATTATATTTATTTGGTATTTACGCGATTTTTCTAAATTCGTTTGGGATTTTCCTGTGTTGTGTTTTATTACTGTTTGAGTGCTGCTTAAATACTTTAAATATTGCCTCTAAGTTAAGCCTGACTGCTTTTGTGCCACGCTACCAGAGGGTTCAGCAATGGATAAGTCTGAGACGTTTGTTGTTCATCCTGACAAGGATTGTGTATGTTATTTAAATGGGACTTTCAATCCTCTCAACTAATAACACCATTCCTTACACTTAAGTTCTTAGTTACACATCTTTTGTGCATAAGGGATTAATATAGGAAGTTTGTATTTTGCATAATTTTTGTGAATTCCATATGTTAGACCTGGCTCCTTTTGGAATGATTTCCCCTGGATTTTTGCCGGTTTTATGACTCTGGGCACTTTACCACTGCTGTCCAGTGCTAAAGTGCAAGTACTCCATATTTAAAAGCTAATGATAATTGGTTTGTTCATGGTTGGCATGTTTAATTAACTTGTAAGTCCCTAGTAAAGTGCACTATGCGTGTGCAGGGCTTGTAGATGAAATGCTACTAGTGGGCCTTCACCCGTTTCTGTGTGTGCAGTTTGAAACTGTCATTTCAGCCTGGCCAGTACAGCCCATTCCCAGGCCCAAAAATTCACTTTTATTTCATATGTCACCCCAAAGATAGGCCCAAGGCTGCCCCATTGGGAAGGTGCAGTGTATTTAAAAGGTGGGACATGTACGGGTGTGTTTTACATGTTCTAATAGTGAAATACCGCTAAATTCAAATTTCATTTTTGAAAGGCCTATCTCTCCCATTGGGTAACATAGGGATTGCCTTAAAATATATTTTAAGTGCAATTTCCCATCGGGATCACATAGAGATAAGGAGTTTGGGATCACTGAATTCACAATTGAAAAATACATTTTTTGTGGAGTTGGTTTTTAAATTGTGTGTGTGAAAAAGCTATTTTTAGAAAGTGAACATTTTCTTGCTCAACTATTCTGTGCCTCTGCCTGTCTGTGGAATACAGTCTGGGTTGGTTGACAGTTGGCCCCTTTTCCATTTTTCTGTCTCTAGAAAGTCACACAAAGGGAGCTAAGGTGTGCTTTGTATATCCTGATGACCCATTACCAGGCTGATGGACCTTCCTGAGCAAGGAGATGTTACTGACACCTGAATAGGGCTGTGCCTGTACTCATACAAAGCTGTCTCCATCCCCCTGCAGTGTGTCTGGAGCCAGGGCAGGTGAAGGCAGGGTCTTGTGGACTACACAGGCTTTCCTTTGATTTGTGTCTACTACAAAGGCAGAAACTGATATAAGTACTGGCGATGTGACACTATAACTTCAGATCACCTCTGGACTAAAGGACGTTCTGCCGGGAAGAAGAGCTGGATGCTGTGGGAAGGACTGACACTGTGCATGTTGCTTTGTTGTGCTGGCCTGCTGCTTGCTGCTTCTATCCTGGGAGTGAAGGAACTGGACTTTGCTTTCTGAATCCTGCTTTCAAGATTCTCCAAGAGCTTTTGCATGCTTGGTTCCTGTTAAAAAGTCTCAGGGCCGTCAAAGACTTCAGCTACCAGTGCCTGGGCTCTTCTGCTGCGAGCCCTGACTTGCCAAGCTGTGCCAAATCCAGTTCCTGGACCCTTGCTAGTGCAACCTAGTGAGAAAATCCATGCATCAGCGCTGTGCAGCTGAAGAATCGATGCAGCGCCTGCAGTGCCGCTGAAAAAGCACCACAGCCCAGGTCCTGAGCACCATGTCACGCGCTCCAACTCTGACGCAGTTCCTGCTTTTTGGCTGAAGAATTGAGACATTGCCTGCTTTGCAGCTGTAAAATCAATGCAGCACCTGCTTTGCCACTGGGGTATAGACACAGCGCATCTGGAATTTTGATGCATCATACTTTTCCACTTTCTCTTCATCGACATTGCCCAGCAGTAAGGAACCAAGGACGCATGTTGGGAGATTGATCCATCACCTCTCCTTCGGATAAGGAACCGATGCATCACCTCCCCTGACAGTGGGAAACTGATGCATCACCTGCCCTGCGCAGCAGTAAGGAACTCACGCATCACCTCCCCTGTCAGTAAGGAACAAATGCATCACTTTTTTTTCCAGCACCTCATCCCCCCTATGCCTGCTTTCATCTTTGAATTTTGACACATCCAAGATACTTTGTGCGTTAAGTAATGCATCCATAGATTTCTATGGACTGAACTGATATAACCAATTAAAAGCGACATCTTTACTTGTGTTTGTAGGTTTTTTGTGGTTTTGGTTTTGATTTATTCAGAAAAATATTGACTATCTTTCTAAACCGTTGTGGACTTGTTTAATAGTGTTTTCACAGTGTTACTGTGTGTATATGTACAAATGCTTTACACATTGCTTCTGAGATAAGCCTGACTGCTCATGCCAAGCTACCAAGGGAGTGAGACCCCATTTCTAACAACGCATGAGAAAAAAAATCAACATTTTTGCCAATCGTCAACTTTTTCAGCCCTCTTCATTCATTTCTTAGAATTGCTTGCTCACTTTTTCTTCACAGTTAAGCCCTGCAAGACAAAATGCTTTCGTTTTTTCTATTCAGTTTGCCAGAAAAGCCCCCTTTCTTTCTAGAATTAATCAAAACCACTCACCAATTAATCAGAAGCTTGTTTCTGCTGCTCCAAATAATTAAATATTTTACTTTTATCCCTGGCCATTTCTAATCCTGAATTCTGAAGTTTGTGCCACCTTTTACACATACCTGACCTGTGTCAGGCTCACCAGTTTATGTTTTTATGGGCCGGAATTGTACAACACTGTGGTACATTGAACCTCTAACTAACCTTTGCTGCATTTTCTGGCCAATAGGTGGCCCCTCTTCATATCACTTAGTATTGGGTTACGCTTACATTTAAGGGACATTTATGACATTCAATATGGAGGGCATACTGCTTTGCACTATGTGACACAAGAGTGGGAGCTACCCAAAATGGGCATTCTAATGACCCCACCCTCCCGTCACAATGACAGCCTTTCTGCCCCCCTTGGGGGCAAACAGGGGCAGTAGCCCCCAATCTGCCTCTGTGAGGGGGCAGAAAGCCCACTAGACGCCAGGGATTTTTAATGGGAAATTTTAATTAGGGTGGGGGATGCCCAAAACGGGCATGCCAATGCCCCCACCACAATTACAGACTTTCTGCCACCCCTGTGGGGCAGATGGGGCAATAGCCACCAATCTGCCCCCCCTTGGGGCAGAAAGCCTGCTAAATTCCAGAGATTTTTTTAGGCACTTGTTTATAGGGTGGGGCTGCCCAAAACGAGCATTCCAAAGCCCCCACCCCCGCCACAATGACAGCCTTTCTGTCCCCCTGGGGGGCAGATGGGGACAGAAAGCCCACTAGATGGCAGTGATTTCTTTTACTTCCCCCAAAGCCTCAGGAGCTAGCTCTGAGGCCCCCCGTGTTTCTGTGAAATGATGATCAGCATGCACAATGCGCTGACACCATTTTACAGAAAGCTGAACTGAAATGAGCCTTTAGGCTCATTTCAGTTTCACTTTCTAGGTGCTCAGGCGGCTATCTCAGCCCCTGAGCATGTAGAAAGACGGGAGAGGTATCATTGGAAAGAGGAGAATCTCTCCAGTGGATCTCCAGGAGGGCTATACCTAAGCAGGGATTCACCCACTAGACACCAGGGAGGGGGGAGCGGCCCCTTGGGCAAGGGCCTTTGCTCCCTCAAACAAATTTGGCCTCATTCAGTGCTTTTGCACCCCCTGGGGGGAAAATGGGGGCAATAGGATGGGGGCTGCCCAAAATGAACATTCCTATGACCCTACCTTCCCACCACAATGACACCCTTTCTGACCCCTGGTGGGCAAATGGGGGCAGTAGCCCCTCAATCTGCCTCTCGGAGGGGGCAGAAAGCCTACATTGGCTTCTTGTGGCCAAACCATCTTGAAAGCCCTCTCTGTTAATAGTCCAGCATATATTTCTTCTAGGATCCAGCGTTATACTCCTTCTCGGGACCTGCAATCTTCCCATTTGAATTTGCTGGATATTCCATCATTCAAACGCCAGAAGTACGGAGGACAAAGATTTACGGTCATGGCCCCGCAATTTTGGAACTCACTTCCTGTGGAGCTGAGTTCTGTGACCTCTTATGCACAGTTTAAGAAACAGCTTAAGACTTGGCTGTTCTTCCAGGCATATGACTAAGTTAATCTCTCATTGTTGCAGCCTCCCCTCTGACTCCAGCGCCATGAAATCGTTTGGTGTACATGCGCTAAAGACGTGTCTTTAACATAACATAACATAACATAACTGCTCTTGTGAAAGTCAGCGTGTTTCTGATATTTTGAAAGTGTGTGTGATTCTCAAAAGAACAGCAACAGAGCGTAAGGGCACTCTAGGGTTTGAGGTGCTTAAATGAAAGTGACTGCCCTCCAAAAATTGGTGAGCAGAAGCATGAAGTTCTAATTGTCAAGACCTCATTTAGAGTCTCAAGAGGACTGAAAATCCTCCATTTTACAAAACAAATTCTAAACTCAAACCAGAATTCATCAACTAAATTTCCCAGTCATGCAGTAGATTAATTCATTTAAGTTTAAAGAGGTCTTCGTAAGTAGGGTTTTATGTACATCCTTATTCTTTAATGGAGGGCAAATAAATGCATCAAGAGTAGTAGTGTCTGATGCAGGTTCTGAGATAGAATAAGAAAGATGTTAGATTGATCACTCCCAGACTTTGCAGGAATGTACTGGAAGAGCTTTCTCAGAAAGAAAATGCCCGTCCCCCACAACTCCCCCCGGATTGAAACCTGCAGCTGACTCAAGTTAATTAGCAATGGGGCAACCCAGTGTCCCTCAGAACCTGGGTATGGATATGTAAAGAGAACCAGTGGTTCTGTTCGGTGTACAAACTATTTCCTGAATAACAGAACAATTCAGTGAGTTTTTCATCAAACCACTCCACTTTAAATTCAAGGAACACATAAAGCACGAAAGCAACACAAATTGGTGGGTATTAAGTTATTTTATATAAATTGCATCATTTATAAATTCACAAAACGATTTAAAAAAGCTATCAAACACAAGGTGAAATATAATGTGATGTGTGACCAAATGACATATTGTGCTCAGTGATACAGAAGTGATGCTTATTATGTACAAAGTGACTAAAATATGTACAAGGGAAACAAAAGGCCAGAAACTAAAAATGAATGACTCTAGAACTTAATATAAATACTCTTTTTTTCGCGCAAAGCCTTAATCTGGACCAGGGAATATTGTTGATATTTCAACCCAAGATCTGCACTACTAGGTAGTCAATCCGGGTCTTCATCAGGACAATGGTGGGGGGAGGGATGACAGCCTACAGAAGACTAGTGAGGCTTTAAGAGTGCAAAGGCATGTGTGCCACCTTATCCCCGTTGTGGTAATTAGAAGTCCATATTAACGCGGTAGAATGTGATTGCCCAATCGCCTTCAAAAACGCACTTGGGCGCTTACGACATGCCGATATTGATAACATGTTGATTCCAATTCAGTATTCTGGTCAAGGTTGTAAATTGCTTGGTTCGTATGAAAGAACAAATGCCCTGTGGAGCTTTCTTGTGGCAAGATGGTTGGTTCTCGAGTGATTACTTGCTGCACCTTCAATCGTTGGTGGCGTGCTCAGGCATTATTCCTGGCATGCTGGTATGATTCTACTATGATTTTTCAGGCTTACTTCTGAGAATGTCTGTGAATAGACAAAAAACCTCATAAAAGTGCATTTTAAATCTTCACCATTTACCTTTATGAGTTTTTTGTGATTGGATCATGGGGAGTCAGAGGTTCAATACTTATACCACTTTCTGCCTTTGAAGGAGGAAAACTTCAAAGGAAAGTGTTTGTAGTGCACAAGGCCATGCCTCTCCCTGACCTGGCTCCAGACACACTGCAGTGGGTGGAGTCAGATTTGTATGAGGATAGGCACAGCCCTATTCAGTTGTCATTGGCAACTCATCTTACCTCTCTAGCTCAGGATGACCCATCAGTCTGGTGATGAGCCATCAGGATATGCAAATCACATCTCAGCTCCCTTTGTGTGACTGTCTAGAGAGAATGAACAAGAGTCCCACTTCCAGCCAACCAAGCCATGTAATCTACAGACAGGCAGAGGCACAGAATGAATAAGCAAGAAAATGCCCACTTTCTAAAAATGGCATTTACAAACACGCAATTTAAAAATCAACTTCACCAAAAGATGTATTTTAAAATTTTGAGTTCAGAGACTCCAAACTCTAAATCTCCATCTGCTCCCAATAGAAAATTACTCTTAAAAGATATTTCAAGGCAATCCCCATGTTACTCTATGGGAGAAGTAGCCAATTGCAATGGTGAAAAAAATTAAATGTGCTGTATTTCACTATTAGGACATGTAAAACACACAAATACATGTTCTACATTTTAAAAACACTGCAAGCTGCCCATGGGGCTGCCTTGAGCCTACCTTAGGTGTGACATACATGTAGTAAAAGAGAAGGCTTGGGGGTGGCAAGTGTGTGCACTTGCCAGGTTGAAATGACAGCTTGAAACTGCAATCACAGACACTGCAGTTGAGGGCCTGATACATGTTTGCAGGGCTACTCATGTGGGTGGCACGACCAGTGCTGCAGGCCCACAATTGAGAAATTAACAAAGGCCCACAAGTGGCATTTGAATGACAGACCCTGGGCACATCTGGTGCACTTTACTAGGGACATACTAGTAAATCAAATATGCCTATCATGAGAAAACCAATCACCAATACAATTTGATAGAGAGAATATGCACTTTAGCACTAAGTAGCAGTGGTAATGTCAGATTACAAGCGCCCTTACCTGTAGGATGCTTGTAGGTTGTTTTTGCAGAGACGATATGGACTGACTTCCCCGAGTTCTAGACAACGCCCTGTGATCTAATTTTACACTAAGGCAATTAAATAGAATTTAGGGAGTAGGGCCGGATCGTGGACGCTACGTGTTCCTTGGTTGTTGACCTGCGAAGCAACAAACAAAAATTCTGTAATTTAAACTCTCTTTTTAAATCCTGCTAACTATCTAAACCTACAGTAATTCTCTTTTTGTTGAACTCTAAGAGAGCCTACCTGCGACTCTTAGAAGCTAGGCGTCGTGTCCGTGTTGTCGTTGTGAAGAGTCTTGTATTTGGCGTTGATAGTCTTCGGGAGTTTAAGATGTCATTCGGTAGTAACTGTGCTCCTAAGTAAATAATAAAATGTAAGAATAAGTTACTGATTCTTTTTCTATGTGAAGATGCACCACATGATAAGACAACCAGTACCTTATGTCACTTACTCAGTATACTCTCTCGAGTCTTTCAAGGTCTTCACAACCTGTATATGAAAATAACTAAACAAAAGAAACAACTATCTAAACATAACATTAAAATGTGCTTTCTCAAGGTTTTCTTTGATTAATTCTCAAAGTCTTCTTATTTCTTTTTTAGAAAATAAAAAATGTCAATGATCGTCTTTGCCAGGATTCTGCCAAGATTCTTCGAATTTTTCAGGTAAGTTCTGTTTTCTCTATAACTTGTTGCTTGCTTGCGTTGGAGGCCTTTTGACAAAGTAAAAAAAAAAGGTTCACTTAGCTTTAAAGACTTCTTTCCTTTTCTTGCAGTAAGGAGATGAAGGTTTCTAGAATTCGGGATGACTGAGGGGCGTTGCCGGATCGTCGAGTTCTGTGGAGGCTGCTGAGGTGAGTCTTCTTGGCAGGCGGAGGAAGGCAAAGCGTCAGGAAGCGTCGGGTGTGGCTATTTATACTCGAGCCACACCCGAACGTACGATGACGCATCGCGCACCTTTTCTCTGGGTGCGTTTCCCGATTGTTCGTTTTCAGCCGCTCTACTTGCAACGGAGCCTCCCCCAGTGCCGATTCTCAACCAAGAGTCAATATGCATGCTATAATAATTATACATGAACATGAACTATAGCGACAAAGTTACGTTGATACATCATCAATCATACAGTACGGTGAAAAAGGTTACATTAAAAAATCATCAAACATATTCTACTATGGCGTGCAGGGTGCACGGGACACAGGTGGGTTTTCTGAAGTGTTTAACCTCCTCTTGGCGCTATGGGCGCTACGGGGTCATGACGCTATGGGCGCTACAGAGTCATGACACTATGGGCGCTATGGGGTCATGACAGTACCCCCCTCTTAAGAGCTCACCCAATACTTGAGGAACCGGTTTTGGTTTTTCTGGATACTGTAAATGAAATTGTCTTACTAATCGTGGAGCATTCTGTAAGTTAGCAAGAGGTTCCCAGGATCGCTCTTCTGGGCCATAACCCTTCCAATGTATTAAATAAAATAATTTCCCACGGATTCTTTTTGAATCTATAATTTTCTGAACCTCAAATTCCGGAACACCATCAATTTGTATAGCTGCGGGAGGTTTCTTAAATCTGTTCAAATGGTTTAATCAATGACACATGAAATACTTGATGAAATCGATATTTGAGTGGTAAAGTCAACTTTACACTGACCGGATTTATTACCTTTTCTATATCAAATGGCCCGATAAAACGAGGACAGAATTTTCTACAAGTTCTTTTCTTTAGATTCTTAGTGGATAACAACACCTTGTCTCCAATGGAGTATTTTGGTTGCGGTCTTCTGTGTGAATCTGAGATACTTTTTTGTCTTTCTTTTGCCTGTGCCAAATGATACTGGGCCTGACTTTGGATGTGAACTAGTTTTGTAAGGTGTTCATCCGAAGATGGAATTATAAAAGGAAACCATATTGAACCAGGGATATTTGTAGGATGAAAACCATAGGTACTAAAAAATGGAGAGAAGCTAGTGGAGGAATTGTCCATGTTATTATAAGCAAATTCCAATATCCACAAAACATCTGACCAATCTTGTTCTTTCTCAACTAATTCACATCGTAAGAATTGTTCTATGGTCTGGTTGGTTCTTTCAGTTAAACCATCAGTTTGAGGATGATAACCAGAAGATGTGCGAACATCCATGTCTAAAGTTTTTCCTAAATTTCGCCAGAAGTGAGAAATAAATTGAGGGCCTCTATCAGAAATTATTACTGAGGGAATACCATGTAAACGGATTATTTCTTTGGAGAATATTTGTGTTAACTCCTTAGCTGATGGGATCTTTTTCAATGGGATGAAGTGGATAATCCGAGAAAAATGATCAACCACTGTTAGAATAGTGTTAAAACCATTCTTAGTTTTTGGAAGATCGACTATAAAATCAAGGGACAGTGTATGCCAGGGTTGAGGTGGTATTGGAAGTGGGAGGAGAAGACCACTAGGTGCTTGATGTTGTGATTTATTCTGGGTGCATAGTACACAGGTTTCAATATAACTCTGAACATCTGTTAGCAAAGATGGCCACCTAAACTTTCTTTTAATTAAATGACTAGTTTTTGTTACTCCTGGATGTGCAGACATCAAAGTATCATGATTTAATTGTATCACTTTCTGTTGAAGTTCTTGAGTGGGTACCAACATTTGTTCATTCATGTACAATAATTTGTCCTTCATTTGTAATAAAGGATACTGTTCTTGCCACTCTTGTGTTGTTTTTTCTTGAATTTCTTTTTTAATTTCCTCTACTACATCAATATACGTAACTCCAATCTTAAAACAGTGCTCAGATAATACAGGCTGGGGTTTTTTCAGGTAAATAATCTTTTTCTTCTGATATTCCAATACGTGACAAAGCATCAGCTTTTTGATTCTCTTTCCCTGGACGATAAGTGATTATAAAATTGTAATCATTAAAGAATAATGTCCATCGTAATTGTCTTGCGGTGAGAGCTTTTACAGATCGCAAACTTTGTAGATTTCTATGATCCGTATAAATTGTTACTGGATGTCTAGCACTCTTCAAAAACTGCTTTGATGGCTAACAATTCTTTGTCAGCAATAGCATAATTTTGTTCTTTAGGGGTAAGTTTTCTTGAATAATATGCTATGGGATGCATCCGACCGGTCTCCTTGTGTCTTTGAGATAAAATGCCCCCAATGGCAAATTGTGTAGCATCTGCTTCGACTATTAAGGGAATGGTATGCTCTGGATGTATTAGAATAGGTGCAGAGGTAAATTGTTGTTTTAGATTTTGAAAGTCTTTTTCTGCCTCACTAGACCATTCAAATTTTACTTTTTTTCGTAATAATCGAGGTATTGGGGTTATGATTTGAGAAAAATTACAAATGAATCGCCTGTAAAAGTTGGCAAATCCTACAAAACTCTGAATTTGTTTTACTGTGGACGGGCTGGACCAATCAAGAACTGCCTGGATTTTCTTTGGATCCATCTTAACTCCTTTAGGACTTAAAACATACCCAAGAAATTCTACTCTTGTAGTAAAAAAAAGTGCTTTTTTCTAATTTTATGAATAAAGAATTGTCAAGAAGTTTTTGAAGAATAGCTCTTACTTGTTTTACATGTTCTGTGGTGTTCTTAGAATAGATGAGAATATCATCAATGTAAACTATGCAACACATATCCAAAAATTCTCTTAAAACTTCATTTATAAAAAATTGAAAAGCTGCTGGAGCGTTACAGAGTCCAAATGGCATGACCAGATACTCATATAAGCCAAATTTGGTATGGAATGCAGTCTCCATTCGTCTCCACTTCGGACTCTTACCAAATGGTAGGCTCCTCGCAAGTCCAATTTAGTATAAATAGTAGCATCTTTCAACTGGTCTAACCAAGTTGGTATTAGTGGATGCGGATATCTATTCTTAATTGTCACATTATTTAGGGCACAGTAGTCAATACAAGAACGCAATTCACCTCTTTTTTAGGGATAAAAAATTGTGGTGAAGATACAGGGGACTTAGAGTGTTGAATAAAACCGTTTGCAAGGTACTCATTTAGATATTCCCTCAGGTGTTCATTTTCTTTTTCAGTGAGGGCATATATCCGGCTACACAGTAAGGTAGCCCCTGGCATTAAATCTATTCGACAATCAAAATCCCTATGTGGAGGCAGAGTATAGGCTTTTTTTTATCAAATACATCATGAAGATCCGAATATTCTTTTGGAACTCCTTCCAACAACAATACATTTTTAGAGGCAATGGGAAAATCATAACCTTGTACTAACAGTTCTGAACTTTGGGGTTGTAAACAAGAAGAATGACAAAATTCTGAATTGAATAGTATTGTTTTCTTCACCCAATCGATCTTTGGATTATGTTTTACTAACCATGGAATTCCTAGAATTAAGCGAAATTGAGGGGCATCTATGATGTCAAATGTAATGTCTTCTTTATGGATGGATAAACAAGTCATTTGAAGAGTTTCAGTGTGAGTCCAGATGATAATTCCTTACCGTCGACAGCTCTAACTACCTCCGGGTGAAGTTTAGGTTCTGATTTAAATTCCAATTCCTGCAAAAAGTGTGTATCAATAAAATTACCTGTCGCACCCGAGTCAATTAAAGCGTCTACAGCCCAAACCTTTTCTTTTCTTAGATGAGACTGTAAGGAGATTTTAATACTGAGGTGATGAAAGTTTAAATCTGGAGTTGTTGAGGCCAAGCTAGATAATGTACTCGACAAACTGACCTCTTGTTTTGTCGAGCATGTTAGTTTTCCGACTGCTGAACCAAACCTGCATCAGTATTTTTTCCTTTAGGCTTATTTGGGCGTATTGGACATTCTTCAACAAAATGTCCTGATTTGCCACAATAAAGACATTGATTTAACTTTCTCCTTTTGTCTTTTTCCTCTTTAGTCAAAGGACCTTTGATGGTACCTATCTGCATTGGTTCTCCAAGATCTAATTTAGTCGTAGGTTCAGTTTTTAAATTAACTCTGTCTTTGAAAGAGAACAACTTCTGTTCAGTTTTCCCTTTTTCCCCTCTACGTTCAGATAACCGGTGATTTAATTTAACTACCAAATCTATGAACTCTTCAATATCATCTGGCGGATACAAAATTTGTGTAATCATATCTTTTAACTCATCTTTTAGGCCCTTATAAAAAAGTGAAACCCTCTTACCTTCCGGCCAATGAGCTTCTATTACTAATCTGTTGAACTGAGATATATAATGTAGTAAGTCTGATGAGCCTTGTTTTAAATAAAGTAGTTCATGATCTGCATACTGAACAAAAACATGCTTAGCAAACAATTCTTTCATTGTATTCTTAAATCGTCTAAGGTCGTAAATAGGGTCATCGCGTTCTACAATTGGCACTGACCAAAGGGCAGCATCTACTCCAAGAAAGGATAATATGAATGCTATTTTAGAAGAATCATCAGGAAAAGCTGTGGGTTTAGCTATGAAATGTAGATGACATTGGTTTAAAAAGACTGTGAACTTATTACTGTCCCCATAAAACCTTTCAGGTTGTGCTAAGGGAACTGGTACCGGAGTAACCACCTGAATCTGAGTTGGTGCAGAAGGGGAACTAGAATGTAAGGTTTGAACTCCAGGTTGAAATGTTGGAGGTTTTAGCACCGACCTCTGAGTTGGAGAAAATCTCCAGGTACTAGGACCAGAAACATTTGCTCCTTGAATACTGTTTTGTAAGGCTGTAACATCCCTTTGAAAAGCGGCATTTTCAGATTGTATATTAGACAGCATGTTTGCTATGTCTTGCAAAGAAATTGAGGCTCCCGGATCCATAGCGTCTGGGCGAAATATTTTTCGTGGGCTTTGCCTTCTGTCAGATTACAAGCGCCCTTACCTGTAGGATGCTTGTAGGTTGTTTTCGCAGAGACGTTATGGACCGACTTCCCCGAGTTCTAGACAACACCCTGTGATCTAATTTTACACTAAGGCAAATAAATAGAATTTAGGGAGGAGGGCCGGATCGGGGACACTACGTGTTCCTTGGTTGTTGACCTGCGAAGCAACAAAGAAAACTTCTGTAATTTAAACTCTCTTTTTAAATCCTGCTAACTATCTAAACCTACAGTAATTCTCTTTTTGTTGAACTCTAAGAGAGCCTACCTGCGACTCTTAGAAGCTAGGCATCGCGTCCATGTTGTCGTTGTGAAGAGTCTTGTATTTGGCGTTGATAGTCTTCGGGAGTTTAAGATGTCATTCGGTAGTAACTGTGCTCCGAAGTAAATAATCACATGTAGGAATAAGTTACTGATTCTTTTTCTATGTGAAGATGCACCACATGATAAGACAACCAGTACCTTATGTCACTTACTCAGTATACTCTCTCGAGTCTTTCAAGGTCTTCACAACCTGTATATGAAAATAACTAAACAAAAGAAACAACTATCTAAACATAACATTAAAATGTGCTTTCTCAAGGTTTTCTTTGATTAAGTCTCAAAGTCTTCTTATTTCTTTTTTAGAAAATAAAAAATGTCAATGATCGTCTTTGCCAGGATTCTGCCAAGATTCTTCGAATTTTTCAGGTAAGTTCTGTTTTCTCTATAACTTGTTGCTTGCTTGCGTTGGAGGCCTTTTGACAAAGTAAAAAAAAAAGGTTCACTTAGCTTTAAAGACTTCTTTCCTTTTCTTGCAGTAAGGAGATGAAGGTTTCTAGAATTCGGGATGACTGTGAGGCGTTGCCGGATCGTCGAGTTCTGTGGAGGCTGCTGAGGTGAGTCTTCTTGGCAGGCGGAGGAAGGCAAAGCGTCAGGAAGCGTCGGGTGTGGCTATTTATACTCGAGCCACACCCGAACGTACGATGACGCATCGCGCACCTTTTCTCTGGGTGCGTTTCCCGATTGTTCGTTTTCAGCCGCTCTACTTGCAACGGAGCCTCCCCCAGTGCCGATTCTCAACCAAGAGTCAATGTGCATGCTATAATAATTATACATGAACATAAACTATAGCGACAAAGTTACGTTGATACATCATCAATCATACAGTACGGTGAAAAAGGTTACATTAAAAAATCATCAAACATATTCTACTATGGCGTGCAGGGTGCACGGGACACGGGTGGGTTTTCTGAAGTGTTTAACCTTCTCTTGGCGCTATGGGCGCTACGGGGTCATGACGCTATGGGCGCTACAGAGTCATGACACTATGGGCGCTATGGGGTCATGACAGTACCCCCCTCTTAAGAGCCCACCCAATACTTGAGGAACCGGTTTTGGTTTTTCTGGATACTGTAAATGAAATTGTCTTACTAATCGTGGAGCATTCTGTAAGTTAGCAAGAGGTTCCCAGGATCGCTCTTCTGGGCCATAACCCTTCCAATGTATTAAATAAAATAATTTCCCACGGATTCTTTTTGAATCTATAATTTTCTGAACCTCAAATTCCGGAACACCATCAATTTGTATAGCTGCGGGAGGTTTCTTAAATCTGTTCAAATGGTTTAATCAATGACACATGAAATACTTGATGAAATCGATATTTGAGTGGTAAAGTCAACTTTACACTGACCGGATTTATTACCTTTTCTATATCAAATGGCCCGATAAAACGAGGACAGAATTTTCTACAAGTTCTTATCTTTAGATTCTTAGTGGATAACCACACCTTGTCTCCAATGGAGTATTTTGGTTGCGGTCTTCTGTGTGAATCTGAGATACTTTTTTGTCTTTCTTTTGCCTGTGCCAAATGATACTGGGCCTGACTTTGGATGTGAACTAGTTTTGTAAGGTGTTCATCCAAAGATGGAATTATAAAAGGAAACCATATTGAACCAGGGATATTTGTAGGATGAAAACCATAGGTACTAAAAAATGGAGAGAAGCTAGTGGAGGAATTGTCCATGTTATTATAAGCAAATTCCAATATCCACAAAACATCTGACCAATCTTGTTCTTCCTCAACTAATTCACATCGTAAGAATTGTTCTATGGTCTGGTTGGTTCTTTCAGTTAAACCATCAGTTTGAGGATGATAACCAGAAGATGTGCGAACATCCATGTCTAAAGTTTTTCCTAAATTTCGCCAGAAGTGAGAAATAAATTGAGGGCCTCTATCAGAAATTATTACTGAGGGAATACCATGTAAACGGATTATTTCTTTGGAGAATATTTGTGTTAACTCCTTAGCTGATGGAATCTTTTTCAATGGGATGAAGTGGGCCATCCGAGAAAAATGATCAACCACTGTTAGAATAGTGTTAAAACCATTCTTAGTTTTTGGAAGATCGACTATAAAATCAAGGGACAGTGTATGCCAGGGTTGAGGTGGTATTGGAAGTGGGAGGAGAAGACCACTAGGTGCTTGATGTTGTGATTTATTCTGGGTGCATAGTACACAGGTTTCAATATAACTCTGAACATCTGTTAGCAAAGATGGCCACCTAAACTTTCTTTTAATTAAATGACTAGTTTTTGTTACTCCTGGATGTGCAGACATCAAAGTATCATGATTTAATTGTATCACTTTCTGTTGAAGTTCTTGAGTGGGTACCAACATTTGTTCATTCATGTACAATAATTTGTCCTTTATTTGTAATAAAGGATACTGTTCTTGCCACTCTTGTGTTGTTTTTTCTTGAATTTCTTTTTTAATTTCCTCTACTACATCAATATACGTAACTCCAATCTTAAAACAGTGCTCAGATAATACAGGCTGGGGTTTTTTCAGGTAAATAATCTTTTTCTTCTGATATTTCAATACGTGACAAAGCATCAGCTTTTTGATTCTCTTTCCCTGGACGATAAGTGATTATAAAATTGTAATCATTAAAGAATAATGTCCATCGTAATTGTCTTGCGGTGAGAGCTTTTACAGATCGCAAACTTTGTAGATTTCTATGATCCGTATAAATTGTTACTGGATGTCTAGCACTCTTCAAAAACTGCTTTGATGGCTAACAATTCTTTGTCAGCAATAGCATAATTTTGTTCTGTAGGGGTAAGTTTTCTTGAATAATATGCTATGGGATGCATCCGACCGGTCTCCTTGTGTCTTTGAGATAAAATGCCCCCAATGGCAAATTGTGTAGCATCTGCTTCGACTATGAAGGGAATGGTAGGATCTGGATGTATTAGAATAGGTGCAGAGGTAAATTGTTGTTTTAGATTTTGAAAGTCTTTTTCTGCCTCACTAGACCATTCAAATTTTACTTTTTTTCGTAATAATCTAGGTATTGGGGTTATGATTTGAGAAAAATTACAAATGAATCGCCTGTAAAAGTTGGCAAATCCTAGAAAACTCTGAATTTGTTTTACTGTGGACGGGCTGGACCAATCAAGAACTGCCTGGATTTTTTTTGGATCCATCTTAACTCCTTTAGGACTTAAAACATACCCAAGAAATTCTACTCTTGTAGTAAAAAAAATTGCTTTTTTCTAATTTTATGAATCGAGAATTGTCAAGAAGTTTTTGAAGAATAGCTCTTACTTGTTTTACATGTTCTGTGGTGTTCTTAGAATAGATGAGAATATCATCAATGTAAACTATGCAACACATATCCAAAAATTCTCTTAAAACTTCATTTATAAAAAATTGAAAAGCTGCTGGAGCGTTACAGAGTCCGAATGGCATGACCAGATACTCATATAAGCCAAATTTGGTATGGAATGCAGTCTCCATTCATCTCCACTTCGGACTCTTACCAAATGGTAGGCTCCTCGCAAGTCCAATTTAGTATAAATAGTAGCATCTTTCAACTGGTCTAACCAAGTTGGTATTAGTGGATGCGGATATCTATTCTTAATTGTCACATTATTTAGGGCACAGTAGTCAATACAAGAACGCAATTCACCTCTTTTTTAGGGATAAAAAATTGTGGTGAAGATACAGGGGACTTAGAGTCTCGAATAAAACCGTTTGCAAGGTACTCATTTAGATATTCCCTCAGGTGTTCATTTTCTTTTTCAGTGAGGGCATATATCCGGCTACACAGTAAGGTAGCCCCTGGCATTAAATCTATTCGACAATCAAAATCCCTATGTGGAGGCAGAGTATTGGCCTTTTTTTATCAAATACATCATGAAGATCCGAATATTCTTTTGGAACTCCTTCCAACAACAATACATTTTTAGAGGCAATGGGAAAATCATAACCTTGTACTAACATTTCTGAACTTTGGGGTTGTAAACAAGAAGAATGACAAAATTCTGAATTGAATAGTATTGTTTTCTTCACCCAATCGATCTTTGGATTATGTTTTACTAACCATGGAATTCCTAGAATTAAGCGAAATTGAGGGGCATCTATGATGTCAAATGTAATGTCTTCTTTATGGATGGATAAACAAGTCATTTGAAGAGCTTCAGTGTGAGTCCAGACGATAATTCCTTACCGTCGACAGCTCTAACTACCTCCGGGTGAAGTTTAGGTTCTGATTTAAATTCCAATTCCTGCAAAAAGTGTCTATCAATAAAATTACCTGTCGCACCCGAGTCAATTAAAGCGTCTACAGCCCAAACCTTTTCTTTTCTTAGATGAGACTGTAAGGAGATTTTAATACTGAGGTGATGAAAGTTTAAATCTGGAGTTGTTGAGGCCAAGCTAGATAATGTACTCGACAAACTGACCTCTTGTTTTGTCGAGCATGTTAGTTTTCCGACAGCTGAACCAAACCTGCATCAGTATTTTTTCCTTTAGGCTTATTTGGGCGTATTGGACATTCTTCAACAAAATGTCCTGATTTGCCACAATAAAGACATTGATTTAACTTTCTCCTTTTGTCTTTTTCCTCTTTAGTCAAAGGACCTTTGATGGTACCTATCTGCATTGGTTCTCCAAGATCTAATTTAGTCGTAGGCTCAGTTTTTAAATTAACTCTGTCTTTGAAAGAGAACAACTTCTGTTCAGTTTTCCCTTTTTCCCCTCTACGTTCAGATAACCGGTGATTTTATTTAACTACCAAATCTATGAACTCTTCAATATCATCTGGCGGATACAAAATTTGTGTAATCATATCTTTTAACTCATCTTTTAGGCCCTTATAAAAAAGTGAAACCCTCTTACCTTCCGGCCAATGAGCTTCTATTACTAATCTGTTGAACTGAGATATATAATGTAGTAAGTCTGATGAGCCTTGTTTTAAATGAAGTAGTTCATGATCTGCATACTGAACAAAAACATGCTTAGCAAACAATTCTTTCATTGTATTCTTAAATCATCTAAGGTCGTAAATAGGGTCATCGCGTTCTACAATTGGCACTGACCAAAGGGCAGCATCTCCTCCAAGAAAGGATAATATGAATGCTATTTTAGAAGAATCATCAGGAAAAGCTGTGGGTTTAGCTATGAAATGTAGATGGCATTGGTTTAAAAAGACTGTGAACTTATTACTGTCCCCATAAAACCTTTCTGGTTGTGCTAAGGGAACTGGTACCGGAGTAACCACCTGAATTTGAGTTGGTGCAGAAGGGGAACTAGAATGTAAGGTTTGAACTCCAGGTTGAAATGTTGGAGGTTTTAGCACCGACCTCTGAGTTGGAGAAAAACTCCAGGTACTAGGACCAGAAACATTTGCTCCTTGAATACTGTTTTGTAAGGCTGTAACATCCCTTCGAAAAGCGGCATTTTCAGATTGTATATTAGACAGCATGTTTGCTATGTCTTGCAAAGAAATTGAGGCTCCCGGATCCATAGCGTCTGGGCGAAATATTTTTCGTGGGCTTTGCCTTCTGTCAGATTACAAGCGCCCTTACCTGTAGGATGCTTGTAGGTTGTTTTCGCAGAGACGTTATGGACCGACTTCCCCGAGTTCTAGACAACACCCTGTGATCTAATTTTACACTAAGGCAAATAAATAGAATTTAGGGAGGAGGGCCGGATCGGGGACACTACGTGTTCCTTGGTTGTTGACCTGCGAAGCAACAAAGAAAACTTCTGTAATTTAAACTCTCTTTTTAAATCCTGCTAACTATCTAAACCTACAGTAATTCTCTTTTTGTTGAACTCTAAGAGAGCCTATCTGCGACTCTTAGAAGCTAGGCATCGCATCCATGTTGTCGTTGTGAAGAGTCTTGTATTTGGCGTTGATAGTCTTCGGGAGTTTAAGATGTCATTCGGTAGTAACTGTGCTCCTAAGTAAATAATCACATGTAGGAATAAGTTACTGATTCTTTTTCTATGTGAAGATGCACCACATGATAAGACAACCAGTACCTTATGTCACTTACTCAGTATACTCTCTCGAGTCTTTCAAGGTCTTCACAACCTGTATATGAAAATAACTAAACAAAAGAAACAACTATCTAAACATAACATTAACATGTGCTTTCTCAAGGTTTTCTTTGATTAAGTCTCAAAGTCTTCTTATTTCTTTTTTAGAAAATCAAAAATGTCAATGATCATCTTTGCCAGGATTCTACCAAGATTCTTCGAATTTTTCAGGTAAGTTCTGTTTCCTCTATAACTTGTTGCTTGCTTGCGTTGGGCGCCTTCCGACAAAGTAAAAAAAAAGGGTCACTTAGCTTTAAAGACGTCTTTCCTTTTCTTGCAGTAAGGAGATGAAGGTTTCTTGAATTCGGGATGACTGTGGGGCGTTGCCGGATTGTCGAGTTCTGTGGAGGCTGCTGAGGTGAGTCTTCTTGGCAGGCGGAGGAAGGCAAAGCATCAGGAAGCGTCGGGTGTGGCTATTTATACTCGAGCCACACCCAAACATACGATGACGCATCGCGCACCTTTTCTCTGCGTCCGTTTCCCGATTGTTCGTTTTCAGCCGGTCTACTTGCAACAGAGCCTCCCCCAGTGCCGATCCTCAACCAAGAGTCAATATGCATGCTATAATAATTATACATGAACATGAACTATAGCTAGAGTGACAAAGTTACGTTGATACATCATCAATCATACAGTACGGTTATAAAGGTTACATTAATAAATCATCAAACATATTCTACTATGGCGTGCAGGGTGCACGGGACAGGGGTGGGTTTTCTGCAGTGTTTAACCTCCTCTTGGCGCTATGGGCGCTACGGGGTCATGACGCAATGGGCGCTACAGGGTCATGACGCTATGGGCGCTACTAGGTCATGACAGGTAAAGTGCCCAGGGTCCTAAGGCCAGCAAAAACAGGTCATATTTTTGTAATTTAGTAGCGATTAGGCTAAGTATTAGTAGAAGACATCTTGTATTTAGAGACTATCTTGTCTGTTTTATGGAATTCATTTTGTATTTCTGTCAGCCATTTTGTTTGCCATGTGCTTGCCATGTGCTCTGTCCTACCTTCCTGTCAACTGCTCTTGAAATCTGCCTAGAGACGAGATATATTTAGCCTCTCCTGCTTTGCACATGCTCAGTTGAGCTTACTGCTGTCCCCAACTTGTAACTGTCAGGATGTGTCCACTAGAATTGGCTAACTGTCAGCGCCTCCCACTTGTTGCCAGCACACTCTCTGTATGACCTTATATGTATTTGAAACCTACATTCTGTACTTGTACCGCCTTCATTTGAGCCCCTATGTGGGTATAAAAGGACCAAGCTCCTTCCAGTCAGTGTGCTACTTCATGCATTAATGAAGGGTGATGTGTGAATGTAGTTCCACCTCATAAGGTTTAATAAACTCTGTCTTTTCTATTCCAGTTTCTGTGCCAACTTCTTCCTATTGGTCTGAGGACTCTGTGCAGAGAAGGGCGAATCCCTTGCACTGGTAGGTCTTGCTGAGGCTCACCACTACCATGTAAAATAGAAGGAAGAAGGCAAAACATTTGGATATAATCCTGCAAAAAGGGCCAGGCCTAACACAACCCCTTTCCAGCCTAAAGTCAGGGTAGACTAATTAATACATTGATAGACTTCCTTGCTAAGGGTGATAAAACATTGACCCTGGCCCGCAACAGCAGGGGCAGGTTCCAGTTCTACACCTCTCTAAACCCATTTGGATTGCTTTTTCCATAGTCAGGGGCCCACTAATCTAACATATAGGGGATCCTTATCCTCACCAGTGGAACCCATCTGTACAGCACCTAACCTTACTTTGTTCACAGAGTTATCACAGTAGGCAGACAGTACAACCATGGCCAACATAATGGTGTGGCCCATTCCACCCCGGGGTGTGACTCCTGTCCCCATCCCAAGGGCAATACTGTTCACAAGGACAGCAACACACAGTGGCCGCTAACTGCTGTCAGTGACAAGAGCCAGGCCTTAGGCCGTCCAGGGCTCTCTAATCTCTGTGGTTTCTCAGAGTAGGGGTGGTAGCACAAAGCAACTGGCACACTTTGTCCACTCTCCCTCCTACCAGTTCAGGGGTGGTATCCTGAGACTGGTCCTCCAGCCCAGGGTCTATATGATTAGGTTGGACAGGAGTCAGGGTGGGTCCTTTCTCCTCTTGCCTCCCTTTCCATGGCCCCGTAGCCTCCTTTTGGGAGCTGTGCCCCGGACTCCAGAACTGTCAGGGCACTTGTCACAACCATCCAGCACAATTTCCCACCAGTTCAGGGTGCTATCCTGCAACTGATACCCCAAACCGGGGTCTGTACCCTTAGGCTGAGTATGTGCCTGGTAAGCCAGGCAATCAGGGGAGTACAACAACCTCCCAAAGGAAACATTTACAGTAAGTGTTTTGCAAGAGTCTGACTGGCATTGGTCTCCTGCCCCCTGTCAATCTGACAAAGCATGGAGGCCTCCCAAGCCAGAAGTGGTATAAACAGGGTCAGTCCTGGGGTGCACTGATCTCAAAGATTTGCAACCCCTGACCAGCTGGCCCTCCACTGGGGGCTATCTCCCCCTCTCACCCTTATGCCTTGACTACTGCACCCTCCTCTGAAAAGTGGTACTGCCAGACACTAGAACTGGTGGGACCCTTGTGACAACTGTCCCCCCAAGTTCTCCTGACACGAAGGGGTCCCTTTCAGTGGATGGTCTCCTGGTACAGACTAGGCACCCCTCCTGGTGCTCCCTCTGGGAAGCATCCAGACTCTGATACTAGATTTTGGATGTCCTGGGCCTCTGCCCACCCCCACCTCCCCTCCTAACCTGAGAAGGAGCATGGGACCCTCTACCCATTCCACTACACTGGGACCTATCTGGATTACAGCAAACTTCCTGCACCCTCTTTAGTATTACTCCCCAGTGGTTCTCCCGACCCTCTGGCATCCGCCAAAAGGTCTGCCTCCAGTGCAAACTCCCTGGGGCCTGAGAACTCACACTCCACCAGGTGTTGGCTTAGTACTGGAAGACTGTGATTGAACATATGCTCTCCAGCAACCAAATGGTACAACCCCTCACTTGTGTTCACCATACTACCCTTCACCCAACAATCCAGTGCCTTGAAAAAGTAACAAACATCACCCTCCCGAGATTCAGGGCCAGTACCTGAAACTCAACCCATACTCTTCTGGAGTGACTTAATACTCCTCTACCAGGGCTTTCTCTGTGGGAGTACACCTCTCCCTTTCACTCCCTTCTATAGCCAGTACAGTATCCCTACCATCATAAGGAATATGACTCCTTGTATCATTTCACCAATGCTCCTCACTGGGATCCTGCGCACCTCTCGAGCAATCTCATATGCCTGAGCCAAATAGTGTAAATCAAAAACCAAGGCTCTGGGTATGTGACCTTTTCTTCAGTACTGGGCATTTTATTTTTGTGGCTATCATCTGAGCTGGACTGCACACTTCTGACAACTAGCGCCAGCTCCCTCATCCTCATCTCATGAGTTAAATCATTTCCCTGCTCTCCATCTCCCATGTTATTCTATCCATTTCCAAATCACGTTTTGACATCTCCAACTTGAGCTTCCTGGCTTTCTGCCTGCTCTCCAGCTCCTCTGGAGACAGACCTGGATAGTAAACGCTGCTGCCAGCTATGGAGGGAGCTTTTCCACCATGGAGGCTGGCCCCCTACCCCACAGTCAATGCTGCTCCTCCAGCCATGTCAGATGCAGACTTAATTCCTCCTCCTCCACATCATTCCGATCCTCTTTGTGTTTACCAGACTGAGACATGTTTGCGGCCAAAACTCAAGAGTTGCAAAAACAGAAAGGGAGAAAAAAACAGTATGCTGGTAAGAAATGGTTTGCAATATGGACGTAGTGTATGCCAATCACTGTATGCAAAGTACAAACACATACTCCTTCGCAAGCTCAAGTTGGATCTGGGCTCTTTATACAATCTACTTCCCTAATGTACACCCACCTCACGAAAAAGGGCCATTTGATGAAATTGAATGTTCTCATGTAATCAGAGATGATGCATAATTATTGTGATTATCATTTGTTTGAAGATTCCCATGAAGAAGGGTGGTTTTTCCATCTGAAATGCATTGAGATTTGTATTTTCCACGCTTGTCACTCATGAATGATATTTGAAGATCAAGGATCTTACTTTTGAGAATTTCATGTTTGAATTATAAGATGTACTAGTGAAGCAACTGAGTGATGGCGTCAATCACATTCATTGGGAAATTATAATTAATTACAGCGTTATTTATGATTTAGTTGAAGCTCTGTTTATGTAATGAATTGATCAAATTAAGTATATTATGCATTATACACTCTTGGAGTGCTTTGTAGTAGTGCACCCTCTGTCTAAGACTTCAGTCCAAGTTCTTTTTTTCAGTTTTTGAATCAGGTGGTTGGGTAGAATCACCTCAGTAGGTGCACACTTTAAATTAATAGCATTTGTTTCTGCTGAACACAGTGTTTATAATTGGACACATCAGTGCAACACGGCTGTCTTTCTGTCTTTTCACTTTCTTAAACTGGCATTTTGAAACACACAATTTAAAATGAACTCCACAAAAAGATGTATTTTTAAATTGTGAGACCAGAGACCAAAAACTCCAAATCTCTATCTGCTCTCAATGGGAAATTACACTTAAAAGATATTTCAAGGCAATCAGCATGGTGTCCTATGGGAGAAATAGTCCTTGCAATAGTGAAAAATTAAATTATTCATATTTCACTATTAGGACCAATAAAACACACCAATACATGTCCTACCTTTTAAATATACTGCTCCCTTCCCGTAAGGCTGTCTTGTAAGATGCTACAAGTGGTTCTATTGGGTTGAGCCAAAGGAAATTACTTTTCAGACTCAAGAATCTTTTTTCTAGAAATAATAGTTATTGGATACAATAGTTACTCTCGATATAAGTAGCACACCCCAGAAAACATGCAATGAATAAATATTTCACTTAATTATTATCATATAAGATTTTTCACAAGACTAAATTACATCGGATTGTCAAAAAAAGTGAACGAACAATGACATCATAAAAAGGAAATCAATAAGTGACTAATGTGACAACTGGTGAAACAGACAACAGCCTGTCAAATTCAAAACAAGAAGATACAATAAACATAAATTCCTCTGTCCTTCTCTGGATTTCCACTATAACTCGTAAAGTCTGTTCAGTCTATGATTATAGTGGACCCGGACATGAGACTGCTCTATGTCAATGTTTCCACCCTGGAAGTAATGTGTACGTGGATACATCAAGTAGGGTCTTCCTCAGGACGAAAAACTAATGACAGCCCCAGAAGTCCAAAAGGCAACGGACAAAACTGCTCCCCTGGTCCCAGGTGGAGCTTTCCCAAGGAGGGGAAACTTCAACTCTGGACAAACAATAAATGGGAATGGATTCAGCAAACGAGTACTGAGGGGACTGCCCACTGCACTATATTTTGTCAGACAAGGATGGCACAAAGTTATTTCAAATCCCCTGGTGTAATCCCACAGGTCCTAATGAGGGATCATAGGGCCAGATGTAGGTAAATTAGATTTACCGATTTTTAATTACCGAATTTTACCGATTTGGTAATTAAAAATCGGTAAATCTAAAGTGTGGATATGTAGGTATATCCAGATGTTGAAATACCGAATCTTTAACAATCGGTATTTACCGATTCTGTAAATACTGAATCGGTAATGCCCATTCATTCCTATGGGCTTCAAAGCCCATAGGAATGAATGGGCATTACCGATTCGGTATTTACCGAATCGGTAAATACCGATTCACACAAGGGTGCAGGGGGTGTCACTTTGACACCCTCTGGCACCCCCAAAACAGGCATGGGTGCCATGTGGCAGGCATACCTGCCCTAAGGGCAGGTCTGCCTGTCACATGGCATAGGTGTGCATGCACACATGTGCATGCACACCTGAATCGGTATTTTACCATCAAATTGGATTTGATGGTAAAATACCGATTCGTTAAGGCTCCTGGGACTCTGAAGAGTCCCACCTACATCGGAGAAATACCGAATCGGTAAAAATACCGAATCGGTATTTTACAGAATCGGTAAATTTACTGAATCGGTAAATTTAACGATTCTGTAAAATTGTGCCCCTACATACCATTTCAGTATACAGGTCGGTAACGGCCGAAAATACCCATTTTCGGCCATTACCGACCGACCTACATCGGGCCCATAATATATTGAGAATAAATTATTCAAAAGAGCGTCATTTTCAATCAGGGGCCAAAAGTCCCCTTCTAGTTATCCAAGCATCTGCTTAATGCTACGGTCAAATCTTTCAAACAGCAGAATGGCATGTTCAATCCCAGCAACTGTGTAGGGCTGTCTTGTGCCTACCTTAGGGGTGACTTACATGTAGTAAAAGGGAAGGTTTGGGGCTGGCAATTGGCTGCAATTGCCAGGTTGAGATGACAGACGTGTTCGCAGGGCTACTCATGTGGGTGGCACAATCAGTGCTGTACGCCCACAAGTAGCATTTGATTTACAGGCCCTGGGCACACCTGGTACAGTTTACTAAGGACATATTAGTAAATCAAATATGCCAATCATGAATAAACCAATCATCAAAACAATCTAAACAGAGAGCATATGAGCTTTACCACTGGTGAGCAGTAGTAAAATGCCCAGAGTACTAAAGCCAATAAAAGTAGGAGGAAGAAGGCAAAAAGTGTGGGGATAACCATGCAAAAAGAGCAAGGTCCAACACCCTGTTTATGTTTAGCATTGTATGCACAGATGGCTGTCTGTAAGGGCCCTTATGAAAATAAGTTATTGATTGGTTACAGCCTTTTTTAGGTTGTTCGTCATGTGAATCTTCCTTTCTCTGAACTGTGCACCATCTTGTTTTCTCGGAACCAAAGACATTATCCTACAGCGATGAATATGTTGCAAAAATGGCAAGTCGGCCATAACTGATGGTCTCAACAACAAATAGAAAACAAGATTATATACTAGCCAACCTTCAAAAATTGCACAAAAATGAGTTAGAACAGGGATACCTTGTTTGCCTGGATTTCGCCGTGGGCTGTTCCCTGTACCTGTGGTGTTTTTCTTCAGCCGCAGCTCCTCGCCGGACCCGCTCCGCGGCTCCCGCTTCGCGGTGTGGAGAGAGGCGCCCTGAGCATAGAGGGGCTCTGTTATTGGACACTGGACTCTGGACTTTGGCAGGCAAGTACAGGGCTGCGAGCGGACCCGCAGGGACTCTAACTTCCAGGAGCCCCTGCGTGAGGTCAACCCACAACACCTGGGTCGCTCTCCCTGACTGCCCCCCGCCCTAGCACTTGAAAGCAGCCTCCTTCCTGATCGTCTTGGGATACCTTGTTTGCCTGGATTTCGCCGTGGGCTGTTCCCTGTACCTGTGGTGTTTCTCTTCAGCCGCAGCTCCTCGCCGGACCCGCTCCGTGGGTCCCGCTTCGCGGTGTGGAGAGAGGCGCCCTGAGCATAGAGGGGCTCTGTTATTGGACACTGGACTCTGGACTTTGGCAGGCAAGTACAGGGCTGCGAGCGGACCCGCAGGGACTCTAACTTCCAGGAGCCCCTGCGTGAGGTCAACCCACAACACCTGGGTCGCTCTCCCTGACTGCCCCGCCCCCCGCCCTAGCACTTGAAAGCAGCCTCCTTCCTGATCGACGTGGGATACCTTGTTTGCCTGGATTTCGCCGTGGGCTGTTCCCTGTACCTGTGGTGTTTCCCTTCAGCCGCAGCTCCTCGCCGGACCCGCTCCGCGGGTCCCACTTCGCGGTGTGGAGAGAGGCGCCCTGAGCATAGAGGGGCTCTGTTATTGGACACTGGACTCTGGACTTTGGCAGGCAAGTACAGGGCTGCGAGCGGACCCGCAGGGACTCTAACTTCCAGGAGCCCCTGCGTGAGGTCAACCCACAACACCTGGGTCGCTCTCCCTGACTGCCCCGCCCTAGCACTTGAAAGCAGCCTCCTTCCTGATCGACGTGGGATACCTTGTTAGCCTGGATTTCGCCGTGGGCTGTTCCCTGTACCTGTGGTGTTTCTCTTCAGCCGCAGCTCCTCGCCGGACCCGCTCTGCGGGTCCCGCTTCGCGGTGTGGAGAGAGGCGCCCTGAGCATAGAGGGGCTCTGTTATTGGACACTGGACTCTGGACTTTGGCAGGCAAGTACAGGGCTGCGAGTGGACCCGCAGGGACTCTAACTTCCAGGAGCCCCTGCGTGAGGTCAACCCACAACACCTGGGTCGCTCTCCCTGACTGCCCCCCCTCTGCCCCACCTCCTCCTCTTTTATTATTGCACTAGGACCCCGCTGCGCGGGAGCGTGCGGGAGGGCGCCGGGAGAAGCCCGGGACAAGGGCGGGACCGTCTAAGGCCGTCCTAGGCCGGAGTAGGCTGGGCTGGGCCTACCCTCTTGGTTTCATCTTCTGGCACTTGGTCCAAGCAAGGGATAGAGGGCCCCATAGTCTTTATTAAACCCTAGATGCCATGCCGTCCCCGGCAAGGGAAAGCACCCCCATGAAGCAGTGGGGAGCTAAAAATAAGACCCTAGAGAATTACTTTCCTCGGGCTGGGGGGGATGGGGATAAGGAGATCACTTTAAACCGGCTGAGGGCGTAGCGGAGACGCTCTATAGACAACCTGAAAAATAGACCCCTTGGAGAATATCCCACCACTCCTAGTGAAGCGTTGACCCCAATAGATGATGTCCCAATTCTGCTGAGGGATTGTACAAAAACCCCCCTAGCGTCACCCACGAGTTTAACCCCAGGGAGCAGCATAAGCCCAAGCAGGGTGACGATTGATCTAATTTCTCAACCTCCCCCAGCCCCGAAATCTAGAAAAGCTAAACCTAAACCTAAGCCAGCTGCAGCACAAGGAGTATTTGGGCCCCCCCAAATAAACGCAGGAGGAAGACGAGGTGTGCCCAGGGAAAAAATAAACCCAAAACCCCTCACTCCGAGTTTGGGAAGTCATCTAAACTCCCCATACCGACTGTGACAACAGTGGATGAGTCACATCCTAAACCTGCTGCACAGGACGGTTTGGCCCCAGTCTTGATTAAAGATACAACTAATCCCGCTGTTAATGCCCCCCTTTCTGTCGCCCCGCTAGGCAACTTGGAATTTCTGCTCAGGTCACTATTGTTACCAATAAGTGAAAGCATTAAAAAGGTGGAAATTAGATTAACCATCCTTGAGGCTACATTAAGTAGCATGAAAATCCCGGCCATCTCTCAAGGAAGGCCCCCTGAGCTCATTGCCACTCTAACAGTTCCTAAACAGCCTCCGAAAAGTGCTATGAGTTCAGCCCCGACACAGGCTGTGATTGCGGCTGCCCCACCACAATCCCAGACTAATAACCCTGTCCCAACGAAGTCATCTAATCCTATTGGGCCTACCCCCGGTAAACTCTGCTCCCCCAGCACAGCCTATAGCTAGTGCCGCACCAACACCACTAATGAAACTTCCCCCCAGGCCACGTAGACCTAACTTACCACCAGAGGCAAATGACTTCACTGTAGTCATGGCGGGCGTTCCCCCGCTAGGGGCGGGTGAAGCTGAGGATTTTTGTGCCCTAAAAAGCAGGGTAATTAAGTGGCTAAATCTGAATAGACCCTTACCAGTACATTTAAATAACGAAATTATAATGGTTAGAAGGGTTCCATGGGTGGGGAGAACACGCAAATCCATTATAGGGGACTGCATATTGGTGAGCTTCAGGGACGCTGGAACTGTCTCTCACATATGTCAGGGAAAGAATAGATCGCAGGTGTAAACCATTCAAACCCTTCATGTGTCTTTCTTCTTTCCCCCTACCCCTGCCCCTGTACACACGCTTCGAACCTATGATACCTGGGAAAGGGTTGGTCGGAGGGGCGATCGTCACGAATTTAACGCCAGGCCAACATTCAGCCGCCCAGTGCCACCCCTTAACACATTTAATAGGTTTCATTGTTTGGATGGCCTAGAAGGGGTAGATTGACAAATGGATAATGGTGCTCGGGGAGAAGGGGGTAAATGTGTCTCGAAAGAAGAGTCGGAGGAGCACAGTCCTGTGGTAAAGCAAATGCCATCGAGTTGTGGCTTGACGCCTGTGCTGGATGAACCTAGGGCTGTAGATATTGGATGTATAGAAGTGGGTCATGGGCCGGTTACGGAAAAGTCAGGGTGTGAGTTACAAAGGGGGCACCATGGGGGAGTGGAGCAGGGGGCGGAGGCAATGAGAATTATCTCATGGAACATAGCTGGTCTAGCTGGAAAATTTAATAACAAAGAGTGGCTTAACTATATTGGGAAATTTCATGTAATCTGTCTGCAGGAGACTTGGGCATCGGAGAATAACTTCCATTTACAAGGGTATAAGTGTTTTTTTGTACCCGCCCAAAAATCAAGATCTGGGAGAGCTATGGGAGGATTATCTATTTACATAGACCTGGGCCTTCCAGGCAGCTGCTCTTGCCTAGACTGGAACTCCCATAGGATTCAGGCAGTTAGGTTCTCTGGGAAGGGGCTTAGATTTGTAGTTTTTAATATCTACAACAATGAGACAGCGGGAACCCACACCCCTCTTGCCGCTGAATTGGACCACAGGTTGGGTCAGGAAATAACGGGCCAAGAAAAGGGGCAGCCATATGCACTGTTGGTTATGGGAGACTATAATTGTCATCTGTGCCCGGCACTGGTTCAAACAAACACAGACTGGTCCCAATGCCCCATGGAGAACGGGCCGCACTTTTCCCATACGCCGACAGGGTTAGCCTTCAGTACGCTCCGGCTCAAGTATGACCTTGAGCATACTATCAACATGATGGGGACGCAGGAGGATGGCACACTCCCACCCACATTTAAGGGCAGAGGATGCTCATCCTTCATAGACTATATCCTGGTCTCAAGATCTCTGATAAACAAGATAACTAGTGCAGGGATTGAATGGAGTGGTTTCAGTGACCATAACCCCCTTGTCTTGGAGTTGTTGTACAGGGTGGGCCCAAGAAATAGTGCCCAATGCACAACCACTGAGAAGGCAACAGATCAAGGCAGGAGACTAAAGTGGTCCAAAATAGACGGGGAAAAGTTATACAAGGAACTGGTGGACACCGGAAAACTTGCCATCAATGACTGCCTAGATATAGAAGTTCACGGATTGAGGCTTCTGGAGGCATTCAATCAGATTGCCAATCTGATCGATGGTCTACTAAAGACTAGTGTGCCCTTAAAGAACTACGGGATTCCTCGATGGTTCGATAAGGACTGCTCCAAAGCTTTGAGGGAGTTGAAAAGCTGCCTTAAATCTAAACCAAGGGTCCCCCATAAAGTGAAGGAGTGCAGAGAAAATTATAAAAAAGAGACTAAGAGGAGGAAACTTGTCTTGCAGGCAGAAGCATGGGCAGATCTAAGAGAAGCAGGGGAAAGAAAGGATCTAGCGGGTTTTTGGAGGATTATCAATAACCCCACTTTCCAGGAATAAGACACCCCCGAAAAAGGGGCTAATATCCTCCCAGAACAGTGGGTTACGCACTACAGGAGTCTGTATAACCATGAGCCTGGCACTACTGTAGAGTTATCGGCTATTCCAACTCAGGCCCCATCGGTTGAATTCACCATTAAGGAGATCACTGCAGGGATTGAGGGTCTGACCAAAAATAAAGCCCCGGGGCCCGACGGAATTCCCCCAGATCTGTTTTTGAGTAGCATTGAACTTTGGGCCCCTTTAATGACAAGGGTCATTAACACTGCTATTACTTGCGGCCTACCTCCGTCCTGGTCCAAAGCGGTAATTGTGCCGATTTTTAAGAAGGGAAACAGGGACGACCCTAAGTGCTACCGCCCGATTCCCTTGATCGATGTGTCAGCAAAACTCTTGGGAAGGGCAATTCTTAATAGACTGTCCGAGTGGACCGAAGAAAATAACATCTTCTCGGACACTCAATATGGATTTAGGACAAGGAGGTCTACTAGTGACCAATGCCTGAACCTTTACATGCTGACTGCCAAATATACCATGGCTAGTGATGAATCCATTCACATGGGTTTCATGGATTTGGCAGCGGCATTTGATCCCGTCAATAGGGAGAAACTGTGGAGCATGATGTTTAGTATGGGGATAGAGAGTGGCCTAATTAATATATTGAGAGAATTGCACAGCGACACCGCGGCTAAGGTCCGTTACAACAGGGAGGGGGGACTGACTGATTCTTTTCCCTGTATGAGTGGGGTCCGACAAGGCTGCATCCTCGCCCCTTTTCTGTTTTCCCTTTACATTAATAATTTGGAGCAGTCCCTGTTAGGTTTAAAGGTAGATTGCCCAAGGGTCGGGTCGCGTCATATTCCTGTTCTGCTTTACGCAGATGACGCGGTGCTGATTGCACGTACACCCAGGAGTTTACAAATCTTGATCGATGGATTCGTCAAGTTCATGGGTGCCCTGGACCTCTTTGTTAACTTGGGTAAATCCTATGTGCTCCTGGCGGGGAAAAAATCTACCTCCAAATTTACTTACACAATAGGGAGTCACATTATAGAAGAGGTTAAAACGTTCCCCTATCTTGGTGTAAAATTTGATGGTGCCTTACAGTTTGATTCCTTGGTGGAGGAGCGTTGTGGCAAAATGATCGCATCTAACGGGGCAATAGCTAGCTATGGCAGGAGGCTAGGAAGATGGTCCCCGGAACAGGTGATGAACCTGTACAGTTCTGTATCATGCTCCAAAGTAATTTATGGGGCAGAAGTATGGGGCTTTGTCAACACCACAAGAATCCAACGGGAAGAAAACAAATATTTGAAATCAATCCTGAGGGTACCCCAAAGCACTGCTGGATTGATTGCCCACAGGGAGCTAGGGAGGCCATATATAGAAGACCTGGTAAAACTGAGGCCCATAGTATCCTGGTTAAAAATCTGGGTCAATCCCGATGCGTCACTCAGTAGAGAAATCTTATCTGACTGTTTGGCGAGGGACAAATGTATGCGTATCCCCTGGCTCCATTATGTGAAGAACAGCCTAGAGGAACTAGGCTTTGGGAACCTCTTTACTAACCCTGCAACTATTGTAGCCCAGAGTAAGCTGCAAGTAGGGAAAAATTTTCTAGAGCGGAAAAACCTAAGCAGAGCTGAGGCGGAAGGGTGTAAAAAGACAGTGAGGGCCCATAATTTAGTGAAGAGCGTGGAGGGTATGGAGCCATACTTGTACCTCATGTATAACGCACAGGACAGGTTCTTGATGTGCCGTTTCAGGCTGAACTTACTCCCATTTATGTTGGCATCACCAGCAGGATTTGCTACACCAATTGAGCAGAAGGGGCCCTGCGGCTGCGACAACAGGTCTCCGCAGGACTCCCTTCACTTTGTCCTACTCTGCCCCTTGTATTCAATGCCCAGGCGCAGATTTCTTGTAAACCTCTTAAAAAAAAACAAATTGGTTCACGCTAGGGAGGCACTAGTATTTTTACAGAAAGCTTCGGACCCCTTAACATTGTGCAGTATTATGAATTTTATTAAGGTAGCGGTCCGTTTAAGGCTCACCAGGGGAGAAGAATGAAATGTTTCTAGTTTTAACCCTTTAAGTGTCATACACTGTTTTACTGTTTGTAATCTATGCATTGTTTATACTGTGTACAAAGGATCTTGGACATGTTTAATAACTTTTTACTGTGTATATATGTGTGTGCTTTTATGGTGTTTTTTAAATACCGAATAAAGATTCTTTGACTTGACTTGACTTGAGTTAGAACAAAATTGCCTCCAAAATTCTTAATAGATTGCCTCAATGCTAACATTACTCCAGTAGGCCTTGAAGTATGTATTACACCATCATCTTTGTTGATGATGAGAAATTCAAAACTAGTTTTAGTTTTTGTATCCAATAAATGCTCATTCAGTTGGATGGTCCTAAGTATTGAAATGACTTTTAAGACACATTGAACATATTAAGAAAGCAATTGCTGAACTGGACAAGAGATTTTTAAAAGATCAGACTGGAACCAATGCCAAATAAACCTTATAGGCAACCATATCCGACTTCCAAAAGACTAACATTTTGGAAAAAATGTATAAGTTACAAAAGGATATTAGAAAGTACAGCAAAGAACATTACCTGATAGGAACTTTTCCCAACAATTTCGGGGTTATTAGGATTGCAGATTTTCCGCATCCTCTGGGCCGGGGGAAGCCACCGCCGGCCCGGAGGATGCGGAAAATCCGCAGCGGACCCACCAAAGACCCACCACCACATTAGGATGGCTGGTGGGTCCTGGTTTCCGTCCGCAGCTTTTCCGCCGCGGCTGGCTTACAACCACGGTGGAAAAGCTCTAATATGGTGACGGTGTCTGTCAGTTACCGTCTGCCATATTAGGATGGCCTGTTTCAGTTGCTTTTCCGCGGCGGGTTTTCCGCCGTGGAAAACCATGTGTAACTTCACTGCGGGGGCCCGTTGCGGGCCCCCTAGGTGAAGGGGGTGTGGGGGGTGCACATGGGGGGTACCTATGGTACCCCCCTGCATTTGTATGCGGAAAGCGGCAGGCACCACACAGTGCCTGCCTCTTTCTGCATACAAATGCAACACCTGCATTTTTAACATTGCTGCGGGTGCAGCTTGTAGCCGCACCCGCCGCAATGTTAAAAATAGAGGATGTGACCGCCAGGGTGGCGGTCACATCCTAATTGCACAGGAGGGAACTCCGCATGCCATGCGGAGGCTCCCTCCTGCTCTGGGGTCGCGATCCTAGTGAGGCCCAAATTATTTTGACCTTTTCTGGTAATACCTCTGAATCAGTGATAACTTAGTACAGGGCAGTAGTAACTTGGGCTTTTGGTCTGAACCTTCTACTTCCAAATAGTCTTTTTTATCATGAGCCCAGAGAACCTAGTTGGGCCAGGTGAGGAATTACAGACGAGGATGGTTCAGGAACCAATATACGCCAGGTTTCCGCCAGAACAAGAACCAGTATTTCGAACAGTGGATGTCCCAGTCACCAACCCTATTTTGGAAGAGGTTTGTTTATCTGGCAGGGGTCCATGGAACAATCGTTTCAGTTTTTATAGTGGTTGATTAACCAGAATGTCAACTTAAAGTTTACTCTTGAACATGCTTGATAACCACTAATCAGTTTTTTGGGTTTTAAAATCACTGATAATAATGGGTTTCTGTATGTAGGCCTACATAAAAAACATACAGCTAGGAATACCTTATTAAAATATATGTCACCATCCCAGAAATCTGCGGGGTAGCCGCCCTTTTTTTACAATTCCTAATAATCAGGCACAATTGCACCAGAAGAGATGATTATTTCTCTGAAGCTGGAATTCTGATGTCCAAACTCGTTACCAGGGGTCACCCCAACAGACTGGTTAAAAGATCTCCTAAACAGACTTGCTATTATGACTGTGAGGCGCTACTGCAGGTGAAAGACAGATCAACCCCTAATCAACAGGCTTGTGTTGCAACTTACACAATGGTTAAAAATAGATAATTCTTAAGAATTGGCACCTGTTAAAAACTTTACTAACACACTATGTCACACCTCTCTTTGCTTTTAAAAGAGGGTGGAACTTGAGAGATCATCTTGTCCATGCTTCTGCTGAACCGGAACCAGCAACTCTAAGCAATGTCTGGGGTTTGGTCCACACATATGGTCATTTTTCCTGTGGCACTTTTCACAGCGTGTTCTACTGGTAAAATGGCCAAATCATGTGTTTTCAATGAAAAGTTTGGCACTTGAAACATCTTTCTTACTGTGGAACTAAGAATGTGATATACTGTATTGAGTGTCCTTGTGCATTGTACTACATTGGCAAAACCACCCAAGAAGTGTGTAAATCTACACTACTATTATAAAGAGAGAACAGAAACCTTTTGGCAAGGTAAACTCGGGAACCACAGTGCCAATCCACACACCCAATACATTGTTGTAATCCTCAGGGTGTGTAGATGACATAGGCTGCATAAAATAAAAAAAAAACGTAAATTAAAAAATTAAACTTTAAAAACAAAGTAGTCCCCTAAAAGTTGCGCCGGCCGCGACCTAGCGATGTCTGCAATGTGTGTGATGACGACAGGCGGAGAGAAGCGGTGACGAGCAGCGAAGAGTGGCAGTGAAGTCCGGAGCAAGAGGAAGAGCGACGGCTCAGGTAAGGCAAAGGCAAGGCAAAGGCGAGGCGGGAGGCGGGAGGCCGCCGGGAGGCGGTCTGGGCAATGTCGGGGCGGCCGGGGGCCGGGGTGGGAGTGCACCCAAGCCTGAAATGTTGCCCCCAGCCCCCTTCTGCCCCGGGCAATGCTGCCGCAATCCGGAAATGCTGCACCCAGCCCCCTTCTGCCTCAAGCAACGCTGGGGCGGGCTGCTAGTTCATTATACAATACCAATCTTGGATCCAATGTAATGTTGTAAATGCTCCCTTAGTAGATCATTACAAAACGATGGGAAATGCACCAAATACCATGAAATGGTTTGTCTTGGAAGTGGTTAAATTCTCTAGGTGCACCACTTGCAAACAGTAAATTAAAATAGATTAATATGGTTGGCTGATACTATGAAGAAAGGATTGAACCAACAAGTGGAATGGCATTTGTTGGCCATTCTGTGATAACTGAGATTAGTGTGTTGTTCTGTATACTGGCATTGATATGACCTTTATTTTTGTGTCTGTAGAGCACTGTGTGTAAGATTTAGATGCAATCCTTTTATATTCATAAATCTGTCCACAAATATATATTTTTCCAATGTATTTTTAGAGGTCCATGTTGAGTTTCTGAGAACAGAAGATACAGTTTCCGGTGTGTTTTTCCCTCACCTGTATATATATATATCATTATAGATTCACACCCGAATATTGAATAGAGTGTCTTGTAAGATGGCCCTGTGGTCCCTTTCATATCCATTTAACTGTTATCGGGCCCATGTTGTGCGACCCTTGTCTTCATGGTTTTCATTTTATTTTTTTCAAAATCTTCATTTATGTTGAGCCAGCTTCAAATGAATTAGCCAGTAGGATTTTGGTGATTGAATGATCCTCTGTAAAGCTTTTGCCCATTTTAAGATGGCCGCCATGATCCGTGGCGGGATGATGGGACCTGTGCTGATGCGATTTATTATTGATGCTCTTAAGCGCAATCACTGTCTATACTACAGATGATCCTCCGGTGGACTCTCTTGCATCTTCACTTGTGCAGCATGGATTTTCTTTTATCCATCTGGAGACTGTTTATTCACCTGGAGATTCTCTTTTACTTAGAGGCAATTGTTTCCTTCCATTGTGATATAGATACTACCCCCGACGGCATAATTTCTACATTTTTGATGTGTGAACCTTTGTTCAGTGCCAGTTGGGAATTTTTTACGCCTAATCCCGTACATCTTGTTCTAGTCCAATTTTCCTTATTTTGTAATATTTTGGTACATACTATACTTTTGAATTGAGAGAATTAATTACAGTCGACCATCAGTTCTGTTGGTTTGCTGAGATCGCCATTCCACCATGTCCATCCTACACTAAAGATAGCTTAGGAGAGATTGATAAACATATGAGCTTCAACTACCAACGCTATGGACGAAATGAATGTTTTTCTCCTTTTTACCATCTCTCTAGAGCGGGGCCTCTCTACCTGAGCGAGTGCCAGGCGAGGTGAGGCTTGTCCCCATCAAACTTTTGGGTGAGCCCCCCCCCCTTTTTTTCCAAAAACAGGGAACACAAGGATGAATCAAGTTTTGATCATAGGCCAATATTTGTTTATGTTCATACACATTCTGCTTTTTTTTTAATAAAATTGAACGTGCATGTATTTGTCTTTCTTACAGGTGAGAATTTTGGTGACCATCTCTTCATTGTCCTACCGTTAAATACTAAATATACGGTAGGTTATACTCACATGGTACATTTTGTTTTTCGGATAGATAATATTTATTCTGCTCTCACTTGTTGCAGTAGTGTTTCAATATCATTAGGTCCTGAAGAAAGCCATTTCTTGGCTGAAACATGTCGACCAGTTCCATCTATTGATAGTAGTATTTGTTGGCACTATCTACACTCTGCCTTTAACCTTGCCATTGTGGTGGCTCTTTCAATAAAGTTATCTCTTGGCACCACATCAGGCAATTTTAATTTTCACTTTTTTGGTTTATACACTTTTTTGAGCACTGCAACTTCTTCCCACCTCAGCACCTGCACCATAGCTTTGCGGCTTCCATCACTGGTGGATCTGCATTAGGATCTCTCACGATATCTCAAGTGAGTAACCTAGCAGATGCCAGCCTGATCAAAATCCCAGATGATGAGTTTCCGCCACTCTGTGGGCTGATGGGTATATTTCCACACTGTTTCTCACCTGACTTTTGCTTTTACATGAACCCACTTCTCAACAAGCAGATATTTTTGAGTCATGCTTAGACCGTTAGCATCCCTTGTGTATTTGTTGCTAGTTAGATTAGGGGATAGGATGCAAATAGGTCTCTAAATATACTTCCCCTGTAGACCCTCTTTTACATTCTGTTGTTTGCTATACTACAGATGTCAATCAATCAATCAATCAAGCATTTGTATAGCGCACTACTAACCCGGAGGGTCTCAAGGCGCTAGGGGAGGGGGGGTCCGCTACTGCTCAAACAGCCAGGTCTTGAGCTGCTTTCTGAAGGCGAGGTGGTCCTGGGTGAGGCGAAGGTGGGTGGGGAGGGAGTTCCAAGTCTTGGCGGCGAGGTAGGAGAAGGACCTTCCCCCTGGGGTGGCTCTTCGGATGCGGGGGACGGCGGCGAGGGCGTGGCCGGTCGATCGAAGCGGGCGTTTGGGAGCGTAGAAGTTGAGGCGGCTGTTGAGGTATCCTGGGCCTTGGTTGTGCAGGGCTTTGTGTGCGTGGGTGAGGAGACGGAAGGTGATTCTCTTGTTGACCGGGAGCCAGTGCAGGTCTCTCAGGTGTCCGTCTGGAGATGTGGTTGCGACGGGGGATGTCCAGGATGAGTCGTGCTGAGGCGTTCTGGATCCGCTGGAGTCTCTTCTGGAGTTTGGCGGTGGTTCCGGCGTAGAGGGAGTTGCCGTAGTCCAGTCGGCTGGTGATGAGGGCCTGGGTGACCGTCTACCTGGTCTCGGTGGGGATCCACCGGAAGATCTTGCGTAGCATGCGTTGAATGTTGAAGCTCGACGAGGAGACGGTGTGACTTGTCTGGTCATGGAGAGCGAGGAGTCCAGGATGAAGCCCAGGTAGCGTGCGTGGTCTGTTGGTTTGGGTGCGCTGCCTAGGGCAGGGGGCCACCAGGAGTCGTCCCAGGCGGAGGGTGAGGATCCCAGGATGAGGACTTCCGTCTTGTCCGAGTTCAGTTTTAGGCGGCTGTTCTTCATCCATTCGGCTACCTCTTTCATCCCTTCGTATAGGATGGCTCTGGCCGAGGCGGGGTCGTTGGTGAGGGAGAGGATCAGCTGGGTGTCGTCGGCGTAGGAGATGATGTTGAGGTTGTGCTGGCGTGCGATGGCTGCGAGGGGACTCATGTAGACGTTGAAGAGGGTTGGGCTGAGCGAGGAGCCTTGAGGAACGCCGCAGATGACTTCGGTGGCTTCTGATCTGAACGGGGGGAGGCGGTCTCTCTGTGTCCTTCCGGCGAGGAAGGAGATGATCCACTCCAGTGCCTTCTCCTGGATTCCGACGTTGCTGAGGCGCTGTACTAGGGTACGGTGGCAGACCATGTCGAAGGCCGCGGAGAGGTCTAGGAGGATGAGGGCCGCTGTTTCTCCGTTTTCGAGCAGGGCTCGGATGTCATCGGTTGCTGCGATCAGGGCGGTCTCGGTGCTGTGGTTGGCCCGGAAGCCAGACTGCGAAAGGTCGAGGGATCCGTTTGTCTCGAGGAAGGCGGCCAGCTGCTTGTTTACGGTCTTCTCGATGACTTTTGCGGGGAACGGGAGCAGCGAGATGGGTCGGTAGTTTTTGAGGTCGGTGGGGTCGGCTGATGGTTTATTCAGTAGGGCACAGAGTTCGGCGTGCTTCCAGCTCTCCGGGAAGGTAGCGGTGTTAAAGGAGGTGTTGATGATGTCCCGCAGGTGGGGTGCGATGACAGCGTCGGCTTTGTTGAAGACGTGGTGAGGGCAAAGGTCGGTTGGGGATCCGGAGTGGATGGAGTTCATTGTGCAGATGGTGTCTTCGGTGCTGATCGGGGTCCAGGCGCGGAGGGTGGTGGTGGGGGGCGGTGGTTCAGTCGTGGCGTGCGTCGGTTGAGTGCTGAAGCTGTTGTGTATGTCAGCGATCTTGTTGTGGAAGTAGGAGGCGAGGGAGTTACAGAGGTCTTGCGAAGGGTTGATGTCGTTGTTTCCGGCGTTGGGGTTGGAGAGCTCTTTAACAATGTTGAAGAGTTCTTTGCAGTTGTGTGCGTTGTTGTCCAGTCGTTCCTTGAATGAAGTTTTCTTGGAGGTGTGGATCAGTTGGTGGTGTTTTCGGCTGGCGAGCTTGAGGGCAGTCATGTTGTCCGGTGTTGGATCTCTGCGCCAGGCCTTCTCGAGGGCTCTGCAGGTCTTCTTGCAGCTCTTGAGTTCGTCGGTAAACCATGGGGCTCTCTTGCTGCCAGGTCTGCTAGGCGGGGTCTTCAGAGGGGCGAGTTAGTCACTGAGCCACTTCGTGAGGTTGGTGGCCGCTTGGCTGGGGTTCGTTGCGCTGATGGGTGGGTTCTTGCTCAGGGAAGTCGCGAGCTGGTCGGTGGTGATCTTGTTCCAGCTTCTGCGTGCAGCCTGTTGCTGTTGGTGGTGGATCGTGGTCCTTTTGAAGCTGAAGTGGACGCAGCTGTGGTCCGTCCAGTGGAGTCCGGTGGCGTGGCTGAAGGCGATGTCCTTGCTGGATGAGAAGACGGGGTCGAGTGTGTGTCCGGCGTAGTGGGCGGGGGTGGTCACCAGTTGCTTGAGTCCGAGGTTAGCGAGGTTGTCCAGCAGGGTGGTGGTGTTGCGGTCGCTGTTGTTCTCCAGGTGGAAGTTGAGGTCCCCGAGGAGGATGTAGTCAACGGAGGGGAGGGCATGCGGGCTGACGAAGTCGGCGATGTCCTCGCTGAATTGTGTGCGTGGTCCCGGGGGTCTGTAGATGAGGGTGCCTCTGAGGGTGGTCTTGGGGTTGATGTGGATCTGGAAGTGCAGGTGCTCGGCGGGTGCGAGGGTGTTGTCGGTGTTGGTCATGACGCGGATGGAGTTCCTGTGGATGATGGCAATGCCTCCTCCGGTCCGGTTGACGCGGTCCCTCCGGATGATCTTGTAGCCGTCCGGGATGGCTATGGCGATGTCGGGCGCTGAGGAGGCGTTCATCCAGGTTTCCGCGAGGAAGGCGACGTCTGGGGCTGTGGTGTCGAGCAGGTTCCAGAGCTCGACGGCGTGTCTGTGGACGGAGCGGGTGTTGATCAGGATGCACTTCAGGTGGCTGTTGCTGTTGCTCGTCGTGGTCTTGGGCACTGCGGGGGTGGAGCAGGTCCGGATGCAGGTGAACTTGCAGGAGTTGCAGCAGAAGGGTCCGTGGGTGCGTCTCGGGGTGGCTCGGCAGCAACCCGGGAATTGGCCGGTGTTGAGTGCGTTGAGTTCGGTGGCGGCGTAGGTCCGGTGGGAGGGCTGGTGACTGTGGGAGACATGGGTCCGGGCGCTGGGCGCGGTCCAGGCGCGGACGGGCGCAGACGGGCTTACCTTTGGCCGCCCGCTGCACGTTAGCCACGCTGCCATATGTGGAGATTGGGGGCGGAGCGAGGGAGGGGCAGCTGGGAGGCGGGAGCGGGGCGGCGAATGGGAAGGGCTGCCGAGGGAAGGGGCGGGGCAGCAGAGGGCAGCGGCGGGGAGCGGGGAGGTGGCGGGAAGCGTGGCAGGGGCCAGGGGCGACAAAGTCACAGGGGTACAACAATAACAATATGGGGAAACAGAAAATAAACAGGAAGCAGAAACTACACCGGGGGAAAGAAAAAACAATCGGATTCGTAAATACAGACGCGGCGCAGGCGGGGCAAGAGCACCAACAGCGGTGTCACAGGGTCACGAGCGCCAACAGCGGTGTCACAGGGTCACAGGACACAGCTGCGAGCGGCGGCGGCACTTGGCGGGAACGGGGGGCAGCCTGGGCTCACTCACGAGGAGTGTGCGCGGTGCGTGGGGGTGACCAGCCCAGAGGGACAGCGGATGTGACAACAAAGGAATGTTGCTATTTGGAGCTGACTTTTTGCTGTATCCTGTGTAAGTAAATTCGCAGTAAGCTGTGTATTCATTTCTGACTGGTAATTTAGAAGTTATTTAGTGAGCCATTTGATTTTTTTTACAGATGCTTTCAAGGCTGACCTCTAAACCCTCGTTCATGATTGTCTAGTAAGTATAAAGGACATTCATCAACTTTTCTCGTGTATGGCTATCCTATGTTAATGTTTTCCAACACTTTGACCTCATTTTGTCTGTCTTAGGGGAATGATGGCCTGTGCAATCAATATTTGCTCATTGTTAAAGTTAATGAATTCGTGGATATGTGTTTGGTGTGCAACCAGTGTTATGGCTACCCTTACTTGCATTGCTTTGGGGCTGGGGTGTTCCTTTTTGGGGTATTTACCTGATTGGCACTCCATATGGTGTTTTGGTCATTGACAAGAGGTGCACATTATGTTCTCATGGCGTATTTGTTTCGATGTACTCTTATTTGTGTAACTTTTGGTTTGATTTGTATTTCCAACACTGAGTCCTGATGATGGTCTCACTGACCTGTTGGCATATTTGAGGCCGACACGTCGACAGTTAACTTAACAGTTAACTCTTTAACCATATTTATGTGATTATATCTGGATGAGTCCTTAAATTAAAAAGTAAAAAGACTTACAATTTGGACTGTGGAGTCAAGAATCAATTTAAGTAAAGAGGAGTCTACTCCTCTTGAAGATCTCTGGATTCAACTCATTTGAACAATGTTCATGGGTGAGCTTGTGTCTGAGGGGCATCAGTGTTGATTGATTAATACTTTTGCATTGATTGACTTATTTGGTTCTATGCAATATACAATATACGAATATATTTGTCGTATAACAATATGCTTCTCTGTTTTTTGTACTTTTGTCTGCATGTATTGATAACACTGTTGGATCTATTGACCAACAAATACAACAATAAATCTTTTTACAAGCAATTCCTCCAGGAACATTGTGTTATTTGGAGCAGGTCCACTCGTAGCATTTGCTTTACCGGCCCAGGTATGTAGAAGAGCACTTTACTAGAGACTTAAAAGAAAATTAACTATTCCAATCAGGTGTCAGCACATTGTACCATTTGTTAGGGAGAAAGCACAAGCACCTTAGCCTTGGTTAGCAATAGTAAAGTGCACAGTGTCCTAAAACCAACATAAACGAATTCAGCTGAACAGGAGGGGGGTTACGGCAAAGGTTTTGTAGGTACACAATCCAAGGGTGCCAGGTCTCACAACAATCGACTGTGCAATTGGCAAGCATGTGCTTTGCAATTGGTCACCCACTAGACTGATATAAAAGAAATAGTGCTGTCTGATGTGCATGTGTTGGTAAAGGTTTCCACAAGGGTGGTTCATCCTCCACCCTCTTGGGGGGGCATTTGACACACCTTAAAAGCTGCAGTGTGGGGATTCCAAGATGATGGTTTGCTCACTGGTGTCTCCCTTTCTCCCACCCTCGTCACAATTTGGAAGGTGAACCATGACAAATCTGAGTGCACTAAATCACCACAATCAAAGGAGTGCTGCATGTTCATCCCTTCTCTTCATTATGGGAATGTGTGGATCACAAAAGGTCATCCCTCACTGTCTGAGGCCGCTTGAGCCAGGGCTGTAGCCAAACACCACTTCTTCCAAACATCCATTTTTTGCTCGATGCCGGTTCATCGTGGACTTTGTAGAAGATATGGATGTGTACTCTCCTGTTCCAAGTCTGACACAACTTCCTCTGATCACTTTAATGGGAAAGCCTAAATTGAATGATTTTCCTTCGCTCTTAAAAATGACCAAAACATCTGTGTTGCAAAAAAGCCACAACAGAACTCAAGCTTTTTTCATCAAATTGCTTGTTCTTATTAAACTTCTCAACCATGTAACTTATTTTGATAGAAACTTTCAAAGTTTAGTTCTGGGCAGTCAACTACATTGTAACTTACCCAATGGAAGGACTTGTGAAACAAGATAGCCCTGTCAAACTATTGCACCTTGTCTGGGTCGCAGTGTTAAGGCATTAAATTACAGTTTTATTATATCAGACGCTGACTATGGATAGATTAAATTGTCAAACTGCTGTAATCTGTGTTTATAGCGATCAAACTGCTGCTGATTTTTTACTAGCTTGGCAGGCATCCAGTTGATTGAAAAACGACACTGCTGTAGCAACACTGGGTGTAATTGCCTTGGCGGCAATTTCTAAAGAGGCGAAAGAAGCACAAGAGGTTGAATTGTTTACTTCTGAAAGGGTGGGCCAGGAGTATGGCAACATTCATCCTACTTGGCATTTTTACAATTTAGTCAAGCACATCTAAAAGAAATATCCTTTTTTTATTTTTTATTTTATGTCCTGTTGCAAACATTGTTAAACTGATTTCTATGTTGGCATGCAAAATAAGGCACGAGCAGAGCCACAGTAAAGTCTACAAACGATAAAAGTATTAACCGCAGTCACATTCAAAAAGGTACCCCACGCACAAACAGAACATGCACACACAAAAACATGATGGACACAAACACACAAGACTTAGAATAAACTCATATGCTGAACTTTTGTGGTTCATTAGAGCACTCATGAAGTACGTGAAGAATGTTCATTTGAACTTTTAACTCGCCTATAAAGTTAGACTAAGTCCATGAAATGTTGCACTTTCTAGAGGCAGGTGAAATTAGTTTATTTTGCCCCACTCCATCATGAAGGGCGGGACGTCAGACTGCAGGAAGCTTCATAATTACATGCTGACTGAGTGGAGTTTTCCTCACTATGACTAGTGCCAATGAAATTATGTGAATCATCTATGGCCACTGGCGTTTACTGCATAATAATAGATTTGCCACATTTGGCACATAATCCATCTTCGGCTGGATAATCTGCACGTTCTTCAGTCCTCAGAAGCTTGTTTCCGGTCCAGGGAAGACATGGCTTGGCAGTTCGGGCTGGACTGTTCCCATGAGGCACAGGGTCAGACTGATTTGCATATAGCCATGACTGAACTGGGGTGGCAGAGTGGGCTAAAGAACGGTGATGGATTAAACCCAGATCTTTTGACTGGGTGTGAGTGTTTAATTGATTCAGATGCTCCGTCCATCACCACCCCCTTTTGTACCGCTTTTGGCCGCCATAAGTGTGGCAGGGTATGTTCAGACGTGAGTCCCTTGCTCACTTTGCCACTGGATTCAAACGAGCCTGGCTGAAGACGGCTGTAATGCCAGAAACCGGTCCTAGGAGGACATGGTTTGGCAGTTCGGGCTGGACTGTTCCCATGAGGCACAGGGTCAGACTGATTTGCATATAGCCATGTCTGAACTGGGGTGGTAGAGTGGGCTAAAGAACAGTGATGGATTAAACCCAGATCTTTTGACTGGGTGTGAGTGTTTGATTGATTCAGGTGCTCCGTCCATCACCACCTCCTTTTGTACCACATTATGGATGTGAGCACAGAGGCAAAGGTGCTTTTAGGAGGAGCTCTTTCATTGTATCTCCTAAAAGCAGCCCTCTGGAGGGATGAAAGCTGGTCCCATGGACCCCCGCGGCATCCTCTTGCAGGCCGGTGCAGTCACTCACTGCACCTGCTTGCGATGGGATCTGAAATCCCTGCATAGAGAAACAAGGAGCAGCTTTTAAACAGCTTCTCCATATTTCTCTTGAACGCACTGCACTGGGGGCAGGGCGAGTTCGTGGCTGCCCTGACGGAAGTGCATTCTACTTAAGAGGGTACACTATTCCTGTTTGCACCCGGCGCACCCGCTGTAAGGTACGCTGTGGTGCAAACAGGAAAAGTGTGCCCTATCTGTAATAGGGCCCCAAATTTCCCTGCAGCTATGCTCTTTCAGCTGCCCACCATCTAAACCCAGCAAATCAAAAGATGGAAATTGAGTGTGAGTTTACTGCTGTTGGCGGGCGACGGTCAATTGCGGCTCTTATTGGCATTAGAAATGTTTTCCCTTTGTTGTACAGGACCCTTTTTGTCACCATTTTTTTTAATAACCTTGCCAGGTGTCAAAGTTTAAAATAAGTATACATATTTTAAAGAAAATTAGGCAAAAGGTACACAATCTTATCTTTCGAAAGCTGGAGAAAGCAAACGAGTACTGCATGCTTCCCTGAATGTCCCATAATTCATCTGACACACAGACTCTACACGCATGGAGTAATGATTTAACTCACTCAGGGCCGGACTACCCGTAAAATATTTTTGTACTTCAGACAGACTTAAGCTTCTAAACGGGTGATGTATTTAAGCTACAACATATGTTACACAAAATATGTTAATACTCAGTAAATTAAGTGTTTGTAATGTAAGGTAGTTATGCATGTATAGTTTTCACACTCTTTGCTTGCATTTTAAGTTTGTAACTTGTGAGAGGTCATGCAGGTGTGTCAGGAAATTGGATTGTAAAAAAGCAGAAAAATATGGTGGACAAAATAATATGCAATGTTTTTGATATTTACAAACTTGTTTAGTGTAGTATCAAGATACTCATACCCCCGATAAAAGGGGGATAAACAGAAGCTCCTGTCCAGACACTGCATTTTTGCACAGTTCGAAAGGGAAATCCTACAGTGACACCAAGAAAATAGCCATGTTCTTGTTTTTGTTCTCTATAAATGTGTACGGTGTTGGCAAGAGAATCTCTAGGATTCCCTTTTATTTAATAGTGTGCATGCACTTCAAGCAGTGGTGCAACATTAGCCTTGCAGTGCGGGCAGCCAACAGTTCCAAGGGCCCCCTCCCGCATTGTGCAGGGGTGGCAGGCCCCGGCCTGAGAGCTCCTAACTGGGTGGTCTCCATGTACTTTGCAGGGAGGGCCATAGAAGTTTTGTTACGCCACTGACTTTAAGGAAGGGAATCTTTGGGATTACCAGCATGCACCAAGGGGGAAGGCTGACAGGAGCCTTCACTCATTCCTCAGAGAATGCTTGGGAAATGCCCTAGCCTTCTGCACATGCGCATCATGCCATTGACGGTGTCTGTCTATTTCAAAGCCCTGATTAGAAGGAGATGGGGAGTACCAGCTAGGAGTTTGTGGCCCCCTCCAAAGCCCTATCATCATTGTCCACTCTACAAGGTTATATGAGAATTGGGTGGTAAAGGGAAGAAAGAGGCTAACCAAACACAATATTGAGGGCACATTGGGAGACTACCTTGTGGCAGGACTTATACGATACTCAATAGGCATAATGACTAAGTATGGTAAAATATATTTCCATCAATTTAGGATTAAAATACATACAGTTCAACTCTTTGCCCCACACCTATCTGAACCCCAAGTGGAGAGGCTAAATATTCCCAGGGGCAGGATATATTTTCCCCTGCTGTTCCCAAGACTCAGTGCATTTCTCCCACATGGTTAGTGGTGTAGCTAGACCCACTACCCCCCGGGGTGTACCCTACGTTTGCCGCCTGGTGCAGGTAAGAGTGAGGGGTGGGGTGGAGGCAGACTGATGACTTCTCCTGGGGGATCTGGTGGCCGATGGATGACTTGTTCTGGGGGGGGGGTTGGGGTGGAGGGATGGTGGTAGTCGACAGACACAACTTGATCACCTCCACCGCCCCCGAAACAGTGTAACCCTGGGGTAGACCACCCCCCACTAGCTCCACCACTGCACATGGCATGGCGCAGTCCTGCCAACAGCGAATACTGAGATGAGGTATTGATATGAATATCTGACATAATGGGCAGGTGAGTACCTTAAAGAGGCCACGTACTGTTTATTGGGAGTGACAAAATGCACTAAGAAAGCTAAGAATATGAATATGTTTATCGATCTGGCCCTTCTGCTCACCAAGCGACAAATATCCATGTCTTGAAAATCATACATTGATCCACCGCAGACATTCTGGCTGAAAGACCTAAATATTGGAATGCTTGGCAAACTCAATACATTTCAAAAGATAGGTTCACCACCAGGGGGTCTTCCTTGCCGACAAACTGGGAGGGATACCTATCCATAGTAGAGGCCAAATCGAGCAAACGCCCACCTTGAATAACACTTGTGGGGACACATAACTGGAGTCACAACAGGGACCCTAACAATCACCCAAGAAAAAGTAGTCTAACTGACCTGCACCATCTAGATAATGCTCCTGTCTAACCCAAACCCTTGGCATGATGTGAACCACACTGGACACGTCCTCTGTTTCCATGGATCTACTGACCTATCTTAGCTGTATTGTGCCATGAGTTTGTTTTTGCTTGTTGATTGTTACAGATAACCCCTTGAAAATCTATTATAAGTGTTTAATGTGGTGCAATTTAATTAATGTATTACAAACCCCTGAAGCACTATAGCATCCTTTTTATGTAAATAGTGCAATGTTCGTAAGAAGGCTGACTATGGTGTGATTTCTTTACAAATACGAAAAAAACAATATGGAACTACGGGGCAAAAGGGTAATATTAGGGTTTAGGAGTGGGTGGTGGTAAAGGGAGATAGGGGTAATAGGATTTAGGGGTAGGTAGAGCTAAAGGGTGATAAGTAATTTTAGGGTATAGTACTGGATAGTAGTAAAGGAAGGTAGGAGTAAATAAAACATTGATGGGGCTCCTCCCACAAAGTCGAAAATAAATACATTTCAAATAAAATTATATATATATATATATATATATATATATATATATATATATATATATATATATATATATATATATATATATATATATATATATATATATATATATATATATATATATATATATATTAAGAAGGCTTTCTGACATTCAGTGGAAGCAAAGTTATTCACTCCTCTCACTGGATGTCACAAGCCTCTATACCTGTATCCCACACGATCTAGGCATTGCTGCCTGCAGGCATTTCCTTAGCAAAAGATCTATCTCACACTTACGTCATACTTAAATGCTCACCCAAATGATGTCCACCTGTTTACAGCAAAATTATTTCCTCTTTGATACTAATATCTACCACCAGACCCTTGGAACATCTATGGGGACTTGCTTTGCTCCATCTTTTGCAGGTCTCCACATGGGGTTCTGGGAGAAAGAGGTGGTATGTAGGTCACATATGTACTGGACGAATGTCGCTATGTGGGTTTGCTACATAGACAACATTTTTGTTGTTTGGGATGGAACAGAAAATGAGGCTATGGAATTTGTGAGAGAACTTAACATCAATATGTTCAATTTTTCAATTTACTGCACAATGGTCAAAATACACCCTTGAATTTTTGGACCTTAAATTAACTGTGTGCAATAACAGACTTGAAACCACATTGTTCAGAAAGGCTACAGTGGGAAACAGTTTCTTGCATGCTAGGAGTTGTCATTCGAGTGCATTGATTCAAAGCATTCCTTTAGGTGAGCTCCTTAGAGCAAGAAGGCATTGTAGCACAGAAACTAATTATCAGAAAGAAGTTACCATCATGACAGAAAGATTCCTAGAAAGAGGCTATTCCCAATCTACGATCAACACAGCACTTAATGAGGTATCAAAGAGAACAAGAGAGGCACTTTTTACTGAGAGTAGTACACAGCATAAACAAGATGAAACACAGGATATCCGTTTCATAACTACATGTAATAGAGAGGCTCATGAAGTACGTAAAAGTCTCAATAAATTCTGGCCTGTTCTAAATACAGATAAAGATCTGGCTGAATGTGTAGGAATATATCCTCAGATCACATCCAAAAGGGCAAAATCTTTGAAAGATACACTGTGCAATGCGGTAGAACCTATGGTATCTAAAATATCAGGAATACAGGGTTTTTATACCTGCAGCAGTTGCAAAGCTTGTAAAAACAGTAGGAATATAAAAGAGTGTAAACTTTCAGTAGACTGTAAACCATATGTGATCACAAAACATACTACAAGCAACACTGAGTATGCTGTTTACGCTCTCTTTTGAACATGCAAAAAAGCCTATATTGGTAGTACGATCAAGAAAGCCAAACCACGTGTATTGGAACATCTACATGCAATTAAAAACGGGGATAGACAGTACCCGATTGCACGCCATTTTCAAAGTTGCCAAAATCAGAATACCAAACTATTAAGTTTTTTTGTGCTAGATACCATCAAACTTAATGTAAGAGGAGGCAACAGGATGAAAGAACTTCGGAGATTGGAGTCCAGATTAATTATTCAATATAGGACACTTACACTTACTGGACATAATTATGATTAGTAATTTGCGGTCCATCTTGGTTGAATATTAGAATGAGTTTACTACTTTCCTTGAGCATTTCCCTGCACCATTAGGTTTAGTTTGATTAGTTTGCTAAACCCTTTTTCCATTGAATATTGCTCTTAAGATATTCCATTTTAGCCTTTCTGCTTCTGAGTATTTGATACTATGTAGAAATTTTCTATGATATATATCATGTGTATGTTTTTAATTCTAAATTTTAGTTTTTTTTTTCTACAGATGGTTTTGCATGAAGATTTGTTAAAGAGCGAAAGTGTCTTCTCATCATTAGCCCACATGGGCAGGAGTGTGGTAAAAGTAATTTGCAAATGTATACATTTGTGTGTTTTGTTTTCTTTCACTTATTTATTATCATGCAGAACATGAATTAGTTTTTCTTTGTGAGTGTATATTCCTAAAAGAATTTCGAAGGTATTGATTGCTTAACATTGGCTGCCTGATGTGCAAGCCCACTTGGGCAGTATCACTTTGTTCATTCCCTTTTCATTTTTTTTTTGCCGATTATTTGAATATTGACAGTTTATAGTTGCACGAATAATTGAGTGGCGGTTAAGCTTTGATAGAGATTCATTTGAGTCTCAGGATATTGTCTTTATTTTGTCCTGTTGGCTGTGTGCTTTGAATAACCGAATTGCAAACAAGGGATTGTTGACAGCCAGTAGATATTATTCTTTTCGATCTGTTCATTTAACAGCACCGCATTACTGTATAAACTCCAGGCGCGTAAGGACATGAAGTTACAATGTTACTTTAACATTTGTTAAAACATCTGTTTTCTAACCTTCTTTTTACGAGTTGAGAAGAAGATTTGAATGATTAAGTGGCAGGATTTAATTTACATTCTATTTTGTGTCTGGATTTGTAAGAATGACTAGCACTACATGTATGTTTACATTTAATTTATTTTCACATTTATTGAGATCACTCGATGAATTTTTGTTTATGGATAGTCTGTTTTCACTGACCATGTTGTTGAAAATCACATGTCCCTTTAAATCATGGCGGAACATACACTCAAAGGGGCTGATTCACAGAACTAACTTAAGAAAAAATCCTAAACTTACTACTTTTAGTATTCACAGAAGTTAGGATTTTGTCTTTAGTCTGTCTTAAGTCTGTCTTAAGACAAAATCCTAACTTCTGTGAATACCAAAAGTAGTAAGTTTAGGATTTTGTCTTAAGTTAGTTCTGTGAATCGGGCCCAAACACTCGTGACCAAGGCAGTAATCCTGAAACACGTAGAGTGTTCCTGACACCCTGCCTGTCTTTTGTCAATAAATCGTGTTGCTGAAAAGTCTGCTAACTTGTTCGTGGTTACTGTTGTTTAACTACTGTGGCGTTTTGTTGGATATATATATATATATTGTGTATATCGGTGTGATGTCATACATTCCTTTAGGTCTGTGCGCAGAGTGCATCTTTCTACAAGATGTATTGATGCCAGTTCTTAAAAACATATATAGAGTGAGCTTTTCCGACCAGAGTAGTAGTACCTCTCTCATCTCATGCTATTAGCTATTGAGGTATCATTCCACTTTGCACGGTGTGCGTTCATTAGAAAGCACGAGGGGGACTTTTTTACATCTGCTCAGCACCATCAATGAAGCCACCAACAAAACCAGACCACTTTTAAAGAAAGCAAGCAGAGCACCAATGTTCTGCCTGAGCCAACTTCCCCAGTCCATAGACAAATACAATCATTAGTAAGGCAATCAGTCTGGCATTTTGCAGAGTTACTGTACTACAAGTAAGTATTAAATATCCTTCTTGAGTCTGAAGAAACTGTGTGAAGTCTTTAACAAGATTGTAGCCCTCCAAAATATTACTAGATGTCCCTCTTAAGTCGGAAGGAACTGCTTAACAAGTTTGTCACAAAGCTGCAATAACTCACATTGTGGCTAAATGTCACATTGTTGAAGGGTGTGGCTTGAAAATAAACATGTACCCTTCTACTTTTGTCACTTTAATAGATTGTTCTTGCTTTTAATAGGATTAATAAATATGCCAGTGCTGGTATATGCCAATAAATCAATGGCAATCTCCCAGCTTTCAATAAATGTCCCGATTACTATGGAACACTTCTGAAGACAACTATATTTATATTCACTGAAAAAACCATAGGTTTCACACCAGTTATAGTTAGCTGGAAATTTTACTGACATAAAACCATTGAAATTCCCACGTTATAGTTATTTGGACTCACTATAACTTGCGCACCTGCAATGCACTGCTGATGACGTCACATATTACATCACTCATGACATGGTCAGTGACATCACTCATGACATCACTGATGACACCATCCAGTGAATGTGTGTATTTCTGAAAAATAAATATGTTTTATATATGTATATGTAAAGGTCGATGGAAGAATAAATGTTTAAATAAGTGTCTAAATGGATGTTTTTTAAAAAAGAAATTGATAGGTTAACTGACTTATTAAGTGTATCTTAGTGAATACATATATTAGCGAGTAATTTAAAAAAAAAATATATGTATCAGTGTTTCACTTTGTGTATAAGTGGCTGCATGGGTTGGCGACTGACTCACTGTTTGTATGTGTTTTGAAGACAGCATATGTGCAGAACTGTATGGGTGGATGAGTGTGTATATGTGTGTGTTAGTGAGTGAATGCCTGCCTCACTAGTGTCTTTATGAGTAACTACATATGTTTTAATCTAGTATATGTGAGTATTGATGTATATAAGTGAGTATATGTGACAGTGAGAGATTGAAAGAGTTCATGTTTAAATAAGTATGTGTTTCTATAAGTGATTGGTTAAGAGAGTAAGTATGTGTAAGTTTCCTTAGAAGTAATGTGCTAGTGTGTGTATAGTTGTATATGCAAATAAATGGATGTTCAATAGTTTATTTGCATGGGTGAGTATGTGTGTGAGTAACTTTTGGATGACTGTCGGTGTGTAACAGGATGTATATGTGTATCACTACATATGATGAGTGAGTATATGTATGAGTGACTATATACAACTGTTACTGAATGAGTGGATGTGTATACAGATGGTGGAATTACTGAATTGGTTGTTGTAACTGGTATGGGTATCTCTATTTTTTTGAAAATGTTAGTTTTTATTTTTGAATATGTGTTTCAAGGGTTACATTACACTGAAAGGAGGTCTGTCAGTCTGTCACAAAGATGGTGTCATCAGTGATGTCATGAGTGATGTCACTGACCATGTCATGAGTGATGTAATATGTGACGTCATCAGCAGTGCATTGCAGGCGCGCAAGTTATAGTGAGTCCATCTAACTATAACGTGGGAATTTCAATGGTTTTATGTCAGTAAAATTTCCAGCTAACTATAACTAGTGTGAAACCTATGGTGTTTTCAGTGAATTTCAAAGGTTTTTTAAATGCTAATTCCTAACTATAACTGGTGTGAAACCTATGGTTTTTTCAATGAATTTCAAAAGTTTTTTTAATGGTAATTCCTAACTATAAGTCTCACTTTATAAGTAAGACTGTTAGCGCTCTAGTTGTTCTTTAGAACACTCTGGTACATTCTGTCATTGGGCTATAGTTGCGCTACATCTGGCTGATATTTGTACTACATTTGTATTTTTTTGTCTCTGTGGCCATCTTTGGGCTACATTGGGCTGCATTGGGCTACATTTGGGCTACATTTGGGCTCTAACATATATATAGCCCAATGTAGCCCTATATATATTTTTCCAAAGTTAATTTTCTTAAAAAACACTTGAGCCTATATCTTGAGACATATAAAGGCACATCGGGCTACCAGTCCCTTCAATTTTGCAATTTTTTTTCTATATTGTTTTTTTAATGATTTTTTTTTGCCTCGGAGCGCTTCCCGTGCGCGCCCCGGTGAGCGCCCCAGAAAGCGTAGTATTATGAAGCGCCCCTGGGCGCGTACCGGGGAGCGTCCCGTTAGCACCAATGTCGCGAACGAAAACATGATCGTGACGTATCGCGTAGCCGCGTCCGCGTGATACGCACGGCGTAAACGCACCCGGAAGCATTCGACGCGCTTACGCGACGCACCCCTGGGCGCGCCCCAGGGCGCGTAGCGTAAGCACATAGTGTCATGTGACCTGAAAATAACACCTTTCATTGGTTCATAACAGTTTTGGTTTCATAATGATGAAACCCCTGGTCATGTGAGCTAAAAATAACACTTTTCATTGGCTCAGGATATTTTTTTCTCCAAATGATGAAAGCCCCCACCTTTTTTCCTTATTCTACCTTTGTGCTTTTAGAGAGGAAGACCTGCACTTATATCAGTCGAAAATGGCTACATTAGCTGCAGCTGCTTGATCTTCTGGACCACCACCACCACCACCCCCACAAGGACCTCCACAACTTCACAGTGGTGGAGATCAAAAACAGGAGGAGGATGAGGAGGAGGAGGAGAGTAGATTCGTCCGAGAGGACAATGTTACCTACAAACCAAAAGAACACATCATATGGCAATTTTTTTCAATCCCCAATGACAAAAAAAAGTAAATGCACCTAAAGCAACCTGCTTAATCTGTCATCAGGAGCTGTCAAGGGGGAATCCCAACAAAAATCCAAATAACTATGCTAGGGCAGAGGCCAGGGAACTGGCCAGAAACCCTGTCCAATCTTCTGCCAGCACCTCCCAAACTAATGTTTCCACCCCATCAGGACCGGAAGTTAGGGAGACATGCTCCACCATACGAACCTTTTCAAATGTAAAAATGGTTTGTACATTTTGTGGACAAACAATATGCTATGTAGAGCAATGCATCACACTTATTAATCGTGCTTGGGATAACCACAAGTGCCCAAGGAAACATTAATTTGTTCCGCTTTTTTTTTTCTCCTGTTGAGCCCTTTTGAATTCCCTGTTTTTTGTACCTCCCCTTAAAAAATACAAAAAAAACAAAAATTGTTCAGAAAAGCCAAAAAAAGAAAAAAATGTTAAAAAACCAATAAAAAATATAAAACAACAAAAAGAATAAAAAACAGTTCTTTTTAGAACTACCTCCAATTTATAAAAAAAGGCTTCATTTTTTAAAAACTCTGTCATTCTTTTTTCCTCATGGTACACTCCCCGGTCCGCTCCCCGGTGCGCGCACCAGGCGCTCCCCCGCGCAAATCGAAAAAAAAAAAAATCTTTGCCCAGCGGGGCCCTTTTATGGCCCCCACATCAAACCTAGGGGGTCAGGGGGGTCTACTCTGCCCCTTATGGTCCTTTGCCCCTTTGTTTTTGCCACCTCTTGTGACTTGATTTTACCGAGACACAAGATGACGGCCGCTCTGGCCTGTTTCGAATGTTTACAGACACCCGAGAGCCAATCAGCTTGCCGTGCGCACCTTACGTGGTGCGCCCGGAGCGCTCCCTGGTGCACGTACCGGGGCGCTGCCATAGATATATATATTTTTTGGAACATAAATTACTCAAAAACCACTAGAGCACACATCATGAGACATAGCAAAGGCAAATCGGGCTACCAGTCCCTACAATTTTGCCAAGTTTTGTGCAAATCCATTCAGCCGCTCGGGCTAAAAGTGAGTTCGACCGCCCTATGGAAATTAACATGGGGAAAACAAGTTTTGGGACCCCCCTTTTATCTCGGCCCCCACTTGACGAATCCCCCCAAACTTTCCATGGTACAGAGAGGTACAATCAGGTCTTCCTCAGTCAAAGGACAAAGTCAGAATAAGGAAAAAAGGTAGGATCTTTCATCATTTGGAAAAAAAAGGCCTGAACCAATGAGAAGTGTTATTTTCAGGTCACAAGACCAGGGATTTCATCATTATGAAAGTAAAAGTGTTCTGCACCAATTAAAAGTGTTATTTTCAGGTCACATGACTGACGCGCTTACGCGACGCGCCCACTGGCGCGCCCGCGGGCGCGCTCCGGGTCGCGTCACGTAAGCGCGTCGGAAGTTTACGTTGCGCGATCGTATTCGCTCGAGTGCTTCCGGATACACTTACGCTGTGTGTATCACGCGGACGCGGCTACGCGATACGTCACGATGATGTTTTCGTTCGTGACATTGGCGCTAACGGGACGCTCTCCGGAGCGCGCCCCGGGGCTTTTCAAAAGACTACGCTCTCCGGGGCGCTCACCTGGGCGCGCCCCGGGAGCGCTCCAGGGTCAAAAAATAAATAAATAAACAAATGTTTAAAATACAAATAAAATATAGAAATAAATACATACAAAATATATAGAAATATATATAAATACATTTCATAGCTATATACATTTGCTATTAACCAAATTTTGAACTTCAAAGAAAAAAACATAGGTTTGGGGCCTTATATAAAGTTAGGAATTAGCATTTAAAAAACCTATGAAATTCACTGAAAAAACCATAGGTTTCACACCAGTTATAGTTAGGAATTATCATATAAAAACCAGATTAAATTCACTCAAAAAACCATAGGTTTCACACCAGTTATAGTTAGCTGAAAATTTTACTGACTTAAAACCATTGAAATTCCACGTTATAGTTAGTTGGACTCACTATAACTTGCGCGTGTAATGCACTGCTGATGACGTCACATATTACATCACTCATAACATGGTCAGTGACATCACTCATGACATCACTGATGACACCATCCTTGTGACAGAGTGACAGACCTCCTTTCACTGTAACCCTTGAAACACATATTCAAAAAGAGAAACTAAAAATTTTCAAAAAAACCCATACCAGTTACACCAACCAATTTAGAAATTCCACCATTTATATATACATCCACTAATTCACCAACAGTTCTATGTAGTCACTCATACATATACTCACTCATCACATGTAGTGATACACCTATACATCCTGTAACACATCGACAGTCATCCAAAAGTTACTCACACACATACAAATAAACTATTGAACATCCATTTATTTGCATATACAACTATACACACACTACCACCTTACTTCTAAGGAAACTTACACATACTTACTCTCTTAAACAAACACTTATAGAAACACATACTTATTTAAACAGGAACTCTTACAATCTCTCACTCTCACATATACTCACTTATAAACATCAATACTCACATATACTAGATTAAAACATATGTCATTACTGATAAAGAAACTAGTGAGACAGTCATTCACTCACTAACACACAAATATAGACACTCATCCACCCTTACAATCCTACACATATGCTGTCTTCAAAACACATACAAACAGTGAATCAGTCATTGATGCATCTATGTGCTAAGTAATACCCCCACCAAATCATATGGAAAAGGGCGACCACTCGGTCCCCCCGAACGTATGGTTGGGGGCCCCGATCCTCCCGGGAAACCATTTTGGGCGGGGGGCGTGTCTCGGCTGGTATGCCCGAAGCGGCATAGCCAGGGCGCGCCTTTTCCCGCCCAAGAGGGGTTGTCCTAGACACCTACACCGATGGCCACGCCCAGTAGGCGTACCGGCGGAGGATTCACGCCCTGCCGAAGAGGAATAAAAGAGCGGGAATCCGAAGAAGCATCCTCTTGTTCCTGTGCTTGGAAGCTGCACCCACTCGTTGCACGTGAGCCCTCGACGGAACAAGGAGCAATTTTTGACCCACCCACCAGCCCCTGATGGCAATGTTAGTTTTGCAATAAAGTTTTTCTCTGATAACATCTTCTTCCCTCCGTTTAGTAGAATATGAAGGTTTAGCTTAAAGATGTGACTTCTGTCTGAAGGTACTGTTTTCTTTTAGGAATAAACAGATGATACAAGTAGACACGATGATATTTTTTCTCCCTTAGTAGTTAAACAAATATCGTATTTAATTTTTTGGTCGGGCGGTAAGGTCATGATCGGTGAGCAGTAATTTCAAGGTCCCTAGAGGGGGGCGCCACCCACTATGGATGGGAGCGCCCGGGGGGAGACGGCCATTGGCCCCTCCCACTGGGAGGCGGCACCCACTAAGTATGGGTTGCCTAGGGGGAGACGGCACGCCATCTTGTGTCTCGGTAGAATCGAGACACAAGAGGTGAAAAAGAAAGGGGGAAATAATTAAAAGGGGGCAGAGTAGACACCCCCTGACCCCCTAGGTTTTCTGAGGGGGGCCTAGAAGGACCCTGAAGGGCAAAAAAAACTTTTTATAAAATTTTCACAGGGTTAGCGCTGGGTGCGTTCCAGGGAACGCTCTCCGGTTCGCGCACCCTGAGCGCACCATGGGGAAAAACAGTGTGAAAAAAAATAGAAAACAAATAAAGTAGAGTCTTTAGAGGAAAGTGATGCATTGCTGGAGTGTGTCAAAAAAATGATGCAACTCCAGCAATGTATCCTTTCAAATGGGGCTAGTCCCATGTGAAAGGGCCTGCGTCAGTTTTACGCCTGCTGTGACGAAGGCACAAGAAAAGTGATGTAGTGAAATCTCACTGCGTCACTTCTACGACCCTTTCTTGCATCAATATGCCCCCTTTGCATACATTACACCTGGCGCAGGTATAATGTGGCGCAGGGGTTTATAAAGTGACGCATCTACCTAGATTTCGAAGAGTTACAGGTACGTCAGTATTTCTGACGTATCTGTAAGCGCAAAAGTGATGCATTGCTGGAGTGTGTTATAAAAGTGACGCCATTCCAGCAATGCATCCTTTCACATGGGGCCAGCCCCATGTGAAAGGGCTTGCATCAGTCTTACGCCTGCTGTAAGGCAGGCGCAATATTTTGACGCAACAGTGTCCTAAAAGTGATGCAGTGAAATCTCATAGATTTCACTGCGTCACTTCTTTGACCCTTTCTTGCGTCAATACGCCCCCTTTGCATACATTACACCTGGCACAGGTATAATGTGGCGCAGGGGTTTACAAAGTGACGCATCTACCTAGATGCGTCAATTTGTAAATATGACTCAACAAGGTGCATTTTTTACACACTGGTGCGTCACAAAAAGTGACGCACCGGTGGCGTAAAAGTGAAGCATGGCTTTATGCGTCAGTATTTCTGACGTATCTGAAAGCGCAAAAGTGATGCTTTCCTGGAGTGTGCCTCAAAGTGACACAACTCAAGCAATACATCCTTTCACATGGGGCCAGCCCCATGTGAAAGGGCTTGCGTCAGTCTTACGCCTACTGTGAGGCAGGCGCAAGATTTTGACGCAACATTGTCGTAAAGGTGACGCTGTGAAATCTCATAGGTTTCAATGCGTCACTTCTACGACCCTTTCTTGCGTCAATACGCCGTCTGTGGATACATTACACCTGGCGCAGGTATAATGTGGCACAGGGGTTTACAAAGTGACGCATTTACCTAGATGCGTCACTTATTAAATATGACTCAATAAGGTGCATTTTTTACACCACTAGTGTGTCACAAAAAGTGACGCACCAGTGGCGTAAAAGTGACAGATGTCCTCATAAATGAGGCCTTCAGTCTGCTACTCATGCGTCATATTTAATGTATGACGCATTATTTCGCAAGGAGTTACAGATACGTCAGTATTTCTTACGTATCTGTAAACGCAAAAGTGATGCATTGCTGGAGTGTGTCTCAAAAGTGATGCAACTCCAGCAATGCATCCTTTCACATGGGGCCAGCTCCATGTGATAGGGCCTGCATCAGTCTTACGCCTGCTGTGAGGCAGGCCTAAGATTTTGACGCAACGGTGTCCTAAAAGTGACGCAGTGAAATCTCATAGATTTCATTGCAAAGTAGCTGATCACATTTTTTGCATTTAATTACGGCTTGATTAAATACAGGCTGAATGTTGGGAATCAGCTCTTCTGGTCGCCCCCTTACCGATGTTGTTGGTCCTCCGGTTGAAGTAGAGGCACCATCCCTGGGAGCCTCTTGTGCCAGAGCTCTGACACTCTCCAGGGCAAAGTTCTGGGGGTGCCTCCTCTCGATGTGGCGAATCATAGTGGAGTTCCCAAATGAATATTTTCTGGTGGGGTCACCCCGCGAGAGGACGGTATGACAAATCCGGCACTCCACCTTTGGAGCATTTACTTTTTTTTTATCATGTGGAATGGAAAAAAACTTCCATATGAAGTGTTCTTATACCCGGGGTGGAGGAACCTCTTCACCAATAAATGTCTCTCTGTCATCATGACTGCTGGATGTTCTGGCAGCCATGGTAATCCAAGAAAGATCCAAGAGCAAAACAGGTCTTTCAGTCCCAAAAGTGAAAGAAGAAGTGAAGGGAAATGGGTGGGGATGGCATTCTTTGTAAAAAAAACTGTTAGCAACCAATGAAAAGAGTTATTTTATGGTCACATGATTTGACACGCTTACGCTGCTTTCACCGGAGCGCTTCCGGGGGCGCTTACGCGGCGCGAACGTAGACGCTTCCGGGGGCGCTTACGCGGCCCGCCTGAGTGACCTTTTGATAGCTTTACGGAAATGTAAATTCATTTTCATTTTGTAAATTAAAAATATTGCTTTTATAAGTATGGAACTAAATGTCTTGCGTTATTATTTACTTTTCATACATATTTTTTTTAACAAATATATAAAAAATTATAAAAAAAAATAAAAATTTGGAAAAATATTATTTAAAAAATAAATTATTAATAAATAATACTTACACAAAACAGCAAATAAAAAAAAATCGTAGGTTACAAACTCGATATAGAAAGGAATTAGCTTTTAAAAAACCTTTGAAATTCAGTGAAAAAAAAAAATTCCTAACTATAACTATGTTTTTTTAGTGAATTTCAATGGTTTTTTAAATGCTAATTCCTAACTATAACGATTGTGAAACCTCTGTTTTTTTCACTGAATATATACATATACATACATAAATATACATATACATACATAAATATACATATACATAAATACATGCATACATATATCTATACTACTATTATAAAGAGAGAACTTGCACCTTTTTGCCAGGTAATCTCGAGAACCACGCCGCCAATCTACACACCCGATACATCTATGAAAATGTCAAGGTGTGTAGATGGACATAGGCAATATAAAATTTTAAAACAAAGTAAATAAAAAAAATTAAGTTCGTAAACAAAGTAGTCCCCTGAAAGTAGCGCCGGCCAGGACCTAGCGCTGGCCGCAACGCGACGTGTGTGATGACGACGAAGGAGGAGCGGTGGTGCAGTGACGAGCGGCTGTGCAGTGAGGAGCGGCGGCACAGGTAAGGAAAGGGAAAGTGAGACTGTGTGATGCAGGGGGAGGCAAGAAGGAGGCAGCAGTACATGAAAATGTTGGAGCGCGAGTGAGTCGGGCGGGAGAGGGGCGCGAGTGAGTCAGGCGGGAGGGGAGCGCGAGTGAGTCGGGGTAGGAGGGGGGCAAGAGTGAGTCAGGCGGGAGGGAGTCTGTGCAGGAGGGGGTCGGGGCAGGAGTGGGTGTACTGCCCCCAGCCCCTTTCTGCCCCAGGCAACGCTGGGGTGGGCTGCTAGTATATATATATATATATATATATATATATATATATATATATATATATATATATATATATATATATATATATATATATATATATATATATATATATATATATATATATATATATATATATATATATTCAAAACAAAAGCAGGGTCCTGCTGGGATTCTTTCTCCCGAGCCAGGTGGCGCATATAGATCGGCGGACCACAGAAGCCGATTTCCATTAAATCCAGGGATTGCAGGGGTACAACTAACTATAACGTGGGAATTTTAATGGTTTTATGCGAGTAAAATATCCACCTAACTATACCTGGTGTGAAACCTATGGTTTTTTCAGTGAATATATATATATATATATATATATATATATATATATATATATATATATATATATATATATATATATATATATATATTACCTACTGGCGGTCGCCAGTAGGTATATATAGTTAGTATTTTTTCTCTATGGGATTTTTGAAAATTCTATGTCTAATAACTTTGGGGTTTGTGGACGGAATTGGCTGAAATTTTCAGGAAAATGGAACATTTTGTTTCTGAGCAGCCCCTGACAATTTGGGGGGGTTTCATCAAGGGGGGGCCGAGAAAAAAGGGGGGTCCCAAAACGCATTTTTCCCATGTTAATTTCCATAGGGCGGTTGGCCTCACTTTTAGCTCGAACGGCTGAATGGATTTGCACGAAACTTGGCAAAATTGTAGGGACTGTTAGCCTGATGTGCCTTTGCTAGGTCTCAATATATGTGCTCCAGTGGATTTTGAGTAATTTAGGTTCAAAAAAATATATATATCTGGGCGGAGCCTAACCACACATCTGATCTGATTGGCTGTCAGCACTTCATCCAAGAAGTGTTGGCAGCCATCTTGGGACCAATATACATGATAGCACCTCATTAAAAAGCATTGTAGTTAATAGAGGGTTTTAGGACTTTAGTTACATTATAAATCATTTGTTGATGGTACCATACTCGCTTTAGGAATTGTGGTGGGTTCTAAGGTGATTTTACCATGTGAAAAAACCTTCTGCTGTGATATCATGAATATTGTTTGAAAGAAAACTAATATCTCATGATTTTCCCACAGTGGTTTGGAAGGGGATCTATAAGCTAAACTGAAAGCATATTTTCTGTAAATTCACATTATCTTTCTCAGTCATGTGAAAATGAAGTCTGACATTCTCAGTAAAACATGTACATCCAACAAGGACAGAGACTGTCAGTTGATTCCTTTGTGTTCTACTGCAGCCTCCTAGAGTGTTCTAAAGAACAACTAGAGCGCTAACAGTCCTACTTATTACAAAGGTATGGCACACCTGAAGCCATCTTGATTGGAATAAAGTGGTAACTCTTAAAACATTTAATTTAAAAAGAAACAACATGAGGGGGTATATTTTGCCATAGAAAGTATGATTAGTGCTGCAGAATGAAAAATTAGGGCACATTTTGAGTGACTTCTCAAATCCTTTTCTATTTCATTAAAACATTCTGACATGCAGTCTCCCAAAATGGCCACCAGAGACAAAAGAGCCCAAATGTAGCCCAAATATCACCCAGATGTAGCCCAAGTATAGCCCAATGACAGAATGTCCCAGAGTGTTCTAAAGAACAACTAGAGCGCTAACAGTCCTACTTATTACAAAGGTATGGCACACCTGAAGCCATCTTGATTGGAATAAAGTGGTAACTCTTAAAACATTTAATTTAAAAAGAAACAACATGAGGGGGTATATTTTGCCATAGAAAGTATGATTAGTGCTGCAGAAGGAAAAATTAGGGCACATTTTGAGTGACTTCTCAAATCCTTTTCTATTTCATTAAAACATTCTGACATGCAGTCTCCCAAAATGGCCACCAGAGACAAAAGAGCCCAAATGTAGCCCAAATATCACCCAGATGTAGCCCAAGTATAGCCCAATGACAGAATGTCCCAGAGTGTTCTAAAGAACAACTAGAGCGCTAACAGTCCTACTTATTACAAAGGTATAGCACACCTGGAGCCATCGTGATGGGAATAAAGTGGTAACTCTTAAGACATTTAATTTAAAAAGGAACAAAATGAGGGGGTATATTATGCAATAGAAGTTATTATTAGTGCTGCAGAAAGAAAAATTAGGGCACATTTTGAGTGACTTTTCAAATCCTCTTCTATTTCATTAAAAAATTCTGACATGCAGTCTCCCAAAATGGCCACCAGAGACAAAAGAGCCCAAATGTAGCCCAAATATCACCCAGATGTAGCCCAAGTATAGCCCAATGACAGAATGTCCCAGAGTGTTCTAAAGAACAACTAGAGCGCTAACAGTCCTACTTATTACAAAGGTATGGCACACCTGAAGCCATCTTGATTGGAATAAAGTGGTAACTCTTAAAACATTTAATTTAAAAAGGAACAAAATGAGGGGGTATATTTTGCCATATGAATTATGATTAGTGCTGCAGAAAGAAAAATTAGGGCACATTTTGAGTGACTTCTCAAACCCTCTTCAATTTCATTAAAAAATTCTTACATAGTCTCGCAAGATGGCCACCAGAGACAAAAGAGCCTAAATGTAGCCCAAATATCACCCAGATGTACCCCAAGTATAGCCCAATGACAGAATGTCCCAGAGTGTTCTAAAGAACAACTAGAGCGCTAACAGTCTTACTTATGACAAAAGTATGGCACACCAGAAGCCATCTTGATTGGAATGAAGTGGTAAGTCTGAAAACACTCAATGTAAAAAGGAACAACATGAGGGGGTTAATTTTGCCATAGAAAGTATGATTAGTGCTTCAGAAAGAAAAATTAGGGATCATTTTGAGTGACTTCTCAAATCCTCTTCTATTTCATTAAAAAAATTCTGACATGCAGACTGAAACATGCACTTTGAATACCAGCAGCAGACGTCCCTGGTGAGCAGTAGCTTTACTACAGTGATCTAATGTGCAACTAGAGTGCTAACATTCAGAATTTATGGCAAATGTGTGACACATCTGAATGCCTTCTTGATGGAACCAAAGTAAACAAGCATTGAAAATGCAATAGATCTTGCCCTCATTTAAGTTAAAGCCATTCTGTTTGTAATGAGGTGGCTTTTTATCTTTGCTTTTATTAGTGTTTTTTCAACTTTCATGTAAATAACGTACCGTTTTCACCAAATCGACTTTGCCCAAGCACACCCTTCCCTTCGGCCAACAAATCCCAAAAATTCGGCACACCTGCCGATCCAATCTCCCTACAGCTCACCCAAGCCCCGTCCCTCTAGCGCAACTGGAACACCCCAAATTCACCTTCTCCATGCGCACCAAAAACTCCCATTGAATAACATGACAATTCGCTACTCCGCACAAAAATTGCTCTTTAAAGCACTTCCACTGCTCCGATCCGCTTCAAACTTGGCTGGACACTAGTTCCAGCTATTCCCTAACATCTCACCAAAAATCAGCCCAATCCATCCACTGGAACGGGGACGAATTTCAACCCGAATACGCGCCCCCCGCAAACACAAAAAAAAGCCATAAAACGGCCAAATCTCGACCAAAAACCGCCAAAATCCCTCAAAACCTTGCCAACACCAATACGCACGAAACTGAACCGGCCCCTCAGCCCTAGGCTCCGGGAACCCTACTTAATTGACCCAAAAGCCCTAAAAAAGCAACATAATACACACGAAAACGCCCTAACAACCCTAAAATGCATATAAGTATATGTATGCATGCATTTATGTTTGTATTTATATGTAGATATACAGATGATATATGTTTATATATGTATGTATATATATATATTCATTGAAAAAACCATAGGCTATAGACCATATATAGTTAGGAATTAGCATTTACAAAACCTTGAAAATTCACTGAAAAAACCGTAGGTTATAGACCATATATAGTTAGGAATTAGCATTTACAAAGCCTTGAAAATTCACTGAAAAAACCATAGGTTATAGACCATATATAGTTAGGAATTCGCATTTACAAAACCTTATTTTACTCACACAAAACCATTGAAATTCCATATATAGTTAGTTGCACTAACTATATATCGCGCACCCGCAATCCACTGCTGATGATGTCACATATTACATCATTCATGACATGGTCAGTGACATCACTGATGACATCACTGATGACATCTCAAATGACATCACTGATGACATCACTGATGACAACATCCAGTGACTGTATGTTTCTGTAAAGTTAAAATATGTCTTACATATTGAAGAATGAGTGGATGTATAAGTGTCTGGATGAAGGATTTAGTAGGTGCATGACTGACTGTATGAGTGAGTGATTAAATGTGTCTCACTGAGTGCATGGGTTAGTGACTAAACTGTCTTAATTTGTGCATCATTATGTCTGTTGTTCTGTAAACTGTTGCATGTGTTGATAAGTAGCTATATGAGTAACTATATGGGTTATTGATTGGTTGCCCAAGTATTTGTATGGGATACTGAGTGTGTGTGTGGGTGGCTGAGAGGTGTATGACTCTGTGCATAGATGTGTGAGCAGTTGATTCACTAGATGTATGGTTTCAAAAGTGCATGTGGAAACAGCTGTATGGGCGGTTGACTGTGTGCATGAGTGTATTGGTGAGTGAATGGATATCTCAGTGCTACATTGCTACATGTCAAAGTAAGTACATATGTAAAACACAGTACATGTGAGAGTTGACATATATAAATAACTGTGCATAAGAGCCAGTGAATGTGTGAGTGGCTGTATGGATCATTGTGAACTTGTATCAGGAATTGTATAAGAGAGTTAATATGTGTTAGTATATGTTTGAATAAGTAAAGTTTGTATAACTGTATAGTTGAGGAAATGGAGGTGTGATTGATTCTTTGCATGACTGACTAGGTGTGTGAGTAACTCCATGGATGAGTGACAGTCTGTGAGTGTCTGTTTACACTGATTGTATCTAAGGTTATATTAGAGTCTGAAGAGGTTCATCGTATTATCACATGAATGATATCATCAGTGATGTGATCAGTAATGTCAAATGAGATGTCATCAGTGATGTCATCAGTGATGTCATTTGAGATGTCATCAGTGATGTCATTTGAGATGTCATCAGTGATGTCATCAGTGATGTCACTGACCATGTCATGAATGATGTAATATGTGACATCATCAGCAGTGGATTGCGGGTGCGCGATATATAGTTAGTGCAACTAACTATATATGGAATTTCAATGGTTTTGTGTGAGTAAAATAAGGTTTTGTAAATGCGAATTCCTAACTATATATGGTCTATAACCTATGGTTTTTTCAGTGAATATATATATATATATACATATATATATATATATATATATATATATATATATATATATATATATATATATATATATATATATATATATAACATTTCTATGGCAAAATGAAACCCCTCATTGTGTTCCTTTTCGAATTAAATGTATTAAGTGTCACCACTTTATTCCAATCAAGATGACTTCAGTAGTGCCATACTTTTGTCATAAGTAAGACTGTTAGCGTTCTAGTTGTTCTTTAGAACACTCTGGGACATTCTGTCATTGGGCTATAGTTGGGCTACATCTGGCTGATATTTGGGCTACATTTGTTTTTTTATGTCTCTGGTGGCCATCTTTGGGCTACATTGGGCTACATTGGGCTACATTTGGGCTCTAACATATATATAGCCCAATGTAGCCCAATATATATTTTTTCAAAGTTAATTTTCCTAAAAACCACTGGAGCATATATCTTGAGACATAGCAAAGGCACATCGGGCTACCAGTCCCTACAATTTTGCCAAGTTTGGTGGAAATCCATTCAGCCGTTCGGGCTAAGAGTGAGGTCGACCGCCCTATGGAAATTAACATGGGGAAAACACGTTTTGGGACCCCCCTTTTATCTTGGCCCCCGCTGGACGAATCCCCCCCAAACTTTCAAGGAAGGACCGAAGCGCCGCGAGGCAAATTTGAGGAAATTTTCAGGCAGATTCCTCAACCGGCGCCAAAGTTATTCCCAATAGAATGTTGAGATTTTGCATTGAAAAAAATCCTAAATATAACTACCTACTGGCAACCGCCAGTAGGTAATATATATATATATATATATATATATATATATATATACAAAACAAAACCCTTTCAGGCCTAGAGTGATGCATGAATTATGCAAAAAAGAAGAAGAAAACTCTGGGTAGTTCTCAAGTTTAGGTGGAAAGCAGCAGTATGCTGTCAGCTGGATCCGCCCGCCATTCTGGCTTTTACCTCATGAAGATTGCTGCAGTGGATGTCAGAGTGTGTCTCCAACAGGTGGGAAACTTGGAGCTTTAATTTATTCACGGCCTCCTAGCCGCTGGAGATACACCACCTGGAAATTTAGGGCCACGGAACTCCGAATCACGGCATCTCAGTGTGGAGGCATCCATGGAGGATTGACAAGCCAGATGTGCGAGTGGAGGCCCATTGGTGGGCTTGAAACATTTCAGACCGCGGCATGTAACTGAAGGACACACTACAAGACCCACAAACCAATGCGGACTCTTTTGAGTCGCCCATTGGAGGGCTCATATTTTTGAGTGGGAGGTGTGGCCTCTATGCCTAAATGACTGTCGCGCCACTGAAGAGTGCAATGAGCATGAAGCGCATCCAGTGTGAATCGACAGGCATGCTGTAAATTGGATCCGCCCACCATTCCGGCTTTTACCTCATGAAGGTTGCTGCAGTGGATGTCAGAGTGCGACTCCAACAGGTGGAAACCTTGGAGCTTTGATATATATATATATAATAGCAGCCCGCCCCGGCTTTGCCCGGGGCAGAAGGGGGCTGGGGGCAGCATTTTAAGCCTCTGTGCACCCCCTCCGACATTGCCCAGTCCGCATCCCTCCCGCCTCCCGCCGCGACATTGGCCATACCGCCTCCCGCCTTGAGCCTTGTGCCTTGAGCCTCCCGCCCCCCGCCCCGACATTGGGCATAGCGCCTACCGCCTCCTGCCTCCCACCTTGCGCCTTGAGCCTCCCGCCTCCCGCCCCGGCTTTGTAACCCCCCCCAGGTCCTGACTTACCTCATCCGCCGCTCCTCCCTACGCTGGAGTGTTTACCTCTCCATTGCTTGACCGCTTGTCAGCTACCTCATCCGCTGCTCCTCCCCGCGCTGCCACTGCTCTTCCGCTTCTCGCCGCTCTGCAGCTCCTCCCGGCGCTCATGTTCTCCCCTCTTCCTGTTGCTGGTGAACTCCGCTCCTCCCCTCACTCAGACGCTCCTCCCGGCGCTCATGTCCTCGCTCTTCCTGTTGCTCGTGGACGACGCTACTCCCCTCACGCATACGTCGCGGCCGGCGCTACTTGCAAGGGACTGCTTTATTTTTATTTCTAAATATTTTAAACAACGTTTATTTTTTATTTTTATGTAGCCTATGTCCTTCTGCTTGCCCTGAGGTTTTCTAAGATGTCTTGGGTGTTCATATTGGTGGTGTAGTTTTCGAGTTTACCTGGCTCAAAGGTGCAAGTTCTCTCTTTATAATAGTAGTATAGATATACATGTTATGTTATGTTATGTTATGTTATGTTATGTTATGTTATGTTATGTTATGTTATGTTATGTTATGTTATGTTAAGGGGTGCTTGTAGAGCGCACTGTCACCATGGGTTTCCTGGCACTGATCAGATGCTTAGGGGGCAGAGTAACTTAGCCGGGTTGTGGGAAGAGCCAAGTTTTTAGAGATTTGCGGAATTGAAGAAGAGAGTTGGAAACTTTGACAGGGAAAGGAAGGGAGTTTCAGAATTTGGGGGCCAGGTATGCAAATCTCCGGCCTCCAGATCTGCAGAGTTTGATAGAGGGGACAACAAGGAGGTGAAGGTGAGATGATCTGAGATTGCGTGAGGGGCAGTAGGGCCTAACAAGGGATTTCAGGAAAGCGGGGCAGGGACCGGTTAAAGATTTGAAGGTGAGGCAGCCGATCTTAAAGGCTTCCCTCGAGATGACAGGGAGCCAGTGCAGTTTGGTGAGGAGGGGTTTGGCAGATTGCCATTTCGGGATCCCGAAGGCCAGTCTCGCCGCTTGGTTTTGAACAATTTGCAGTCTGAGGAGGGATGATTTAGGCAGACCGTGGTAGATGGAGTTCGAAAAGTCCAAGCGGGAGAGGACAAGGGCCATGATGACTTGCAGCAAGGCTTCAGGTGTAAGAAGATAAGCCACCTTCCTGATCCTACGCAACTGGTGCAGGCAGGAGGAGACCACCGTCCCCACCTGGGGCCCCAGGGAGAGCCCGGAGTCAATAGTGACCCCGAGACTTTTCATAGAGGCCACAGGGGTGGGGGGGGGCCAAGTGCTGCCGGCCAGAAGTGTGGACCCCAGTGGGCAGAGCTCCTGCCAGGTAGAAGGAGCTCCGTCTTCCCGGGGTTCAGTTTAAGTTGGTTCTGGCACATCCACTGGAGGATATGGGACATAGCTGCCTGGAAATTAGGGATAGCAGAGGGGGAGTTAAGAGGAAAGATGAGTTGCAGGTCGTCCGCGTAGTTGAAGACAGTGACGTCCCACTGCCTCAGAGAAAAAAGAAGGGGTCGAAGATAGAGGTTGAAGAGAAGAGGGGATAAAGAGGAGCCCTGGGGGACCCCACAGGGCGAGTGCTCCCTGGGAGCCCTAAAAGTGCCCAAGCTGAGGGTCTGAGACCTCCCGGTCAGGAAGGATTTGACTCATGCCAGCGCCAGGCCCTGGATGCCGGCCTGCTCAACACGGTGGAGAAGGATGTTGTGGTCCACCGTGTCGAAAGCGGCCGACAGATCTTATAGTACCAGGGCCTGGGGGGTGCCCTTGTCAGCGCCGTCTCTTAGAGCATCCAACACGGCCAAGATCACAGCCTCCGTAGAGTTGCCGGGTCTAAAGCCGGCCTGGTTGGCCTCGAGAAAGTTGGAGCTCTCGATGAACTGTGAAAGACAGGCGGTGACGTGGGTTTCCAGGATTTTAGAAAAGAAGGGCAAGAGGGAGATAGGGCGATAGTTCGCCGGGACAGTGGGGTCAGCTCCAGGCTTCTTCAATAGAGGTACCAAAACGGCCTCCTTGAAAGAGCTGGGCACCGTACCGGAGGAGAGAGAGGAGTTCAGCAGAGGAAGGATGCAGTCGGGTAAGGAGTGGCAGATGTCCCTGAGTATGGAAGGTGGGCAGCGGTCATCTGGGGATCCAGACTTGATGCGGACGGCCAGAGTGGCCAGGGATACAGGATCTAAGAGAGGGAACTGCGTGAGGGAGAGAACATTTTGAGGGGGGGGAGACAAAATCAGCGCCAGGGAGGGTGACCGGGATGGTGTCCTTAATAAAAACAATTTTTTGTATAAAAAAGGTGCTAAGCGCGTTGCAGGATTCCTGTGTGGGGGCCTGAGTCGGGAGCGTCCTGGGGTCAGAGGTGAATTCGTCGAGGACTTTAAAGATTTCCTTCGACTTACAAGGGGCTAATAAAATTCTCTCTGAGGCATAAGCTTTTTTAGCTGCAGAGATAGGTATTTTATACTTGTTGCGGGCCGCCACATAGGTATCTCTGCTTGACGAGCAGTAGTCCCTCCTCCATTTACGCTCTAATTGGCGAAGTTCCAGATGAAGGGCTTTGAGTTGGGGGTTGAACCATTTGTGGGAGTTGCTATGTCGGGATCGGGGGAACTTGGTTAAGGGGGCAAAGATATCGCTAGCTGACGTGAGCCAGTCAGAGATGTAACCATCTAGCTCGTCGGTACCGATATCGTTGGGGAGGAGGGGGCGGGTTTGTGACAGGTGGGATAGCAAATTAGAGGAGTCAATGGCCCGCCACTTGCGGGCGGTGCCGCCCTCCTGCTGGATGATCCTGATCTGGCCGACAGCCGTGATTGTGGTGTCAATCAGGAAATGGTCAGACCACACACAGGGTGTGGTGAGTGGGTAGGAGGACTTGACCCCGTGAACCCAGATATGGTCAAGAATGTGACCGCCACTGTGAGTGGGAGACTTAAGTATTTGAGTAAAATTCATGCTCGAGAGAGCTTCGAACAGTTCAGTGGCATGGGGGCCAGCATCCTTGTGATGGAACCAGTAATTGAAGCCGCCAACAATGGCTATGCGAGGGGAGGAGGTAGCGAGAGTAGCAAGCTGTTCAATAAAAGATGAAGGGAAGGAAGGCATTGAGTGAGGGGGGCGATAGAGTACCATACGGGTGACTGCACCCACCTCAGTCCCGAGACTGAGAACCAGGTTATCCACTTCAGGGAGAGTAATGGAAGCGGTGGCAATGATCTTTAAATTCTTGCGTATTACCGCTGCCACCCCTCCCCCGGATTGGCCCCCCGGGCGGTTGGTATTCAGCAGATAGTAATCTGGGGGTAATGCTGCCAGGATGTCAGGGAGGGAGTCGTCGGTAAGCCAGGTCTCAGTTAATAAGAGAACGTCTAGCCTCTCAGTCATAAGTAGATGAAAAATGTCAGTTTGATGTCTGACAAAAGAGCGAGTGTTTAAATATAATAAGCGGATCTGTGGCTCGGCAAGGGCAAGTGAAGTGGATGGTAGGTCCGGCCCCAGGTGGGGGGGGGGAGTTTCCGGCAATGCCAAGTGATGAGATCCGAGCCCAGATATCGGGCGGTAGAGGACTGGCAGACGGTTGTAGGCGCATAAGGGCGGAGGGGGAGTAAGAAATAGCAGTGGCAGCGTCCCTGGCCACTGGGCCCGTCCGGCCGCGGACAGGCGCAGACGGGCTGGACTTAGGCGCGACTTCGGCGCGCTGACGGCGTGCCCGCTGCGCTCGTCCACTGCGCTCCCTGTAAAGGGGTGCCATTTTATAGGGCTGAGGTCGTGAGGGGCTGAGCGCTGCACCGCTCACCTACTCACCCTCCTCACCCAAGATGGCGGCCAACAGCGCGTCCCGGCGGGAATTAATCTCCTGCGAGGGCGGCTGTAGATGATAGGGCAGCGGACAGCAGATGCTGGGAATAATACTGTCAACAGAGGTGGACCCTGCACAACAAAAAGGTTAAGCATCAACAAATGTATTTAAAAGTTTTAAAATAATGCGCGAAGGGCGCAGAACACAGTGCGAGTCGGGCGAGTGGCTAGGATCCCACTGACCGGCTCGAGGCATCCAATCAATTGTGAGTTGTGGCCCAATAGTTTTTATAGGGCTGAGGTCGTGAGGGGCTGAGCGCTGCACCGCTCACCTACTCACCCTCCTCACCGGAGATGGCGGCCAACAGCGCGTCCCGGGGGGAATTAATCTCCTGCGAGGGCGGCTGTAGATGTGTATATATATATATATATATATATTCACTGAAAAAACCATAGGTTATAGACCATATATAGTTAGGAATTCGCATTTACAAAACCTTATTTTACTCACACAAAACCATTGAAATTCCATATATAGTTAGTTGCACTAACTATATATCGCGCACCCGCAATCCACTGCTGATGATGTCACATATTACATCATTCATGACATGGTCAGTGACATCACTGATGACATCACTGATGACATCTCAAATGACATCACTGATGACATCTCAAATGACATCACTGATGACATCACTGATGACATCTCATTTGACATTACTGATCACATCACTGATGATATCATTCATGTGATAATACGATGAACCTCTTCAGACTCTAATATAACCTTAGATACAATCAGTGTAAACAGACACTCACAGACTGTCACTCATCCATGGAGTTACTCACACACCTAGTCAGTCATGCAAAGAATCAATCACACCTCCATTTCCTCAACTATACAGTTATACAAACTTTACTTATTCAAACATATACTAACACATATTAACTCTCTTATACAATTCCTGATACAAGTTCACAATGATCCATACAGCCACTCACACATTCACTGGCTCTTATGCACAGTTATTTATATATGTCAACTCTCACATGTACTGTGTTTTACATATGTACTTACTTTGACATGTAGCAATGTAGCACTGAGATATCCATTCACTCACCAATACACTCATGCACACAGTCAACCGCCCATACAGCTGTTTCCACATGCACTTTTGAAACCATACATCTAGTGAATCAACTGCTCACACATCTATGCACAGAGTCATACACCTCTCAGCCACCCACACACACACTCAGTATCCCATACAAATACTTGGGCAACCAATCAATAACCCATATAGTTACTCATATAGCTACTTATCAACACATGCAACAGTTTACAGAACAACAGACATAATGATGCACAAATTAAGACAGTTTAGTCACTAACCCATGCACTCAGTGAGACACATTTAATCACTCACTCATACAGTCAGTCATGCACCTACTAAATCCTTCATCCAGACACTTATACATCCACTCATTCTTCAATATGTAAGACATATTTTAACTTTACAGAAACATACAGTCACTGGATGTTGTCATCAGTGATGTCATCAGTGATGTCATTTGAGATGTCATCAGTGATGTCATCAGTGATGTCACTGACCATGTCATGAATGATGTAATATGTGACATCATCAGCAGTGGATTGCGGGTGCGCGATATATAGTTAGTGCAACTAACTATATATGGAATTTCAATGGTTTTGTGTGAGTAAAATAAGGTTTTGTAAATGCGAATTCCTAACTATATATGGTCTATAACCTATGGTTTTTTCAGTGAATTTTCAAGGCTTTGTAAATGCTAATTCCTAACTATATATGGTCTATAACCTACGGTTTTTTCAGTGAATTTTCAAGGTTTTGTAAATGCTAATTCCTAACTATATATGGTCTATAGCCTATGGTTTTTTCAATGAATATATATATATACATACATATATAAACATATATCATCTGTATATCTACATATAAATACAAACATAAATGCATGCATACATATACTTATATGCATTTTAGGGTTGTTAGGGCGTTTTCGTGTGTATTATGTTGCTTTTTTAGGGCTTTTGGGTCAATTAAGTAGGGTTCCCGGAGCCTAGGGCTGAGGGGCCGGTTCAGTTTCGTGCGTATTGGTGTTGGCAAGGTTTTGAGGGATTTTGGCGGTTTTTGGTCGAGATTTGGCCGTTTTATGGCTTTTTTTTGTGTTTGCGGGGGGCGCGTATTCGGGTTGAAATTCGTCCCCGTTCCAGTGGATGGATTGGGCTGATTTTTGGTGAGATGTTAGGGAATAGCTGGAACTAGTGTCCAGCCAAGTTTGAAGCGGATCGGAGCAGTGGAAGTGCTTTAAAGAGCAATTTTTGTGCGGAGTAGCGAATTGTCATGTTATTCAATGGGAGTTTTTGGTGCGCATGGAGAAGGTGAATTTGGGGTGTTCCAGTTGCGCTAGAGGGACGGGGCTTGGGTGAGCTGTAGGGAGATTGGATCGGCAGGTGTGCCGAATTTTTGGGATTTGTTGGCCGAAGGGAAGGGTGTGCTTGGGCAAAGTCGATTTGGTGAAAACGGTACGTTATTTACATGAAAGTTGAAAAAACACTAATAAAAGCAAAGATAAAAAGCCACCTCATTACAAACAGAATGGCTTTAACTTAAATGAGGGCAAGATCTATTGCATTTTCAATGCTTGTTTACTTTGGTTCCATCAAGAAGGCATTCAGATGTGTCACACATTTGCCATAAATTCTGAATGTTAGCACTCTAGTTGCACATTAGATCACTGTAGTAAAGCTACTGCTCACCAGGGACGTCTGCTGCTGGTATTCAAAGTGCATGTTTCAGTCTGCATGTCAGAATTTTTTTAATGAAATAGAAGAGGATTTGAGAAGTCACTCAAAATGATCCCTAATTTTTCTTTCTGAAGCACTAATCATACTTTCTATGGCAAAATTAACCCCCTCATGTTGTTCCTTTTTACATTGAGTGTTTTCAGACTTACCACTTCATTCCAATCAAGATGGCTTCTGGTGTGCCATACTTTTGTCATAAGTAAGACTGTTAGCGCTCTAGTTGTTCTTTAGAACACTCTGGGACATTCTGTCATTGGGCTATACTTGGGGTACATCTGGGTGATATTTGGGCTACATTTAGGCTCTTTTGTCTCTGGTGGCCATCTTGCGAGACTATGTAAGAATTTTTTAATGAAATTGAAGAGGGTTTGAGAAGTCACTCAAAATGTGCCCTAATTTTTCTTTCTGCAGCACTAATCATAATTCATATGGCAAAATATACCCCCTCATTTTGTTCCTTTTTAAATTAAATGTTTTAAGAGTTACCACTTTATTCCAATCAAGATGGCTTCAGGTGTGCCATACCTTTGTAATAAGTAGGACTGTTAGCGCTCTAGTTGTTCTTTAGAACACTCTGGGACATTCTGTCATTGGGCTATACTTGGGCTACATCTGGGTGATATTTGGGCTACATTTGGGCTCTTTTGTCTCTGGTGGCCATTTTGGGAGACTGCATGTCAGAATTTTTTAATGAAATAGAAGAGGATTTGAAAAGTCACTCAAAATGTGCCCTAATTTTTCTTTCTGCAGCACTAATAATAACTTCTATTGCATAATATACCCCCTCATTTTGTTCCTTTTTAAATTAAATGTCTTAAGAGTTACCACTTTATTCCCATCACGATGGCTCCAGGTGTGCTATACCTTTGTAATAAGTAGGACTGTTAGCGCTCTAGTTGTTCTTTAGAACACTCTGGGACATTCTGTCATTGGGCTATACTTGGGCTACATCTGGGTGATATTTGGGCTACATTTGGGCTCTTTTGTCTCTGGTGGCCATTTTGGGAGACTGCATGTCAGAATGTTTTAATGAAATAGAAAAGGATTTGAGAAGTCACTCAAAATGTGCCCTAATTTTTCCTTCTGCAGCACTAATCATACTTTCTATGGCAAAATATACCCCCTCATGTTGTTTCTTTTTAAATTAAATGTTTTAAGAGTTACCACTTTATTCCAATCAAGATGGCTTCAGGTGTGCCATACCTTTGTAATAAGTAGGACTGTTAGCGCTCTAGTTGTTCTTTAGAACACTCTGGGACATTCTGTCATTGGGCTATACTTGGGCTACATCTGGGTGATATTTGGGCTACATTTGGGCTCTTTTGTCTCTGGTGGCCATTTTGGGAGACTGCATGTCAGAATGTTTTAATGAAATAGAAAAGGATTTGAGAAGTCACTCAAAATGTGCCCTAATTTTTCATTCTGCAGCACTAATCATACTTTCTATGGCAAAATATACCCCCTCATGTTGTTTCTTTTTAAATTAAATGTTTTAAGAGTTACCACTTTATTCCAATCAAGATGGCTTCAGGTGTGCCATACCTTTGTAATAAGTAGGACTGTTAGCGCTCTAGTTGTTCTTTAGAACACTCTAGGAGGCTGCAGTAGAACACAAAGGAATCAACTGACAGTCTCTGTCCTTGTTGGATGTACATGTTTTACTGAGAATGTCAGACTTCATTTTCACATGACTGAGAAAGATAATGTGAATTTACAGAAAATATGCTTTCAGTTTAGCTTATAGATCCCCTTCCAAACCACTGTGGGAAAATCATGAGATATTAGTTTTCTTTCAAACAATATTCATGATATCACAGCAGAAGGTTTTTTCACATGGTAAAATCACCTTAGAACCCACCACAATTCCTAAAGCGAGTATGGTACCATCAACAAATGATTTATAATGTAACTAAAGTCCTAAAACCCTCTATTAACTACAATGCTTTTTAATGAGGTGCTATCATGTATATTGGTCCCAAGATGGCTGCCAACACTTCTTGGATGAAGTGCTGACAGCCAATCAGATCAGATGTGTGGTTAGGCTCCGCCCAGATATATATATTTTTTTGAACCTAAATTACTCAAAATCCACTGGAGCACATATATTGAGACCTAGCAAAGGCACATCAGGCTAACAGTCCCTACAATTTTGCCAAGTTTCGTGCAAATCCATTCAGCCGTTCGAGCTAAAAGTGAGGCCAACCGCCCTATGGAAATTAACATGGGAAAAATGCGTTTTGGGACCCCCCTTTTTTCTCGGCCCCCCCTTGATGAAACCCCCCCAAATTGTCAGGGGCTGCTCAGAAACAAAATGTTCCATTTTCCTGAAAATTTCAGCCAATTCCGTCCACAAACCCCAAAGTTATTAGACATAGAATTTTCAAAAATCCCATAGAGAAAAAATCCTAACTATATATACCTACTGGCGACCGCCAGTAGGTAATATATATATATATATATATATATATATATATATATATATATATATATATATATATATATATCACGGAGGTTTTGCGGGCATTGAGGGTTTTAAAATGCGTGGTGAAAATCCTCCCCAGCAAATACGCTGAGAAAGTATAAGCTGCAAAGCATGGCATTACCAATGTTCTAGCTTGGGTTCTTATTTAATGGAGTGCCCATGTAGTTTTCTTTTGTATACCCAAAGACCCCCTACTCAAATCTTAATAGGAGACGTCAGTGGTGTTAGTGAAAAAGCCTCCTCAGATGAGTAAGGAAACCCTATGTATTGGCTGTAGGTTGTTCAATCTTGAACTTTTCAAAGGATCACCCCATATTGGTAACCTCTGAATTCCACATATTCATTTGGCTGATGACGATGCAGCAATTAACATAATAGTAAACTGCAAACATGCAGTTACACAGAGGCTGTAACAAAGCGGACTGCCCCTTGTGGTTGGAGACGTTACCTTTATGTTTGAGGCCCACAAAGCATACTGGACATAGGTATTCTATTCATGGGTTACATTCCCAGCAGTAGATGCATAAACAAGACATTTTCATGCTTACACTGAAGCTGCAGTTTCGAACAACTACACAGTTTATGAAGCACTAGAAATACCATTAACATACCAAGAACACCAAAATGGGTTTGAAGGCACCCGACCACATGCAAGAAACAATATTAGACCAGGGGGCTTATTATCAAGGGCACTTTCTGCAGATAAAGCGGCGATTTTTTTATCGCCCAATTACCAAGCTGTCGCTAACAGCAGTTAGCGACAGCTTCCATGCGATAGTGACCGGTTTGGGGCCCGCTTTGCATGTCAGCGATATTTATCGCTAATGACATGCAAAGTGGGTGTACCCAAACTGGTAGCGACTAAAAGCAATCGCTAGCACAGCTATCGCCTATTAGCAATACCCACAACGCGATAAAAAAACGCACGCTAACCGCGATTAGCGCCAGGATTTTACACTTGGTAAAACATGACTTAGGCATAATAGTCAATGGGAGGTGGATTCTATGGCTAAGGCCCCACCTGCCTTTTAGCAAGATTTTCCTTAGCGATAGGATTTTTATCGCTGGAAATCTCATGTTATAGATGGGATTTGTCGCTATTGCTGGATTTTTTATCGCTGTCGAGATAAACGTTGGTAATACTGCGTTATCCCCGTGATAAAATCCAGCAATAGGAGGCGATAAACAAAATCACGTTAGGCGCGGTTTGCAATAATTATCATAAGTAGCAACATGACCAATCTCAGCCATTTATGTTGTCCAACATACTCACAGTATTTACTGAGAAAGTATAAGCCATACAACATTAATCCACACCATGAAGTTGTGAATGGGATTTATTGACAATATTCCTTACTGGTTCTCCTGCTGCCTTTCCAATCCACAATCTATTTTTTCATATATATATAGCACTGTTGCTATGTTTACATGTTTCTCATATAAACTGTATTTGGATTTTATTGGACCATCAATGCTGACTTATTAAACAATTCAAATTAAATTTTTATAAATAATGTGTTTCTTTTTTGACGTGAAAAAACAAGAGATACACCGTAAATGCCATCATACATGTTTTTCTCATTTGCTACTTACTATACAAACATTGACCTCTGGTCTTTCCTACCCAACGGAGATGTTAAAGTTCAGTTAACTTCCTTTTACTAATGTATTTATTTATTTGTGCATTTATTTACTCATAAATTGCATATTCCCACCCAGAAGCATCATGGTGCTAGAACCTGACCTAAATTATAGAAACACAAAGATACAGAAAGGTTAACAGAGTGGAGGGTTAGCAGAATTGGTGTATTTTTAGCTTTTTTTCTAAAAAGGCATGTTTTCAGAAATTTGCTGAAGATCAATGGAAGGACGTTTTAAGGGTTTATGTTCATGTTCCAAACTCTAAAAGCTCTCCTGTCACATCACCTCTAGCTGTCTGAGTCCTAGGCGTATCTCTTTAGTTTTTGGATGGTTTTGTTGCCCCTCTCCAGCCTCATTCACTTAATTATGTTTTGGTACATTCTGAACATTCTCTTTATTTCTTCATTAATATACATAACCTCCATCCACCTATCTATATGCGTCCATCAAATCAACCGTGCAACCATTTTCCCATCCATCAATGCACTAGGTAAACTAAACAAGCAAATCAACCCTCCAAACTCATCTGTACATACATCATCCATCCATCCATCCATCTGTTCACCCATCTATCCATTCTCTGTCTGCCACTGAAAGATACATGGACTCACTGAGCCGGATTCACAAAAGTAAACTAACATGAAAGTCTAATTTTTTGACTTTTGGTATTTACAAAGGGCAATTACTACTCGTAAATGCCCTTTGTGAAAACCAAAAGCCGCAAAGTTAGACATTCATCTCATTTTACCTTTGTGAATTGGGCCCACTGTATTTAGGAAGACTTTGTGGGTTCTTTCCCATTAATGTAGGGTCTAAAATGTCTTGTTTTACTATTGTTCATTGTGAGTATGAGAGTATTCAATGTGACTGCCCCTGCTGTGTGTCAGAGTACTTGTTGACACTGCTCACTGCTGATGATATGCTCTAATCGCTCTAACTAGAGTGAACCACTTGTTAGGGGTTGGTTTTATTATATAAATGACCAAAGGCCTTGCAATTTCTTTGCTTGGCATGAATGACACTGAGCCTTTCCTTAAAAATGTTTCTAGGAAAACAGACATTGAAAGTGAGTAGATTTGGAGAATGGTGTTGTAGATTGTACCATATAAAAGAGTTGTTCTGGATGTCTGGCCACAACATGACCGAAAATGTTGTGGCTGTCATTACAGAACACAAAGACTTGGTCACCCATCCTGAAAATGAAAAACAATTAAGGTATTAGGGGGCAGGATAGGAGTACTCTGACCTCCGGCCCACAAGTACAAAAATATATATATTTAGGGGTTCATCGTGCGACTTCTGCAGGATCCAGCAAGCACCCCCTGTTCTCCCATTTACCCACACCATTGTGATGCTCTGCTTATAATATCACATATTACAACCCTGCTGACATCTGAAATTAATAATGGTGCAATTTATACTTTTGTCAGTTACTTATAACAGGCAAATGTCCCTGTTTTGAAAAGTAGTGCTTTTTCTTTGAATTTCTAAGGTCTGTTTAACCTAAGTTAAAATCTCCCTATCCTTCTTACATATAACTCCACTTTAATATATATATTAAAGTGGAGTTATATGTGAGGAGGGTAGTAAGATTTTAACCTATGTTTTCATATATATATATATATATATATATATATATTGCCAATCCTATGCTTAAAGACTTTGATAGAAAAAAAGACATTTGAGGTGAGCAGATGTAGAGTGTCGCTGGTATTGAGAGCGCTCTAACAGGAGCTGCTTTCCACCTAAACTGAGAACTACCCAGAGTTCTCTCCTTCTTTTTTGCATAATTTATGCGTCACTCTATGGCTGAAAGGGTTTTGTTTTGACTTATACTGGGGGCTCCCTTGTGTCTGGACAAAGCTATTGTTGTATATACGAGGCAGGAGTCTTCTTGGGCAGTGAATACAGATTTAGTTTATTCATGACAAAAGGTAAAAACCCGACCAGCAGTGCCAGGCTCTCGATTCTGCCTAACGGCTCTGTGTCAAACATTGAGCTCGCAGACACGAGATGTTCTTGGCACACGCTCAGCGCAAGTCAGCGCGAGTATAAACATAACACATCTCCTTTCCTTTAACATAAAATAATGAAAGCAGGATAAACTAAAAATGCATTACCTATTAACTTAAAACCATAAGACATTCTGAAAGTACACATCATGAAAAATGTTTATACATGAAAACAATAAAGCATAATGCGAATATGCATTTCTACCTACCCCTTTCTTACACTTTAAATAAAATCTTTTAAGTATGAAGGAGTTCTTTTTGTACGAACAGGTCTATTCTCCCTTGCCCCAATACATTGACGAGGGGTCAATGTAAGTGGTTGAGATCCCCCACTCTTTTCACCTTTTTGGTATAAAGCAACCCTTCGCAGATTCCATGTCTGTCCATTTTACAAGCTGACATAGTTATCAAACACCGACTTACTCCAAAAGGTCCCCTGAATTTGTTAAACATTCTTTGGTTCCTGCCCGGCTTGACCTTAACGAAATCGCCTTCAGTAATATTCGTTCTGCCAGACATGACAATGTGACTTTCCCTTCCCAAATGTGATTTTTGCAACAATGTGGGAAGTAATTTCGTACCAAGTAGTCTCCCCCTCATGAGCTGTTTTGTTCATGTTTTGGTGTACAGTCGTGCGATTTGCCCAAAGGATTTCCTTAATTTCTCTTTGGATAGGACTATTTGAAGCCAAAGCAAGCTGCATTGTGGCCTTGACCAATCTATTCACCCTCTCGCACAAGCCATTACTCCGGGGATTATAAAGTGACATGCGTAAATGCCTCAAACCTATATGAGTAAAATATTCCTCCATTTCCCTGGAAGTAAATTGTGTCCCATTATCTGACAAAACCATGGCTGGGTTACCCTCCCTCCTTAAAATATCATTAAGCACCTTTATAGTGGATTGTGAGTTAATACTCTTCATGAACGCAACCTCTACCCACCTTGAAGTCGAATCAACCAGTACCATTGCAAATTTCCCAGTCCCCTGAAGTTCATGCAAAGGGCCTATAAAGTCTATACAAACTATGAACAGACAAAATATCGACTCCAAAATATCGACTGGACATAATATCGAGTTTTAAATATAGATTGGACAAAATATCGACTGGACATAATATCGACTACAAAAATATCGTTTTTCAGGTAAGTGAAGTAATATCGACTGTATAAAATATAGATAGCAAAAATATCGAATTTTTAATAATATATAATATTTTATAGTGTATTTTTATGTAATAATATGTGTGAAAAGTGTGTATGAATGTTATAAAATATTTTATTAAATGGATTTTGTTTTTTAATAATTGCGTTATGTAATTCTGTAGCGGGTTGTGGGTTTATAGGGGAATAGGGTGGGAAGTAATTTAATAATAATTAATTAATCAATATATGTTTGTAAATATTTATACTTAATAATTAATTGATAATTAATAATAATTAGTTAATTAATTAATATAATTTTGTACATATTTTGAATTAGTAATTAATTGGTAATTGATGAATTGTAATTAGTTAATTACATTAATTAGAGTACATTTAAATATATATAATTTTGTGTTATTGTTAAGTAATTAATTGGGAAAAAATAATATTAATTATTAAAATAATTACAGCTAATGTGCTAATATATTTACTTTATTGTTATTGTTAATTAATAATTATTTGGTAATTAAATAATATTGATAAATTTTGGGTAAAGGAGTATTTTTAGGGTTCAGGGTCAGTTTTCAGTTTTTTGGTAAAGGGGCATTTTTAGGGTTCAGGGTCAGTTTTCAGTTTTTGGGTAAAGGGGCATTTTTAGGGTTCAGGGTCAGTTTTCAGTTTTTGGGTAAAGGGGCATTTTTAGGGTTCAGTGTCAGTTTTCAGTTTTTGGGTAAAGGGGCATTTTTAGGGTTCAGGGTCAGTTTTCAGTTTTTTGGGTAAAGGGGCATTTTTAGGGTTCAAGGTCAGTTTTCAGTTTTTGGGTAAAGGGGCATTTTTAGGGTTCAGGGTCAGTTTTCAGTTTTTGGGTAAAGGGGCATTTTTAGGGTTCAGGGTCAGTTTTTAGTTTTTGGGTAAAGGGGTATTTTTAGGGTTCAGGGTCAGTTTGGGGTTTTTGGGTAAAGGGGTATATTTTAGGGTTCAGGGTCAACAAATAAGATTGTAAAAAATTATTTTTATTATTTTCATTTATTATTTAATTATTATAATTTAATTTAAGTATTTTTAAGTATATTTTAGTAATTAAAATTTAATATTAATTTAATTTAACACTGTTTTTAATAAAGTCGATATTTTTTACATCTATATTATTGTTAACGATATTTTGTACTCGATATTTTTGTACTTACCTGTTTGTAGATAGAAAGTCGATATTTTGTCTGTCGATATTTTGGCAACGATATTTTTGCAGGTCGATATTTTGGCAGTCTATATTATTTCAGTGATCCTATAGAAACCTTTGTCCAAACTCCTTCTTCAGATACTATATGTCCACCTAACTTTGAACCTGCTCCTACCTGAAGTCTTTTCTCTGACTCCTTACATGGCTCACAACGTTCCACCCAAACCTTAACCTGGGTGTCTATCCCTGGCCATCAGAAGTTTTGTTTAAGATGCCTTGCCATGAGAGTCTGGCCTAAATGACCCTCATGTGCTATGGCAATGATGCGAGATCTCAATGAGGTCGGTGGGATGTACCTTTCCCCTCTTACTACAATTGAATCTCCATGCATAGATATTTCATCCTGCAACTGTACATAAGGTCTAAGATTCAGTGGTACCGTGCTCTGCCTGGAAACTCCTTCCCTGCACATCCTAACTAAACTTCCCATAAGTTGATCTTCCTCCATGGCCCGTATCCATTCTTCTTTTGAAATAGACTGTGCAAGGTCTGCTACAAGGTCTTCTAAGTAAGCAACAACGTTTTTAGTAACAAATTCCTCTGGTCTAACCATAGTGTCTGGCAACCTGGATAAGCAATCAGGCCACACTGTTGCACCATCCAGGTACATACTCCACATTGCAAGTATAATCTTGAACACTAACTGCCAATCTAGCCAGTCTGCCCGAACAATTCTTGATGCCCCCAGGAGCCAAAACTTTCAAGAGAGGTTTGTGATCGGTTCTGAGTGTGAATTGAACACCCCACAGGTAGACCCTAAAATACCTCGTTGCCCATGCGGCTGCTAATACCTCTCGCTCGATGACCGAGTAGTTTCTCTCACTCACAGTCAACGAGTGAGACGCGAAAGCAACAGTATTCAACTGTCCACCTCGTTTCTGTGTCAAAACCGCCCCAATACCCACAGAGCTTGCATCCACGGTGAGGAATGTAGGCAAGGAATGTACGAAACTTGACAAGATATTGGCATTCACAATATTATTCTTAATTAATTCAAATGCCTCCCTTTGTGCTCCCCCCAGACAAACACTTTCCCTTTCCTCAAGATGTCTCTCAGGGGTTCAACCTTCTCTGCAAAATTGTGCACAAACTTTGCATAATATTCCACCATGCCCATGAATGAACGAAGTTTATCCTTATTATCAGGCTATGCCACATTACATATTGCACTAACTAGGTCATTTTTCGGTTGAATACCCTCTCCAGTAACATGATAACTCAAGTAATCTACTTCTTTAGCTGCAAATACACATTTGTCTTTACGCAATGTCATTCCAGCTCTTGTTAAACATGACAAAACTTTTTCCAAAATGCAATTGTGGTCATTCAGGTCCATATAATAATATATCGTCTTGGAAAAGACCACTTGTTCAATGTTCTTGAGGATATCGGTAATGATCCTTTGAAATGCACTTGCTGCAGAACATATTGAAAAAGGTAACTTCTTGAACTGATATGTACCCTCCGGGGTGAATAACAAAGTAAACTCCTTTGAATCTTGATGAAGCCTGATCTGGTGGTAAGCGCTTCGTAGATCAAGCTTTGTAAACACCTTGCCTCCAGCTAAGCTTAATACAACTTTGTTTATGTTGGGCAAAGGAAAGTTATCTATCACTACCGCTTTGTTCAGGCTTCTCATATCAATGCAGAAGCGCAATGAACCGTCCTGTTATTGTGTGATGACGACCGGACTTAACCACTGTGTTGCTTCCACTGGTTCAATAATGTCCTCTTCCAACATTTGACTAACAATCTTCCTCACCTCCTCTCTGGCAGACAAGGGTATTTTTCTCGCAACATGTTTTACTGGCAGAGCATTCTTTTTAATTTTAATAACATGCTGGTAACCTTTTGCTTCTCCTAACACAGTGTTGTGTTGAACACTTTTGCATATTTAGACAAAATGGCATCAACATCATTGTTATCGTCATCAACACACATAACTGGTGGATCAGCCCTTGGATCTACTCTTATATTTAAAGCGTACTGATACAACCAGCCCAAAATTGCGGGACCTTGAGGCTATACATATATCTTACCATGAGTGAGTCTCCCTCTGAAAGTGATACATGCTTCGAAATACCCTAACACCCCAATGCTCACCCCTTGATAACCCTTAAGAATGACATCCGAAATTATCAATATTTCTGCATTACAAGAGATGTCATACAATTTCTTGGGGATGATTGTATACAATGAACCTGTATCTACCATAAGGCTCAAAATCGTCCCTTTTACGTCAAAGTCTGCTTTGGGACGAGATAAGAAAATCTGATCTGAATTCTCGTTAGACACAATCATCTTAACTTCCGCTTCGTCATCCGAAGTGCCACTTTCAACCATTGCTATATTTTTATTCTTAGCTGATTTGCACATAATTGCAAAGTGACCCTTCTTTCCACACTTCAAGCAATCTTTTGTCAAAGTGCTACAATTTCTTGAATCAGCTAAGTGAAATGGACTTCCACATCTATTATAAAAACGTACATTTTATTTGTATATACTCTGTGGAATTGGCTTAGAATGTGAAGTGGCTACTTTATTGGTAGTCTTAATTTGTGAGCTCTGTACATGCTTTGTGCGTATTGGGTTTATGGTTTCACTACTCTCAACATGTACCGCTGCAATCTCCAAGGTGTTAGCTTGCTGTATAGTTTTTAACTCTCTCCTACACCTATCACTTTCTTCTGCTACTTTCGCTATTGTGATAGCCTCAGTAAGTGTAGGATTCTTTGCAGCCCACAATTTTTCCTGTGTTTTCTTACTATGACATTGGACAATCAACTGATCCCTGATCATTTCATCTTGCATACCCCCAAATTGACACTTTACCGACAACTCTCTTAATCTTGAAACAAAATCATCAACAGATTTGTTTTCTTTTTGCGGCTGGGTGTAAAACTTATGCCTTCTCATTACAATATTCTCTTGCTTAGCAAATCTTGTATAAAGTCTGAACAATACATCTTTATATACATCATCAATTTCAACTGGTGGTGCTGGCAAATACTTAAAGATCCTTTGACCCTCCTTGCCTAATGCTCCTAGTAGTAACGCCTTCTTCCTAACAGCTGAGAATTTTGTGCCATCTAAAGTTATAATATAGTTCTCAAAAGTCTTGCACCAATCATCCTACTCCATGGCTGGTTCCCCAGAAACAACTAAACATGGGACAGGTGCTTGAATAGTGTTATTAACATTCATTTTGAGTAAGCTTGTACAGTATATATTACAATAACTGGCAATGTGTGTGTATCACAGTAGAGCAGTAAACTTGAACAGAGATGATACACGTTACGCTGTGTGTGCATCACAGTTGAATATAGATGGTCTGGTCAATGTCTTGGGCAAAGAATTAAAACTCCCATCTTGCACCAAAATGCCCGTTAACCCCTTCCATGCTGATGACGAGCTCAGCTCGTCATCAGCCACGGGGGGCGTGTGTGTATGACGAGCTGAGCTCGTCATCTAACGCAGCTTTTGCAAAAAAGCCGCGTAGCGCAAAAATCACCGCAGCAGCGATGCGGTTAAATCTGGGTCACAGTGATATCCCTTGAGGAAAATGCAGTTTTGTAAATAGTGGGGCCCACAACTTGAGTATCGCCACTTTAATTTATAATTTCCGTTTTAATTGCCTTAAAAAACGGTAGGGCGTAGTACTTTTGCCATCTCTGCAATGCTAAAAGAGTGTGTTAATAAGTGGGACCCACACTATTGCCTCTTTAAGTCTATGTTCCGTTTTAATTCCTTTCTAAAATGGAGAATGCTTTGTTTCACCGCAATTTTCGCTAAGCCAAAAGACTGCGTGACAGTTGGCCGCACCTAAGCTGCAACTTTCCTGCCTGCGCCAAGGTAAAGTACTGTTTTTAGGTACCTTGGCCTCATAAAGGTAGATTCCCTGTTCAATACCTTCTGAGTTACACGCCGTCGGGTTTTCCTTTAAACCTTCTCCCTTCCGTTCTGACCGCTTTTCATCTATGATCTATATACGCCTCTCGTTTAAGAATTCCTTCCGGCACAGCGTGGTACAAGTCGCCACAAAATGTTGTATATATGAGGCAGGAGTCTTCTTGGGCAGTGAATACAGATTTAGTTTATTCACGAAAGAAGGTGAAAACCGGACCAGCAGTGCCAGACTCTCGATTCCGTCTAACGGCTCTGTGTCGAACATTGAGCACGCAGACACGAGATGTTCTTGGCACAAGCTCAGCGCGATTCAGCGCGAGTATAAACATAACAGCTATACCTCTCTGAAGAGCTCTAATTAGAGCGAAACACTGTGTCAGGGGTTGCTTTTACTTATTTCGGGTCGGCTTGAGTTGGTATTTTACCAATTCAAAGCTGTAATACTGTGCCTGGAGTGATAAATGGATTTTGTCATTTTACAGCTCAGCAAGGACAGCACTGTGCTACTCCAATGCTTAAAGACTTTGCTGTAGAAATGGCAAAAGACTTTGTTCTTTTCTATCTCAGCGTGGATGGCACTTTGCCAATCCTATGCTTAAAGACTTTGATAGGAAAGCAGACATTTGAGGTGAGCAGATCTAGAGTATCGCTGGTGTTGAGAGTGCTCTAACAGGAGCTGGTTTACACCTAAACTGAGAACTACCCAGAGTTCTCTCCTTATTTTTTGCATAATTTATGCGTCACTCTATGCCTGAAAGGGTTTTGTTTTGACTTATACTGGGTGCTTCCTTGTGTCTGGACAAAGCTATACCTCTCTGAAGAGCTCTAATTAGAGTGAAACACTGTGTCAGGGGTTGCTTTTACTCATTTCAGATTGGCTTGAGTTGGTATTTTACCAATTCAAAGCTGTAATACTGTGCCTGGAATGATAAATGGCTTTTGTCCTTTTAGCGACTCGGCAAGGACAGGACTTTGCTAGTCCTATTCTTAAAGACTTTGCTGTAGAAAGGGCAAAATACTTTGTCCTTTTCTATCTCGGCGTGGATGGCACTTTGCCAATCCTATGCTTAAAGACTTTGATAGAAAAACAGACATTTGAGGTGAGCAGATCTAGATTGTCGCTGGTGTTGAGAGTGCTCTAACAGGAGCTTCTTTCCACCTAAACTGAGAACTACCCAGAGTTCTCTCCTTCTTTTTTGCATATTATATATATATATATATATATATATATCTATACTACTATAATAAAGTAGAAACTTTCAGGCTTTGAGGCGGGTAAACTCGGGAACCACTGCGCCAATCTACACACCCGATACACAGTTGAAATTGGCAGGGTGTGTAGATGGTTATAGGCTATATAAATGCCAAAATTAACCGTTATGTACAATAATTATATATTTTTTTAAAGTAGTCCCCCCCAAATTAGCACCGGCCACGACGTGCGTGCTCACGTCAGCACGGGGAGGAGAGGCGTCCGAGGAGCGGCGGACATGGCGCGGGGGAGGAGCGGTGACGTGAGGCAAGCGGGGGTGGGAGCAGCGGAGAGGCGGACATGGCGCGGGGAAGGAGCGGTGGAGGACAGGCGGTGAGGAGCAGAGCGGCGGCTGAGGTAAGGCTCCGGGGACAATGTCGGGGCAGGCGGGTGTCGGGCCAGGCGGGGGACGGGGAGTTACAACAAGGCGGTGGTCGGGTCAGACGGGAAAAAAGATCGCTAGAGGAAAGGCAATGTCGGGCCAGGCGGGGGTCGGGGCAGGCGGGGAACAGAGCGGGCGGGGGCACAGGTTGCTGGGCAATGTCGGGGCAGGCGGGGGTAGGAGAAGCCTGAATGCTCCCGAACAAGGGCTGCTAGTATATATATATATATATATATATATATATATAGAGAGAGAGAGAGAGAGAGGGATAAAAGTCTCTGCTTCTGGTTTAGAATAAGAATGGAACTACTCCACAGAGGTCTCCAGAAGATTTACTAAGAATAGGAAATGAAACATCTATGCATTTCGGTTGCTTCATTAAATCCAACATGTGAAGTAAACACAAAAGAGTGAGTGTGAAGTGAGGATCACTCTAGGATAGTCAGTGCCTTCTTATAACGTGTTAAGATACAAAAACATAGATTTCGTTAAATCATTCAAAGGTATTCCAAACCATAAAAAGAATTCAATTATATTAAATGCCACAGTTGGGAATAACGTTACAGTTAATATATAGAAGACACCTTCAATTCTACAAATATCTAAACAGTGACACATCATATAACATTATCAAGGAAGCAAGTGCACAGATTCACTATTTGGATAAAATCCATAGATCAGAATATAAAGACATAAAATCTGATTATTGCATCTAAATCAATTTTACAATACTAACTTCAAAACTGTGACTAAGTGTCATTCAAACACCAGCTCTTTGCAAGGTTAACTCACCATTCAAGTGCTCAGTGCTATACCTTGTGTTGAAAATACTAGGTTCTCAAACATTCATATTTGATTCAATATTACATCATATTCTTGCACTTGAATAGCATCCAGTATAAGTTACTGTCTAGGCACATGATTTCAACTTGCTCCATGAAAAATATGCACCCACTGTTGTGATTTGCATGCTTGTTCAAAATTCAAAGATTTAAAGAATTGAAACTTTAATATATATATATATATATATATATATATATATATTCACTGAAAAAACCATAGGTTATAGGCCATATACAGTTAGGAATTTGCATTTACAAAACCTTGAAAATTCACTGAAAAAACCATTGGTTATAGACCATATATAGTTAGGGATTAGCCTTTTCAAAACCTTATTTTACTCACACAAAACCATTGAAATTTCATATATAGTTAGTTCCACTAACTATATATCGCGCACCCGCAATCCACTGCTGATGATGTCACATATTACATCATTCATGACATGGTTAGTGACATCACTGATGACATCACTGATGACATCTCAAATGACATCACTGATGACATCACTGATGACAACATCCAGTGACTGTATGTTTCTGTAAAGTTAAAATATGTCTTACATATTGAAGAATGAGTGGATGTATAAGTGTCTGGATGAAGGATTTAGTAGGTGCATGACTGACTGTATGAGTGAGTGATTAAATGTGTCTCACTGAGTGCATGGGTTAGTGACTAAACTGTTTTAATTTGTGCATCATTATATCTGTTGTTCTACAAACTGCTGCATATGTTGATCAGTAGCTATATGAGTAACTGTATGGGTTATTCATTGGTTGCCCAAGTATTTGTATGGGAAACTGAGTGTGTGTGTATGGGTGGCTGGGAGGTGTGTGACTCTGTACATAGATGTGTGAGTAGTTGATTCACTATATGTATGGGTTCAAAAGTGCATGTGGAAACAGCTGTATGGGCGGTTGACTGTGCATGAGTGTATTAGTGAGTGAATGGATATCTCAGTGCTACATGTCAAAGTAAGTACATATGTAAAACACAGTACATGTGAGAGTTGACATATATAAATAACTGTGCATAAGAGCCAGTGAATGTGTGAGTGGCTGTATGGATCATTGTGAACATGTATCAGGGATTGTATAAGAGAGTAAAGTAAATATGTGTTAATATATGTTTGAATAAGTAAGGTGTGTATAACTGTATAGTTGAGAAAATGGAGGTGTGATTGATTTTTTGCATAACTGACTAGGTGTGTGAGTAACTCCATGGATGAGTGACGGTCTGTGACTGTCTGTTTACACTGATTGTATCTAAGGTTATATTAGAGTCTGAAGAGGTTCATGGTATTATCACATGAATGATATCATCAGTGATGTGATCAGTCATGTCAAATGAGATGTTATCAGTGATTTTATCAGTGATGTCATTTGAGATGTCATCAGTGATGTCATTTGAGATGTCATCAGTGATGTCATTTGAGATGTCATCAGTGATGTCATCAGTGATGTCACTAACCATGTCATGAATGATGTAATATATGACATCATCAGCAGTGGATTGCGGGTGCGCGATATATTGTTAGTGGAACTAACTATATATGAAATTTCAATGGTTTTGTGTGAGTAAAATAAGGTTTTGAAAAGGCTAATCCCTAACTATATATGGTCTATAACCAATGGTTTTTTCAGTGAATTTTCAAGGTTTTGTAAATGCAAATTCCTAACTATATATGGCCTATAACCTATGGTTTTTTCAGTGAATTTCATTGGTTTTTTAATAGCAAATATCAAAAGCTGTAAAATGTCAAGTACGTGATAGGTAAAAACTTTTTCGTGTTTATGCCCGCTGATGTGCTTTGAACGCTGCCCCCCTCCCCTCTTTTCTCTTAGTAGTACTCTCTCTTTGCAGATAGTGAAGAGTAGTTAACGCAGGCCTTTACCCCTGTTGTAATCCGTCATGCCTGCTTGTCTCTCCATTTGATTGATTGTTATCCAAGCATTTACTGTTTTACAATTGATTCTCTTTGGTTCATTCTCTATTTACAAACAAGCACAAAGTCGCAATACTCTGTTTAGTCTTTGCAGATAGTGAAAAATCGTGAAAAATCGTGTAAAAAAATTAAATTAATCGAGCAAAATCAGTAGGCCACTAATTGGATCTCTTTTTGACCTCGCTAAAATAGAAATATTAGGAACAACCCTTCATGAGAAATACGAAAATAGTGAGATGAACTGAGCTCCACACCATGAGGGCTGCAAGACAGTTCGGCTCCGTCACCCACCCCGCCCAAAATACCGACAAACCCTATGCAAATATTAAAAATATATACAACACACCAGCAAAGAAACAGGGTAAAACATTTTATTAAATAACTATTTACATAACTATTTTATACTTTTTATTGCCCGATCCGGCTAGCTCAATCGATCGAGCATGAAACTCATGCACTCTGATAGCAAGCGTTGCTACTGATGCTATGCAGACCAAAACTGGTTTTCAGTTTGTACATTTTTCTAGATTTTTCCATCCAAGGTTGGTTGAGTTTGTAGAACGATGGCTTCAGATTTTCAACATACGGTGTGGTGGCGCGGACTGGGAGGGGGCGCTTCGCTCCTGCCCCCTCCCCAAGTAAGATTTTCATACGTGAAAGTACGTTAATGGTTTTGGTCCCTGAGTTGCTTCAATGTCACTGCCATTCTCAAATGGCATAAGTTCTGGATGTTGGGTGCCATAGTTCAGAGTTCTGAGCAGCGCTTGTAACACTGTCTGAAGCTTATTTCCACCTACTGCAGCATCACTATTCTCAAAGTAAGTGAGTGTCGTTTGTGGACCTGACTGCATTTGAAAACAATGTGATATGGTACCTCCCTAAACCGCTTGACGGAGGCCCCCGAGGGGCGGTGTGATGGCACGGACTCGGAGAAGACGCTTGGCGCCGACCCCCTCCCCAAGTCTTATAGCACCGGTTTAGCCTGAGATCGCCCCGACATAGGCGGCCGGCTCCCGGGGTCCGGCGGAACTTTTTGCCTTTTGATGACTCTTCTATTCTGGACCTTGTCCCACAATCCGTTTGACCTGAAGACACGCTGTAGTGGGGCGCCCCTTTACCGTTTTAGTTGCCATTCCGGCCGCTTTTGCTACACTGTGCCTCTTCCGCCATTCAGCTGTTTACCGCCCGCTCTTGCGACTACAGCGTCTCGCTCACCATGTAGTTGAGTTGCTCCCGCTCTTGCGATGCAACGATAAGCGACTGCCACAGGACTCTCAAAATGGCGGTCGGCTCTTCAGATTTTGGCGTGGTCCACTAAAATGGCCCTGGGACACCTTGGAACTCGGACGCTTCCCTGATAGGGCTTGGGTCCCATTCTCGAAAGCGTCCCCTCAGCCGTGAAGATTCTACAAAAGTCTTGGGGGCCCCCGACTCCCGCAGGCTTCTGGTGGGAAGCGGCTGCCATGTTTACTCGTGGAATGGCCACGACGGACCTACGAGATGGTAGTGCTCTCATGCTGACGCCAGCTTTAGTCTGAAACATCCAGAAACACTGTAGACTACCAATTCGATCAGTTCCGGTAGCGCCCCAACATGACCCGGTAGAGAAGAACTTGCCCTCCCCTCTTTGACTGATGGTTCTTGTTGCCTGTCCCCTCTGTTGTCATTTTACAGAACTTTTTGGACTGCTGAAAGGGGTTGTGTTCCGAACGCTGGTTGGTGGAGACATTTTGACTATATTCTTGACCTACGTTGTCGCGTAATGCGTTATATGACACGCCGCGTTAGCGCACCCGGAAGTGATCCGGGGCGCGGCGCGCAGCGCGTAACGTAAGCATAACAGGTCATGTGACTTGTTAATAAAACTTTTTATTGCTTCATTTTACTTTTGTTATTTTAATAATGAAAAGCTTGGTCATATGACCTAAAAAATACGCTTTTTATTGATTTCGAACTTTTTTTTAAAAACATATATGTTATAATATTCCAGGCTAATGTACTTTCCCGGAAAATTTACAACTGTCCTGCAAGTAAAATATATTCCTTTTTCGAGAAAAAGGGCGTTTCTTCGTTCCATGACGGAGCCGTTGAGTAAAAGAGACTCGGCCTGCTGTCTTAGTCGCCGATACGCCTGATTATCAGATTCTTATCGGTCACTTTATGTTGCAGGAGTGGAAAACACAACTGCCCTTGACCATTTATCTTTACTGCGTTCCTACATATTATACCTTTTATCCGTCATGTAATTGGACTGCTTTATTTCACTTGCCTTTTACTGATTCGAAAACAGTGACTAAAAGTAAAAACTTTACCAATGTAAATACTACTACCATGTTTTGTTTTAAAAACCTTTATTGTGAAAATGTCAGTATACAAATACGGGCCTATAACCACGGTGGCCGGCCACGGAGCAAACTGAAATCGTATATGATGAGGAGACATTTACATTATAGAGGAACGTAACGAGCGAGCCATTAGGTTGCAAGAACTAAGGTGTCTAACAGTTGCGGAATCGGTGGACGTAGATTTTGTAATTAAAATACGACAGGGCCACTTACAAAAAAGTTATCTAGATATACATTTGCGTGCAAGTACCATGGGTGACGTTAATTCGAACTTTCAATAGTACAGTAATCAATAAAACATCAGAACTTAATATCAATAGGGATGTCGAAATATTCAATCAATTCTCGTCCCCGCCCGCCATGAGCATCAAAACTGCATTCATATCTCGTGATATCAAGGTTGTTCAACCAGTACACAACAAGGAGTTATGAGTCCCATTTATACCGGCGCCATTTTGGGCGAGGCCGGGCAGGTCCAAGATATAGTCAAAATGTCTCCACCAACCATCGGCCAGACCAGAACCCCTTTCGGCCCTTTATGCTACAAGATGGTGTCTTCCATTCAGAAAATATTGTTGGCAGCATTTTGAAAGGAAAGATAAACAGCCGTTCTCCTAGTGAGTCTCACATTGTTACATTTAGGAAGAATGTTGAAGAGTAGTATGTGGAAAATCTGAAGCCATTTTTCTACAAACTCTCAATCAGCCTTGGATGGAAAAAAAAATCCTGAAGAATGTACAAACTGAAAACCAATTTTTGTCTGTATAGCATCAACAGCAACGCTTGAGTCAGCTTTGTGTCAAGCTGCCATTTTGATTCAATCAATAACGTCCCCCTGCACACATTCAGGGACCTGGTCGTGTCTTCAGATGGAACGGATTGTGGAACAAGAAGCAAAAAGGAAAAGGAAAAAAGTTCCGCCGGACCTCGGGAGCCGGCCGCCTATGTCATGTGCGACCTTTGGCCACACCAGGGCAATAGTGAAGCTGCAGCAGGTGCAAATAAGCTTCAGACAGTCTTACAAGCACTGCTCAGAACTCTCAACTATGGCACTCAACATCCAGGACTTTCCATTCGGATCTTGGCGCCTTGTGCTGGTTCCGACCTATTCACACATCGGTCCACTACTGACATCACCTCATACCCCAACGGGGCACCCCACGCCGACTTTCGGCGCAGCATTGTAGGATGGCCACACCAGTGCGGCAACTTGCTGGACACCACCTCGGTGCCATCCGGATCTCGGCGCGTTCGAGTCACTGTACCGCAAGAGCGGGAGAAACTCAGCTGGACACGCCGTCTTTCGGCGCAGCATTGTAGGATGGCCACACCAGTGCGGCAATTTGCTGGACACCACCTCGGTGCCATCCGGATCTCTGCGCGTTCGAGTCACTGTACCACAAGAGTGACCGCAACTCAGCTGGACACGCCGTCTTTCGGCGCAGCATTGTAGGATGGCCACACCAGTGCGGCAATTTGCTGGACACCACCTCGGTGCCATCCGGATCTCGGCGCGTTGTGCCGCCTTCGGCCTACTGTAGCCGCAAGTGCGGACGCAACTCAGTTGGACGGCGAGTGAAAAGATAAGGGGCTCCCCACTGCAGCCGAGGAGCCTCCATCTTGGGGGAGACGCACAGCCCCCACTGACTGACGCGACCTCACAGGCCAATGGGGCGCCCCACGCCGATTTTCGGCGCGGCATTGTAGGATAGCCACACCAGTGCAGCAACTTGCTGGACACTAACTCGGTGCCATCCGGATCTCGGCGCGTTGTGCTGCCTTCGGCCTATTCGCACATCGGTCCGCTACTGACGCCGCCTCACGTGCCAACGGATTTTGTACGCTCTTTGTAGCCCTATGCCGCATAACAGGTCATGTGACTTGTTTATAAAACTTTTCATTGGTTCATTTTACTTTTGGTTTCCTAAAGATGGAAGGCTTGGTCATATGACCTAAAAATACGACTTTTCATTGGTTTAGAACATTTTTTTTCCCAAACGATGAAAGCCCCACCTTGTTTCTGGATGTTTCAGACTGAAGCTGGCATCAGCATGAGAGTACCACCATCTTGTGGCTCCGTTGTGGTCATTCCGCGAGCAATCATGGCAGCCGCTCCCCACCGGAAGCCTGCAGGAGTCGAGGGTCCCCAAGACTTTTGTAGAATCTTCACGGCTGAGGGGACGCTTTCGAGAATGGAGCCCAAGCCCTAGCAGGCAAGCGTCCGAGTTCCAAGGTGTCCCAGGGCCATTTTAGTGGACCAGGCCCAAAACCGAAGAGCCGGCCGCCATTTTAAGAGTCCTGTGGCAGCCGCCTATCGCTGCACTGCAAGAGTGGGAGCAACTCAACTACATGGTGAGCGAGACGCTGTAGCCGCAAGAGCGGGCGCAACTCAGCTGGATGGCCGCCACCTGGGGAGGCCCGTTCACGCCGCCTCCCCCACGCCCCCCCCCGGGCCGCCCCACGCCATTTTTCGGAGCAGCATTGTAGGATACCAAAACCAGTGCGGCAGTTTACTGGAAATCACCTGGGTGCCATCCACATCTCAGCGCGTTCTCCTGCCTTGGGACTATTCGCACAACAGACCGCTACTGACGAGGCCTCCCCCCGCACCACCCGGGACGCCCCACGCTGTTTTTCTGAGCTGCATTGTAGGATCCCAAAAACCAGTGCGGCACTCAGGTGACATCACCTGGGTGCTGTCCAGAACTCAGCACGTTGTGCTGCCTTGGGACTATTCGCACAAAAGACAGCTTCTGACCATTGTTGCTTTTTTTTGTCAAAAATGTTTAAATGTTTTTACAGTTTTTGTTCCGTTCGTTATATTTAAAAGTTAATAAAGTTTTATAATCCTACTTTGTTGGAGTGCTATATATTTTTAAAAAATCGGGTGAATGGGGGCTTGAATCGGGTTATTGTCATGTGTGGGCTTTGCAAGTGTACTGCAACAGGATCGGACATTTCAAACTCAAATGCATGGTCTTTTTCTTACCTTTCCGAAGCATGGAGCGCAATAACAGGCAGAGAAAGGGTGATGCAAGTGTTGAACACTGCCTGGCCTGGCAAGTTGCTGGCAGTGCCCCCCCCCCCGCCCGCTCCTGAAAGAGGACACACACACACCGCCGCCCCGAGTACTTCACAGATCTTTAAAAGACCATGCGCTTGTTCATGAGGCTTAAATGGTTTATCACCCCTTCTAGAACCCCTGCATCGACCCTCTGACGTTTCCTGGAAGAATTACCACGTAACACAATACCAAGCCTTGTCAGCTGAAACCCCCGAGGAATCGTGGGGCATATTATCAAGGGGGTTTATCTCCGCTTTTTTGGCTTTAAAAGCCAAGAAAGCGGAGATAAAATTATCTCCCTATTACCAAGCTGTCGCTAACACCAGTTAGTGACAGCTAAAAGGAGATAGCGACCATCTTGGGCCCCGCTTTGCATGTCAGTGATATTTATCACTAATGACATGCAAAGTGGGCGTGCCAAGATGTTAGCGACTGGAAACAGTCCCTAACATCGCTATCTCCTATTACCAACTTTTGGAGATATTCGCGCTAAGCGCGAATATCTACAAAAGCTAACGCCTGCCCTGAGCAGTTCTTAGCCATGTTATCCAATGGGAGGTGGATAACATGGCTAAGAGCATTTGCTCGATAATGCATGAATATCGCTGACTTTTCAGCGATATTCATGCATTGCGGCCGTTTTTTATCGCATTTGCGATAAACCTTGCTAATAGCAAGGTTTATCTGCGATAAAAATCGCCGATGTGCGGCGATAATTTTTGTCTCTAAACAAGTTAGAGACAAAAATTATCGCTAGTTGTTGGTAATATGCCCCCGGGTTTTTGCTTGCAGAAATCGGGAGGCGGGAGACTAGCACTGAAATCAGTAGTCTCACGCCTGAATCGGGAGGGTTGGCATGTCTGGATTCTCTACAGCTGGGGCCATAAACTACATCCACAGGGCTAGGTGATAGCCTGGGACCGGCCTGGCATCTAAAATGGCTGCCGTGCACGACAAAATTGTGGCATTGGAAAAAAGGCAAGATGGCGCAGACAATGTTTATCAATAAGGATTCATTTATAACAAAATATTTTATCGCACTGACAAATTGGCGGTCAACACTTCCTGATTTCCATCGAATCGAACGTTAACAGACGTCACGCAGCAAAAAAAAAAAAAGCTCACGCACAGCCACTGGAAGACATGTATCAACATATATGAGCCTCCTCAGCCACCCTCAGAAAACATAAGGGATTAGGATACGTCTCCCGCACCCCCTTATACCTAGTAATTTAATTAAAACGAAGCACAAAATGGCGAATTCCCGTTTCGCTACCAGTTTGCGGCCCAGTTCGCGGCCCGGGAAGCGCTTCTACCGTGAAAAATATATATTTTTTTATTTTCCCCACGGGACCCTTTAATAACCCCAACAACATTCCTAGGGGGTCAAGAGGGGTATACCTTGCCCCCTTTCATTAAATGCCCCCTTCGTTTTTCACCTCTTCTTCTCTCTCGATCCCACCGAGAGATAAGATGGCGGCCGCTCCGGACTGTTTAGAATGTTGACAGACACCGGGGAGCCAATCAGCTTCGCATCGCAAAGTTCCGTTTTGCGAAAAGTAAGCGGACCGGAGCGCAGCCCGGAGCGCTTTTACAGATATATATCTTGTTTTGAACGTTAATTTCTCAAAATCCACTGGAGCACATATATTGAGACCTAGCAAAGGCACATTGGGCTAACAGTCCCTACAATTTTGCCAAGTTTCGTGCAAATCCATTCAGCCGTTCGAGCTAAAAGTGAGGCCAAAGGCCCTATGGAAATTAACATGGGAAAAACGCGTTTTGGGACCCCACTTTTTTCTCGGCCCCCCCTTGACGAAACCCCCCCAAATTTTCAGGGGCTGCTCAGAAACAAAATGTGCCATTTTCCTGAAAATGTCAGCCGATTCAGTCCACAAACGCCAAAGTTATTAGACATAGAATTTTCAAAAGTCCCATAGACAAAAAATCCTAACTATATATACCTACTGGCGAGACGCCAGTAGGTAATATATATATATATATATATATATATATATATACTTTTTTATTTATATGTGTGTGTGAGTGCATGTATTTGTGTATATGTCTATGTATTCAAATGTACACTTTCTAATGCATTTTTTTGAGGAGTGAACTTCAGATTGCATATCTGAGTTGATATTATCATATATAAGAATAAAAACACTTCACAAGTGCTACAAAAACATAATGTCTGCATCACACCATGCAGCTTTTTGGTGATTTACAAGAGACAGAAGCACATTCTTTCTGCAGTTGATGCGTATTACATATTGAAACAGAGGCTCAAAGCACCTTTCCCCTGTGAAGGCAACCTCAGCAATCAGAGAAAAAGTTACAGAAAGGATTCCTAAACTCTGTTGCCCTTGCCAAAAGTAGAGCACAGTCATGGGGATAAAACATGTGTCTGCTTCATGTGGTACAGAGGAACTGTATCAGATCCAAGCAGCCTACTTTAATTAGCATAGTTGTGGCCTTTTTTATAGGGATTACCACAGCAGAAGTAATACATTAACTGCCTTGTTCCACAAACATGACGTCACCGGCTGAACATGGCCAGAACTCCCACAGCACCAATACCACATAATGTAGCTACCAGGGCAGACCTCACACGCTGCTCTCTTCATGCTAGATTCCAAAAAGTCTCTGGGCAAACTTGATGTGTTCCAGTTGATAGAGTTGAAGGAAGATGCAAATATAGATATAAACAAAATATATATTTATAGCTTTTCATGCTTATGACATCAGGTATTGGTGAGAATACATGATCCCTTTAGTACTGTGGTCCTGGTGACCACTAGGTTTTGGACTGTCTGTGTCTAAGTTGTATTAACAAAGTCCGTATAAGTAGAGAGTGTATTATGCTATGTATCGGATGGTTTATTGCAAGTGTAGCTTTATGGGTTACTGTTGGCTAGGACACCCTTATGGTGTGGTCATTTCACTTGAAAATTCTAATAATGTCATATTATAGATTCCAATGCCAAATAAGGAACTACAGTAAAAATGTTCAAGGCTAGACTATAATACAGAGTATTATATGATTCTATCTGATTTGTTTTATGTTCTTCACTTTACAAATAAGTGTATTAGAATGGGGAAACCTTACTTACAACGCAACTTTTACCACGCAGTGCCTTTATGACGCAACTTTTACAACGCAAACCATTACAACGCATTGCTCTGGGGGGCGCTCTAGGATAGGGAATAGGTTTAATTTACTGTCCAACACCTTCGCTACTATCCACGGGGACTGGAGTTGGAATAGTAAATTAAACTATTCACGATCCAGCGCCCCAAAGCACTATGTGTTGTAATGGTATGCGTTGTAAAACCCACGTTGTAAAAGCATGCGATATAAAAGCATGCATTGTAATGTTGTACATCCATTAGAATGGCAATATTCAAGGTTTAGTGCACAACTGTATGTATAAGAGGGCCCACACCTTATCGTATCCAAGTTTCTGTTCTCCATTCTCCACGTGACTCTAGGCTCAAAGTACTTTTCTTTGTAGAGCACCAATTTCAAGTGATCTTGAAACAAGAAATGTTTTTTATCAGTAAAGCCCTTTTTGCTTCTTAGTGGTCAGTCTTGGCTTTGGAAAATCTTGAAAGGAAAAATATAGTATTTTAGGCCAAGAGCATCCTGTTGAGACAGTCTTGATGCATCATCATTATACACATAATGGCATGTTTATCGTAATGACTGGGGCTGTACAATAATTATATTTCATAATAAATATAGTAACCAGAAAGTATTTTTTTAAATGCAGGCACCAGAAAAAAATGAAAACTGAACAGTTCTGCACATTGTGACATCAAGTGTAAAGAACTGGGCCAAATTCCACATGTGGTGCATTTTCCTTCATTGCGCCGGGCACACCTTTAAAAAGGTGCGCATGGTGCAATAAAGGAAAATGCACTGCATTATGGGAGATGTGCTGCCCCAAGGGCAGTCGCAAACTTGTGCTGCCGTGGGGGCAGGGCATTTTTGTGAAATATGGAGCTGCTGCTTTGAAGCAGCTCCGTGTTTCAAAGTGAAGGTGGCAACCCGACTGCACTTTTAAAGGGGAATAGAGATCCCCTTGCTGATGGGTGCATTCAGTGACTGCACACACCAGAAACGGGATGTCTGGGGGGTCCAGAGGACCCCCTTTACCCACTGAAGAGGGCTGCTAGCACTGTTTAGGTGGCCTACTGTCAGTGCGCTTCCTGAGGGCTTTTTTGCCTCTGCGTTCACATCGGGAATATGGTGCGGGGGCAGAGGCAAAGCTATTCCCTCATTTGCATAGAGCACATCCCCATGCAAATGAGGGAATGCCCCCTTGAAGATAGCCATGGTACTTTATGTGTGCCAGCACTATTGGTAATACAGAAGGGGACGCACAAGCATCTGCTGACACTTCTGTAATATCAAAGTGTCCCCGGGGCGCACAAAGTGGGCCACAAACCGCCGTTTTGGGGCACTTTATGGAATACGGCCCCAGATATTTAATTGGAATCAAATTCTTCTTTGCCGCAAACACCTGATTGCGATGACAGGCAAAAATCTATAAAACCAGGCACACTGAAGGGGCCACCCTGATCCAGAAGACTACTGGAGCACTTTGTGTTCTTATCAGAGGTATGAAGCACAGTAAAACCATCCTATGCTTCCTTGGGAGGTGCTTTTAAAGTTGCTTAGATTGTACACAGCAAGTGAGAGAGTTGAGACAGTTTTGTACCAAATTGTACTGCCAGGTTCTGTAGTAGTACTGAAAGCGCAGTGCAATAAGAACTGGAATGGAAGACTCTTACAAAGGCAGGCAGAGGTAATTATAGATGGGATAAAGGAACATATAAAGGCTCGTTATTTGCACTTTACAAAAATCTGACAAAATAACCTTATAATGTAACCTTACAAAAGTAACATTACTGATTATACAGGCAGATTCACATAGTGCACTGTCTCTGTTTTACTTCAGTTTTAGAAGGGTGCTATACAGAATTTGGCACTTAAGTTGTTTGGTGTGAAACTAAACTGAGTCAGTTTAGCCCTAAGTTTGTATTTCATATGAGAGGTCATCAGCAAATGTTAACCTTACGGCGATAAACTTGCTAAAAAATCTGCTCTTTAAATATTGTACTTTTATGTTTTTGAGTGCAAATTTGTTATTTTACTTGAACTACTAATTCAGTGTAATTATCCCACTCCTTTCAAGATTTCAAGCTGAAATGTGTGTGCTCGACAGACATTTTCAAAGGTGACCCACCTCAATGATGTTCTCTTGAATGGATATTGTCCATGCTGAATCCTTTAGTGTATTTATTATTATGGGCCTGATTTAGAATTTGGTGGATGGATCAATGTCACAAACGTGATCGATAACCCATTCGCCGTAGACAAGTGCATTATGTTCTCTTACGCTTGTAATAAGGCAGGCGGGATATCTGTCACGCTTGTGACGAGTAACCCACAGTGGTGGCCGGCACATGTAAGAGCGGTTGAGTGGTGTGGTGGGGGTGTGGCAGGTTAGGGGGGAATCGACAGATGCTGGGATAGGGAAAATGAAGTAAAAAATGGGCAAAACCACTAACTTTGTGCTCGCCACAATGCCGACTTGACAATGTGGCGAGCGCAAGGTCAGTGGTTTAATTTATTTTTGTATTTAATTTTACCTATCCTGTCATCTGTCGACTTCCCTGGCTTCCCCGCCCGCCTCACCGCTCTTACTTGTGCCAGCTACCACTGGTTCCACATCCACCAAATGCTAAACTAGGCCCTATATGTGATTATTGGTATTGTACTGTAGTGTCTCTCCTGTACCTCTTCATCATTGCAACATTGGAAGGGAGTTGTTTCTTTTTTAATGTATTTTGTAGAGCACTCTAAATTACTCTAAATTACTGCTTAAAAATATGTATGTAGAAACATCTGTGAGCGATGAGAAGTCTCATGCCTGAACCATTTGTACAAGAAAAATGCTAAACATATTCAGACAGATTTTGCACACTGTATTTATATTGCTATCAAAGGGTTGTATTCAAATAAATAAAATAAAAAGAAGTGAAGGAAAAGTGGTTAATCATTTAAACAGGAGCGAAAAAATATGCTGATGTTCAGATGTGATTCGTCTGAGCTCTCCGGAACAGACAGATGCCTCTTACATGCCTGCATTACATTGTGGTACTGGATGAATAATGCTGACGTTTTTCATCAATGCACCAATTTTATCAACCGTCGGGCTATTAATTAAGTCTAAGAAGAAAATAGGAAACCATCCAATATATCATAATAGGCACTGGAAGTAGAGGTGCTGAGGTGCTACAGCTCCCCAAAATAACTCTGCTTAAGTTCAGAAGGTGAATGAGCAATATAGGTACCTTTACATTTTGTTTTAATTTTGTCACATTTGCCTTGGTAAAAAGACAGGTCAAATGACAGGCTATGTCATCCAAGGAAATTGCTGCTTTCTTAACATGGAGATTGGTGCTTACTTTTCTTTCCCTGGCTGCAAAGTAAGAAGATTTGGAAAAGTGAATCTAACAATCTTACTGGGGTACAAGGAGTGCGAAAGGAAAGATTGTAGGATATCAGCTCTTTCTAATACACACTATTTAAATGCCTTTAAAATAACTGTACAGACATTCCAAAATATACCAGCAGGTAAGAAAGCAGAAATGAAACAGATTTTTTGGGTTGGAATGTGATGGAAACAAACATCAAAACAATTCAAGACACTTCACTTGGTGAGGTGCAAATGGTAAATATTTGCTAAAAATTATTTCCAAACATTGTGTGTATGCTAGATAGTTGTATCAGTAAAACTGTATCATTGAGCTTCTTTTCATGCCATTTCAATGGAAAATGGGCTGTCCATAAATTACGGTGAGCTAACACACCATGCTTTAGTTGTGTATTTGCGAGAAAAATCACCACTGACTACATAACACATCCTTACGACTCTCCTGCTGAATGGGCAAGACTCATTTCAACATTTGCTTTTTGTGTGACATTTAGATTTTTCACAATTCCTATGACTTTAGTGATGTAACATTTCTTACAGCACCCCTACTGTGAAACAGCGTGAATTTTTTTATCGTTGCGCATCACCTGTATTTATCGCCGCCGACGATATTTCCCAAGAAATGTGATAAAAGTAGGCGATACATTTAGCTTGAAGTCGCCAACGCCACGCACGCTAACGTGAAAAAAAGGACGTTGAGCCAATCAGCGATAAATATTGCAAACCAATAGTTCCCAGCCTTTCATAAATACGCGTTAGCGACCCAAAAAACGCCCGCTAAGCACATAAATTTACCAGGAAAAATGCCTAACATAGTAGATGATGGTGAGCAAGCAGGGACAAGTGCAGAGGGCAGAAACAACACCCAGGAAGGCCAGGCAGAGACCCAAGTAAAGGGCAAGAGGAAGAGGAACCAAAAGTTCAGTCCGATGGAGAACCAGGTACTGGTTGAAGAGGTGACGCAACACCAGCAGGAACACTTTGTGAGTCCCAATGTCACCATGGCAAGGAAGAACGGGATATGGCAAGACATCATGACCAAAGTCAATGCTATGGGGGAGAGAAGGAGGACAGAGGACGAGTGCAAGAAGTGGTGGCACAATACTAAGAGCAAGACAAAAAAGAAACTGGAAGCCAACCTTAGGGCAGCGAGGGAGACCGGAGGCAGCGGACCAGCTCCACAGGAGGAGCTGGAATGAGCTGGAGGAGCAGGTGTCAGCGAGGAGACTGTAGTTGGAGTCGCAGGCCAGGATAGTGCTAATTTGGAACGCCCACAACAACCCCAGGGTGAGCGGCAAACAGGGATGGGGGAAGGGGCTGGATGGGCACAGTGGCACACATGTGCTATGCAAGTGACTATATTGCATAACCTCATGAACTGTACAACAAGTACTGGATACCCCTGTGTACGTTGGCATAGGGACATATCACCAATCGCAAACAGCAACTCACACAACACACAGGGGAATATTATCAAGCCCCTCATTGCTGCGTCATTGCCACTTTCCTGCTGATAATGTGGCAATATGTGCATGCCACTATTACCAAGGCAGTGTTAAGTCAATTAACTGTGCTCAAATCCCTGCAAATTGTTTTAATGCTGCCATTGTGATAGGGCCACTATCACAAGAAATCCATACTGAAGGTGGGTGTTGTGGTGTGTGTTCCACTGCAACACCCATTCACTTTGATGCTGACAACTAACAACAAGCTTGGTGACAGCAGGTGGCATGTCCTGTCCTGAAGGTGATGAATCGAGGAGAAAAGGGTCATATCTCCTACTTTTTGTTTATACCATGTGTGCTGCCTCGTGCAGCACACATGGAAAAACCAAAATGCCACGGCCTGTTCATGTCCTGGAAGGTGTCCCTTCCTGTACATAAACAAAGAACATAAAAAAAATTGCACATTTGTCACTTACATGTGTGCTGTATAAAACATCACACATGTTAGTTACAAACTGGCATGTACTCATTGGTTTTGTGTAAGAAGGAACACCTGCCTGAACATAAACAAACCTCCCTGCTCACAGACACCCTTTCACTCTGGTGCAAGGCTGCCTGTGCTCGCGATAAGTAGCAAAAACTACCACCATGGCAGGGTGAATCGCTAGGCTGCACCATATACTTGGTAATATGCTGCAGGCTATCGTTTCTGAATTTGCTAAGACAGCCGTCAAGCCAAAATGGCTACCGCCTCTCTTCACCACTTTGTTGACAATATGCCCCATGGGGCCAAAGTAACTTGAATGACGGCAGTGTACACAATGCATTAGCAGAAGTAACAGCTCACAAAGCACTGAAGGGGGGCATGCCAATATGATTAATTGAATGTAAATAGTAGGCCAGGGGCACACCAGAATCCTCTTTTGCCTTTTGAATACAATAGTTCATATCAGCAAGCACTGTTGTGTTGAAGAAGCAGCATCTCCCTCATGAAAAAGCCAATACAATGTTGGTGAACACATGTCATATCATGGTCCATTGTGCAAGGCAGACAGAACCTGGAATGTGCACCAAAAAGCTAGGCAAACATATTCAAATCACAATGCCAGAGCACCCCAATCAATCAATCAATCAATCAGACTACTTACCCGTGAGGGTCTCAAGGTGCTGAGGGGAGGGGGTGACACTACTGTCAAAGAGCCAGGCCTTGAGGAGTCTCCTGAAGGCAAGTAGGTCTTGGGTCTGCCATAGGTGTGTAGGGAGGGTGTTCCAGGTCATGGTGGCGAGGTAGGAGAAGGGTCTGTGCCAGAGGTTGTCTTTTGGATGTGGGGGACAGCGGTTACAGGAGAGGCCGGTGGAGCAGAACTTGCAGGTGAGGGTGTAGAAGCTGATTCAGCTGTTATGGTAGGCAGGTCCGGTGTTGTGGAGTGCTTTGTGTGTGTGTCTTGTCGACAGGGAGCCATTGTAGGTTTCTCAGATGGGGGTGATGTGGCAGCGGCAGGGGATGTGGATGATCAGTCAGGTGTAGGCATTTTGTATGCGTTGTAGATGCCGTCGGTGTATGTCTGGGATTCCTGCGTAGAGGGCCTGTGTCACCGTTCTACTTGTTTAACTTGGGATACACTAGTACATCCTGTGGAGCATGCGGAGTGTGTTGTAGCATGAGGAGAAGATGGTGTTGACCTGTGTAGACATGGAGAGGGAGGAGTTGAGGATGAATACTAGGTTGTGTGCATGGTTGGTGGGTGTTGGTGCTGTTCCCAGTGTTGTCGGACACCAGGAGTAGTCCCAGGCTGATGGGGTGGCTCTGAGGATGAATACCTCTGTCTTGTCAGAGTTCAGCTACAGACGGCTGTTCCTCATCCAGTCGGCGACGGCCTACATTCTCTTGTGGAGTTCGGCGTATGTCGGGGTGCGGGTCCTCGGTGAGGTAGAGCATGAGTTGGGCGTCATCAGCGTAGGAGATGAATTTGAGGTAGTGTTGGCGGGCCACTTGTGCGAGTGGGGCCATGTAGATGTTGAACAGCGTGGGCTGAGGGATGAGCCCAGGGGGATGCTGCAGATGATGTAGGTGTCCTTGCATCTGAAGTGCAGGTGGTGGATGCTCTGGGTCCTGCCGGAGAGGAAGGACGTGCTCCAGTCAAGGGCCTTCTCTTGGATTCTGGCTCATAGGAGGCGTGTGTTTAGAGTGTGATGGCAGACCATGTCAAATGCGGCTGACAGGCCCAGGCCGATGAGGGGTGATGTGTTGCCGTTCTCCAGTTGGTGCCTGATATCATCTGTGGTGGCAATGACGGCTGTCTCAGTGCAGTGGTCTTGTTGGAACCTGGACTGGGATGGGTCCCATGTGGCGGCCCTGTTGCATGTTGAAACGGGAGATGGGAGATGGTCTGGAATTTCTTGAGGTCCTTGGGGTCCGCTTTGGTCAACTTGAGGAGGGCGTTGATTTTGGGGTATATCCAGCTTACTGGAAATGTTGTTCCGTAGTTGGGGTGTGATGGCAGCGTCTGCTTTGTATAATACATGGTGTGGTTACGGGTCTGAGGGAGAGCCTGAGTGAATGGAGTACAAGACCTTGTGGATCTTGTCGTTGTTGCTGTTGGACCAAGAGGTCAGGGGGTTTGCGCTGGTGGTGATCACAGGGGAGGTGGAATCTGGCATTTGTGGTGTGTGACTCCTGTTGAAGCTGTCATGGATGTCAGCGATCTTGCGTTGGAAGAAGATGGCTAGTGAGTTGCACAGTTCTTGTGAGGGAGGTATGTTGTTGGTGTTGGTGCTGGTTTTGTAGAGTTTATTCACGATGCTGCACAGCTCATTGCTCTTGTGTGAATTGTCATCCAGATGCTCTTTGAATGAGGATCCCTTGGCTACTCAGATAATGTGGTGATATTTGCAGATGGCGTCCTTGTTGGCTGCGTAGTTGTCCGGAGTTTGTTCGTAGCGCCATATCATCTCCATTTTCCGGCATGCACGTTTTGAGCTCTGGACCTCGTGAACCAGGTGGCTCTGTTGCTGGTGTGGTTGTTGGACGTTTTCCTCAGTGGGGCAAGGTTATTGGTGTTGTCGTAGATCCACTGTCTGAGGTGGCAGGCTGCAGTGTCTGGGTTTGTTGTAGTCGTGTGTGGGTTTTGGGTGAGTGTGGTGATCAGCTGCTCTTTGGTGAATTAGCTCCAGCAGTGGCGAGGTAGCTGTTGTGTGCGGTGCTTCGTGGTTTGTTCCTTGAAGGGGAAATGGATGCAGTGGTGGTCAGTCCAGTGGAATTAGGTTGTGTGGTAGAAGGTGACGTGGGTGCCTGTGGAGAAGATGGGGTTCAGTGTGTGACCAGCGTTGTGTTTTGGTGGGCTGACGTGTTGTCTGAGGCGGAGATTGTCCAGGTTGTCGATCAGGGTGGTGGATTTAGTGTTGTTGTTGTTTTAGAGGTGGAATTTCAGGTACCCGAGGAGGATGTAGTCCATGGAGGTGAGTGTGTGTGTGCTGGTGAAGTTGCCAATGTAGTTGCTGAAATGTTTTTGGGCTCTGGGGGGTCTGTAAATGAGTGTACCTCTGAGGGTGGTGTTGGGGTCAGTGTGGATCTGGAAGTGCAGGTTTTTTGGCCGTGTTGAGGATGTTGTCTGCGTGGGTGGCGAGCTTGAGGGTGTACTTGTGGACGATGGCTATTAATCCTCTGGTTCAGTTGGTGTGATCCCTGTGGGTGATCTTGTAGACATTCGGGATGGCTATGGCGATGCCAGGCACAGAGGAGTTGTACCCCCATGTCACAGTCGGGAGGGCCACGTCTACGGGTGGAGGTGTTGAGCAGATCCCAGAGATATACGGCGTGTTTGCGTGTTTTGTGGGTGTTGAGGAGTATGCAGCGTAGGTTTTTGTGTCCAGTCCTAGGAGGTTTGATGGTACTGTTGCAGGTGAAGCTGCAGGTGTGGCAGGAGAAAGGTCTGTGAGTCTGTTTTGGTGGCTTGGAAGCTGTGTAGAACTTGATGTGATTGATTATGTGGAGGGTGCTGGTGTCGTAGCGGACTCTAGTTTCGTGATGTTAGCGTGGTCCAGGGGTCTGTCGCTGGGCACGGTCCAGGCGCAGATGGGCTTGCCTTTGTTGCGTTTTACACACACCAGCTGCCCACCCGCTGTGCCGACTACATAAGAGGGGGATAGGGAGGGAGTAGCAGCTGGGAGGCGGAAGCGGAGTGTCCAATGGGGAGATGGTTGCGGAGGTGCAGGGACGCAGCGGCCTGAAGGAGCATAAAACGTCAGCCACACAGGCGTGCGGCAGGGAGCATGCCCCAGGCAGATGGTTGCCGTGTGGTGGCGGGTGGAGCAAACTGCCTGCAAGCAGGGTCAGAGTGCATTTGCAAAACACTCAGTGGCACTACAACGTTACATGTACAACATTTATAAAATGGACCCCCTGCAACATCACCATGCACATACAAATAGAATGCACAACTACACATGTCACTCGGATGCGACATTGTGAATGTGCAGAAAATGTCAATGCCCCTGTGCACAATCAGGCATGCCTTCACCAACGTCTGCATGCCTGCAGCATTGCACACATGTGTCTGAGTTGTATCCAAGCTTGTGCAACCATTGCCAGCCTGACACATACACACTTGCCTGCAGACTACTCAAGCACTTGTACACATTGTCACCTGTGTGCCAATGTCTGAGGCACCATGCCTAATTGTGCATATGAACATCAACATACACAGTGCAACCACAATGTTCTTTCACAGTTGCATTTGTCTGTGTGCACACACATCAAATGTGTGTGGTGATTACAATAATAGAAGATTAAGTCAACGCCAGCAATATCATGCAATGTGCTTCCGGGACGTTCTATGAGATGTGTGGCCACATTACCCAGATTGGTGACATATTCATCCCTGCCTTGCAGTACAAAAATGCTAATAAAGTGTTGGCAAGAGGCGTGATGAATTCCCACATAGAATTGCATCCAAGATTCAGTGTATGCTGTGAGCCTAGCCTCATTTGTGTGCCTATCAACGAAAAATTGCAGACAGTCATTTAAAAAGGCCTGTCTTACCTTAGTAGTCTATTTAACCTCATTACACTGAATACCTCACTCCACTGTCCTGCAACGTCCACAAACACTCACCTGGGACACATTCATGGATTAGCAGAAAATATACCATTCATTGACTATCGCACACCAAACTCATCCACTCCCCCTGGCTTTGACAATCACAATGTCATGTTCCTATGTACTAATTCTAGAGTGAAACATTGTGTTGTGCAACTCTGCACATCACACTTCATATGTTGTGCATTAAACATTACATGTCAATAGACTAGGACATTCCAAATCCTTTGTCATCTGACAAATATGCAAGTCAACAGATCCCAGAGCTAAGGTTTAGTTAACACTATACATGCATCAGAGTAACAGGTCGCATCCATAGTCACACATACAGGGATTACTCCACAGATGGCCTGAGTAGCATACAATGTATCAAGACACACACTCTGCATCCTACCTGACATCATTGCAAGCAGTAATGAAATCAGCTGTATTTATTCTTACAAAAATTACTTATCAAAAACTACACTAATCACTACAACTATCACTATATCTAAAATACCTAAACACATATTAAACTAAACTACACATGGAATACTAACTATACACTACTACACAAACTATCTTAACCTATCCTATAAATATGTTACTATACTAAACTAACTATACCTAATCTAAAACGAATCTACATCTAATAACAAATAACACTATTTACACATTCAAGAAAAAGGAACATTGAGGGAAGGCAGAAGAGGGGTGTGGGGGATAACAAAGGAATGTTCAGGAAAGAGCCAGTTTCTCACAGATCACTTGGATGTGTTTGTTCAGGGTCAGCAACTCGTTTTTAACATCCAATAGCCAGTTGTTGTTACGTTGCTGTTCCTTTAACAGCAACATCAGGGTCTCGGAGATTTGAGGCAGAGTGGTGGGTGGTCCAAGATCCTGGCGGGATTGGGTTTGGCCTGTACCCTGACTTGTTGCAACTGGCCCCAGGACCTGGCTGCCTGCTGCTGGAACCGGCCCCTGGCTACTTGTCCCTGTAATCGGCCCCTGGCTGCTTGTTCCTGTAACCGGCCCCTGGCTGCTTGTTCCTGGAATGTCCGCCAGAATGCTTGCCGTCTGAACTGTCTCCTGGCTGGTTGGTATTTGAACAGGCCTTGTGATGGGTCTCACCAATGCCTCTGCAAAAGTAATAGGTCCAGCCCTGGCACCAGAGCTGGAGGTGGTGCTTTTTTCCGTAACTACAACAGACTCCTGTCAGACAGGTACTTCCGGGCCATATCCCTGTCAGCTTTCTTAACACGACGTACATGCTGCCACCTGTCCTTTGCCACCTGGTGCGCATGCAGTTCCTCAGGAGTCATGTTGTCTGAAAAAGAAAATACATGTTAATTCCCACACAAGTATACTTGGTCATTTGCCAATTAACAATTATTTGCACAAATCCAATACAATATGGAAGCCAAAACACAAGTGATATCCTGTAACATCTTTAAGTGACCTGACTACATACATGTCAAGCCATTTGTTGCTCAATACAGGATATGGATAGTGACATGACAGTGTATGGCAGGTGTGATGTACTGACAAATCTGATTAAAAATTAGACTGTCATAACATGTCACCATTGTGCATCGTGAGTGTGTGCAACTAGTCCAATTCACATTACCCATCCATGGCCAGCACCATCATCATCTGATCTTGTGACACACTGCTGCTACTTCTGTACAATGCACATGTGCAGACATGTGTGTCTACCTGCAAATGGGTATAGTTCATGTAGTCAGTGACAAGACTGGCACTCATTTACATGGGTGCTAGTGTGGCTGGGTGTAGGTGTCAATGGCAACTGATTGTAAGCTCAGCCTACATGCACAGTAACAAGACTGGGACACCCCTACTAACAACTGGGGGCTATGATGTCAAGAAAGTGCAACACAATATTGCCGCCTACATCGTCAATAAACAGCTGCTAAACCGGCAATAAAGGGCTTGATAATATGCCCTTGAGAATTGGCATTGCTGGCCAGGTTCAGGTGTGAAGGATCTATCCTAAGTCCTATGCTGTTCAATCTATACTTGAGCCTGCTTGCCAACGGCATTAAATCGTACGGTTACTAAACCATATGGTACGCTGACGAAACCCAGTTACTTTGTATGTGCGGCCCAGAATACTCTGACACATGTTTCTGCTTTAGAAACAGTATGATTGATATAAGTAACTGGATGAGCAGCAACAAACTCCTACTAAACAGCAGTGAAACGGACATCATTCTGTTTGGCAAGGCCGAGGAATTGTGGTTACATGAATGGTGGCCGCTGGAACTGCGCTCATGTCCCCCTCGCAAACCTGCAATCCGCAAACTAGGACTAACAATAGATCATGCCCTGTCCATGAAAAATCAGCCAGGTAATCGGCATCTGCTACGGGATTATGCGTAATCTCTGGAAGATCTGCAAATGGCTTCCTATTGAAGCCAGGAAGCCTTTGGTGCAGGGCTTGGACATCATCCGGCTTGAATACGGCAATTCTTTGTTTTTTGGACTAAACGAAAAAATTGCTTTCCAAACTGCAGACCCTGCAGAATGCAGCGGCCAGACTGACTCTCTACCTTCCACCTAGTACCCCTTCCGCCCCTAGCTTGAAAATACTCCATTGGCTCCCCATCCGCTATGAGAAGCCACTTCAAGAATCTGAGTCTCACGCATGCCATCTTGTATAACTCTGGTCCTAATTACCTCAGAAAGAAGCTTAACTGGTATGCCCCAAATAGATCGCTAAGATACAGTAATAAATCATTCCTGATCCAGCCTTGTGTTTGTACCTCTCAAAATGGCCACCGCTCTTTCTCTCATCTTGCCCCTTGACTGTGTAATAAACTGCCCTCTCACCTGTTATCCATTTCTGAACACAAACTCTTCCATGCAAGTCTTAATACCTGGCAGTCCCCAATATGATGTTCGCTGTTGCCTGGAACATCTTTGGCACTGTTTCATCTTTTTTTCTCTGGTCAAGGGCCTTGAGACCTTGAGGTGATGAGTTGCGCTCTATACATTTTTTTTATCTGACCTCACCTTAACCTGGGCTGCTATAGGAAATTTCTAGGGCATATTAGCAAGCCCTTTATCAACACTTCAGTGGCATTTTCCTGCAGATACAGCAGGAATAAATATTGTGCCTGTTCTTGATAATATGCCCCCAAGTGTGAAAATCAAGTAGTGTATTGCCTGCAGGATCCTTGGACAACTGAGAATGATATGCATGTTCACACATCCAAATACCTATTTGCCTACAATTCTGAATCATAAATAACATCTGCACATTGTGGCTGACTGACATGCGGTACACACCCATATGGCCAAACAACCATGTGTACCATTTGGTAATGACATTCATGACACCACAACATGGCAATTTCAAATACAAATACTCACCAGTGGCGTTTGGGTCCTTGAATCAATCAATGTCACCCTGTGTGATGGGTTGTCGACCACCTGTGAGTGAACAAATGTAAATATGTGTCATTACATGGCATCCAGAAAGTTTACATAAACATGATGAACAACATTTGAGTCACAGGAAAAACAACATCACTGTGTAGATCAATGACAATTTGTACGCATGACCCTGTTCACTTTGACTGCCATGCACACATGCCCTGCAAATGCAGTGGTGGCCCACACATAACATCAGTGCTGTGATACATGCATATAAGAGTTGTGAAATGCAATTTCAATGCACTATGTCCACACAGGCATCATGTCTAAGTTGTACTGCGTATGAGGGCAACGAAGCAGTTTGTAAGAGGCTGATACGCAGTCCTTTGGGATGCAAGACACTCTGGAACAGGAAAACTCCTGTAGTGCTGTTTTCACCTGACAAGGACATTTCTGCACATGACCCATGTACAGGGGCTGTGTAGGTACAGTCCTGCTGCTCATGGAGTTGAGCATTTGTCACACTGTGTCCTGTCCTGCACATAGTTCACACACACAATGGCTCTGCTCCGATATGTACAGTTTCCCATACTGGACACAGACACGGCATACTGCACACAGTCTCTGCTTACATCTCTTCGAATGACAACACCGTGATGGACTTATACATGCTAATACCCTCGGTGCCTTGTCACCCTTACTGCCATGTGTGCACTCACCATTACATAGTGATGTTTTGGCAAGTGACACACAGGATACCTCAGTCCCATATGTGGTCTTCACAGCGCAAATATGTGTTCACAGCTCAATTACGAGGTGACTACTCACTCCAACTGGCACTTCCTGGTGCAATACAAATAGGGCTATTTGGATTGACTACTCGCACACCTATTCTACTGTTGCACACAAAGGCGTAGATTTACACTTACAGGCGATCCATGCAAATTAGCAGGGATGCGCCAGTAATTGTGCAACATGCCTCTGCCACCCATGGTGAGCTGCATTTACAATGTGGCGCACCATGGGGCAAAAATGGCACAGATGCGTAACCCATCTGTGACGTAAAGGTGGCGCATTGCTGGAGTTGCGTTGCAGGCGCAAAGCAGCTCCAGCAATGCTCTGGTGGGTCCTATCTTGTCAATGCTGCGTCAATCCTTATGCCTGCTTCAAGCAGGCGCAGGGTTTTGATGCAGTATTGGCCTAAAAGTGGCTGGGAGAAAAGTGGTAGATATCACTCTGCCAATTTTAGGAGGCGTTCCTGCGCAGGAACCCCTACCCTGCGCAGGAACGCCTCCTGAAGGTGCAGGGCTTTACAATGTGAGACAGCTCACAGATGCGTCACGTTGTTAATACCCCACACCACGGTGCATCTTTAGCACTGCCGCTGCGTCGCAAAAGTGATGCAATGGTGGCGCTAAAGAGGCGCAAAGGGCTTGTAAATCTGCCACAATGTGTTTAGATGAGGTAGTTTTTCAGAATCCTAAGTGATGTGAATCATGCGCAAATCCTTTAGGCTAATGACATTGTCAGTAACACGTGTCACAGTATCACAGTTGTGAGTCAGCATGTAGATGTCATACACACATGTCACACACGTTACTCACTTACATACCTATGTTTATTGGATTCAAATAATGGTTTTAGTACTAACCACCCTGTAGGCCTGTCATCACTCCAGTGTAGTCTAGCAGGTCGGCCTCCCGCCCAAGCATGTCTTGCCAGCGGTGCTTTTACTGGCGCACATTCTGGGAAATGTTAAAATATCTCTCCATCTGGAGGCTCACCCGCTCCCAGCGCACCTTCCATACTGCCATAGTATAACCCTGCAGGATCCATCCCCAGCCTCCAACATTAATGGTAGGTAACATTTTACCATCCACAGAATTCCCCCCAATGCCCCCTCACTCATCCTCCCTGACCTCCCCACACCAGGCATCTCCCTGACCCCCGTAACCCACATACTACTAAGAAATAATAACCCACCTAACTAACTATACATTAATAACTAACTAACCCCCAACCAAAACGCAACAAATCTGAGGACAGTAGACACACAAACAGTTTAAAAATAGACAAATACACCAAACAGACACTTCAGACAGGACACACAGGACACAGCACACAGCACCACTCTCCAAATCCTATTCCAACCACAGCAACCACCATACACCTTCTCCTCTCAGCACATACACAAGCAATGTGCTGAAAAGAGAAAGTGAAAGTAAAAACCACACCCCAGTGACAGGAAGCAGTAATACATCACTTCCTGTGTGTCAGCGGCAAAAATGTAGCTTTAGCGACGATAATATGGACGCAAATACGTCGCTTAGGTTTACATAGTAAAAATGTGATGTGAATGCGGCCCATTTTTTTTTTTAAATGTGACAAAAAAATGCAAGCTAATAGCTCGCAAAGGGCCCAATATATTAACTGAATGCTACAAGGGTGTATCATCATGGTGATGTTTAAAAGTATGCCTGTACGTTAATGGAATCACTTTAAGACCATTTTAATTCACGTTAGTGGTCAAATTTTACATTTTTCATGTACATTTGCTGCATTGTGTTTTACGTGAAACAGCAGCATGCAGGCGTTGATAGGCTAGACACATTAGGGGAGATCAGAATGCCAAAAAACATACATCATGGGGCAGAATTACAAGTCCCTTGTGCCTCTTAAAGTTTGCAATTGCATCCCTTTTTGTGAGTCAGCTGTGGTGGAAAGGATGCCCAATGCTGCGGGCTATCCTCAAGCTAATGCCTATTTGAGATATGTAAAGTCACAAAGGGCTGGCACTGGGGGAGGCAGTCATGCACAGGAGGTTGTGTTCCGGCGTTGGTACGCCTCATTCTCTTGGCTGATTTAAATCTACTAGATACCAGCCACTCACTTTTGGTCCCATGCTGCGTCACATCCATGCACTTGCTTGGAGCAGGTGTAGCGGGAACACCCGGTGTGGGAGGGGTGGTGTGTTGGCACGGCTGGCTTATCTGTGCACCGGGGGCATGGCAGTTTGGCTACTCCTTGGAGGTGTTTGTGAGGGGCTCAGTGCTCATCTCATTTTGAGCCTCTTTTCTACTTAATAATGCTATTTCTTCTTGGTCTGCGCCTGGTGCTTCATGCTCATGGTCAGTGCTTTGGGATGGCGGTGCGCTGTATACCACGGCTATGTAGCCCTGATTTCACCCGGGCCTCTTCACCCTACCACAGGACATTCACTGTCCCAGCTGTCTAAGATCCTCAATTGGTGGAGCGGTTGACTGGCGATCTGAATGGTCCCTGGTTCAGAAAGTGGGTTTTGGATCAGTGTTAACTTATGCTTTCAATTTTTAATGTGCATCTCATTTATTTAGTGCTGTGTGTGCCCGTTCGTAAATGGGTTGCCTTTGCTTTTGGTTGCACGTTTTACTTTGTCATTGGAGGGGGGGTGCCCTGGTGGGGGGTTTCCCTCCCTATCTGAGTTGAGCTTCTTGCTGACCTGGTTCGGACACCCATGGTTGGACCTGCTTTTCATCTATGGGAATTGCCTTGGGTTGAGGTTGTTGTCTGGTTTGCTCAGATGCTGGCTGGGGGGTGGTTGCCCTGTCCTCCTGTTGTATGGGGGCTTGCTGTGCGCCTTTCCCCCGATTATGCTGGATCCGAGGGTCCTGCAGCAGGTTGGACTGGGTTGGGCCTCGTTTCTCATGGTGACTCCGGTTTGGTCTGGGTGGCCTTGGCTCCCTCTATTGTGGTTTGCAGTGGGGCCTTGCTGGTGTTTTCCGGTGGTCCCTTGTTCTATCACATCGGTCTCGGGGTGTCTGGTCTGCTTGTGGGGTGGCTTTGGTGTGTCTGGACCTCCTGGCTTTGGGGTGTTCTCCTTCTGTGGCTGAGTATTTTTCTCGGTTCGGGATCCCTTCGTCTCTCCTGCCCTATGCCAGTCATGGGGTTTTCTTTCCTGGATTATTGTCCAACATGGGGTGTGTCTGCATTGGATTCCGGTGCGTGTCTTGGATTTCTTGGTGGTTGTCTTCGACTTGGGTTGGCCTGTGTCCTCCCTGCGAGCTCTGTGGGCAGCTGTATGGGCCTTTCGGGGTTTGTGCGTTGAGCCGGTGTGCCCCTTGGTGTCCAGGTGGTTGTGGAGTTGTTTCCTCCTGGGGCCTTTCTGTTGTTACTTTGCTCCTTGTTCGAGTTTCATGTACTGCCTTTTTTCTGTTCTGTTCCTCTTTCTGGGGTTTAGTTACAGCTGCTCTGTTTGGCGGTTGTGCGTGCTCTGGAGGTGTTCCTCCTTCCTGCAGTGCCTATTTTGTAGGGTGGTTTTCCCTTTTTGTTTACTTTGGGCTGGCTGGTCATGTTCTGGTGACTTCTGTGGCTACTCTCCATCAGTGGCTGTGTTGGCTGTAGGGCCTGCTTTTGGGCTTGTGGTGTGCTGGCACCTGGGTCAGGATTGCGTCAGGGGTGGCTGCTTATTGGACATTGCTTCTGGGGGGCTTCCCTGGCCGTGTTCAGCGTGGATGCTGCTGGGTGTTCTTCACAGCTTTTATGTCCTGTGGTCATTGAGTGATGTGTCTCCTTTGTTTGTGTACGCAGTGTTGCGTTCTGCTTTGGGTTTTGTGACTTTCTGTTTGTGCTGCTTGAGTCTGTTTTGCTACTGTGTGAAGGCAAATCTTGCTTTCCTATCAGCTCATTATTAAGGACGTGGGACGGGGAGGGCTATGCCTCAGAGTAATGAATGTTACCAGTGAGTAACCGGTCATTACTACCCCCGAACCTGGCCATGTCACCGCCCTACAGGTACTCCCACTGGCGGCTGCGGCTGGCTGCGTAGCACTTGAAAACCCACTCCAGCAATGCTACACATTTACGGCATAGATGGCTTACACATCGTCTTCATTTCTGTCCCATGTTGCACCGCATTGTATATGCATCACATCCATGCTGGCTGCGGCGTTCTGCACAATAACTGTGGCATCCCTGCAGATATGCAGGGAGGTAACAGTTATCGGAATTCTGCCCCTTAATGTCGGACACTGTTGGCCATAGGAGACATGTAGGACGCCAAAACGTTATGCAAACAACCATATCATAGGCATTGCGGCTAGCTGGATGCATAGCAACTCCCCTAGTGAAATACTGAAGTCAAAATGGTTGATAGGCTGGCAGAAAGGCCCCATGACACCAGGACACGTATCAGCCTTCCATTACTCTGCCCCCACTAAGGATGTGGCTTGTGCGTCGCGATAGCTGTCTGTAATCCATTTGCTCTACAGCATGAATCTAAAGCGGAACAAGGAAGAGCCAACCACTAAGGGGGAGGGGAAGTTCGTAACAGTATTCTGTGGATGGATGAGCATATGCGACAATGTCCCACAAAGTCTGCCTGATTGCCTGTGCCAATTAACATCACAGGGCATATAAACAAGCACAGTGTTAACATAATCTACACTCAAATGGCCATGTCCTTGTGCTAAACCAGAGCCATTTTGCTATGTCTTCTTGAAAATAGGGCACCGTGAGACCACCATGTACCACTACTACTTCACATGCGCAATCTCATCAAATCTTTCACCATTTGTCAAAATGTCCTCTCCTCCAAATCAGTATGATCTAACATTGTCCTTCTGTATCAAAGTGAAATGAACAAATGCATGATTGTTTCAGATGAACAGTGATGTAATTAATGTCCCATATCACATTGCGGAGGGCGAGGCAGCACCTCCTGAAGAGCTTCCTGGCTTGGCACCCGCTGATGACACGGACGTGTATGCTGAGATCGATCCCACCACCCGCGCATTCCAACTGCAGATCATCGAGCTCCAGGAACGGTTGGGGGAAAGGGTGCAGGTGGGGTTTCAGCAAATGGCAGAACAAATTGCTGGCCTACGTGGGTGTTTCAGTCCCATTAGGGACTGCATGCAGACACTCACAGACACCCACAGACCCGTCAATGCTCTCCAGCGGTCCATGGCTGACATTGCTGGAGTCATGATCCAGAGGCAACAGGCATTGTCTGCTCAGGGTGGTTCAAACAGTGTCAGCAAGGATCTTGACAACATCCGCAAGATCATGGAGAGCATCGATCGAATGCAGGCCCAAGATTTGGCTGCCAGGGCTGAACACATGCGCCAGGTTGCTGGGATCTACAATGCCCTGCATCTTCCTGTTGCCTCCTTGCTGCCACAGGGTTTGGTGTAGATGGATGCTGCAGCGGCCTCCACATCCTCAGCTCCAACACCAGGTGTGTCAGTGCCTCACAGTGCTGCAGCCACAACACCAACTGACATCTGTGAGGCACATGACACACAAGATGATGGAGATGAGGATGACAGCACATTTCTGCTGAGGAGGAAGCGGTAGCATCCCTCTGTGCCACAGCCCCAGTTTCTTGTGTCTTGCTATGCTCTGAATCGTGCCACACAAGGACTTCTTGCACTTATTTTCACTGTCCCCTGGAATATCCTTGGACCCCCCCCATGGACTGCCATATCACCCCATTCCTTGCCACTTCAACCAGCCTGTGGACTGAACTATGCCTCTTCCCTTGGACCGAAGAACATCAATTGTCTCTGTCTGGCCCTCCAACGGACACCCTCTGCACTTGTCCTATATGCTCACCACATTTGTAAATATTGTAAATAAATAACCCTTTAATCACACATATGTGCTTTGGTCGAATGTCATGAAGGTACAAACTTAGCAAACAGGGTCTGGAGACTGATACATCCAGAAGGTACACCAATGTAAATACGAGCAGTGAACATGTTGAAATATATCCAGAGAAGGTGAAAATAGTTAGATATGTGTAAATATGTGGTGCCACCATTGCACCAATGCAATTCTATAAAAATGTCATGATTTCAATAGCCCATCAGGCAAGGTTATCTATTGGGACATGCCAGTGAGCGAGTATTAGCAAAATGTGATAGGAGAACGCCCCCTGTTCTATGTTTGGATGCAGCAGGGCAAGTACTATTGTCCTTATGTCTAGTATGCCGTACTCTGCTACATATCAGGGTATGATCTCTATATTGACGTCCACGAATTTAAAAGGGTACCCCCAGTCTGATCCATATTTGTTCCACTCCTGCATATACTGAGTATCCCGTGGCATCCCACTGTCACAGACTAAGCATGGGCTGAAAATTAGTTCGGCACACGGAATTTGCGGAATTTCGGCGATTTCCCGATCCGCGAATATCGTGAAATCGCGGTAAAGTCCGTGAATCAGCGGGGACGAATTTTTAGCCAAACACTTACAGGGTTACAGCAGCAGGTGCAAAGGTTGAAGCTAATTTTTTGTAACCTTTTACAAAAGGGTTACAAAGAAATTAACTTCAACTTGGGCACCTGCTGCTGTAAGCCTGTAAGTGCTTCCTGGAGCCTCATTGCCTACTTGCAGAGAATAGTTACAAGTAGGCAATGAGGCGCCTGTCACTAAAATTAAACCTCAACAGGAAGCACTGACAGATATAAAAACAAGCATTTGCAATGCAATAGGTCTCGCATTAGGAAAGTTTGAGCTATTGGTCTTGTAAATGACACTTTTTTTATTTATGTGTTGGTTTTAAAAATAGCTAAATTAATAGCTTTGTCATTTACAATGCCAATAGTTATAACTTTCGCAAATGTGACACCTATAGCATTTGTAATGTAACATGTTTTGTATTTACATGACTTAGATGTATTGATATTACAAATTACAATGGCTTTTAATTTTTTTAAATAATTAATACTTAAATAAAAGTGATTTTAATTTATAATGGCAATAGCGTAAACTTTTGTAAATAACTTTTGTGAAGATTATGTTCGGTGTATTTTATTGTGACGAAAATCCAAGAACAGAAGTGAAATATTACCACCTTTTTGTGACTTTTGTAATAAAGCTTGAAACATTGAGAGAACATATTTGAACCAGTTGTTGTTGAATGGTTGCGCAGATTGATGCTGCGGTGGCGCTGAGTGGTGCTGTTGTGGTGCTGAGTGGTGATGTGGTGATGCTGTGGTGGTGCTGAGTGATACTGGGATGGTGCTGAGGGATGCTGGGGTGGTGCTGAGTGGTGCTCTGGTGGTGCTGAGTGATGCTGTGGTGGTGCTGAGTGGTGCTGTGGTGGTGCTGAGTGATAATGTGGTGGTGCTGAGTGATGCTGTGGTGGTGCTGAGTGATGCTGTGGTGGTGCTGAGTGATGATGTGGTGGCGCTGAGTGGTGCTGTGGTGGTGCTGATTGGTGCTGTGGTGGTGCTGAGTGATGCTGTGGTGGTGCTGAGTGATGCTGTGGTGGTGCTGAGTGGTGCTGTGGTGGTGCTGAGTGATAATGTGGTGGTGCTGAGTGATGCTGTGGTGGCCCTGAGTGATGCTGTGGTGGTGCTGAGTGGTGCTGTGGTGGTGCTGAGTGATGCTGTGGTGGTGCTGAGTGATGCTGTGGTGGTGCTGAGTGGTGCTGTGATGGTGCTGAGTGATAATGTGAGGGTGCTGAGTGTTGCTGTGGTGGTGCTGAGTGATGCTGTGGTGGCACTGAGAGGTGCTGTGGTGGTGCTAAGTGGTGCTGTGGTGGTGCTGAGTGCTGCTGTGGTGGTGCTGAGTGGTGCTGTGGTGCTGCTGAGTGATAATGTTGTGGTGCTGAGTGATAATGTGGCGGTGCTGAGTGATGCTGGGGTAGCGCTGAGTGATGATGTGGTGATGCAGAGGGCAGAAAGGCACAAAAACAGTCTAACAAAGTGCAGAAGGACAGAAAAACAAGGGAAAACGAGTCTAACAGAGGGCAGAAGGGCACAAAAAACAATCTAACAGAGGACAGAAGGGCAGAAAAACAAGGGAAAAACAAGTCTAACAGAGGGCAGAAGGGCACAAAAAGGAGTCTAACAGAGGGTAGAAGGGCACAAAATTAAGGGAACAACAGAGGGCAGAAGGGCACACAAAATGAGTCTAACAGAGGGCAGAAGAGCAGAAAAACAAGGGAAAAATGGGTCTAACAGAGGACAGAAGGGCACAAAAAACGAGTCTAACAGGGGGCAGAAGGGCAGAAAAACAAGGGAAAAAATTTCACTCAGCCACTTTTAGGAGGCGTTCCTGCGCAGGAACGCCCTCCCCTGCGCCAGAACGCCTCCTGATGTCGCAGGGCTTTACAACGTGACACATCTCTCAGATACATCACGTTGTTAATACCCAGTTCCATGGCACATCTTTTGTGCTGCCGCTGCATCACAAAAGTGATGCAACTGCGGCCAAAAGAGGCGCAAGCCGCTTGTAAATCTGCCCCATAGTGCTTTTACTACACTGAAGCTGCGTAAAGGGCCAGAAGATGTGTCTCCAGTGACCATGTGTGCCTGTGCCTGTGTTACAGGCACATATGGTCACTGGAGACACATCTTCTGGCCCTTCACGCAGCTGCAGTGTAGTAAAAGCACTATACATTTACCCAATGAGGGACCACTTACTGGATTAGCCAGTCGAAAGTGCTCCAGGGCAAATCGCAAAAAAATCTGCGATTTTGCAGGAAAATTCGCAAATTCGCAGATTTTTTTGCGATTTCGAGGGGAAATCCACGAATTCGCGGAACACAAATTTGCAAATTTCGCCCATGCTTATCACAGACACCACCAATGTAGATGTGTCATTTTTGCTTTTAGACAAATGATTTTCATGTAGCTGCACTGGCTCTCTATGGTGTTGGTTATGATAGGAGTAAAATTACTAGCCACATGATGGAGTGTGTATGCCCCAGACATTCTATGAGCCCCTTTTTGAGGGAGTTCATAGTAGGTGAAGAGTGTGTTCAATTTGAGAGAACATGTGCATGTAGACGTTGAAACCATTAAATGTGGTCACAGTGTTGCCTACCATAACACTGAAAGTTTGTAAGTTGGACTTCTACTGATGTTAGATGTCAATGAAAACAGTTCCAAACGCATAAGTGAACACAAGCTGGCAAATGTGCAACAGTCAATCCACAAAACCTTGTCCGAAGGCAAGATTCAAACAATGACAGAGGTGTGTGTGCAACGCACTGCATGATGGACCAAGGATATGCAAGTCTCTTGACTGGTTCTTGTGAAGTTCACAGCTGACAGACAGTTGCAAATGTGCATGTGCCACACGGTGATACATCAAAGCCTGAAGATACATACCAACATATCTGAAATGTGTGGGAGCACAGCTTGGGAGTGAGAGGGCACTCTGGCTCGTCATGGAGTCAGTGATTGTGACACAGTCAAAAAACCGGTATGTGTGAGTTCACATGGATTGTGAGACGAGACAGTTGAGGATATGCATGCCATGACTGCTGGTCCATGTAGTTCCCAAGGGTGTGTCACCCAAGTGGTGCACAAGTGCTGCTTTATGGGCAATGTAGCTGCACCTTTGTGGAGTTACATTGGGCAGATGGTGAGAGTATTGAGATGCCTGTGGCTCTTTGGAGGAATAAATGTAGCTGATCTTGTCCTGTGGGCTCATGGTAGAGCCAGGTGGTCCAGTTGAGATCCTGTGATGTCCGCTATGGCCTTGGGTACCTTGCAAGATTAAATCAGCGCATGGATCTATGCCGGTCATGAAGATTGTAAGGTATGAGATTGGCTCCGTGTTGGTCCAGCATTTGTTGCGTGAGAGGATGAATTGTGCAAATGCAGTTGCGGATAAGTGGTCACGGTGTCAGTGTTTGCAGAGGCATATGAGTCCATCCAATATTCAGCCTGTCATAGATGTTTTAACAAAGTGAGTAATTCACTTTGCTAATACACGTAGACATGCTGGGAACAGGATCGGCTCCAGTAGCTTGTCTTGCTTAACACGATCCTTGCCTGTCAGGATTGTGTATCTATGTTTATTTACCGGTGACGTGTAGTCCATGAAGAAATTTAGAATGATTGACAACCTGGATGTCTTTTTTTTGGGAAGTTAATTGCATTAAGGCATCCCTGTACTTGGAGTTGATGATGTCGATCTACAACGTAGGTGGCGTAAATCCTGTTGGCAATGGTCTGGTGGGCACCCTGTTTCACCCTTCCACTATGACGCAAGATGATAGAGTGACTTACGGTAGCATCTATTTTGGTGAAGTTGCAGTGTAGACATCCGGATCTTCACACTCCTGCCATTCTTCCCAGCCCACCATGCCTACATTATAGCATTGTGTCCGAACGAGTGGCGTGTCATATGTGACTGGGGTCTTAGCCCCATGATGCCACCTGGTGTGGACTGGGTGGGGCTTTGTGATGGCCACCCGTTGCAGGTGTATTAGCCACACGAGGGCAGCAGCATTCAGCATGGAGCGCTGGCTGAAGTGTAGGGCAATGCAGAGCTACATTGCGGGCGTGACCACAGTTTAGGGTTAGGTGGACAGTGTCCAGCTGGAGAGTGGGAGGTTGTTTGCTAAGGCACAGCTCTGCATGGTGCAATTGTTCGGGTTGTCCTATCCGCCTGCCTCTGTATCACACGGGTGGAGGCCTTACATGCACTTCTATGTAATGATGAACATGCAAGGGCTCCCATCTGTGTGCGCAACAGTGTGCTGCGCATCTGCAGTGTGAGTAGGGTTGGCTTGCAAAGTGTCCATTAAAAGTTACTTGTGGTGTATTTTAGGTATGTCACAGGCACTGAGCGTCTGTGGACACACCTATCAATGTTTCTCACACATTGAGTACTCACCGTCACACTTGTGCAACCACGCCAAAGGCACAGCAGTTGGTGAGTGCAGGGACATGACACAGTCATAGCTAGTCCACACAGCATAGGGGAGCATAGTAGGTGGAAGTGGGGCTAAGCAGAGACTGAGTAATGCGTCTGGGCCAGCAGAGGCACAACAGTACCACCCCAGCATGCAGGATCAATACATACCTTCAGTTGTCTCCCTGCACAGTCCACTAGATCCAGAGTGGCCAGAATCAGACCTTGTGAGCTCAGGAGGGCTCAGGGGTGTGTGGGGTTCTGGGAAGTCCATCAGGGATGTCCATATGCACTGTGAGTCATTGTGATGCACCACAAGTTTATCCCATGTCTGCGTCCCCACTTTAACAAATCAACATTTTTGTTGCAGCACTCTTTGAATACGCCATAGTCCATCTGGCTCTCACACAGTATGTAGTGTGTGAACATCTGGGTCATCCTCCTGAGATTATGCATCATTGTGCAGGACCACACAGGCACACCAAGCGTTGGCGTCAGGGTCCAAGTAGCTACTATGTTCCTGTCCTGTGGATCCAATGTCCATGGTAAATTTTGCAATCACCTGTGCATTGTGTCCCTAGTCCTCCTCCTAGTGGCATTGTACTGGTAACTGCACCACTTGCCACAGCCTGTGGGGCAGAGCCAATCCCTGCCCTCACACGGCCTGCGCCTCACATCTGTTATGAGTGTAGTCTGTGATTCATAAGTCCGTGGCTCAGAGGTGCAATGAGCATGCCTCTAATTGCCATTGAATTGTGCTATGGGCTGCAGCAGGTGTGTAGTTGTGCCACCACTCATCAACATGGGAAGCAGCTCAGCATACTACGAGTGTATGTGCATGTAGGAAGGTAGCTCCCTGCAGTACCTTAGGCCAAGCTCGTTTGCACTATTTGTAAAATTAGCCACCACACATGCCACGTCACGTTGGCATTAATCACAAGTGGGCCATCAGTGATGATTTCTTCATCTTACATGTGCTACTCACCCATGGGGGACACATGACATAGGGGCATCACTTTCTGTACACTTCCAGGTGTGTGTACCTGCATGTGTATTGTCAGATGTTGATGTTACGTAGTGGTTCCTATGCAATGGCAGATGTGTCTCACTGAAAGCTATGAATGAGCTAGGTGTCAGTGTGTATCCTCATATACTTGTCTGTCCAGCTGTAGGAGGGGTCTTCACCCATGCATGGTGTTATTTTTTAGATGTTGCTATTGTGCGTTTCTTGGTGGTGGGGGTGGTCCATTGGTTTAGGCAAGTTGCTGGTCAGCATAGTAATGGTTGGCCTTGTTGATCTGTATGTGGTACTTGTTTCCTCTCTGATGTCTTGTGACAGACAGATAAATGTTGTAACCACATTAGACGCAACATGTATGTGTTACTCCAATTTGTCCCCTATATTTGTTATTGGTCAACATTTCACGCCCCATTTCCATCTTTGCCCCCCAACTTGACGCCCCAATTTCATATGGTGCAACATTTCACGGTCCATATCCATATTTCCTTACATTCCCTCTTTGCAGCTCTTCCCCCATCACACACATGCATCTTTGAGGCATATGTTCAGGAACCTCATTGACAGTATGGCCATCTGTGCAGACATAATTGGCAATTATACAGCAAAAATGTGCTTGTCAATATGCAGGATATATTTCTTATTCGGTCACAGGTCAGCAATCCTGTACATCTTGTGCAGGCTTCTATAGGAATTGTAATATGCAGACCATTTTTTGCATGTTTAGGGACAGTTTACGGCCGCAAAGACAGACTTGTTTCGGACAAGTGTCTGGATGATATGCACCATTGTATATTTGGATGTTGCATGCACTATTGGCATCATTTACACCATTTCACACACTCCTAATTAACCTCTTCCATGCTCATGACGAGCTCAGGGCAGCAACATTTGTAAATGTATGTCAGCAATTTGTAAATGTAGACAAGAATACTTTACATGGTGGACACTGCAACAATGACATCACACACTTGATTACGGTCACACAACTGGGTCGAGACCTGTCCTTCAGCAAGCTGAATATTCAAACCATTAGCAAGTCCAGACGATCGTTGCTAATAGTGCTAATAGTGCGATCGTGTGTTAGCGACTTTTTCTGTGAGATTTAGCGAGGATACGCCTACCTCGCATATCATTAGAGATATTTATCGCTTCCATGCATGGCGATATTTTTTTTACTCGCTATCGCAGGGAAACTGTCGCTAACAGTAGTTAGCGACAGCTTGCTAATAGGGTAATAGTTTTTTTGCCGCTTTATCAGGATTTTTTCCCACTAAAGCGGCGAAAGTGCCCTTGATAATAGGCCCCATGATGCGGCCGAGAAGAACTGAATAACTTTTGCTGCGTCACTAGACCCCATGAAGGAAGCTGAGTTGCAACTTACCTGAAACTATTTATTGACAAACTCAACCCCCTGGACGATTTTCAATCTGATTTGAGATCTGGCAGTAGAAATGAAACAGCTATGCTGCAGATCAAGACAACCATTCCAAACAAATAAAACGAAATATATCGCTATCCAATCTAGCTTTATTAATGCAAGAGGCGTCACAATTTTATTAATTACTAGCAGCCCGCCCCAGCATTGCCTGGGGCAGAAAGGGGTTGGGGGCAGTACACCCGCTCCCGCCCCGACCCCCTCCCGTCCCGACTCCCTCCTGCCCCCACTCCTCCCGCCTGCCCCTTAAACACTTACTGAAAATAATAATAAGTTATCTAGCCAGCATGGTCTACAATTCTTTCTTTTTTTAAAGTTATACGTGTTTTGGGCAAAGATGAGGACGTAGATGATGTTAGGTTTGTTCTTAAGAACAGATGAATGGTGACTTGGTGTTCTGATAAAAGATGTGTTGCGGACCCACTTTCTCAAAGTACCGATTAATTTCTGTGAATCTGTACTTTGGAGCCATCACTTGGCTCTGGTATTGCTGCCCTCTCTCTGACATATTGAATCTTTTGGTCCAGACCAGAGCTACGTTCCCCTCCCGCCCGACTCCCTCCCGCTCCGACTCCCTCCCGCCCCGACTCCCTCCCGCTCCGACTCCCTCCCGCCCTGACTCCCTCCCGCCCTGACTCCCTCCCGCCCTGATTTCAAGGTTTACTTTACCTGAGCTGCCGCTCCGCTCCTCTTCACCATGACGCGCCCACGCTCCTCACTTCACCGAAGCTCCATATCCGCCGCTCCAACACATCGTCATCACGCACGTCGTCGCGTCGCAGTCATCACGCACGTCGCGTCACGACCAGCGCTAGGTCCCGGTCGGCGCTACTTTCAGGGGACTACTTTGTTTACAAACTTAATTTTTTTTATTTACTTTTTTATTTTTATTTATATAGCCTATGTCCATCTACACACCCTGACATTTTCATAGATGTATCGGGTGTGTAGATTGGCGCTGTGGTTCCCGAGTTTACCTGGCCAAAAGGTGCAAGTTCTCTCTTTATAATAGTAGTATAGATTACAACTATTTTCGGTTTGTCCTTGATACCTCTAACAGCTATCCTAAAGCAACCAGATCTCTCCTACCAGCTATACGTTGATGCTATTCAGTTTTTGCTGAAAGTACCATTAAAGAATACCTGGCTCAGTAATACATCCTATCAGGGGGCAGCCGATCTTTCAGACATGCTGAATCCATGCTCCGGAACCACCCAGGGCCAGTAAGCAAAGAACTGACTCTAGGTCTTTCTCTTATTGTGACCATTAGATCCCTCCAGAAATACACATTTATTGCTCGTATCAAGAAGCACTCAAAACTCCAACTTTAGCACATTGTGGGGCATATTATCAAGCGGCAGCAATAATTATTGCTAGCTGCTCTTAGTGAGAACCTATTTATCGTCCGGCTATCGCTGGCAATTATCGCCATGCTATCGCAGTATCAACAACGCATAGCGCAATGGCGATAATTTTCCAGCGATTTTCCATGGAAAATGGCAATAACCTTGCTGTTACGACCCTGTGGTTGTATCAGCATAATCCACCCCCATTGTAAGGTATAGGTAAGTCAGCATTTTAGCAGATGTTAGTCGCCAAAAACTAACGTTTGCTACAATGCGCGGGCTCCTTGTAAATATTGTGATGTACATATAGCGATATTTGACAAGGTAGTTGTTATATTCTCTCCGTTCTCTATTTTACTTTGGTATCCCCCACCCCTTCCCACTTGGTATGGCCCTCGGCCACTAGTCTGGAGTGCACCTTGGAATGTTGAGGATATCAAGCTGAGGGATCAGCTGAAGAGCGCCAGGCTGGCACTTGAGAGGAATGAATAAATAAATCTTATTTGAACTTTTAATTTTATAGTGTCCTTCTTAAAACATTTGCGACGAGGACAAACTGCTGTGCAGGGGACAGCTTCATTCCTCTCCCCCTGTTCTTTATACCAGTCTCTTCATTTAGCGTCCTACTCCTACCTTAAGGAACCTTCTGATCGTCTTTCTGCGTGGAAGATCTTGGTGCTGATTTCGTGCTACTGCTGCCACAAATTCCAGGTCACTCTAGTGGTGCAGTATGCTGGTTTTGGCGGATCAAGCGACCAGAGGATCTGAGGTGCTGTGCTACTGCTGCCACAAATTCCAGGTCAGTCTAGTGGTGCAGTGTGCTGGTTTCGGCAGATCTGGCGACCCGAGGTTCTGAGGGGCACTGTGTTTGGCATCGGCGGACCGAGGCGGGTGCAAGCAGTAGGCAATTCAAGGCATCAGTGTTCTGCTGAGGGCGTCAGCTGAGGGGAGTGTCGGTTATTGAGCGCAGTGTCATGGAAGAACCAGAGGACCCCTGGCAGACCCCTGTGTGAATGGATGTTGTTTTCCTTTTGACGCTGGTGCAAGCAGCATTACAGCACCGCAGTGGCAGCGGTCCTAGTGTGGCGCTGTCTGTGGAAGCGTTTGGCAAGCTATGAGAGGCGAGCCAGTGTGAGCAGTTCCGGAGGATAGCGTTCCACAGTGAAGCGGGTAGGAAGCAGTTCCTGCACAGGTGTGTACCGCGGAAGACGCAGGTAAAAGGTGACGAATATATCAAGCGGCAGCGCCAGCTGAGGGGAGCGGTTGTGAGACAGTCATCGGGGCTGGTTGAGACAGTCACGTGAGGCGCTGAAGAATCACGTCAGTTCCCGCCTGTGTGAAGCTCTGTGATAGGACCCTGCCGTCACGTGAGGTGTGGAGAGATCAACGTCCCTATTGTAAAGTAAAGCCTTTGCCACTGTTTTTCTCGGTTTTCATCATATTGGACAACCTAATTGAAGAATCAAAGCACGCACGGACCGGACCGCCTACAGAGGGCTCCCTGCTATGCGCAGTGTTGGTGAGAAGCAGTTTGCCATTATCGTAAAATTAATTTGTAAAATTCTTCCACATTGAAATACCAGATTAGGAGCCAGTTGGGGAGTCATAATTCGTACTCTTCCTGAGTAGTTTCACAGTGCCAGGCACAGCTGCCTGCAGACTTTGGGGGATTCTCAAATAATAAACTAATTAAGAGCAACTGTGAATACCTATCTCTACGCTAACCAAGCAGTAACAGTGTCTTTCTTTACTGTGGACTAACACATGTCTTCTGAATATTTGTGGTGTATTTTTAATATTTGACAATGGTACTTCAAGGTCTTATATTTTGTTAAATGCAATTTCTTTCAAGATTTATTGTATAAGCTACATTACCTGTTTCTAGTGTCTAGATATAGACTTATATAGCATTCCCATTATTTTTATTTTTTTCTCTTTTCTTCGTTTCCTTACACGCAAAAGTATTTGGTGCATTATATCTTTTCAAAATGTCTATTAATAACATGAATAGGACACCTACTTTCCTAAATGATGAAGGGGAACCGGAAATCCCTTGGAATAGGTGGGTCAAAATATTTCATTCGTATTTATTTTGCCATAGAAGGTGAAACGTTTTCCTCTGTAAGGAAACAGCATATATTACTGCACAATTTGGGCACACAAGGGAGAAAGATATATGAAGATTTAGCGGATGGAGGGGAGGAAGGTGCTGAAGGGGATGTCGATATGTTCACCACTACACTAAGGAAACTAGGTACTCATTTCAAAAGATAAGGTAAATGTAGTGTTGGGGCGTCACAAGTTCTTTCAAAGGATGCAAGGGAAAAATGAAAAGATAACATCCTACATAGCCACTTTGAGGGGACTCTCTGCCACTTGTGAGTTTGGTGTTCTTGCAGATTCTCTTATTAGGGATCAACTGGTCCGTTGTACCAGCGACCACAAAGTTCAAGAAAGAATATTAACCCTTAGTCCTGAACTTGATGAGGCAATAGTTATAGCCAAAAGTATTGAGCACACAGCTTTTTGTGTAAAGGAAATGAAGAATAGCAAAGAAACTACATCAGATGAGAAACACATCCACAAAATCAAAGAAGATGATGAAGTGTTAAAACTAGAACAGAAAACTGTGGTGGTTAAGCCTAAAGAGAATTTTATTTTTTTAGATGCTATAGATGTGGAAATGCAAATCATCTTGCAAATTCCCCCTGATGTCCAGCCAGAGGGGTCCAATGCAGGAAGTGTAACAGAATTGGTCATTTCTCTAAGATGTGTAATACAAAAATGGAGGGTAAAAAAGTACATGTAGTACATGAGCAAGCCACAGAGGTTGAAGATAGCAGGTTTGTTTTTCAGGTATACAACAAAGAGGACATAATCAACTAACCATATGGGAAATCCAATAGAATGGGAAAAATCTTAAAGCTTTTGCAGATTCCTGTTCCCCATACACTCTCATAGAAGAAGAATCTTTCACCAATGTATTCAAGGAAGGGTAGCATGTAGTAGGAATGGTAAAAATGAGTATAACATTCAAGGCCAGAGATACCTATGGCAAAGTCTACATCACAAAAAAGGGGTGCAATCTTTTAGGATGGAAACACCAGAAGGAATTAGGTATTAGGCTAGACCCTAACAATCCTGAACAAGTATTGCTGGTTGAGAGGTCCTTCATGGGAAAAGAGATATGCAATGAGTTCCCGGAAGTTTTCTCAGAAGATTTGGGAGTGGTAAAAGGCTATGTGCATAAGATCAAATTGAAAAAGGATGCTATGCCAGTTTCTCACAAGACAAGTTCCATACCTCTGGTAATGCGAGAACCTTTAAAAAGAGAACTAGATAAGTTAGAAAGGTTAGGCATAATACAAGCTGTGGAAACATCTGAATGGTTGGCCCCATTTTTTATTATGGCAAAAAAGGGAACCAACGATATAAGGTTGTGTGTCGACCTTAGGAGTCTCAACGCCAACATCTGGATAGATAGGTACCCACTACCGAATATTAATGAGATTCTGTCGGTAATAAACAACGCCAAGTATTTCTCTGTGCTAGATCTCACTTCGGCGTATCATCAAGTGACGCTACACCCAGAATCACAAATTCTCACGGAGTTCACCACACCATTTGGAACCTACAAATTTCTGAGGATGCCTTTTGGGTTGAGATCCTCCGCAACGGCATTTCAGAGGATGATGCAATATATACTTAAGGGCACTAACAAATCAATATGCTTCCAAGATGATATACTGGTGTACGGATCCAATGAAGACGAACACAATCACAACCTAAAAGAAGTCTGCTCCAAACTCAAGGTAGCAGGGTTTACCATTAAAAGAGAAAAATGCAAAATTATTATTATTATTATTATTATTATTATTATACAAAATTTATAGCGCGATCAGTTACCCAGGAGCATCCCAGCGCGAGACAGAACAAGGAGGAAAGCTCAGCTCAATCGCTACACTGGGAACAAGTGAGTCTTCAGAAGTTTCCTAAAGAGTAAGATCTTGGTCTCTGAATGGATCTTCAGGGGCAGGGAGTTCCATAAAGTCGCCACTTGCACTGAGAAACACCTGCCCCCAGAGCGAGCCTTCCTTACTCTGGCTGACTGCAGGCGATGTCCTCGATCCAAACGCAGAGGACGTGTGGGCTTATAAGGGCGTGCCATAGTGGAGAGAATGGGAGGGCCCTAACCATGCAGAATTTTGTGGGCCGTGCATAACGCTTTAAATTTCACACGCTCCTTAACGGGGAGCCAGTGCAGCGTTTTCAGGGCCGGGGCAGCTGAATGTCTTCTAGGAACATCCAACAACAGTCTGGTGGCTGCATTTTGTACTTGCTGGAGAGTTTTAAAAGTCGCTTCGGGAGCACCGAGAAACATCGCGTTCCCGTAGTCGAGCCTCGACAAGATTAAACCGCGAATCAGCAGCTTCCTTGCTGGATCAGGGAGCAGTGGCAGCACCTTGCGGGCTGACCGCAGCAAACCAAAACAGACCCCCGCGGTCTTTCTGGCGTTGGTCCTAAGGGACAGGTCTTCCTCCAACCAAACTCCCATGGTCTTGATCTCCTTCTTGGGAGAGGGTAGATGACCCAGAGACCGGGGCCAACAACTAGCAATAATGGAGGGACTGGATTTGCCTAGGAGCATCAGCTCAGTTTTTTCCCCATTGAGCTTTAGGGCAGAGTGGGACATCCAACGATGGACATTTGCAAGGCAGTCATGCAAAACTTCAGGTTGTTCCACCAGCTGGGTGAGGCCTACCACCAGCTGAGTATCATCAGCATAGCTGATAATCTTCACTCCTGAAGGGGCGACCACTCTTTCAAGCGGAGTCATGTATATATTAAATAAGGTAGGGCTCAAAGATGAGCCCTGCGGGACTCCACATTGAAGAGGGAATAGGGTCGACTGCTCTGCTGCTTCCCAAATTTGATAGAACCGATTAGAGAGGAAGGATTCCAGCCATTTTAGGGCCGTCCCTGACACACCCACCTCTGACAGGCGATGGAGGAGCACCTGATGACTTACGGTGTCAAAGGCAGCACTCAAGTCCAATAGGATCACTGCCACTGACCCTCCTGTATCAAGAATGCTCCTTGCTTCCTCCACTACTGCCAGCAGGGCTGTGTCCGTCCCCTGACCGGGACGGAAGCCAGTCTGGGAGTCTCCCAACAGGTGATGTGACTCTAGATGACAAGAGAGCTGACGGTTGACCAACTTCTCTGCGACTTTTGAGAAGCCGGGCAGAAGTGAAATAGGCCTGAAATTGGCCAGATTAGAGGAATCTAATCCTGTTTTTTTCAAAAGTACTTTCACCACTGCCTTTTTCCATCTCTGGGGCACTATGCCCTGAGAGAGTGAAAGGTTGATAAGGTCGGTGAGCGGAGTGGACAGAGTGTTAGCAACTAGTTTAAGGTATTTCATGGGAACTGGGTCACTAGGAGATCCACTCTTCATCTCTTTCCGAACTTTTGTGACCTCCTCCTCAGAAAAAGGGCCGAAGGAGGAGAGCTCAGCAGGGCAAATTACTGGGCTAACATCTAACTCCGGGATCTGAGGGGTCGCAGGCAGTGAGGACAGGATCTTCTCTATTTTAGAATGAAAGAAGTGAGCCAGTTCTTCACATTTTTTTTAGGATTGTCATATACAACCGGCGGGACCGGGGCCTTCAGAAGTTCCTTAAAAATTTTAAAGGATTCCCCTGGTGAATTATCATCGGTGGAGTTCCTTAGGCACACCCTATCCAGTGAAGACATGAAACCTTAAGTAGACCTTCTGGAGGCGGTGTTAGATGCTCCTGTCCCTAACAACAAAGAAGAAATAAAATCTTTCTTAGGTCTGGCAGAGTATATGTCAAAGTTCATAAAAAATGTTGCCCAATGTGTCCAACCTATAAGAAACTTACTTAAATAGGAAGGGAAATTTGAATGGGGACTCAACCAAGACAGGGCATTCAAGAGACTCAAAGAGGCGATGGCTGAAGCACCCTGTATTGTGAATTTGTGACAGCACTAAAGACACCATTTTGACAACTGATGCTAGCAACAGGGGAATTGGTGCCACCCTATCTCAGATACAGGAAGGAAGAGAAAAAATCATAGCTTTCACTTCAAGAACACTTAAAAATGCTGAAATAAATGATTCCACCATCGAGATCGAAGCACTAACCTGTTTTTGGGCTAAGAGTCATTTCACATTTTTTTGATGGGGTATTCCATTTGTAATAAGGACGGATCACAAACCTTTGGTACCCCTATTCATCTCCAAAGACATAGAGAAGGCCACACCTCGCATCAAAAAATGGATTGTGTCCCTGCAAAATTTCAATTTCAAACTAGAGCACGTGCCAGGCAGGCAAAATTGTATTGTGGATTGCCTATCAAGGTTACCATTGAACAAACATGTGGAGGAACAATTGGAAGATTTGGAAGTACTGCATGTGAGGGTCCCAGCTATCTTAGAAGAAGAATGGTACTCTCTAATGTCGAATGATCACACCCTAGGGAAGGTAAAAAACTATGTCAGTAAAGGATGGCCCAAGAAATGTAATGAGCTTCCACTGGAAATTCAACCGTTTCCGTTATCACATGTAGATTGTAACAAGTTGTGGAATGTTTCTTATTCACAGGTCTTATGTTAATACAGTGCATATTGTGTTTATGGGGTCTGACCTTCAGGTCCATTTTTATTCCCCCCCTCCTACTTCCTTTCCTTCCCTTCTTTTCGTTCTTGTCACCCTGAGGGGAGGATGTGTGTTATATTCTCTCCGTTCTCTATTTTATTTTGGTATCTCCCACCCCCTCTCACTTGGTATGGCCCTCGCCCACTCTGGAATGCACCTTGGAATGTTGAGGATTTCAAGTTGAGGGGTCAGCTGAGGAGCGCCAGGCTGGCACTTGAGAGGAATGAACGAATACATCTTATTTGAACTTTTACTGTTATAGTGTCCTTCTTAACAGTAGTCTGTCAAGAGTACGCCCAGTGATGCCCATTTTGCATCTCATTAGAGATGCAAAGCGCAGATTCGGGAAAACGGGTGCTAACATGCGCTAATGCATGTTAGCACCACCTTGTAAATAGGGCTATGAAAATAATGCCGCATTAGCGGCAAAAAGTGGTGCTAAAGCAGCAATACTGCCCTTGTTAATATGCCCCTAACTTTTTTTGCTGTTTGTTGCTCTGTAAAGATGATTATAGGTTGCTTTGCTGCTATTAATGATTATTGACTATATTTACTTCTCTTTTTGGCATTGTTTCGAGTTTTTCTATGAGTCTTTAATGTAAAATACTCTGATACCCCTGGGTCTTGATAGCATTATATATGATGATCAAATGAGTAAATGTATAAATAAATTGATAACTATATTAATAAATAAATTATTGTGTGGTTCGTTTGGTATGAGCCTGCACAAAAGAAGGTTGGTAGCCAGTGTGCTTCAACTGGAGCTGCTCCAGGAACCAGCCCAATTCTTTTCCAGAAATTTCAGCCCAGGGGTTGTCCCACCCAAACTACTGTTTAAGTCATGACTTGCCAGTGATGTGGTGCAGCCACAATTTTGGCCAGAAAGCATGGGATCCATTACTACATTAGCCCTATTCACTATGAATTCGGGGAAGGCTTGTACAGAGATGAAGCTAAGGAAACAATATGATTTAGGAAAGAGATTTTATCTCAAGAGCCACACTGCAAGAACCCATGTACTTTGTTGTCAACTGGCAAGGTATGCAAGCTTCAATACAGAATCCAGAATCAAGCTGGAGTATATGCCAAATGGTATTAACAATAAGTGCACATAATCAGGTGCAGAAAGTAATCTATAAGCACTGCAGTACGTTTCCCAGCCTTTTTACTAGAACTTTTACAAAGTTAGGTTGGAGGGTGTAAGGTTTGCATTTCATGCCACTAGTCTTTGGAGGAAATGCCTAATCGGGTTGGGCAAAGGCATAGAGGAAATTAAATCAGAAGACACTTGAAACCGACATTACCTTGAAGGTCTTCTGCACAAACCTGAATAAGACATATTAATTACATATAATATATTACTCCTGTTTCTAAAAGTATGGTTAAAATGTTTGCAGGACTGCACAATGCAGAAACGAAATCATTGCTGATAATCAAACATATAATGTTTATATTAGCTGAGTTGCTGTAAAATAAATCCAAAACTTCGATCTAGGTGAATCAATTTATCTGGATTCCGCCTCTACACATAGGGGGCGATTACGATTTGGGAAAAACCGTTCCGAATAGCCGTTCGGAACGCTTTTCCCGTACGAATCGTACTAGGAGCCGTACTCCGTATGAGTCGTACAGAGGTCTGTACGACTCTAATCTCGAATCTACGTACGATTCTCCCTCGGACCCCGCCTTGCGACACATCTGTATGGTTCGCGGCTGGTTTTTACGACCCAGCAAGTACGATACATGTCGGGTATGCATCGTACGACCCTTTTTCTTCGGGAGCTGAAAACAGCCGTAAAAGCAAAGTTCGTGTCGAAACAGGAACGGAACGGCCCCCCCCGGGTACGGTGCGTACCCCCCATGATCGCTAGGGTATGCACCGTACCCCTGTGATCATGCGGTGTACGAGCCGTACTCCATGTACAATGGGTGTACGAGCCGTACCCCATGTACGATGGGTGTACGAGCCGTACCCCATGTACGATGGGTGTACGAGCCGTACCCCATGTATGATGGGTGTACCCATTGTACATGGGGTACGGCTCGTACACCCATCGTACATGGGGTACGGCTCGTACACCCCATGATCGCAGGGGTACGGCTCGTACACCCATCGTACATGGGGTACGGCTCGTACACCCCATGATCACAGGGGTACGGTGCATACCCTAGCGATATTCAATGCATATATTCACCTCATATATGCATTGCCTAAAATTCTTTAGATCATATTTTGTAATAGCCTTGGTGAACGCTTTGCAAAGGGATTAGTGTTTCATTGGGACTTTTATAGGACTGGGTGACATGTTTTAATACGAGCAAAATCTTTCCTAATTCACACTTTTTGTTTTCCATGTATTTCACATCATTTTTGTGTTCTCTCAGTTACGCATTTTGTCAAAATGTTTGTTCTGTGGAAGACTATTTTGAGCAGATTGTGTCTCTGAAGAACGGATGGATGCTACAGTCTGAAGACAGTTTCTACTTTATCCAGTCTCCAACCAGTGTCTTACATGATTTTTGCAGGCGAGGTAAAACGTTCAAATTTTCAAGCAGACAATCTGTGAAATTAATCTTATTAAATATACATAATTTTCACTAAAATATATATGCTTTATATAGTGAGAAAAGCCTTTTATGAATTTGCCAGTCACTTCTACAATAAAACATTCTAAATCCTCACTTAATTGCTTGGTTATTGCTGTGTTTCCTAACGGTAACAAGACATACTATCGAAGTAAATATATAGAATGGACATCATAGTGAATAAAAAATATAGAATGGACAAAATATAGTGGTTAAAAATATTGAATTGAAGGTAAGGAATATCGATTGTCAAAATATCAAAGTCAAAATATCGAACTATATAATATAGGCATTAAAATATATCGAATTTTTAATAATATCGAATTTTTTTAAGGGTTTTGTATGTTAGTGTATGTGTGAAAAGTGTAAATTATTTTTGTAATGTATGTTTAATTTTTTTAAAGTAATGAATTTTATGTTATTTAATATTTTCGTAATTTAATTCTTTAGCGGGTTGTGGGTTTATAGGGGAATAGGGTGGGAAGTAATTTAATTATATTAAACTAAATATTAATTTTTAGCAATTATTAGTTATTTCAATTTAATTTTGCTTTTTAGTTCTGTAGTGGGTTGTGGGTCTATAGGGGAATAGGGTGGGAATTTAATTGTAATTAATTGCATATTTTGATTTATTTATTGGTATTCATTTTGAATTATTGTTCAATAATTTTTAATTGGTAATTAATTTCTATGAATTGATAATGAATTTTTATTAATTTAATAATTGATAATTATGTTAATTGTATACATTTATTTTCTGTAGCGGGTTGTGGGTTTATAGGGGAATAGGGTGGGTAGTAATTTAATTGTAATTAAGTAAATATTTTTTATGTATTTATTGGTATTGATTTTAATTTTATTGTTAATACATTTTTAATTGGTAATTATTTTTATTAATTGGTAATTAATTTTTATTAATTGATAATCATGTTAATTGTATTAATTTATTTTCCGTAGCAGGCTGTGGGTTTATAGGGTTATAGGGTGGGAAGTAATTTAATTGTAATTAGGTAAATATTTTTTATTTATTTATTGGCATTGATTTTTAATTTATTGTTAATCCATTTTTAATTGGTAATTCATTTTTCATCAATTTGTTATATAATTTGTATTAATTGATAATTATGTTAATCGTATTAATTTATTTTCCGTAGCGGGTTGTGGGTTTATAGGTGAATAGCGTGGGAAGTAATTTAATTGTAATTAAGCAAATATAATTTATTTATTTATTGGTATTGCTTTTTAATTTATTGTTAATAAATTGTTATTAATTGGTAATTCATTTTTATTAATTAATTATTTGATAATTATGATAATTTAATTAATTTATTTTCCGTAGCAGGTTGTGGGCTTATAGGGGAATAGGCTGGGAAGTAATGTAATTGTAATTAATTACATATTAAAAATACTTTTTGTGTATTGATAATTATTTTACTGTTAATTAACTAATAATTTGTATGAATTTGTATTAATAATTCATTTTTCTTGTTGAAAATAAATTAGTTTTTTAATAAATTATGAATAGGTAATTGATTTTTAATAACTAATATTTATTTGTATTTCTAATTAACTAAATATTACATAATATTAAATTGGTAATTAATTGTAATTAATGTTTTATTGCGATTGATATTTAATTTATTCTTAATAATATATTAAATCATTACTTTCCCTACTGTTAAACTCACTGGAGTGGGAATAGTATTTTTTACTCCTACGCTATCCAACACTTTCCCTACTGTTGCACTCTCTGGAGTGGGAATACTAATTTGTACTCCTACGCTATCCAACACTTTCCCTACTGTTGCACTCTCTGGAGTGGGAATAGTAATTTTTACCCCTACGCTATCCAATGCTTTCCTTGCTGTTGCACTCACTGGAGTGGGAATAGTAATTTTTACCCCTACGCTATCCAACGCTTTATCTACTATTGCACTCACTGGAGTGGGAATAGTCATTTTTACCCCTACGCTATCCAATGCTTTCCCTACTGTTGCACTCACTGGGGTGGGAATAGTAATTTTTACCCCTACGCTATCCAACACTTTCCCTACTGTTGCACTCAATGGAGTGGGAATAGTAATTTTTACAGTACCGCTATCCAATGCTTTCCCTACTGTTGCACTCACTGGAGTGGGAATAGTAATTTTTACTCCTATGCTATCCAACACTTTCTCTACTGTTGCACTCCCTGGAGTGGGAATAGCAATTTTTACCCCTACGCTAGCCAACGCATTCCCTACTGTTGCACACACTGGCGTGGAAATAGTCATTTTTACCCTTACGCTATCCAACGCTTTCCCTACTGTTGCACTCACTGGAGAGGTAATAGTAATTTTTACCCCTACGCTATCCAACGCTTACCCTACTGTTGCACTCTCTTTAGTGGGAATAGTAATTTGTACTCTCCCGCTGTCCAACGCTTTGCCTACTGTTGCACTCACTGGAGTGGGAATAGTAATTTTTACCCCTAAGCTATCCAACACTTTCCCTCCTGTTGTACTTCTTGGAGTGGGAATAGTAATTCTTACCCTCCCCCTATCGAACGCTTTCCCTACTGTTGAACTCACTGGAGTGGGAATAGTAATTTTTACCCTCCCACTGTCCAACCCTTTCCCTACTGTTGCACTCTCTGGAGTGGGAATAGTAATTTTTACCCCTACTCTATCCAACGCTTTCCCTACTGTTGCACTCACTGGAGTGGGAATAGTCATTTTTACCCTCCCGCTATCTAACGCTTTCCCTACTTTGCACTCACTGGAGTGGAAATAGTCATTTTTACCCATACGCTGTCCAACGCTTTCTCTACTGTTGCACTCACTGGAGTGATAATAGTAAATTTTACCCTCCCGCTATCCTACGGTAAAAATATTGTATATTTTTTATTAATATTACAGTCATATATATATATGTATTAAAACATTTAATTGTATGTTTTTTTAACTTACATTAATTATTTATTATTTGAAGGTTTTTTAAGCATTTTAAGTATATTTAAGTTAATTATATTTATTATTTCATTAATTTTCAATTACTTTTAAGACATTAAAAAAAATTGATATTCTGACTAACTATATTTTTTACAACAATATTTTTGATTCAATATATTTGTACTTAACTGTTTGGAGATAGGAATACGATATTTCTGCATTCTATATTTTTTCCTCGATATTTTGGTAATTCTATATTTGTGTAATCGATAATATGTCAGTGATCCTTTCCTAACACCCTTCATATCCTTCCCATGCTCCAAGGCTCTGACCTGCTTCACAACTCTAATGGAGGTGTTTGAGCGCCACTGCGTTCTGGACCTGCAAACGCCTTTTTTGGCATCTATGAGGCGGTGCAGATGAACGCCTCCAAGAGGGATAGTTGGCATATGATGGAGAGATGCTCTGCTGGTGCTTTCTTTTGAGCTACAAGTATTGTCACACTCATATTTACAGTAACTGACGTTTCCTCAGAAACGGCTGCTATCTTGGAATGCAGGTTTTAAAAGAAACTATCAGGGTATGCACTGGTTTCTTCATTCCTCCTTGTTGTGAATGGCTCATAGTGCCCCTCATTAAACTGGTGGCTACTTAAAGGGTTTACCTATTTTTCTTTTCTCATGAGGAATTCTTTCATGGTGTTCTTTCTGGTAACCCTTTGCCTGTCACCTGTATAAATTATCTGGAGCATTTTAGGTCCTGGTTGCTACCTTTATGGGCAGATTAAAAAAGCTGCAGTTTATATGTTTACTTAAAACACAGTGGACTACTACTTCTAAAAGTAGTTCTATCACAAACACCACATTGTTGACAAGTTTAACTACTCTGGAGAGTTGGCTACTTCTGCTGCTCCAAGCACTTCCTCTCAAAAATCCCCCTTGAGTAAATCTCAGTCTCCCTCTTCAGCTACCGAGAAGTTGAAACAAGACTCTCCATCACCTGAGAAACCTTCATTTACGATCTCTTCAGATTTATTACTGGAAGAGATCACTGGAAGAGATTTGGGAATTGCTTCCCATTGTTGAGGAGACCAATAATTGTATCCAAAATTGCGATGATACATGGACATTAATGGAAAATCCTTGGTGGAGAAGGAGGTTTATCGGCTTAAAGAACATGCTGAAGATTTGAAAAAGAGGAATAGGTGGAATAACCTATGAATTTATGGTCTCCCTCAAACAGCTGAAGGTGATAATCCTGTTTCCTTTTTTGCCACCTTTCTTCCAAATTTGCTGCTATGCCATCTTCCACCTCGCTTAAAATGCAGAGAGCTCTTTAGTTAAGTCCTCGTCTGAATTCTTCAATATTGCCTGAAAAATCAAGAGGAGTCATCGTATCAATTCTGCAATTTGCAGATTTGTTATTGGTTCTTGCTGCAGCCAAGGTTAAGACACAAGTGTCCTGGTTGGAACAAAAGATCTCCTTGTCTCAGGATGTTTCCAATATCACTGCAAACAGTAGAAAATAATTCCTTAGTCTTTGACCTTCTTAAAGGGCTTCAGGTGCCAGGTCTGGATACCATGGATACTGGTGGTCCTTCTTCACATTGACTTTTCCTCTAACAGGTTTTCGTATAGTTGTGCTCTAAGTCCGATTAACCTTGTAAGGTGGTTATTGTGGATTTGATGGGTTCATCTATGAGTTAATATTATTCTTCCAATATGGTCTTTAAATGTGTTATTATGTTATCTTTGTTCTTCATCTATTTTGTGATATTATCATATTTTGTAATCTAATTTATTCTTTTATCACTTTTTCTTTCCGCAGAAGTGTCTTGTTCATCTGCACAGTATAACATCCATCCTGCATATATGTTGTCCGAATGTCGTGTGGGCTCCTTCTTTTCGGTGTGTCATCTGTTCTTGTGTCATCACCACCCCATTTCTTTTGTCCCTTTTTTCAGGCGTGTGTTTAAATTGTCCTGTTTTGACATTTACTGTCTTTTCTTCTTGCTCATTGTTTCCTTTTCATTCCTTCCTTTGTACCTTCCTTCCTTGTAACTCCCTTCTCTCACTGCTACATTATACCTCTTTGCTTCTGTATTCTACATTGGCTTTTTTTATATGGCTTAATGTTCTTAAATGGTTATTCTCTTCATTGTGCATATTACAGAGTAATAACATGGAATATTAAGGGATCTCTTAATCCAGTTAAGCGACAGAGAAAGTTATCTCATCTAGGTAAGTCTAATTCTGATCTGGTTCTTCTTCAAGAAATTCACCTTGTTCAATGTGAAGCATTGAAATGCAAGCGGGCTTGGGTGGCCATGTCTTTTTTCCCCATTGCTGAATAAAAAGAATGGTGTTATGATATTGTGTGAAAAAATTCCCTCAACATTACTATGGTTTCTCAAGAAGTTGATGATGTGGGAGGATGAATTATACTGAATCCTATTATAGATAATGTTCCCCTCACTGTAGTGAATGTCTATGCACATACTCAAAATGATTTTACTTGTTGGTCGTCCTTTGCACAGAAATGCAGACAATTGCATGATACATACTTTATTTTAGGAGGAGATTGCAATCAAATAATGGACAGACAATCCTCGGTTTAATTTGTGCCGTATGCAATGTATAGGCAATTTTACTCTATCTCTAAAGGAACTTTGGTGGATTCTTGGAGACTGTCGTAACCTGCTGCCCAAGAATATACTTTTTATTCAGCTTATGGCACAGTTTCACAATTAGACCACATATTTCTTAAATATTTTGCACAATTTAACATACAGCCTCACATCACTCCAATTGCACATTCTGATTATGCCTTCGTTATTACAGACTTGGATTTGGTCCACCTCTTTTTCTCCTTTGCATAGATGGACGTTTAATTACTCTTTATTGCTCATGTTTTCAAGTTAATTTGTTTCTTTTGCCTCTGACTTTTTTGTTTAATGATAATATACTCTTAGATATGTTCAAAGCATCGTCACGAGATTTCTTTTTAAATTAGGTATCTAAGCAATAGAAGAGACATTTAAAAGAACATGCTATATTGATTTGGGCAATTAAATCTTTAGAACATAAATATTGCTTATCTAAATTGTCTTCTGACATTAAAACTTTGCTTAAAGCCACATTTCTACTGAGGAAGCTTCCCCTATACTTCTTAGTAAAAGTATCTGTTGTTATGGTGGGAGAAAAAAGCTGGTAAGTTATTGACAAATGTACTAAAGGGAAGAAGGGAGAGACAAATTATTGACTCAATTTAAACATTGCTGAGGCAGTCCAATACTAATCAGGCCATTTTAGAGGAATTTGTTAAATTTTATAAATACCTTTACACTCCTGAATCAGCTTCTCATCCCTCCACAATTGAAGAATACTTAGATAATACACCTCATTCTCCCTCCACATCTGGAATCTGAATCTTTAGAGAATAACCTTACTTCTGTAGAAATTGCAACAGCCTTACTAGTGCTTATGTTGGGGAAAACACCAGGATCTGATGGTTTCACAGCAGAGTTTTATCTTCACTTTTCTAATATTCTCCTTCCTTATTTGTATCATTTGTTCAACCATTTTATTGTATCTTCTTCCACTTCTGGTACCTTTCAAGATGCTATAACTTATCTTATTCACAAGAATGATAAAGACCCTTACGAATGTGAAAATGTTTGCAAATCTTTGTTGAATGTTGATTATAACATTTTTGATTAGCTCTTAGCTCTTTGTTTGAAGTCCCTTCTCCCTCATCTTATAGGAAATGAGCAATCAGGGTTTATCAAAGGGAGACTTATATCTGATAATGTTAGATTATTTCTTAATGTTCTTAGCAAAGCACCTTCATTTAATTCTTGCAGCTATAACGATAGATCATGAGAAAGCATTTAATAGAATACATTGGGATTTTTTGTTTCATCCACTAAGATGGCATGAATTTGGTCCTAAAATTAGAGCTCTTATCTCTCTTTTATATCATGCCCCTCGGGTGTCTGTACTAGTAATTGATATGGTATTTTCATATTTTCATCATAATAAAAGGGTGTCCGACAAGGTTAATCACTTTCTCCTTTATTATTTGTCTTAGTTCTCAATTTGTCTTAAATCTTCTATTTCTGGTTATCATTATGGTGACTCTCATCCAAAAATCTCTGCTTATCCAGATGATATTCTTCTATTTATTTCTTCTTCCAACAGCTCTTTATCTCCTCTTTTAAACTAAACTAAATATCTTTATTTTCAAACATTTCTGGATCCAAAATTATTAAGGAAAAAACGGAAATTCCTCCACTTACTAAATATACTTTAAGTCACTCTTCTTCTCTTACTGGTTATCAATGGTCTACTTCTGCTAAAATTCAATATTTGGATGTTTGGTTCGCAAATTCTATTCCTGATACTGAAAAGATACATTTTAAAGAACTTTGGCCAGATTTACAAGCCCCTTGCGCCTCATTTACGCTGCCGTTGCGTGACGCAGCGGCAGCGCAAATCCTGTTTCCCTGGTGCGGGGTATTTACAATGTGACGCATCTCTCAGATGCGTCACGTTGTAAAGCCTTGCGCCAGAAGGAGGCGTTCCTGCGCAGGAAAGGGCGTTCCGGTGCAGGAACGCCTCCTAAAAGTGGCTGAGTGAAATCTACAAGATTTCACTCAGTCACTTTTTGGCCCATGCTACGTCAAAACCCTGCGCCTGCTTGAAGCAGGCGTAAGGATTGACGCAGCATTGACTAAATAGGGCCCCCAGAGCATTGCTGGAGCTGCGTCGCAATGTGCGGCTTTTACGGCACAGATGCGTCACGCATCTGTGCTGTTTTTGCCCCATGGTGCACCGCATTGTAAATGCGGCGCACCCATGATGGCAGAGCTGTGGCGCACAATAACTGGCGCACCCCTGCTGATATGCAGGGATGCGCCAGTTATTGTAAATATGCCACTAAATATCAAAGTTTATATTATTCTCTCCTCTTGGAATCCTTTACATTTATCTTGGTGGGGTCATTTAGATTCTATTAAAACATTACATTAACCAAATACTTCTTAAATTTCTCTGTAAAAATAAAAAGGTGAGAGTAGCTTTAGTTACTTTTCAAAAGCTGAAATTAGCAGGAGGGGTACAATTTCTGCATTTTCATTGTTATCAAAGAGTTTTTGCTTTATGCAAGTGGCTCTTTGGATTCATGATTTGTCCTTGTCCTTCTCTCTATTATGGCTAGATATTGAGCAAGCTTCTCTTCCCCCTTTTACCTTTAAAGGAGTTTTATCTCTCTCTTGTACCAGGTCATTTCTTCACTCTCCTCTTTTATGGAACACAGTCTTGCTGATCAAATCTACTTTTCTTCCACTCACTCTGACTATGGCTTTGTTTTTGAAAATGCTGATATGAATAAGTCCTTACTTAAAATTAATTATAGGCCTTTTTTGGCATACTTGGAAGTATAAGGGTCTTATCTGGAAAATGTTATAATGGTTCTCCTATCTCTTTTCCTATATTTTGCCTTCGGTATCCCTGCCCTAAATCTTTTTAACTCCCTTTCTGTCATTGATGAGTGTGGTTCTTGATGTTGATTTTTTATTACAGAATTCCTCCAGTTTGACCCCTTTTTCTTCTGATATTACTGAGTTTCTGAAAATAGGTCCTAAAGCATCGGCTATTTATGAGTGTCTTTCCCTTCAACATCCCTTCCGAACCAAATCCAAGTCTGAGCTTTTATGGGAGAGGGATCTAGGTGTTTCTTAGACTATCCCTTTCTGGAATAAGGTTTGGGGGCGCACATATAACATTTCAAGGGCTGCTAGTTTTACACAGTTCCTATTTCTCATTTATCACCTGCTGTATCTTAATCCTTTACAATGCTCCAAATTCTCCTCGGAAACTCCTGCTAAATGTTGTATGGCCGGGATACCCGTCACCCCCTCCCAACACAATCCCCAAGGATGGGAAGACGGACACAGTTCTTGAACTTTTGGAAGGCGGGAGGGAGTTACCCTCCCGGCCGTATTTATTAAAATATGAAACAAAATTAAAACATCAAAATAACAGTTTCATATCATGTACAATTTTCCATTTACACATTACGATGTTTATTGGCTAACCTTAACACATCTCTAATACAAAGGTTCTCCTAGCCGAGTCTAAAACATCCTGCAAATGCATATTCTCAAAATTAAAATTGTACATCCTAACATTACGGGCCAACGGCAAGGTCGTAACCGGTGTCAGATCCCTAATACCAGAACTCCCCCCTCACTTGTGAGGGGCGGGCGCACAGAGGACTGTACCTCTGTGCCAACTTCCAATTTCCCTTGTCTTAACAGGGGCCCCATATTTACTCGACGCCATCTTAGTGGTCGTCCGAGGACTCGTGTGAGGTGTCTAGAAGGTGCCGTAGACCCCCCTCCCACCCCACACTGCTTACCACATCCGCCGTCGCGGATGTCCTGGCCCGGGAAATTCGTAAGAGGGGCCCATAGCCCCTCCTCCCCTGGGAGGGGCCTATGACTGCCTTCCCTTTTGGCGGCCCCATCCTTAGAGGGTACCGCCTCCCCGTGTGAGGGGCCAATGGCCGCCTCCCCCCGGGCGCTCCCATCCATAATGGGTGGCGCCCCACCTCTAGGGATCTTGAAATTACTGCTCACCGATCATGACCTTACCGCCACAGGCCGGATAGTTGACCGGCTATCCGGACCCCCCACACTCCTACTAAAGGTCATGAGTACACAAACCCCTTAACCAAGCTATGAAGTCTCCTATGAGTAAGACATTCCCCTCCCGGGACAAATGAACCCCGTCTTCGAGATACATGTTATCCCCCCGAATACATCCATGCGGAATACAATGCAACTGTCCTGAACGAAACAATCCACCCAGCTTGTTATTGACTTTCTTTACTGAATGATTCAAAGCTTACACAGAGAGGGCCCCCCGCCACACCTTCCTTGGAATCATGTGTGACCATGCTATCGTGCACCCCGGAATCCTCTTTGCCAACCAGCTAACAGTGGATAAAACCCGCTCGAGGAGTACTCGCCGCCCGAGCGCCACCAAATCATTGCCTCCCAGATGCACTATGATTATAGACGGCGGTGACCTTGTCCGCCCTAACAGTCCCTCGACAAAATATTGAAACTGGTCAATACAGAGCCCGCCCCTTCCGTGGAAGGTCACCCTGTACCCGTATTCCCCAGCTGCGTGAATCATGTCACCTGCTTTGAATACGTCCGCGGCACGCCTCACGTATGAGTGGCCCACGACCCACACCACTCTTTCCTCAGCCTGTGGTCTTTGACCGCTGGTCCCCAGGTGTCGGGTCGACTGCACAGTCCGCCCCGCCTCGCAAGCTCGCGAAACTGTAAACCAAACAAAAGACAAGAAGCGTGAGTGCATGACATTAGCTTCACAACATGTGCAACCGCACATACCTTTTATAACAGTTCGAGGACCATCGCCCCAATTGTTTCACCATTTCCACACTGTGACCCCTGGCTGTAGCCTCTGTAGCAGACCCTATCCTGAAGGAATGGGTCCCAAAATCGCTCGGGTCCAAGCCTGCTGCCGCGATTGCCAAAGTTAACACCCGCTGAAACTGAAACCTTGTCAGTGGGGTGGCGTCAGTGTGTCTCAGCAAGCTTCCCCCCCATGCTACCGCCCTTTGCGCCAGATATTCCTCAACGCACTGCACCGGGCACATGGGGGACCCTCGCATGCGCTGGACCACAATACTGTCCCCCATCGCACCCTGGTCGGTCTTAGACCTGGCGATTGTGATTACCATTGAATCACCCTTGATCTGGAGGTGCTCACGACACAGGCCTCCCCCCACATCCTTCTTATTTCTTGCCACCAGCTCGCTCACCCGCATAGCCCCATGGAATGCTAATGCAAAAGCGGCCCGGAATAGCACAGCTTCGGACTGGGAGGAACATGTCGCGGGGAGCACCGCCATCAACAGGGACAATCTTTCTAACCCAATCGGGCGCCTCTCGTCTACTCTATGACCCTCGAGTCGTTGCCACCCTCGCAGTGCCTTCTTTACCAAAAAGGACGATGTAGGGTCCCTGATGCCATACGCCTGCGCCATGAATGCAATGGCGGCCCGGTGCCTATTGCCCGTTGCTGCTGATCGGCCTGCCTTGTGGAGTGCTACTAAAAACTTCAGTACATACTCCTCCTGCCCCCACTTATCCCCTCCTGCTGGACCCAAAAATGTACAATAGGAACGAAACGCTCCTTCGTACACCTTCCATGTCCTGGGGGCTAAGCTGGCTCCCAGGAGGTCCTGTAATCCGGGGCACCGAGTGACCAGAGAGCTTCGGGAAATGGTGCCACCACTAGATCCGCGGAGGGTAGATAACCCCTGAAGGCCTGCATGTGGGAATGAGAGAGTGCATCAGCCGCCTGATTCAGTACACCCGGCACGTGCCTTGCCCTAAACTGAACGTTCAGTCTCATGCACTGTAGTACAATTTCCTTTAGTAATCTCAAAATCCACTTGCAGCGTGCTGCCTGGCTATTTATGCATTCAACCACGGTCATGTTATCGGACCAAAACACCACTGAGCAATCACGGAACTTGTCCGGCCATGTCTTCAGGGCCACCCAAATGGGGAACAACTCAAGAAACCCAATGTTACCTGTTAACCCACTGGTGTGCCACCACGTCGGCCATGTTTGCGCCGACCATTGATTACCAAAGATGGCGCCAAAACCCACGCTCCCTGCCGAGTCGGTCCACAAACCCAGATCATCCGAGGATGCTGGTGGTTTGTTCCATACCACTCGACCGTTGAAATCCGCCAGAAATGCCAACCATATGCGCATATCCTGGCGAACCTCTGCAGACAGTCTCGTGCGGTGGTGTCCTTCTTTGAGACCGACCATGGCTTGTGCAATAGAGCGGGAAAAGGGGCGGGCCATTGGTATCACTCTGAGGGCAAAGTTAAGCTGGCCCACCGCTTGCTGCAACTGATGGAGAGTCACCTTTTCCTTGCTAATGCACAATTCTAGCGAGGCCCTGAATTTCATTACTTTGTCCCTGGGCAAACGGAAGCATCCCTCCACTGAATCGAGCTCAATTCCAAGAAACTCGAGTGAAGTACATGGCCCCACCGTTTTCCCCGGTGCCAATGGCACGCCAAATCGTTTCATAAGATTGCAAAATTCCAGTAAAGCCAGCGCACATCCCGTGTCCCCGGCTGGCCCCAAGAACAAAAAATCATCTATGTAGTGCATCACCTGTGTATAGCCTGTAGCCCTGGTGAACGCCCATTGCAGAAAACAGCTGAATTTCTCAAAATAAGCACAAGAGATGGAGCAACCCATTGGCATACATCTATCCATGTAATAGCGTCCTTGAAACACAAAACCTAACAGACGCTGATCCTGCGGGTGTACCGGGAGCAACCGGAATGCTGATTCAATATCTGATTTAGCCATCAGCGCTCCGGGCCCCAGGCGATTCAACATGGCAACGGCCTCATCAAAGGATGCGTACCGCACCGAACAGACTCCAGGATCAATCGCATCGTTTACCGAAAGACCCCTAGGAGCCGACAAGTAATGAATTAACCTAAACTCACCTGGGTCCTTCTTGGGGACTACTCCCAACGGTGAACAAATGAAATTAGGCACTGGCGGGTGCCCTATGGGCCGGCGACCCGGCCCCGGGCCACTTCCTTCGCAATCTTGCTTTCTACCACCACCGGGTGCTGCTGAACGGACAGTTGATTTTTACACAGTGAGTCCCCCCGAAAATCCCCCGCCGGGATGTGGAAACCATACGAGAAGCCGTCCCGTAACACCCCAGCGGAGACATGATCAAGGTATTCGTTTAGCCAGGGGATCATTGCCATGATATCTACGGGAGTAGGGAGTGGTACCCCTTGGCCGATATTAGACCTGTTTGGCACCTCCTCTACCCCCGGTATCCCCATTCTTGGCCCTGCACGAACTCTCAGGGTGTGAAGGGTGTCCGCATCCTGCACACTCATGCCTGAACTTACATATCCCCTGTGGCATCGTGCACCTGCCTCTGTTAAAATTCCATATTTACAACAAGGGGTGGTGAGGGACAGAGTCTCTGAATTAAGCAGAAAGCTCTCACCCAGTCAAGAGATCAGGGCTAGATCCAACACCGTTTTTTAGCTCACTGCACCATCCCAGTTTCAGAACCTGGCTGTATGCAAATTAGTCTGTTCCTGTCCCAGTGCATGATGGGAACAGGGCAAACCAAACTACAAAAGCCAATTCTTACACTGGGAAGGAAACAAGCTCCCGGGGACCGGTTTCTGGCATTACAGCCGTCTTCGGCCCGGTTTGCTTGAATCCTGATGGTGCAATGAGCAAGGGTCTCACATCTGAGAATACCCTTCCACGCTTAGGGTGGACAAAAATATTTACAACAAGGGGTGGTGAGGGACAGAGTCTCTGAATTAAGCAGAAAGCTCTCACCCAGTCAAGAGATCAGGGCTAGATCCAACACCGTTTTTTAGCTCACTGCACCATCCCAGTTTCAGAACCTGGCTGTATGCAAATTAGTCTGTTCCTGTCCCAGTGCATGATGGGAACAGGGCAAACCAAACTACAAAAGCCAATTCTTACACTGGGAAGGAAACAAGCTCCCGGGGACCGGTTTCTGGCATTACAGCCGTCTTCGGCCCGGTTTGCTTGAATCCTGATGGTGCAATGAGCAAGGGTCTCACATCTGAGAATACCCTTCCACGCTTAGGGTGGACAAAAATATTTACAACAAGGGGTGGTGAGGGACAGAGTCTCTGAATTAAGCAGAAAGCTCTCACCCAGTCAAGAGATCAGGGCTAGATCCAACACCGTTTTTTAGCTCACTGCACCATCCCAGTTTCAGAACCTGGCTGTATGCAAATTAGTCTGTTCCTGTCCCAGTGCATGATGGGAACAGGGCAAACCAAACTACAAAAGCCAATTCTTACACTGGGAAGGAAACAAGCTCCCGGGGACCGGTTTCTGGCATTACAGCCGTCTTCGGCCCGGTTTGATTGAATCCTGATGGTGCAATGAGCAAGGGTCTCACATCTGAGAATACCCTTCCACGCTTAGGGTGGACAAAAATATTTACAACAAGGGGTGGTGAGGGACAGAGTCTCTGAATTAAGCAGAAAGCTCTCACCCAGTCAAGAGATCAGGGCTAGATCCAACACCGTTTTTTAGCTCACTGCACCATCCCAGTTTCAGAACCTGGCTGTATGCAAATTAGTCTGTTCCTGTCCCAGTGCATGATGGGAACAGGGCAAACCAAACTACAAAAGCCAATTCTTACACTGGGAAGGAAACAAGCTCCCGGGGACCGGTTTCTGGCATTACAGCCGTCTTCGGCCCGGTTTGCTTGAATCCTGATGGTGCAATGAGCAAGGGTCTCACATCTGAGAATACCCTTCCACGCTTAGGGTGGACAAAAATATTTACAACAAGGGGTGGTGAGGGACAGAGTCTCTGAATTAAGCAGAAAGCTCTCACCCAGTCAAGAGATCAGGGCTAGATCCAACACCGTTTTTTAGCTCACTGCACCATCCCAGTTTCAGAACCTGGCTGTATGCAAATTAGTCTGTTCCTGTCCCAGTGCATGATGGGAACAGGGCAAACCAAACTACAAAAGCCAATTCTTACACTGGGAAGGAAACAAGCTCCCGGGGACCGGTTTCTGGCATTACAGCCGTCTTCGGCCCGGTTTGCTTGAATCCTGATGGTGCAATGAGCAAGGGTCTCACATCTGAGAATACCCTTCCACGCTTAGGGTGGACAAAAATATTTACAACAAGGGGTGGTGAGGGACAGAGTCTCTGAATTAAGCAGAAAGCTCTCACCCAGTCAAGAGATCAGGGCTAGATCCAACACCGTTTTTTAGCTCACTGCACCATCCCAGTTTCAGAACCTGGCTGTATGCAAATTAGTCTGTTCCTGTCCCAGTGCATGATGGGAACAGGGCAAACCAAACTACAAAAGCCAATTCTTACACTGGGAAGGAAACAAGCTCCCGGGGACCGGTTTCTGGCATTACAGCCGTCTTCGGCCCGGTTTGCTTGAATCCTGATGGTGCAATGAGCAAGGGTCTCACATCTGAGAATACCCTTCCACGCTTAGGGTGGACAAAAATATTTACAACAAGGGGTGGTGAGGGACAGAGTCTCTGAATTAAGCAGAAAGCTCTCACCCAGTCAAGAGATCAGGGCTAGATCCAACACCGTTTTTTAGCTCACTGCACCATCCCAGTTTCAGAACCTTTTGTATATCGATTTTGGCCACTATAGGTGTGGCAGGGTATACTCAGACATGAGTCCCTTTCTCACTGCTCCATCAGGATTCAAGCAAGCCGGGCCGAAGAGGCTGAAATGCCAGAAACCGGTCCCCGGTAGCTTGTCTCCTTTCTGATAAAGAATTGGCTTGGTAGTTTAGTCTGCCCTGTTCCCATGATGCACTGGGCCAGGGACAGACTGATTTGCATATAGCCAGATTCTGAGCTGGGATGGGGCAGTGAGATAAATAACGGTGATGGATCAAGCCCTGATCTTTGGACTGGGTAAGAGTGGTCTGCTCAATTCAGACACTCTGTTCATCACCACCCCCTTTTGTAAATCGATTTTGGCCACTATAGGTGTGGCAGGGTATACTCAGACATGAGTCCCTTTCTCACTGCTCCATCAGGATTCAAGCAAGCCGGGCCGAAGAGGCTGAAATGCCAGAAACCGGTCCCCGGTAGCTTGTCTCCTTTCTGGTAAAGAATTGGCTTGGTAGTTTAGTCTGCCCTGTTCCCATGATGCACTGGGCCAGGGACAGACTGATTTGCATATAGCCAGATTCTGAGCTGGGATGGGGCAGTGAGATAAATAACGGTGATGGATCAAGCCCTGATCTTTGGACTGGGTAAGAGTGGTCTGCTCAATTCAGACACTCTGTTCATCACCACCCCCTTGTGTAAATCGATTTTGGCCACTATAGGTGTGGCAGGGTATACTCAGACATGAGTCCCTTTCTCACTGCTCCATCAGGATTCAAGCAAGCCGGGCCGAAGAGGCTGAAATGCCAGAAACCGGTCCCCGGTAGCTTGTCTCCTTTCTGGTAAAGAATTGGCTTGGTAGTTTAGTCTGCCCTGTTCCCATGATGCACTGGGCCAGTGACAGACTGATTTGCATATAGCCAGATTCTGAGCTGGGATGGGGCAGTGAGATAAATAACGGTGATGGATCAAGCCCTGATCTTTGGACTGGGTAAGAGTGGTCTGCTCAATTCAGACACTCTGTTCATCACCACCCCCTTTTGTAAATCGATTTTGGCCACTATAGGTGTGGCAGGGTATACTCAGACATGAGTCCCTTTCTCACTGCTCCATCAGGATTCAAGCAAGCCGGGCCGAAGAGGCTGAAATGCCAGAAACCGGTCCCCGGTAGCTTGGCTCCTTTCTGGTAAAGAATTGGCTTGGTAGTTTAGTCTGCCCTGTTCCCCTGATGCACTTGGCCAGGGACAGACTGATTTGCATATAGCCAGATTCTGAGCTGGGATGGGGCAGTGAGATAAATAACGGTGATGGATCAAGCCCTGATCTTTGGACTGGGTAAGAGTGGTCTGCTCAATTCAGACACTCTGTTCATCACCACCCCCTTTTGTAAATCGATTTTGGCCACTATAGGTGTGGCAGGGTATACTCAGACATGAGTCCCTTTCTCACTGCTCCATCAGGATTCAAGCAAGCCGGGCCGAAGAGGCTGAAATGCCAGAAACCGGTCCCCGGTAGCTTGTCTCCTTTCTGGTAAAGAATTGGCTTGGTAGTTTAGTCTGCCCTGTTCCCATGATGCACTGGGCCAGGGACAGACTGATTTGCATATAGCCAGATTCTGAGCTGGGATGGGGCAGTGAGATAAATAACGGTGATGGATCAAGCCCTGATCTTTGGACTGGGTAAGAGTGGTCTGCTCAATTCAGACACTCTGTTCATCACCACCCCCTTTTGTAAATCTGTTAAAATTCCAGCAAACCCCTTTTCTACCCCCATTCCCCCCACTCCTGGGTTGGTGATCACCAGCGGGGCTTGCTCGAAAGGGCGCCGCCGATTGATGGCGGGAAGGCGCCAACCCATACTCGCCGAGCGAGGACGACTTCGTCGTGCCTGGCAAGAGATGCTTCTGCCAAGAGACGGAGTCGAGACAGTCCCACGTCAGAGACGAATCGTGCTCCTTGGCCTTACGAAACTTACTATCATAACCCCTCCATTGATCGCCCTCATATGTCTCATAGAAATCCATTATGCGTGTCTGATAACAGGCCAATTCACTCAAAATTTCTGGCTTACGTACACCCATAATAGCAGTAAACATCCCAAAGGCCTTGGCCCAATTAGAGATTGTCTCATCTACCCTGAAGCCCGCCATTTTTGCGCGCCACGCACTTGGATGCAACAAATCCTTCTGAGCCTTAACATACTCAATCTCGTGATGGTCAGTCAGGAGCGAAAACATATTTACATATTTATCAGCCCAAATCATTTCCTTCGTGGCCAGCGGAATATGCTGAACTACCTTTTCCCTCCTTGAGGGCAAAGACCCCCCATTTGCCATTGGCAATGGCTGCTTACCAGACTCCATAGCTGGTCCCGCTGATTTTCCACCGCCGGCCGCTGGTTCCTCCGAGGAAATCTGTGAGGGGACAAGAGAGAGATTCGCCTTTGCAGCATCTCGCGATTGCCGCAACAGCTTCATTAGCAACCTGGACTCTTTGGCCGTGTCTCCAGGTGCCGCTGCACCTTCGGTATTCTTACCAAGCCATGCGGCCAACTGGGCGGCCAACTCCGGAGGCATTTCCTCCTCGCTGGTGGGCGTAACTACAACCGGAATTGGCTGGCCTGCATCCGGAATCGGCACCGGGGCCTCAACTGGACTAACCGGGCTTGCCGGGGGTGACTCGGGAACTGGGGCCTCCCCCCCCGCCGCCCTATTCCTGGCCCTTTTACCTCTCCCTGCGGGGACTACTCCCGGCAATGCGGGTCCGATGACCTTCTTCGGTCTGCCCGTATTGTTCATTGCCGCCATTTGCTTCTTCATGCTTGACATCTCTTTCATCAGCATGCGGAGCATCTGCTCCGTCCCTGCCTTCTTTCCGGCCTGTTTTCCAGGCATCGCTGTCGGATACTCGACCTTTGCTGCTTAGCTGCTCGACGAAGTCCTGGATCCAGAGGTCCGAAGTGAGAGAAGGCACTGGAAGAGAAACACAAGAAATTACAAGTTCTCAAAATTGCTCCTTGTTCCGTCGAGGGCTCACGTGCAACAAGAGGGTGCAGCTTCCAAGCACAGGAACAAGAGGATGCTTCTTTGGATTGTTGCTCCTTTTATTCCTCTTCGGGAGGGCGTGTACCCTCCTCTGGTACGCCTACGGGGCGTGGCCAACGGTGTAGGTGTCTAGGACAACCCTTCTTGGGCGGGAAAAGGCGCGCCCCGGCTACGCCGCTTCGGGCATACCAGCCGAGACACGCCCCCCGCCCAAAATGGTTTCCCTGGGGGATCCGGGCCCCCTACCATACGTTCGGGGGGAGCGAGTGGTCGTTTTTTCCACGAGTCACTGTCCAGGACAGTGGGAGCCCAATGTAGGCAGGTCAGGGCCTGCTTCATCGCGAGGCCTCACAAACTGCACCAGTCGCTGCGCAGGTGCCCGCAGGTCATGTGGCCACTATCCTGTACCAAAAGAGGGCCTTTGGCACAGCACGTGACCCACTGAGGTGTCTGAGGTATTATCAGTTGTAGGCACGTTCCCAGGTACTTCCACCCATCCATTATCACCAGGAAAGAGCAGGTGGATCCCGGAAGACTCGATAGTCTTAAAAGAAGTGGAATTCCCTACACTCGCTACTGTACCTCCACCCCACTCTCTCGGCAGTTCATCCCCCTCCCTGGAGTGCTCTGTGGAGCGGACTTGCATCTCAGACAGGTTTTATTTGAAACTGCGGCACCAAGCATGTAGAGGAACAATAATGGTACATACAATTAACAAGTAGCAAACCCAATTCCAGGTGCTCTGCAAGCAAACAGCCAAACTGCGTACACTGCACATTTAGCAGGCACTGAGCTGAAAGATGCAAGGGGTTATAAGGACAGGGGGATTCTAGAAGACTGTATAGTTTTCTTGGAGCAACGGTTTAGGTGGATGCTAAACGGCGATGAATCTGATTCCTAAAGCTAAGCTAACATGTGATATTTACGACAGTTGTGTCTGCAGTCACTGCAGAGAGGCCAAAGTTTGAATGGGCATAGAAAACGATTAGCAAACCATCCTGTGGAATTCAGCGAGGTGACAACGTATCTGGCCTGTTCCAGGGAAAGGTGGAGGTATTTTGATTTGGTTGTACTTGGGCTCGCTTTCTTCTGAGAAGTGACGGTACTCTACTGAGGTAATATGAATTTCTATGGTCAATTGTGTCCCCTATCGTAGACCCCAACGGCTCCATGTACGTGCTTCTAGTACATGTAAGTTCCCTCCACATCCAGTTATGAAGACGCAAATACATTTGCGTCCAACGTTAACATGTCCTCTTTCAGATCCACCATGAATGGGTCCGATATTCAGTTCCTAAGTGTGCCTTGCCAACGTCTTTACATGGTGCACTTTCACGTTTTTCTGGCCCTGGCGAGTTGGGCCTTGTTTTCTGCCATTCAAGCCTTTTCCTGCCTTCTGCCTCTGGAAGCTGCAGCTTGGACCTGCATCTGTATCCATGACCTTTTACTTACTCCCTGCGCGGCTAGCGGTGCCTGGCTCAGCCTGCTTGCCTGCCAAGACTGTATTCAGCCTTCAAGTTATCTGCTCCGCTCCTCGAAAAATACATTCCTGTCTAGTAGTTTAGGTAAACATCCTTCCCAGCTGCAGAGCAAAGGGCCCGGCCTTTCTGTCTCCATGCAAGTAATTCATAGCTTCCGTTACCATGGTAGGCCCATGGCCCCCTTGCTTTACACGTAGACACGCAGTCACATATGCACGCATTAGCAGTCAGTATAGAATAGCCTCTGCCCGAGAGACCTTTCCTTCTAGATAATACAGTTCCTCAAACACAAGATATTAGATATGATTTGGGATTAGGTTGTTCTGACACCCCAGACTTCTGTCTCCACATGTAGGGCTAAATGTCAAGTCCCCTTCACCCTCCAGTTACACGTCAAGCACACGTCATGCTGCTGCGCGCGCATCTCTGCCACATGTTTTTGCTGACTCTGCAGGATTCTTCTAAGGATCCACCCACTTGTGACACCTCTATGTGACGTTTCTAGCACACACCTCCGTGTACGCCCTTGTGCACGCCTTCTGTTCCGTACTCCTGTTCTTATCTCGTTTCTCTCAGCTGTTACGCCTTCTGCATTCAATACTACTGTATGCATTGACTATATATATGATATCCTGTTAATAAATCATTGTACATGTCCATTGCAATCCCCTTCCTGAACCCTCGTGGTGATGGAGCATGCTACCTGGTTCGAACCAATTCCTTTTTAAGGAATAAAACCTTCATAAACCTCAGATGCCACGGACTCTGCCTTTTCATTTTGACTGAGTTATTCTTATTGAACTTTACCGCATAAATTCCGTATAGGTAATTAAAATTTACCACATAATTTGGCGCCCGAATAGGGACCCCTCCCCCACCTTACGCGCCGGCGGTGCGTTGCAGGCCCGGTCCCCTGCCACAGCGCTGACGGACAACTACGCGTACCCGCAGGATTTCCTGTATCTCCCTCAGGCCAACGGAGGTGACTGGGGCTGCGATCGACACCCAGACGAGGCGGTGAGGAGTGCGGAGGATCCCGACCAGAGCCTAGCTGAGAGAGCAAAGTCCGAGGTATCCGGAGGCCCACCAGTTCCGAAGTTCCGAAGTGCTTACGTCACGAGTCGAGTCCAGTCCGGTCCAGTCCAGTGTCGAGTTTCCGAGGCCTTCTGTTCCGTGCTTCCCGGTGAGTACCGTTGCTGGGGACGCATCTAGACGAGCGCATTAATTTGTGCCGGTCAAGACGGGTTTGGGTACACAGACCCGGTCTGCACTGTTTAGCGGTGTATCTGTACTGTTTAGCAGTATATCCAGTATGCAATTAGCTAGTTTTATTCTAATCATTATTGTTCGTTCTGAAATGTTTTAGTATGTTTTAAATGTCGTGGTATGAGTGATTGTTCGATCTACATTATTGTGTTTACTGTATTAGTTATATCCAAATTCAAGTAAGTATCGAGTCCCGAGTAGTACGGCTGAAACATGCCGCTGTTTTCCAAACTGAAACAGATAGGAACTAGAAAAGGGATTCTAGAAGAAGCAGTGCCTGTTCCACCTAGGGACACTCCAGGGCACTTTATGTACCACAAACATGGCCTAGATGCTGTATTATATCTCGATTTGTGGGTAGACTATACCAAAGATTTAGCAGAGAATCAAAAATGGCCCGCTACAGGGACATGGGATGCCGAGTGCATCATGAGAGTAGAAGAAGCGTTATGGAAAAAGAAAGCCAGACAGTCACAGAAAGACGCCATTGAACTATGGCGTAAAGAATCGCACAGGCGCACGGGAGAAAGCACTCAGAAAAGCAGAAAAACATAGAGAGGATTCAGACAAAGCCCAAGAAAACGTATTAGTTGAGGAGGGGATACGAGTAAAAGCAGAACAAGTAGACCGACAACGAAACACTCTTATGAATGGTATGTATCCTCTGCTGGCCGAGGGTTTACCTAAGGCCACTCCGGAAATACCGAAGGATCTGCCCCCTCCATTGCTCCCGACTAAAGTACATCGCAAGACCACAAAAGACATATTCCTTTCTTTCTATTTAGACGACGTAGCTCCCGCATATGCAAATAGACGTGTCCATGTACCCCACCCCGAAATAATCACCCACTTCCGCAACAACAAACTCCTCCTCCCGTTCCACATCCTGCACCTGTTCTCCCAGCCCTTCCTGCACCTCTTCTTCCTATCATTCATCCACAAAATCCTTTTGGACCTGGCACCTCGGGAGGTGCGACAGGAGGTTTTCAAACGCCACCACAAACACACCGATTGACTTATAGAGATTTAGCGCAACAACGTACACCTCAAGCAGCTAATTACGACATACTTAAAGAGCCTCTTACAGACTGTAGATACGATCCAGTACCCGGTAAAGACGACAGAATGATGCTCGCATCAGTACGGTTACGACGAGTCGCAAACTTTTTAATGTTACTACCAGGAATGGTTGATCATCTAGACAGAATATATCATTTTGTTCAAATGGGGGAAGGTCCTGAAAGTATTGGCGAGGCCATGGCTTACCAGAAAGTTGACACTCAAGGTATGATATTACGGTTTTTCATAAACTGCCTAATATGAGGCCAAGACAGGCCTGGTGTAGACCAGGAAGAAATGAAAGCACTTAATAAATGGGGTCAGAATATAGCAGACGGAAAACATGATAAACAGAATTGTATAGAAAACATGTACCGAAGGATCCGAAAAGCAGTATTAAAAATACACGAGAGAAGACAGCCTGAACCAGAAATAGATTCAGATAAGAATGAATCCTCGGAGGAGGACCAACCAGAAACGACAACAGGACAATCACAATTACCAGCTAGAGAAATGATAGCATATGTAGGTAAGGGAAGACCTTTTAATAATTCAATGCGACCGGTACGCCCAGAAAGTAAGAGAATTTTTCAAGCGGCCATGTCAAATCCAAAGACCCCTGAACATCTATTTCAGGCTACCGATAGAATACTTCAAGAACGAATGGGGTACCATGTACTCAATACCATGGATGAACAAGAATTGGCCAGGTCAGCAGTACAATGGGCTGACAATCCTGATAAATATAGTGATGACGGTTTAGCGCAGACCTTTTTAAACCTTTCCCCTGACGAACAGAAATTAGCTGGAATATATATGATTCAGCATCTCATTACATTGTTCAAAGGCCAACATTCTGATCCAGGTCCCTTACCTGATATTTTAATAGAGCTACTCTCGCCCCAATGGAGAGGTCTAGGTACCGACTTAATTTAAGTAATTCTAGAACATCGACACAGGTATAATACCTTTCTGAATACACAGTTTGTTCCAGCTCCATCCGTAGAAAGAAAAATGTATTACATAGACAGACAGAATCCCTTGCGAGAAGTGCATCCAGTCCAGAATGATGATAATACCTTTAGACGCGTGTTTGTGTACACGCCCATAACTAAAATGGAACTATTGGAGATGAAGAAATTAGTGCCCAGTCACGATAAAGACCCTGCAGGTTTCCACCGTGAAATCAAAGACATGTTACTCATGGGTGATTATACCTATCCTGACATCATGAAAATATTGAAAGTATTAATGCCTGCCGGTATTTACGAGAAACTCAAAGAAAAAGATTGGGAGGTGGGAGAACAAAAGATTGATTGGACTGCATTGGAAAATGAAGAAAATATTCGAACCCCAGGCACAGGGCTTGGGGACAAATCTAAAGCATTACCAGGATTGTTAGTGCAAGTATTGCCACGTTTATTAGCTACTAAAAAGGAGGACTGGGATGCAATCTCAGCCTGTAAACAGAAACCCGATGAAGACACTAGTGATTTTTACTCCCGATTTGAGAAATGTTTTGGTATTAATAGTGGCCTGAAAGCAAGTAGCGAGTCATATCCACATCTTTTTGTAACCAAGTTAGTCGAGAATTCCCTGCCCCAAGTTAAAAACCGTGTACAGAAAGTCGAGAGCACATGGCAAGCAAATACGCCTTCACAAATGTTACAAATGTTACAGTACCACCAGGATAGAATTAGAGAAGAACAAGAACACGAACAAAGACGTATGAAAGACACGAAAATGAAAATGTTAGTTGCTCAGTCAGTTCCAGCTGACGGTCAGAAAAAGGGCACGACACAGTCCAATAATTCAGCAGCTCCTGTTAAGGGGACATGCAACTATTGTAAACAGCCAGGTCACTATATAAACGATTGTGCAGTTTTGAAACATAATATACTTACTGGAAAAACTAAAGAGAGACCGCGTCCTCCTAGACAGGACCAGGTCCAACAACAAGTACCACAGAATATCCAGCCTATGCAAGTTTCACAACAGACAGTACAGACAGTAGCGGTACCACAGCCACAACCGATTGCCGCAACACAACATGCATCTCAGCAGATGTACCAGTATGCCCAGACTGATTATCCCGATTATCAGCGATACACATGAAACAGCCTAGAGAGGGAAGTTGGCTTGCCTCTTATTGAGGTTCCTGTAGATCAAGAGGGTCCTTATGTACACAGTCAAGTATTAGGGAAAGACAGAAAGTTTTTAATTGATACAGGGGCAAGCCGAACAACGATAAGTCACGACGAGGTCCCAGGGGCACCCCTCTCAGGCTCACAGAATGTTTCCTTTGGTTTTTCAGGCAAGCCTATTATTAATGAAGTATCGCAACCACTTCCCCTTGAGTTGGTCCATTGACACGTACTACAGATTTATTGCTCACAAAGTCATGTCCAGAAAACTTGCTAGGTATCAAGACTCTGAAAGCTCTAGGAGCTGTTATTTGCTGTTCTCCGGAAGGAGTAAGATTGTTTTTGCGTGACTTTAAAGGTCACTATGTATTGAGAGATATTGATTCCAGATTACAGAATGTACCTGCACATTTATGGGCACAAGGCCCCACTGATGTAGGTTGTATGCACATTACACCATATCGAGTCACACTCAAGCCAGGACTTGTTTTACCACGTATTCGACAATACAAGTTACCCCCAGATGCTGTAGTGGCTTTACTGAAAATCATTGACAAGCTCATTGCACAAGGAGTGGTTGTAAAAACCAACTCGAATTTATGTAATTCTCCTATCATTCCAATCCTGAAACGCACTGATCCAAATGCACCACCAGTTTATCGATTAGTTATCGATTTGCGCAAATTGAATAAATGCATTGTACCGCAGTACCCTGTGGTCCCAGATATCTAATCTCTATTGACAGCTATTGACTCTGAGGCAACGTACTTTACCGTAATTGATCTGAAGAACGCCTTCTTTAGTGTCCCAATTGATCCGGAAAGCCAATACCTTTTCGGATTCTGTTTAAATGGACGAAGCTTCAAATTTGCACGCGCACCTCAAGGATTCACAGAAAGCCCCAGCATCTATAGCCAAGCACTGAAAAGACAACTCGACAGTATTCACATGCCTGACAATACTTCCCTACTTCAGTATGTCGATGATTTACTGATCACCGCCCGAAGTGAACCTGAATGTGAACTAGCTTCACTGACGGTTTTACATTTCCTGGCTGACAAGGGGCACAAGGTGTCCCCTTCGAAGCTGCAATTCTGTGTTCAGCAAGTGGTGTACCTTGGGCACTTGCTGTCCAAATGGGGGAGACAGCTAACACCTGACCGCATCCAGTTAATTGCAAGCATGTTACCACCCAGGACACAAAAGGAGGTGCAGGCTTTTATAGGCCTCACTTCTTACTGCAGACAATGGATCCCTCAGTATGCATTTCTAGCAAAGCCACTCATACAATTGACAACTCAGGAGGCAGCGTCTTCGACTGTCCTCCCTTGGACTCAGGAACATACACAAGCTTTTGACGACTTAAAGAAAGCCTTATGTCAAGCACCAGTTTTAGCGACACCATGTTACAGTAAGCCTTTTACACTTTTTGTCACAGAACGTGAAGGTACTGCATTGTCGGTACTCACGCAGGATCAAGCAGGTTCACACAAACCGTGTGCTTACTTTTCTAGTACATTGGATCCAGTAGCCCAGGCTTTGCCTGCGTGCTTGAAATCAGTTGCAGCAACAGCTCTAGCAATCAGACAAAGTGATTCAATAGTGTTAGGACATCAATTGACAGTACAAGTTCCACACTCTGTGGAAGTTCTTTTAAACCGAACACAGACTCAAAACTTGACTATAGCACGACTGACAGGTTATGAATTGACATTGTTTCAGCCACACATAGAAATTAGACGTTGTAAAACATTGAACCCTGCTACGCTTTTGCCATTAACTGAAACAGACCCATTGGCACATGATTGCATTGAAGTCATTACCATCACGACGAAACCCAGACAAGACTTGACAGACACCGCATTACCAGATCCAGACCTGACACTTTATGTGGATGGTTCATGCATGAGAACAAGTACAGGAGAATTAGTGGCCGCCTACGCAGTCACAACAGAAACTGAAGTCATAGAAACAAACTGTATTGATACCCTGTCAGCCCAAGCAGCAGAGCTCATCGCTCTGACACAAGCCTGTATTCAAGCCAAGAACAAGAGAGTTAACATATACACAGATTCCCGGTATGCATTCGGAGTTGTACACGACTTCGGTGTCCTCTGGCGAGAGAGAGGTTTTTTGACTTCTCACGGTGCCAAAATTCAGCACGGTCCCCTCATTCAAACTCTGTTAGATGCAATACATCTGCCTACAGCAATATCCATCATGAAGTGCAAGGCACATACAAAGGGTACAGATACTATTTCCCAGGGTAACGACCTGGCAGACCGAACCGCCAAGCATACAGCTCAGAATCAGGTTCACACCACTGACCTGACAAAGACAATAGTCGCGACACCGACACATTGCATGACAGTTAAGGATCCTGCCCTAGATGTAATTGACATACAGACACATGCTACACCAGACGAAATAAAGAAATGGATTTAACTAGGAGGGATCCAGACAGAACAGGGATGGATGACGAAGGGAAAATCTACATGGTTTCTCCCCGACTCTATGGTTCAAGTTATCATTAATACAGTACACAGTCCAGCACATTTAGGAGAAAAAGCCATGTTAGACAGTATTCAACACCTCTGGTTCAATAAACATTTACGAGCAGCAGCCAAACAGAAAGTGCGTACTTGCATGATTTGTTGTCAGTTTAACCCAGGTAAAAGCATTCCCGTAGAACAAGGTGGATTTCATCCTCCCGATCACCCTTTTGAAGTCCTCCAGATGGATTATATTCAGATGGAACGTTGTCGAGGTTTCAAATATGTCCTCGTAGTTGTATGTGCACTTTCCCGTTGGACAGAAGCATATCCATTCCCAGATTACACTGCTCCGACCACTGCCAAGCAGCTGGTTCGTGAATTCTTCCCCAGATATGGTTTGCCCCGCATCGTATACTCTGATAACGGTCAGCCATTCTCGTCCGAGCTTATGAAGCAGGTATCACTCCTGCTAGGCTATCAGTGGAAGTTCCACTGTGTCCGACATCCTGAGGCAGCAGGTCTCGTGGAACGTCATAATCAGACTCTGAAAATTCGTCTTGCTAAAATCTGTAGAGAGAAAGGTGTCGACTGGATCCTAGCTTTGCCAGTCGCCCTTTTTTATATGAGAATGGTTGCACACTCCAGAACAGGGCTATCCCCGTACGAGGTGGTCTTCGGTAGGCCACCGAATATGTGGGGGACGCCTTTGCCTAGAAAAATTACCGATGTTGATTGTAATATGCTGACAGATTACCTTGCCTCCTTGATGTCTGCACTACAATCATGTCGTTCACAGGTCGCTGCAGCCTTTCCCGACAACACCTAGGTGAAACCGCATGACGTTGTTCCGGGAGATATCGTCTTCATGAGGAACTTCGACAGGAAAAGTCCGCTGGAGCCCCGTTGGCAGGCGCCGAAGTTGGTACTTCTCACGACCAGGACCGCAGTGAAGGTGGAGGGCCGCAAGGGATGGCTCCACTCGAGTCACGTGAAGAGATTTCATGCGTTGCCGCCAGAGACTGACTCACCCTCCCCCCTAAGGACTGTCCAGATTCCAGTGACTCTAAACTTCCCCTGATAGAGAAAACTCCACAGCAGGAGTACAAAGCGAAATTGAGGTCTAGCAAGTCAGACAGTTTAATTGTTTAAGTCCTCCCCTAGGTGAATCGGTTAGACGAGTTTCTGACATGTATCCCCTAGACCCCAACAGAGAGAGAGATAGACAGAAACAGCTCAAGAAATGTGCATATTGTAAATCCTTGCGCAGTCACTGTATTGTGACTTTACTGATTATGTTTTTTCTGAGCCTTATGATTATTGCTGCAAGTGTACTGCTACATGTATATTACCCTATTTTCAAGCATGCACATTCTTCCTTCAACGTTACTGCCGAGCACTCTTTCAGTGAATTACCTCCGCATGAGTGATCTTACAGACTTGCGCTGCGCAACAATACATTCATTAGTATGTTACACCATTCCCATCAGACCAGCAACGCTACAAATTGTTGGATATGTGGCCGACTCCCTCCCTATCAGAAATACAAGGGAGTTCTGCCCCTTTTTCCATACCCGTTCACACACAATGGATCCTGTGGTGCATGGTTTAGTTTGATTAATTCCTTAAATTCAGATTCTGTAGTTTACCAGGGTAACTGGGTATGGGGAAACCTGAACTCTGTTTTGCATAAAGTATGTTTCCCTGACAAGGAGGGTCTTCCCAAAAGGACAGGAACTGATCTAGAAAATGAAGTATATGGATTAGGTAACTTTACACTTAACCTCATGATTCTCAGTGTTGAATCCGAAACAGAACCAGTCTTGCCCGCCATGTCCGTACTACCAGTCAAAGGTGAATTATGTGTCAGAAAGAATGGTTCAGTACACCTGGGTCATAGTAAATGTACTACTGTGATCGAATTCAGTGATAAGGGCAAGTCTACATTCAAAGCTTCCCGTCATTCCTACTTCATTTGTGGTCATACCGCATATATACGCTAACCTCTAGACTGGGATGGCACCTGTTACATTGCATTCTTTCTGCCACCTGTTTTTCTAGCCCCTCCTGATTATCATAGGGACACTCATCTAGTACATAATAGACCACAGAGAGATCTCCCGATTGTCGACTACACTGAAACGGCATGGGAGCAATACACAGATTTCAATAAAGGTTTCTTTCCCTACTTGGGTGCTGTCTTTAATAGTAAACTGATACGAAAATTAACTAGAACCCTTGAAGCTGTAGTGAATGAAACTACTTCCGCCCTAGGCAACTTAACAGAGGAGCAGTCTGCTATGCGGATTGTTGTTCTTCAAAATCGTCTTGTCCTTGACATCATCCTGGCCGATAGGGGCGGAGCTTGTAGAGTCATCGGATCGAGCTGCTGTGTTTTCATTCCAGAAAACGCGCCATCAGTATATTAAGCCATTACCCGTCTTCATAAGATTGCAAGTCTGATACACCAGAATCCAGGCACCTGGACTTGGTCCGGTTGGTTCTGGACCACGTTGTCAGCCTGGGGATGGAAAGTCCTATCCTTCCTAGGTATAGCCCTTCTTATAGTATTCAGTTGTTGCCTATGTCTGCAATGTGGGCCAGCGATTTGCGGCTTGTGCGCCACATCATGTATTCCTCACTCAAGTTCACATTCAAAACGTCGTAAGAAGAAAGAAGAGCAAATTATGTTACATGAACAGATTGATAGATTAATGAGGATTGATATCTCATGAAGGGTCCGTAGGGGACAAGGAGGGAATAAGGTAATATGAATTTTTATGGTCAATTGTGTCCCCTATCGTAGACCCCAACTGCTCCATGTACGTGCTTCTAGTACATGTAAGTTCCCTCCACATCCAGTTATGAAGACGCAAATACATTTGCGTCCAACGTTAACATGTCCTCTTTCAGATCCACCATGAATGGGTCCGATATTCAGTTCCTAAGTGTGCCTTGCCAACGTCTTTACATGGTGCACTTTCACGTTTTTCTGGCCCTGGCGAGTTGGGCCTTGTTTTCTGACATTCAAGCCTTTTCCTGCCTTCTGCCTCTGGAAGCTGCAGCTTGGACCTGCATCTGTATCCATGACCTTTTACTTACTCCCTGCGCGGCTAGCGGTGCCTGGCTCGGCCTGCTTGCCTGCCAAGACTGTATTCAGCCTTCAAGTTATCTGCTCCGCTCCTCGAAAAATACATTCCTGTCTAGTAGTTTAGGTAAACATCCTTCCCAGCTGCAGAGCAAAGGGCCCGGCCTTTCTGTCTCCATGCAAGTAATTCATAGCTTCCGTTACCATGGTAGGCCCATGGCCCCCTTGCTTTACACGTAGACACGCAGTCGCATATGCACGCATTAGCAGTCAGTATAGAATAGCCTCTGCCTGAGAGACCTTTCCTTCTAGATAATACAGTTCCTCAAACACAAGATATTAGTTATGATTTGGGATTAGGTTGTTCTGACACCCCAGACTTCTGTCTCCACATGTAGGGCTAAATGTCAAGTCCCCTTCACCCTCCAGTTACACGTCAAGCACACGTCATGCTGCTGCGCGCGCATCTCTGCCACATGTTTTTGCTGACTCTGCAGGATTCTTCTAAGGATCCACCCACTTGTGACACCTCTATGTGACGTTTCTAGCACACACCTCCGTGTACGCCCTTGTGCACGCCTTCTGTTACGTACTCCTGTTCTTATCTCGTTTCTCTCAGCTGTTACGCCTTCTGCATTCAATACTACTGTATGCATTGACTATATATATGATATCCTGTTAATAAATCATTGTACATGTCCATTGCAATTCCCTTCCTGAACCCTCGTGGTGATGGAGCATCCTACCTGGTTCGAACCAATTCCTTTTTAAGGAATAAAACCTTCATAAACCTCAGATGCCACGGACTCTGCCTTTTCATTTTGACTGAGTTATTCTTATTGAACTTTACCGCATAAATTCCGTATAGGTAATTAAAATTTACCACACTACAAGTGAAAGTATTAAACCTCAGCTGATAAGTGCAGATTCTCTCCCTCTCAAAATGAAGACTTGCAGGTACAGTACCGGGCCGGTCCATTTAAAACACCCTGGCTCTAGGGCTGCACCATCCGAGGCTCCGTCTTTCAGATCATATCAATGACGCTGGTGTGTGTTTTGGGGTCCAAGTCCTGAGACTGAAAGTATTTCACCTCTGCTGAGAAGTGCAGTTTTTCTCCTTCTCAAAATGAAGATGTGCAGGTACAGTACTGGGCAGGTCCATTTAAAACACTCAGGAAATACTTCTTGAGGGTAGACTAGAGGCTGTCAGTTTAGTTAGATGCTAAACAGTGATGAGTCTGAGTCCTGAAGCCCGTCTAACATGTGATATTTACGACAGTTGTGTCTGCAGTGTCCGCAGAGAGGCCAAAGATTGAATGGGCGTAGAAAACAATTGCCAAACCTTCCTGTGGGATTTAGGGAGGTGACAACGTATCTGGCCTGTTCCAGGGCAAGGTGGAGGTATTTTGAATTGGTTGATTAGAGCTTGCTTTCTTTACTCTACAAGTGAAAGTACTGTACCTCTGCAGACAAGTGCAGGTACTCTCCCTCTCAAAATGAAGACGAGCAGGTAAAGTACTGGGCCGGTCCATTTAAAAGAATCTGGCTCTAGGGCTGTATCATCCGAGGGCTCCATCTTTCCGATCGTACCAATGACGCTGGTGTGTGTTCTGGGGTCCAAGTCCTGAGACAGGAAATACTTCTTGAGGTCAGAATAGAGGCTGGCAGTTTAGGTAGATTCTAAACGGGGATGCGTCTGAGTCCTGAAGCCCATCTAACATGTAATATTTATGACAGTTGTGTCTACAGTCTCAGCAGAGAGGCCAAAGATTGAATGGGCATAGAAAACGACTAGCAAACCTTCCTGTGGGATTCAGGGAGGTGACAACGTATCTGGCCTGTTCCATGGCAAGGTGGAGATATTTTGGATTAGTTGTACTTGGGCTCGCTTTCTTCTGAGAGGTAACGTTACTCACCGAGTGAAAGTATTTCACCTCTGCTGACAAGTGCAGGTTCTCTCCCTCTCAAAATGAAGACGTGCAGGTACAGTACCGGTCCGGTCCATTTAAAACACTCTGGCTCTAGGGTTGCACCATCCGAGGCTCCGTCTTTCAGATCGTATCAATGACGCTGGTGTGTGTTTTAGGGTCAAAGTCCTGAGACAGGAAGTACTTCTTGAGGTCATATTAAAGGCAAGCGGTTTAGGTAGGTGCTAAACAGGGATGAGTCTGAGTCCTGAAGCCCACCTAACGTGATTTTTACGACAGTTGTGTCTGCAGTCTCTGCAGAGAGGTCAAAGATTGAATGGGCATAAAAAACGATTAGCAAACCTTCTGTGGGATTCCAGGAGGTGACAGTGTATCTGGCCTGTTCCAGGGCAAGGTGGAGGTATTTTGGATTGTTTGTACTTAGGCTCGCTTTCTTCTGAGAAGTGACGGTACTCTACAAGTGAAAGTATTGCACCTCTGCTGACAAGTGCAGGTTCTCTCCCTCTCAAAATGAAGACGTGCATGTACAGTACCTGGCCGGTCCATTTAAAACACTCTGGCTCTAGGGTTGTACCATCAGAGGCTCAGTCTTTCAGATTGTACCAATGACGCTAGTGTGTGTTCTGGGGTCCAAGTCCTGAGACAGGAAATATTTCTTGAGGTCAGACTAGAGGCAGGCGGTTTAGGTAGATGCTAAACGGCGATGAGTCAGAGTCCTCAAGCCCATCTAACATGTGATATTTAAATGTGGACGGACAGGGGGAGGGGGCATTCTTGCTCTCTCCTCACTCAGACCCCTTCACACATAAACCATGCTGACCGAGGGCTCATGAACCATGCGGGTGGTCCTGGAAGTCAGCCCCCACTCCCCTCTGCTCTGCACCCGGACCCGTGAGTGTCTGCAGAAAGGACTACTCAGCTTTGGAAGAGATAGTACAGCCCTCCCCGCGGGGACCGTCCTGTGAGTGGTGAGATGAGGAGGTTGTATTGAGAGGGAACGGGGAGAGGTGCCAAGAGAGAGTAGAGTATTTTTCTCCCTGGTCTTTAGAACCCTTCTCCCTTTCTTTCCTTTGCTCTGTGTTAATCTCCTCTTGATTGCCCTCATGCGCTCTTAGTCCCTCTTTTGCCTCTCTATTCTTCCCCGACCTAGGGCTAGATGTAGGTAATTTGGATTTACCGATTCATAAATATCGAATTTTACCGATTCGTATTTATGAATCGGTAAATCCAATGTAGGTAATTATTCGGTAAAAAATACCGAATCGGTAGGATTCTGTATTTACAGAATCGATATTTACTGATTCTGTATTTGCCATTGATTCCTATGGGCCTGTAGGCCCATAGGAATGAATGTCAATTACAGAATCGGTAACTACCGATTCGGTAAATACCGAAAAATTCAAGGGTGGCAGGGTGACACTTTGACACCCTGTTGCACCCCTGATTAGGGCTTGTGTGCCCTTAGGGCATGTTTGTGTGCCACATGGCACAGGTGTACATGCACAGATTTGCATATACACAGGTATTCATTATTTACCACCGACTAATAGTTGGTGGTAAATAACGAATCCTTAAAGCCCTCTGGCTCTGTTTACAGTGCCACCTACATCTCAATATACAGATTCGGTATTTTTACTGATTCGGTAATTTTACTGAATCAGTAATTTTACTGATTCGGTAAAATTACCGAATCTGTATTTTGAGATGCCCTACATATCAGTATCCAAAAACCGGTCGGTAACGGCCGAAAACCGGTATTTTCGTCCGTTACCGACCGGTATTTGGATACCTACATCTGGCCATTAGTTCTCTCTACTCTTGCCTCTCCCTAGTCTCTCGCTCTCACCTGCTCTTGTTCCGAACCCCTTTCCATACCCTACATTCTTTCTTTCTTATTTTCTTTCCTTATGCTCTCCCCATTTGTTTCCTTCACTCTCCCTCACTCATGTTCTTTTGCGCATTCCTTCATTCTTATCTTCTTTTCTCTTGGACCCCCCTCTTCTGGCTTTACCTCGCATGCTCACTCTTTCTTGTTCATATTCTCACAAATACTATATCTCAGTCTTTTAATGATACCTTTCATTTTTCAGTATAAAAAGTCATCTCACTCCATCGCGTACTCTCACACCTTCCCTATCTAGCTTTCACCAGCTATGTCCCTTGTGCTGCCGGTGAAAGCTAGATAGTGAAGATGAGACAGGAAGTACTTCCCGCGGTCAGACTGGAGACAGGCGGTTTAGGTAGACGCCTCCGAGGCCTGAAACCCATTGAACTTGTGATGTTACATGTGGAAGGGGTGGGGGCAGTCCTCTTCTCTCCCTGGTGCATAAGTTATGCACTGTATCCACTACTACTTTTTCTCTTTTACCCTTCTTCGCATGTTCTCTGCTAATATTCTCTCCCTCTTGCCTTCAACCCCCTACCCTCACACTGACGTTCCTTCTCTTATACCTTGTCCCTGACCATCGGAATGACTAGTACTTTTGTTCGCTCACTCTTCTGCACTGCCTCATGGTCTTTCAAAAACTCCCTTACACTCTAGTTCTTATTTTCTTTTGTACTTCTCACTATTTTTCCTCTGTTGCAGTTACGTGCTCTCCTTTTCTTTCTCACACCTTTGGGTCTGCAATCTACATGGAGCTTTTTTTTAAAATTCTCTTGACTTGATTCTCTCACACTCTTTCTCTCGCTCTAGCCTAAAAATTCCCCTCTTGGGTTGTCTCTATTTCACGCTGTTTCTTTCTTTCTTTCTTTCTTTCTTTCTTTCTTTCTTTCTTTCTTTCTTTCTTTCTTTCTTTCTTTCTTTCTTTCTTTCTTTCTTTCTTTCTTTCTTTTCTTTCTTTCTTTCTTTCTTTCTCTCTTTCTTTCTTTCTTTCTTTCTTTCTTTCTTTCTTTCTTTCTTTCTTTCTTTCTTTCTTTCTTTCTTTCTTTCTTTCTTTCTTCCTTTCTTTCTTTCTTTCTTTTCTGTATTTTTGTTTCTTCCCCCTCTTATCGTTCCTTCTTTGGTTTCATCTTCCTTCTTTCTTTCTTATATTCTTTCTTCCTTGATGCTTCTTTTGTTCTCTTTTTCGTTCTTTCTTGTTCCTTCTTTCTCTCTCTGCCTCACTATTTCTCTCTCTGCCTCACTGTTTCTCCCTCTCCCTTTCTCTTTCTCACACTCTCCCTCCTTCTCTCTCACTCCCTTCCTATTTCTCTCTTTCTCTCGCTCCCCCTCTCTCTTTCCTATCCCTTATTATCATTTACTTATATCCTTTCCTCTGTAAGCACATAAAAGTACAGGATAGTTAGTCCATTAAGGAATGACACTATCTAAAATGATAAATGAAAGCAGCCCAAGGCTGATAAGACACTCACTCATGTGTTCTTAATTTAAATGATAAAAGCGTTCCTTCTTTGGGTCTCAGAAATCCCTGCTTCGCCAGACCCCTTAATATGTTGGCCTCCTTCCTTATCCTTACACCCCATGAATTACTCTTTTTGGAGCCCAGTGACTTTTGATTAGAGTAAGTGGTGATCAGGGTTGTGCTCCCCACCAGAGAGTTATGATTTGGTGTCTTGAGAACATGGGGCCCGATTCACAGAATGAATTTAAGACTCAATCCTAAACTTACTACTATTTTGGTATTCACAGAATGCACTTACTACTTTTGGCATTCACAGAATGAACTTACTACTTTTGGTATTCACAGAAGTTAGGATTTTGTCTTAAGTTTGTCTTAAGTCTTAAGACAAACAGTGTGTGCATGCATGTGTGCCCGTTTGTAATGCGGTTTCTATGTATGTCTGTTTGCGGGGGTCAACCAGGTGTAAAAGACATTGTCATTTACAATGCCATTACTTGATTAATGCTTCACGAAGGGAAAAAACCAATGCAATTTGTGATGCCAATAGCTCAAAACAATGTCATTGCGAGACCTATTGCATTGTAAATGCTTGTTGTCCTATGCTGTCAAACATTACTACATACCTACAGACTTCTTTCTGCTTCATTTTGCAGACAACTGTGTTACTATTTCGTGGCTCCATCATATGCATGGATTTTTCAAGCTGTTACTATATCAGAATGTTGGGAATGCTACTGAAACAAAACACGTGTATGGCAGAAATATAATTCAGTTTACAGGCATCCAATTTGTGCTGTGGAAGTTACAGAATCATGACAGCTTTTCAGAATGCAATCAAGAGATACTTTTGCCTACAATACAAAATAATTTTGCATATTTATAGTCTCTCCAAAAAATGACGTATTTAGCATTAAGTTAGAATCCCCTTCCACCACCAACCCCTCCCCAAATTTGGTTAACAATGTTTAACATGTGATTGTGATCTCAGGGAGTACTGGTTTGTGTCATTCATTACAATAAATATTAGATGCATTACACACACCTGGAAAATGTAAAAGTCGAAGATTATCACAGAGAAACATGTGTGCCTCACGTCAAAACAATGTTTTGTACAGCCCACAATTCAAACAATTTGAAACCACGTAAGAAGTTTCATGAAGCCCAGAACTCATGAGGTTCTTGTGAGTTTACGCTTGCCAACGCAAGTTTAGCTATTTTTGGCACTTCCGTGTGATTCAGAATTCTAAATGAAATGATGATTCTCTACTGATGAAAACAAAACAGAGAATCGGGCGGTATTCCCAACATATAACATGTATTATAAGCACTTGATATGCAAGCTTCACTGGCAAGATCATTTTTTCCTCTATATACATATAACAGAGACTTCAAATGACAGATTAATGACAAAAAACAGTGTTTGGAGATGTGTCAAAAATGTTTATTAGAATTTTGGAAGCCAGGTTAAATTTTAAAGACCTTTTTTAAGATTTCAGAAGTACAGGGTTACTTTGATATGTTCTGTCTGAGATTTTTAACAACATGGCTCTCAATGCTGCAACCAGTTTCATACTCTGTTTTTTGTAACCATTAATGGACCACTATCTCAGATTCATGTTATCACACATTGTACCAGTGCTTGCTGAAAGACAGCAACACGTTTTGTCTGCAAGGTTATTGCTATGGGTGAGTCAAGATACAATGATTAGCCTCACCAAACATTCGAACGTTTTTTGAATTTGTTTTCAACCTTTTTGACTTTCATGGTTGTGGTAACTAAACAATGCTTCAAACATACGTTTTACGGCAAACAATTCTTTCAAAAGTAATATCTTTCTAAAGGAGTTGTTTTGCTCCCAAGCATAGCTTTTCAGAACCGACAAATTTAGCAAGGTAGAGTGGTGAAATTTTCATTTTACATCTATACTTTTTAGGCATATGCTGGTATGGATTAAGGCCTGCCCTTTATGCTCTTCCTGAATAATTCCTTGGAATGTGATGGCTTTTCTTATGCTAAAATATCAAAACTCAGTAGATGCTTTTCATTTCAACCAGAACAAATGCACTGAAACTCAAATCAAAATATTTTATTTCAGCCAATGAGGCCATTAAAGTAGAAAAACAATAATATACAGTACATATATTAATAGAAATGCCCTGTAACTGATATTATAAAATCAATTTATTTATGCAGATAATTATTCCTCAATCTAATATTTGGGGCAAAAACAAGAGTATTCTAAGACACTATATCACACCTCTGCAGATTTTCCAACTGGTGACATTGCTCACATATTAGTGTGTGATTTGGAGGTTTCAAGTTTGGAATGAGTGATAACGTGTATACGCGGAAACTCTCCTGGCAAATTCTGTGCTTTTTCTTTTTTGACTTCCTTTATCCATCCACCTTTCATAAAGTATCACCTACCAAAATGCACTTCAGTCGGGTGGTGGTGCGAGGGTTAAGTTTCAGAGGTGCCATATAACCATCCAACTCGAAATACCAGGATCAGGTGCTGGTGGTAACACTGTGTGCGGACAACAATAGCATTTCAGAAGGCGTTTGGAATGTGGGTTACACATGGCTGATGACTACACTATTAAAACAAGGACGCCATTCTAAGGGTCATATTTACAAGCCCCTTGCGCCGCTTTTGCGCCGCCGTTGCGCAAAAGATGCGCCATAGAGCGGGGTATTTAGAACGCGACGCAGTGTTCCTGCACGGGGGGGGGGGGCGTTCCAGCGCAGGAACGCCTCCTGAAAGTGGCTGAGTGAAATCTACAAGATTTCACTCAGTCATTTTGGGGCCCATGCTGCGTTATAACCATGCGCCTGCCTGAAGCAGGCGTAAGGATTGACGCAGCATTGGAAGAATAGGGCCCCCAAGCATTGCTGGAGCTGCGTCGTGCTTGTGACGCAACTCCAGCAATGCAACACTTTTACGGCACAGATGCGTCACGCATCTGTGCCGTTTTTGCCCCATGGTGCGCCGCATTGTAAATGCAGCGCAACCATGTTAGCGTAGGCATGGCGCACAATAAGTGGAGCATCCCTGTTGATATGCAGGGATGCGCCACTTATTGTAAATTCGCCCCTGAATGTTTTTTGGCTGCAACATTGGTGAGCCTTGAGTCCTCTCATCAGTAATGCAGATTTGTTCTTAATAATATGGGGCTAGACCTCACAATGCCTTAAATGGGAAAAAATAAGTGCTGGTACTCACGAGATTGAGACCTGGACTAGGATTGGAGTTGGAGTGGTTCTAAGGGGGGCTAGCATGCAGGCATTAATTAGGATGTCTAGTTCCTCAGCATGCCATTACATGGTGCAGAAGTATGCATTTGTGCCCGCTATACTGTGTCGGAATATTCGTATTTTCCAAAGGATATACGTTGTCTTCTAGCCCATGTTTCTCTACTCTTCCCCAGTCTCTTTTATTCCCATCTGTGTCCCTCCCTTGCTCTCCTGATCCTTCCCCCATTTTGTCCCTCAAAATCCTGACCCTGTCCTTCCCAGCCCTTGTCTCACTTTTCTTCCATGCCCAGTCTCTCCCGTTTCATGCATTCTTGTCTCTCCATATATTACTATTCCTGTGCCCATTTCCCCTTTCTCTCTCTGATATCTCTGTAAATTATATCACTCCACTGTCTCTTATCAACCACTGCCCACCTCCTCCATCATGCAGTCTCTCTTTCTCTCACCGTTCTTGCCACTCCCTCTCCACTCTGTCTATCCTTATTTCCTCAGGCTGACTAAAGAAAAGTGGAGGCCTTAGGCATGTGCAAGCTGTGCACCTGCACAGGGCCACCAAACCCCAGGGGCCACCACGCCAATATATATCCTTAATATAATAATTCTCTGAGATGGATACATATTTGCATGGTGGTCCCTTGCAGGGATATGGCGGCCTCCGGCTCTGTTCCACTTTCAAACACCCTGACCCCCCCACCACCCCCTCTTCACTGGCCTCCACGCTCCGCCCCGCCCGGACCCCCTCTTCCGGGGCCCCCTACCTCTGCTCCCTGCCCAGGGCCACCATGAGCCTAGAACAGCACTTGCCCCCTATTCCTCACCCATCCTGCCCTATCGAGTGCCACAAAACCCACTTATTTCTTGCAACAATGTCGTTTACGCTGCAGCACTGGCATAAATGGGGACTCGGGCGATAGTCCTGTAGCCTCTCCAGTGTAGGATGTAGCCTGGTGTTTGCCCAGGCTGTAACTGTATGTGTGCAAGAAAAGCCTACAATCCCGTTGCATTAAAAGAGAGCACCCTCACAGTTACAGCAATCAGTTAGTGCAGGGGTGTCATGAAGTCCCACACTGCATTGTGTGAGATGAAGCAGGGGTAAGTTCAATTTAACATAACATTTTTCTTGTTTTGTTTATTGCTCCTTATAGCTTATTAGCCAAAAAGAAGTTAATAAATGACATGTGAAGAGGAAGGTACAGTGGGTGAGGCTACAAATTGAACACTAGACCGCAAAATAAAGAGAAGAGAGGCTCATAGAATGATGCATTGATTGAATGATAGGTTGATGAATGAAAGGAATGGAGACGGATATGAATGAATGCAGAGATTAATGAAATGAGTAGGTGGTTTAATGAGAGAAGGGCGAATTGGTGATGCACAGATGGAGAAGGGATAGTTGGAAAGGAGAGTGGTTAGATGAATAAAGAGAAAACTAGATGACAGATTTAAACAAAAAAGGAAATATGGATGGGTGTATGAATTGATGGTGAGAAGGACAAATGGATGCATGTAAGATAAATCAGGAGGATGTATGGGTCAGAAATATAAAAAGAAAGATAACAAGAAGGAAGGAATGATTGATGGATGAATGGTTAAATGCATACAAGGAAATACAATGATCAAAACTAGGAAGGAGAGAATGAGGAAAATACAATTAACATTCAAGGGAAGCAAGTAAAGAAGGAAAAAAGACTAGAAGTAGGATGGAGAGAAGGAAGTATATCAAAACACACAAAGTGATGGACGGAATGTTCCACATAGGCAAAACATTCACCCCCAGTCACAGATCTGGGTTTAATCCATCCTTATTTTGCGCACCACGCCACCCCAGTTCAGACATGGCCATATGCAAATCAGTCTTGACCCTGTGCCTCATGGGAACAGTCCAGCCCGAACTGCCAAACCATGTCTTAAGGAGGTGTGGGAACTTCCTTGTGAATGACTTTCAGTTTCTATTGCCTCATGCACTCACAAAACAGTGCGCACAGTGGAATGATTTAACAAGCATACACAAAAAAAGAGAAAAAGGATGAAATGTAATAGTCAATCAATCAAGAATACCACTTAGGAAAAACACAAGTGCCTTTAAAAATGCTCTCACTCACTAATAGTTGCATGCTTCATCACTGGGTGTGCTACAACATTCCTGTGCAGAACAACGACGAGGAAGGAACAAAGTAAAGTGGGAAGACAGTACACACATTTATGGGATCTACTCTGCAGAACAGAAAAGTGAGTAAAACTACCTCTGGAATCTCATAAGCTCTCTTTATTATTGATCTCCCTGGATAGCCTTACACTATCAATAGCAGTGATAAAATGGGGGTTTTAGTGTCCCTTCATCCCGCCTATCTGCTCTCGTGTCAACATGTTTTAATATTTCTCAATAACCCAACTGGGTCATTCGGCCTTCCTAAGGACTCAAAGAACCCACATATTTATCTACCCCTTACTTATTGTCTTAGTTTTGTGGGGTTTCAGGGCAGGGTGTAGCACACAGCAGCTGTGTCCTTCCCTTAATAAATTGTGTGACTACAGGGAGACACACCAGGTATGTGGTTACTGAGGAATGGCAAGTAAGGTCATTTTGATAATTATAAACCCATACCCCAAACTAAGGGCCTTATTTATGAACCGTTGCGTCACATTTACTCCGCCGTTGCGTCACTTTTTGTGATGCTGCGTTGGCGTAATTAATGCAGGACTTTGAGCCATATTTACAAAGTGACACATCTAGAAAGATGTGTCACTTCATAAGCCCCTGCACTACATTATACCTGCGTCTGGTATAATGAATGCAGGGTGGGCATTCCCCCACATCAAAGCCTTGTAGAAGTGGCACATTGAAATCTATAAGATTTCAGTGCGCCACTTCTAGGATAACATTGTGTCAAATCCTTACCGATGGTAGGCGTAAGTGTCGCACCGGCCCTTTCACATGGGGCTTGCCCCGTCTGAAGTACACATTGCTGGAGTTGCATCTGTTTTCAGACACACCCTAGCAATGCGCCACTTTTTCGCAAACAGATACCTCAGTAATAATGATGTATCTGTAACTCCTTGCGACATGATGCCTCGTACCCGTAAATACAGCACATCCTTGGTGTCACAAGGAAGGCACACCTAGAACTGTTGCATGGCTGCTTTGTCACAACGATGCATCACTTCTCATAAAAGAGGCCCTAAGACTATAAGCAAGGGGTAGTACTTACACCATACTTGTCACATTTGCAATCCAAATTAGGGTTACACACACACACAAAGATACACACACATAGACACACTCACACACACATATATATAGATATATATACACAGAAAAAACCATAGGTTTTAGGCCATATATAGTTAGGGATTTGCATTTACAAAACCTTATTTTACTCGCATAAAACCATTGAAATTCGCATATATAGTTAGATGCGCTAACTATATATCGCGCACCCGCAATCCACTGCTGATGATGTCACATATTACATCATTCATGATATGGTCAGTGGCATCACTGATGACATCACTGATGACATCATCCAGTGACTGTATGTTTCTGTAAAGTTAAAATATGTCTTACATATTGAAGAATGAGTGGATGTATAAGTGTCTGGATGAAGGATTTAGTAAGTGCATGACTGACTGCATGAGAGAGTGATTAAATGTGTCTCACTGTGAGCATGGGTTAGTGACTAAACTGTTTTAATTTGTGCATCATTATATCTGCTGTTCTGTAAACTGCTGCATGTGTTGATCAGCACCTATATGATTAACTATATGGGTTATTGATTGGTTGCCCAAGTATTTGTATGGGAGAGTGAGTGTGTGTGTGGGTGGCTGGGAGGTGTGTGACTCTGTGCATACATGTGTGAACAGTTTATTCACTAGATCTATGGGTTCAAAACTGCATGTGGAAACAGCTGTATGGGTGGTTGACTGTGTACGAGTGTATTGGTGAGTGAATGGATATCTCAGTGCTACATGTCAAAGTAAGTACATATGTAAAACACAGTACATGTGAAAGTTCACATATATAAATTACTGTGTATAAGAGCCAGTGAATGTGTGAGTGGCTGAATGGATCATTGTGAACTTGTATCAGGGATTGTATAAAAGAGTAAATATGTGTTAGTATATGTTTGAATAAGTAAGGTGTGTATAACTGTATAGTTGAGGATATGGAGGTGTGATTGATTCAGTGCATGACTGACTAGGTGTGTGAGTAACTCCATGGATGAGTGACAGTCTGTGAGTGTCTGTTTACTCTGAGTGTATCTAAGGTTATATGAGAGTCTGAAGAGGTTGATCGTATTATCACATGATTGATGTCATCAGTGATGTTATCAGTGATGTCATTTGAGTTGTCATCAGTGATGTCATCAGTGATGTCACTGACCATGTCATGAATGATGTAATATGTGACATCATCAGCAGTGGATTGCGGGTGCGCGATATATAGTTAGCGCATCTAACTATATATGCGAATTTCAATGGTTTTATGCGAGTAAAATAAGGTTTTGTAAATGCAAATCCCTAACTATATATGGCCTAAAACCTATGCTTTTTTCTGTGAATTTCAATGGTTTTTTAATACCAAATATCAAATGCTGTCAAATGTCAAGTACATGATAGGTAAAAACATTTTCGTGTTTATGCACGCTGATGTGCTCTGAACGCTGCCCCCCCCTACCCCCCCTCTTTTCTCTTAGCAGTACTCTCTCTTTGCAGATAGTGAAGGGTAGTTAACGCAGGCCTTTGCCCCCGTTGTAATCCGTCGTGCCTGCTTCTCTCTCTATTTGATTGATTGCTATCCAAGCATTTACTGTTTTAGAATTGGTTCTCTTTGGTTCATTCTGTATTTACAAACAAGCACAGAGTCGCTATACTCTGTTTAGTCTTTGCAGATAGTGAAAAATAGTTTAAAAAAACAAAAGGAATCGAGCAAAATCAGTAGGCCACTAATGGGATCTGTTTTTGACCTCGCTAAAATAGAAACATTAAGAACAACCCCTCATGAGAAATACGAAACTAGTGAGATGAACTTAGCTCCACACCATGATGGCTGCAAGACAGCTCGACTCCGCCGCCCACCCCACCCAAAATAACGACAAACCCTATGCAAATATTATAAATATATACAACACACCACCAAAGTAACAGGGTAAAACGTTTTATTAAATAACTATATACATGGCAGCCTGCTGCAACATCGATCCAAATGCCTTTTGGTGACTCTTCCATTGTGAACATTGTCCCACAATCCGTTTGACCTGAAACGATTACACAAATAAAACATTTGTGAGTTTTAAATTTCCGGAGAAGTATAATTCACCAATAGTTTTCTCTGTACATCTTTTTCCATTAACAATCCCAGTTCCATCACCCGCCCATGATATCACTACTGTTAGTTGTCATTGTTGCTTCTGTTTTAATAAAAAATGTTGCCTCTGACTCACTTATTGCTAAGTCATTGGTGTATGTTTTTGCCGGTCGGGGGTTATCCCCCAAATCTCGAAGTTGTGCTTTAGAATAATTAAAAGGGTGCCACCTCTCCATGTGCCGATGCATGGTATGATTACCATAGCAATATTTTTTTTCGGTCCCTCTCGAGAGTTTTTTTTTTGCAGATGAGGCAGGTAACGAACCTGGCTTTAACTTTCTTTTCATGAGAAGGAAAAGAAAAAAATTGCCAGATAAAATTCACTTTCACATGGGTCGTTCTTGGCATTTCTTTTAGTTTTTTAATGTACATGTTCATAAAACGATTACACAAATGAAACATTTGTGAGTTTTAAATTTCCGGAGAAGTATAATTTACCAATAGTTTTCTCTGTAGATGTTTTTCCATTAACAAACCCAGTTCCATCACCCGCCCAGGATATCACTACTGTTCCCCATGTCATAAAACCTTAGGATGTTCAATAACTGAAACAGCTAATATGGGTTTACTTACAGGGGACATCTTTTGTTCTGTTTTGTAAAGTAAAACTATTGTGAACGCAAGTATTATACATAGTAAGTGTTTAATATAGCATTTGTCAGTCATTGGTTAAGCAGCTAGGACCTGTTCACTCTTGACACCCCAGGTGCTGTGTATGTTGCACTATAGTGCTGCATCGGGAATACGGACAACCCTATTGATGTTGATTTTTCATTATTGATTATTGTAAAGAAATGGCGACTCCCCCCTTTAGCAGATTAGCTAAATCTTTGCGTAATTTGGGCATAAAAGTTATATTATTGGAAGTAGATGGTTATAGTTCTGGTTAATTTCCATTCAGAATGTCCTACACAGCACCACTCTAGGTAAATATGCTGCCTTGGGACTATTCGCACAACAGACCGCTACTGACCATTGTTGCTTCTGTTTTATTAAAAAATGTTTTAAGGTGTTTACTGTTTTTGTTGCGATGTATATATTTATAAGTTATTAAAGTGTTATTTTCCTTCTACTTTTTTGTGAGTGCTATATATTTTTAATGTGACACATAATTGTGAAGACTTTGATGTACAAAAAGGCATCCCTGGAATCTTCCGCTTCAGGCTCGGTCCCACACACCCTCACAGTGAGAATCCCCTCTCCAATCACAAGACAGGATGGTTATCAGATTGCAGGAACGCGTGTAGTGTGACGGATCTCATCGGGTGGGGGCCTTGATCTACTGTAACTTCTTTGAAGAGGGGTGATTCTTTACAGTTGAGGCCATAAACTACATCTGCAGGGCTAGGTGATAGCCTGGGACGGGCCTGGACAATCAGACACAGAGGAAGAGGAGTGTCAGAGGGTGCGGTAGTGAATAGGGTGAAAGGCAGGTGTCGGGCGGGCACAGGGTGTGATTCTCAGAGAAGAACAGCGCAGATGGGAGGAGGCTTCTAGCCCATACATGAGAAAGAGAGCGGGAGTGACCAGTGCGTGGGGGAGATGCTTGCGAGGGTGCAGACAGTGGGTCTGGTCAAGGCATCTAAAATGGCTGCTGTGCTCGACAAAAGTGTGACTTTGCAAAAAAGGCAAGATGGCGCAGACAATGTTTATCAATAATGATTTATTGATAACAAATAAAATATTTACTCGCAGTGACAAAATGGCGGTCAACACTTCCTGATTTCCATCGACTCGAACGTTAAGAGACGTCACGCAGCAAAAAAAAAAAAACGCTCACGCACAGCCGCTGGAAGACATGTATCAACATATATGAGCCTCCTCAGCCACCCTAAGGAAACAAAAGGGGTCAGGATACGTCTCCCGTACCCCCTTATACCTAGTAATTTAATGAAATCGAAACACAAAATGGCGTGTAATCAGTACCCGTCCCATGTCAATTCATTGTTCGAACGTATAATCAATACCCATCCTGGATCAATTCATTGTCCGAACATATAATCAGTCTTATCCCATATCAATTCATGTGCTAAAAACTGCATACATATCTCATGATATCAAGGCTGAGCAATCGGGGCACAACAAGGAGTTGAGAGTTTCATTTGTACCGGCGCCATTTTGGGTGAGGTCAGGAAGGTCCAAGTATAGTCAAAATGTCTCCACCAACTCGTGGTTGGACCGGGACCTCTTTCGGCAGTCCAAAGGTTTTCGTTGAAGGGTAGCAGAGGGGACTGGTGAAATGAACCATCAGTGAAAGTGGGGTGGGAGGAAACAATCTCTCCTACCGGGTCATACTGGTGTCCCACCGGAACTGATCAAGTTGGTAGTCTTGCAGGATTTTGGTGATTTCAAGACTGAGGCCGGCGCCGGCATGAGCGCGCCGACGTCCCGCGGCTACGTCGTGGTCGTTCCGTGTTGATCATGGCAGTCATTCCCCATCGGGGGCCCTCGTGGCTCTTATAGAATCTTCAAAGTTGAGGAGAACGTTTCTGGACGCAGGAAACTAGAGGCGTCGTTGCACCGCAACAGTGGACGAGACCCCCGCTGGGTGAGCGGAGCATCATTGCCTCGCAATAGTGGACGAGACCTTTTGTCGGGTGAGTGCAGCGCCGCTGCATCGCAAGAGTGGAGGAACCCTTTTGTTGGGTGAGTGGAGCATTGGGGGTGCAGCTGAGGGGCCCCCACCTGTGGGGGTGGGAGAGGCTTGTTTGCGCTGCCTCTCCCTCCCAGCGCACCCCACGCCGACACCTGGCGTTGATATCCGTGATGTCCGGACCAGGCGATAAGAGGGGGGGGTCGGAGGCAGAGGCAAGACATCCCCCCCGTGGCCTGCAGGGCGTCGCTTCAGGCCCGAACGGGGAGCTCATTTCAAGCCCACGTGGGAAGCGGGTCAGCGAGCCAGTCTAGAAGAACACCCTCCGGCCTTGTTGACTGAAACTTCATGGACTCACGCCAGGAATTCAAGGCAGCGAGCACGTTGCCAAGTGTAGGAAAACCTTTACAGTATTCAGCAAACGTGCCGACACCTGGCGTTGATATCCGTGATGTCCGGACCAGGCGATAAGAGGGGGGGGGTCGGAGGCAGAGGCAAGACATCCCCCCCCCGTGGCCTGCAAGGCGGCAGAAGAAGGGAATCGGGAGACCAGTACATTTTGGGCCATCCACCCCACGGCTGACGGCGGTTAGCCGGGCCCCGCCCTGCACGTGTCGAGGCCTCATCTTCCGGATGGGCGTAACCGTGGTCCTGTTGCACTTCGGGAGTTTCCGGAATGGGGGTAGGTATCTGCTGATTTGTATCTATTTCATGTTACCGTTAATGGGCGTGGCGGGCGGTTGGACAGACATGCTTGGAGCAGTGGGGGGGTGGCGAAGCCTAGCTACCTCGTGGCTGCCGTAACGTCAAGCTTGGCTTTTTTCACCACTTCCATGTTTCTTAAGGTATTGGTGAATTATACTTCTCTGGAAATTTAAAACTCACAAATGTTTTATTTGTGTAATCGTTTCAGGTCAAACGGATTGTGGGACAATGTTCAGAATGGAAGAGTCACCAAAAGGCAAAAAGTAAATGGCGAAAAGGTATGTAGGCGCCTAAATCCAGGGTCACATGTAGGTAAATTTACATTTACAGAATCGGAGAACTTGTTTTTGATGGTAAAATGATGTGACTTCTGCAATGCGTCGCTTTTGCGGAACAGATATATGATGTAATTGTGTTGTTAATGTTACGGTGTACATGTTAAAAATGATGCATAAGTGTTGCACGGGCATTGTAGATACTCTCCTATGTGTGCTTAGCAATTTCAAGTCACTTCCCCGGGTTCAAGGGCCTTGTAAATATGTCCCCATGTGTGTCTGGTCATTTGAAGTCATTTTCCTTGTAGTGTAAGGCCCTTGTAAATACGCCCCCATGTGTAAAATTAATTAATTTGCCCTTAAATGTTGCGTTTTCGGTAATTTTACCGAATCTGTAATTTTACCGATTCGGTAATTTTACCGAAAATGCAAGATTGAAATGTGGGTAGCCAATTTTCCATTGGCACATGGCTTTCAGAATCGGTATTTTACCATGGAATACAAATCCATGGTAAAATACTGATTCCTGTGTACATGCACATCTGTGCATGTACACATATGCCATGTGACAGACAGACGTGTCCTTAGGGCATGTCTGTGTGCCACATTGCACTCATGCCCGTTTTGGGGGTGCTAGATGGTGTCAAAGTGATACCCCCTGCATCCTTGACAAATTCGGTATTTACCGATTCGGTAAATACTGAATCGGTATTTGAATTGAATCCTATGGGCTTCAAGGCCCATAGGATTCAATAGCAAATACCGATTCGGTATTTACCGAATCGGTAAATACCGAATTTTTAAGGAATCGGTAATAAATCAGATGTTGGTACTTACATCACATTTACCGATTTTGAAATACCGAATCGGTAAAATTCGGTAATATTCGGTATTTCAAAATCGGTAAATGTGATTTACCTACATCTGGCCCTAGGTGTATTATTGTTTTACATAAAATGTTTTAAAACTTTGTTTGAAATCAAATGCATGCACACTTAGGGCCAGATGTAGGTGGTCGTTTCAGGCCATTTACCGACCGGTTACGGCCGTTTTCGGCCGTTTCCAATCGTTAAATGGCAAATCGGTATGTAGGGGCTTAAATCCAAGGCCACGTGTAGGTAAATCTACATTTACAGAATCGGAAAAATTATTTGTTGGGTAAAATACCGAACCGGTAATTTTACCGATTCTGTTAATGTGTTATGTAGGGGGGAGTCTTCTGAGTCTCAAAGGCCTTAACGAATCGGTATTTTAGCATGAAATCAAACTTCATGGTAAAATACCGATTCCGGTGTGCATGCACATGTGTGCTCGCACACCTATGTCATGTGAAAGGCAGACCTGCCCTTAGGGCTGGTTTGCTTGCCACATGGCACCTGTGCCTGTTTTGAGGGTGTCAGAGGGTGTCAAAGTGATACCCCCTGCACCCTTGTGCATACTTTTTTTTTTTTATAGCATTGTCGAATCTAGTTCTTACTGTTATTGATTTACTGTTTGGTAATAGTAGTTAATAACAATTTTTATTATATTTCACCACAGATTCAACTGCAGATTATTTTGGGAATTAGACAATGCCGTCTAAGGATAGAATTCGAAAGGCTACAAAACGTCAGACAGCTTGACCCCAGGAGCCGGCCGCCTATGTCGGGTGCGATCTCAGGCTGCACCAGGGCTATAAGACTTGGGGAGGGGGTCGGAGCCAAGCGTCTCCTCCGAGTCCGTGCCATCACACCGCCCCTCGGGGGCCTCCGTCAAGCGGTTTAGGGAGGTACCGTATCACATTGTTTTCAAATGCAGTCAGGTCCACAAACGCCCCCCACTTACTTTGAGAATAGTGAAGCTGCAGCAGGTGGAAATAAGGTTTAGACAGTGTTACAAGCGCTGCTCAGAACTCTGAAGTATGGCACCCAACATCCAGGACTTATGCCATTTGTGCAAGGCAGTGACATCGAAGCAACTCAGGGACCAAAACCATGAACGAACACTCATGTATGAAAATCTTACTATTGATGCTTGACTGAGGCCAAGGAGATCAGAGTGCATGAGTCTCATGCTCGATCGATTGAGCTAGCCGGATCAGGCAACTAAAAGTATAAAATAGTTATGTAAATAGTTATTTAATAAAATGTTTTACCCTGTTACTTTGCTGGTGTGTTGTATATATTTATAATATTTGCATAGGGTTTGTCGTTATTTTGGGTGGGGTGGGGTGGGTGGCGGAGCCGAGCTGTCTTGCAGCCTCCATCGTGTGGAGCTCAGTTCATCTCACTAGTTTCGTATTTCTCATGAGGGGTTGTTCTTAATGTTTCTATTTTAGCTAGGTCAAAAAGAGATCCCATTAGTGGCCTACTGATTTTGCTCGATTCCTTTTGTTTTTTAAAACGATTTTTCACTATCTGCAAAGACTAAACAGAGTATTGCGACTCTGTGCTTGTTTGTAAATAGAGAATGAACCAAAGAAAACCAATTCTAAAACAGCAAATGCTTGGATAACAATCAATCAAATGGAGAGAGAAGCAGACACGACGGATTAGAACGGGGGCAAAGGCCTGCGTTAACTACCCTTCACTATCTGCAAAGAGAGAGTACTGCTAAGAGAAAAGCGAGGGGGGGGGGCAGCATTCAAAGTACATCAGCGTGCATAAATACGAAAATGTTTTTACCTATCACGTACTTCACATTTGACAGCTTTTGATATTTGCTATTAAAAAACCATTGAAATTCACTGAAAAAAACATAGGTTTTAGGCCATATATAGTTAGGGATTAGCATTTACAAAACCTTAATTTACTCGCACAAAACCATAGAAATTCGCATATATAGTTAGATGCAATAACTATATATCGCGCACCCGCAACCCACTGCTGATGATGTCACATGTTACATCATTCATGACATGGTCAGTGACATCACTGATGACATCACTGATGACAACATCCAGTGACTGTATGTTTCTGTAAAGTTAAAATATGTCTTACATATTGAAGAATGAGTGGATGTATAAGTGTCTGGATGAAGGATTTAGTAGGTGCATGACTGACTGTATGAGAGAGTGATTAAATGTGTCTCACTGAGTGCATGCGTTAGTGACTAAACTGTCTTAATTTGTGCATCATTATATCTGTTGTTCTATGAAGTGCTGCATGTGTTAATCAGTAGCTATATGAGTAACTATATGGGTTATTGATTGGTTGCCTACGTATTTCTATGGGAGAGCGAGTGTGTGTGTGGGGGTGGCTGGGAGGTGTGTGACTCTGTGTATACATGTGTGAACAGTTGATTCACTAGATCTATGGGTTCAAAACTGCATGTTGAAACAGCTGTATGGGTGGTTGACTGTGTACGAGTGTATTGGTGAGTGAATGGATATCTCAGTGCTACATGTCAAAGTAAGTAAATATGTAAAACACAGTACATGTGAGAGTTCACATATATAAATTACTGTGTATAAGAGCCAGTGAATGTGTGAGTGGCTGAATGGATCATTGAAAACTTGCATCAGGAATTGTATAAGAGAGTAAATATGTGTTAGTATATGTTTGAATAAGTAAGGTGTGTATAACTGTATAGTTGATGAAATGGAGGTGTGATTGATTCAGTGCATGACTGACTAGGTGTGTAAGTAACTCCATGGATGAGTGACAGTCTGTGAGTGTCTGTTTACTCTGAGTGTATCTAAGGTTATATGAGAGTCTGAAGAGTTGATCGTATTATCACATGATTGATGTCATCAGTGATGTTGTCAGTGATGTCATTTGAGTTGTCATCAGTGATGTCATCAGTGATGAAATCAGTGATGTCATTTGAGATGTCATTTGAGATGTCATCAGTGATGTCATCAGTGATGTCATTTGAGATGTCATCAGTGATGTCATCAGTGATGTCACTGACCATGTCATGAATGATGTAATATGTGACATCATCAGCAGTGGGTTGCGGGTGCGTGATATATAGTTATTGCATCTAACTATGTATGCGAATTTCTATGGTTTTGTGCGAGTAAATTAAGGTTTTGTAAATGCTAATCCCTAACTATATATGGCCTAAAACCTATGGTTTTTTCAGTGAATATATATATATATATATATATATATATATATATATATATATATATATATATATATATATATATATATATATATATATAGATAGATATATATATATCTATATATATATATATATATCTATATATATATATATATATATATATATATATATATATATATATATATATATATATATATATATATATATATATTCAGTCACTTGAACAAAGGATTAGTTTCCGGGATCCATATCCCATGGTCAGGTGCGTTCGGCCAATCTGCTATGATAAGCACGTGTGATCAAGGCACCCTTGTGCTGAAGCACGTAGCGTTACCTCGTGAATAAACTACTACTAGCTGCACCTTTCCGAGTGCGTGTTTTTGCTTATCATAGCAGTTTTTCTCGGATATATATATATATATATATATATATATATATATATATATAGCTACACAACTCCTGATGTCATACGGTTGTCAGAAGAAAAGACGGGACCGGCACACTGGTATCCGTTTAAAGAATTTTAATCACCAGAACCCCCTCACCCCTCGCAGACGCGTTTCGCCTTCACAGGCTTCGTCAGTGCAACGTTTGTGATAAAATCAAAGCCACCATTTAAAAGTCATTGGTCCATTATACAATAGTAATAGAGAAAGGACAATTCTTCTCTGAATTTAGTGGGCGCCATATTGTAACATGCATTTTTCACGTTAGCCAATACTTATACATGGTGGTTGTGTCAAAAGTGCATAGTGCTCATTTAAAAACCATTAACGTTTATCATTCATTTTCAAATTCATGTGCACATTCATAGTGGAAAACAAGATTCAAAACAAAAATAAAGCATTTACATTTGCTCAATTACAGTTCCTTGTTTTGAGTTCGTTATTCAGCCCTGAATGGGCATACTCTACTATGTGCGTAATATACATGTCTAAGGAATTAAAAATGTAATGAAAAGAGAAGGAAACAAAGGCATGTTTGTGAGGAAAGTGGCAAGATGTCTTTTGTTCAGTTTTTAGATCCACTCTGTCTCCCCATAATTACAGCAATCTACAGGTGTACCCAAAGTTCCTCGTTGTTATTAAGTCCCCAAGGAGTGATGGTTTTGAGGCCAATGATGTGTTTGGATTCTAAGATCCTCAGAGATTTATCTCTGTCTCCACCTCGTTCCTGTTTGGGGACCTGATCAATGCAGTAAAAACTCAGTTTCTCCCATTTGCTCTGATGTTCTTGAGCAAAATGGCGGGCTACTGGATAGGATTTATCGTTGTTAGTAATAGCCCGCATGTGTTCGAGAATTCTGAGTTTTACCGGTTTAATTGTACTGCCGATGTAACGCAGTTTACATGGACATGTAAGACAATAAACCGTGTACTCTGAGTTGCAGTTCAGCAACTGTTTGATCTTAATGTTCGGTTTATTGTCACCTGTACGGTTTGGGTATTCTGTTTTCTTGCAGCTGAATTTACATGCCTTACATTTAAGACAGGGGAAAAACCCCACTGACTGTGATATTTTGATGGTTTTATTCTGAGATTTGAAATGGCTGTGGACCAAATGATCTGCCAAGGAGGGGCACCTCCTATATGTTATTGGTGGTCTTTTCGGCAGATCTTTCCTAAGGATTCTGTCTGCTTCTAGTATATGCCAGTGTTTCTGGAAAATCTTGACTATAAAAAAAAAAAAAAAAAAAATAAAAATATATATATATATATATATATATATATATATATATATATATATATATATATATACATATATATATATACATATATATATATATATATATATATATATATATATATATATATATATATATATATATATATATATATATCGGGGGCTGAGATAAAAGGGGGGTCCCAAAACGTGTTTTCCCATGTTAATTTCCACAGGGCGGTCAACCTCACTTTTAGACCGAACGGCTGAATGGATTTCCACCAAACTTGGCAAAATTGTAGGGACTGGTAGCCCGATGTGCCTTTGCTATGTCTCAAGATATGTGCTTCAGTGGATTTTGAGTAATAATTTAGGTTAAAAAAATATATATATCTATGACAGCGCCCCGGTACGCGCGCCATCTTGTGTCTCGGTAGGATGGAGACACAAAAGGTGGCCAAAACAAAGGGGGAAATGACCATAAGGGGGCAGGGTAGACCCCCCTGATCCCCTAGGTTTGATGTGGGGGCTATAAAAAGGCCTCGCGGGGCAAAAAAAAAAAGATTTTTTTTTCGATTATCGCGGAGGGAGCGCCCGGTATGCGCACCGGGGTGCGCACCGGGAAGCGCACAACAGAGAAAAAAGAATGCCAGAGTTTAAAATTGTTGCCAATATTCTATAAATGGGAGGTAGTTCTGAAAAGAACTTTTTTTATTCTTTTTGTTGTTTTTTATTTTTTTATTATTTTTCTGAACATTTTTTTTTGTGTGTGTTTTTGAACAATTTTATTTTTTTGGTTTTTTTTTTATGGGAACAAACAAAAAACAGGGAATTGGAAATGGTTCAACAGAAACAAAAAAAAAGAAAATAATTACTGTTTTCTTTCCTTGCTGCATTGGTGGTTGTTTACAGCATTATTTATTAAGGTGACGTTAAGTTCACCATAGCATAATGTTTTGCCACAGAAAATGCAAAGAAATTTGAGCTTGCCAAATTTTGGCTGAATATTTGGCACCATTTGGCATTCTTCAGGACCAGAAAGTGAGGGTACAGAAGAGGAAGTGCTGGCCACAGGGGGTGGGTTGTTCCGAAGTTCCTGGACTTCAGCCTGGGCCAAATTATTGGGATGCCACCTCTCCATGTAGCGGATCATGGTAAAATTACCAAAAGGATATTTCTTTGAGGGATTGCCCCTGGAGAGAACTTTGTCACAAATAAGACAGGTGACTTTGGGGGCGTTCACCTTTTTTTGGTCATCTGGAAAAGAAAAAAGTTGCCAAATGAAGTGCACTTTGACGTGCCTTTGTCTTGGTTCTTCTGGGAGGAAGCGCCTTCGTTGTTGATCCTCCTCCTCTTCTTCCTCCTCTTCTTCTTGTCCTCCAAGAAACTGTGGTGGTGGACCTTCTTTTCTTGGTGGTGGGGGTGGTGGTGGGGGTGCACCAGCTGCAGCAACAAGTGATGCCATTGTTTCCTCCAAAATAGCTCTTGCTCTCTCAATGAAGAAAGTAAGAATGAGGAAAAAGGGAGGGGGCTTTCATTATTTGGAGAAAAAAATGATGAGAACCAATGAAAAGTGTTATTTTCAAGTCACATGACCCGATGTGCTTACGTTATGCGCTCCGGCGTGCTTACGTTACGCGCTCCGGCCCGCGGAGCGCTTCCGGGTGCGTTTACGCAGCGCTTTAAAAGACATATCGTGCGACTACGCGATATGTCACTCTTACGCGACGCGCCATAAGACGCATCACACGGCTACACAATATGCCACGCTTACGCGAAGCGTCACGATGTTGTTTTCGATCGCGACATTGGCGCTAACGGGACGCTTCCCGGTTCGCGCACCGGGGCTCTTCAAAATACTACGCTTTCCAGGGCGCTCACCGGTGCGCGTACCGGGAGCGCTCCAAGACAAAAAAATGTTTTTTTTTAAATATGAAGAAAAAAAAATGAAAAATTGAAAGGACTGGTAGCCCGATGTGCGTTTGCTATGTCTCAAGATATATGCTCCAGTTGTTTTTAAGAAAATTAACTTTTAAAAAATATATATTGGGCTACTTTGGGCTTTATATATGTTAGAGCCCAAATGTAGCCCAAATGTAGCCCAATGAAGCCCAATGTAGCCCAAAGATGGCAACCAGAGACAAAAAAATACAAATGTAGCCCAAATATCAGCCAGATGTAGCGCAACTATAGCCCAATGATAGTATGGACCAGAGTGTTCTAAAGAACAACTAGAGCGGTAACAGTCTTACTTATGAAGTGAGACTTTTAGTTAGGAATTAGCATTAAAAAAACCTTTGACATTCACTGAAAAAACCATAGGTTTCACACCAGTTATAGTTAGGAATTAGCATTTAAAAAACCTATTAAATTCACTGAAAAAACCATAGGTTTCATACCAGTTATAGTTACCTGGAAATTTTACTGACATAAAACCATTGAAATTCCACGTTATAGTTAGTTGGACTCACTATAACTTGCACGTGTAATGCACTGCTGATGACGTCACATATTACATCACTCATGACATGGTCAGTGACATCACTCATGACATCACTGATGACACCATCCTTGTGACAGAGTGACAGACCTCCTTTCACTGTAACCCTTGAAACACATATTCAAAAATAGAAACTAAAATTTTCAAAAAAAAGGAGATACTCATACCAGTTACAACAACCAATTCAGCAATTCCACCATTTATATACACATCCACTAATTCACCAACAGTTCTATGTAGTCACTCATACATATACTCTCTCATCATATGTAGTGATACACCTATCATCCTGTAACACATCGACAGCCATCCAAAAGTTACTCACACACTTGCTCACACATGCAAAAAAACTATTGAACATCCATTTATTTGCATATACAACTATACACACACTACCACCTTACTTCTAAGGAAACTTACACATACTTACTCTCTTAAACAAACACTTATAGAAACACATACTTATTTAAACAGGAACTCTTACAATCTCTCACTCTCACATATACTCACTTATAAACATCAATACTCACATATACTAGATTAAAACATATGTCGTTACTGATAAAGACACTAGTGAGACAGTCATTCACTCACTAACACACACATATAGACACTCATCCACCTTTACAATCCTACACACATGCTGTCTTCAAAACACATACAAACAGTGAGTCAGTCATTGATGCATCTATGTTGTAAGTAATACCCCCACCAAACCATACAGACACTCATACTGATAATAAAATAAACATCTAATAACTCATATACACACACATGTAGGTACCCACCAACCCATGCAGCCACTTATACACAAAGTGAAACACTGATACATATATTTAAATATTTAAACATTACTCGCTAATATATGTATTCACTAAGATACACTTAATAAGCCAGTTAACCAATCAAATTTTTTTTAAAACATCCATTTAGACACTTATTTATTCTTCCATCTACCTTTACATATACATATATAAAACATTTTTTTTTTCAGAAAGACACACATTCACTGGATGGTGTCATCAGTGATGTCATAAGTGATGTCACTGACCATGTCATGAGTAATGTAATATGTGACGTCATCAGCAGTGCATTACACGCGCAAGTGATAGTGAGTCCAACTAACTATAACTTGGAATTTCAATGGTTTTATGTCAGTAAAAGTTCCAGGTAACTATAACTGGTGTGAAACCTATGTTTTTTTCAGTGAATATATATATGGATCCCCTTATTTATACTAGCAAATCCTTTGTCCTCTGAAGGCATAGTGTACCCAGTCCAAACCAGTTCTGTGCAGTCCTTGAGCACTTTGTTAACAAGACTCCTTCTATCCGTTGACAGTGTGGGCCAGGGACATCATACGCACCACAGGAGGTGGAGCCAGCATTGTGGTAGGCAGGCACAGCCGTATTCAGGTCCAAGGTGGAACTCCTCCCACCCATCTACATGCAGATAGCTCTATTCAGCCCTGTGCTGACTCACCCTGTCTCCTGGAATCCCCCAGCCCCTGTCACTCAAACACCATACAAGGACTACACAACCTAGCAGAGGCAGGTTTGGACAGTTAGGCGAGAAAATACCTACTTTCTAAATGTGGTATTCTCAAACACAGAATGTTAAAACCTCCTTCACTAAAAGATGTATTTTATCTTTCTGAGTTCAGGCATACTAAACTCAAATTTCTTCCTAGTTCCCCGAATCAGTTAGGATTATAAGATGTTATAATCAAACTGCCCATTCTGGCCTATGGGGAATAGGTAGCCTTGCAATAATGAAAAATTAAAATGGCTGTAATTCATTATCAGGACATGCCGTACACATCAGGGCATGTCCTACCTTTTACCTACAATGCACTCTGCCCTTGGGCCTACCTTAGGGGCGACTAATATGTATAGAAAGGAAGGTTTAGGGACTGGCAAGTGGGTGCACTTGCCCAGTCAATATGGCAGTACCAGACTGCACACAGGCCCTGTAATGGCAGGCCTGAGGTACACTTTACAAGCTGCCCAGGTGGGTGGCACAATCAGTGCTGCAAGCCCACCAGCAGCATTTGATTCACAAGCCCTGGGCACACGCAGTGCACTGTACAAGGGTCTGACAAGTAAACCAAATACGCCAATCATGGAGTCACTAATCCATACATTAATTAACAATAGGGAGAACATATGCACTTTAGCACTGATCAGCAGTGGTGAAGTGCCCAGAGTCATAAAACAGCCAACAGGACAGAAAAAATACAGGAGGAAGGCAACAACTTCAGGGATGACCCTGCAAAAAGTGCCAACTCCAACACATTGCTAAATACAAAAAAAACTACTGATACTGTTTTGTGGGCGGAAATACATTTAATTATGAGGTATTCGATTAAGATGTAATATGACTGAGTTATTGAAGGCTAAAGAGCCCTCAAAGCAGGAGTGTTGAAGGTTTGCCCAATTAGTAGCACCGCAAAAATGTATTTCAGAGTTTCTGTTATCAAGGGATACTTTCATGTTGCTTTTATCATTTAAGTTAGGTCTGTATCATGTTTGGTATTTTTATGCCTACTATCTGAAATTCACAAAGTAAATGTATTTGAGAAAGAGGACTGTCTTCCCTGTATTCGCGTTGTGTTGTGTCAGAATAGGCTGTTTTATTATAACCAGCCTCATGGCCAACAATGTTATAAATGGAGACAATGTTCATCTGGATGTCTGTAAAGACTGAGAAGCAGATGTTGTTCTAGTTTATGTGATTGATTGAATCATTTGCATCTGTCTGCTTTTTGTTGCATCATGTTGGAGCTTTTATTTGGCTGATAGTATCTTTGCTCATTATGTAGTTTATAGGACTTCAAGCTCATTTCATCTTACTGCCAAAGTGCCATAAGATTTTAATGTAAGTTGAGGTTGGATAATTTATCCACATTTTAGGCTTCTTATTTTTAAAGCGATGAATTAGTTCCAATGTATTATTTATTACACTGATTTTGTCAAGAACATATTGCTATTCTGCAAGAAAGTGTTGCAGAGAACTAATTTTGCTACTCACACAGATAGAAAGATTATGAAATAATTCAAAACACAGCGAACTTTTAAATGCACCAAATTCAAAACACTTTGAGAGATAGTAAATTGTTATGTTGTAACAGGAGCTATAGGGCAACATGGTTAAAATAATTTTCAACATTTGTGTCCTCAGGGCTGAACTCTATCAAGATATCTATCTATCTATCTATCTATCTATCTATCTATCTATCTATCTATCTATCTATCTATCTATCTATCTATCTATCTATCTATCTATCTATCTATCTATCTATCTATCTATCTATCTATCTATCTATCTATCTATCTATCTATCTATCTATCTATCTATCTATCTATCTATCTATCAATCTATCTATCTATCTATCTATCTATCTATCTATCTATCTATCTATCTATCTACCTATCTATCTATCTAGATATATGTGTGGTCCTCATGATATTAGTAAATGTGTGAAGTGAATACAGTGACAAAAAGTGGTGACTACGAAGCTTTGCATTTCAATTGACAAACAACCGCATGAATTTTTTTTTTTTTTAAAGTATGCACTGTTTTCACATATAGAACATTCTAATAACTCACCCACTGACACGTTTAATACCGGTTGAAATGCTTCAATGCCATGTGCTGCTTCAGTGTCCTTGAAGCTACATTTAAAATGACCAAATGTATGTTAAAACCTCACTTATTGCATATGATTAAGTCTCGCCAGAGTTCAAATGCGTTTTACTATGAGACTTGCCAAAATAAAGGATTATCGCTTATGCACGTTTGGTAGGCCTGTTTACACGGTACGGGAGGAGGAATTCATGTTTTCTTTTGGAATATTTTGGTGATTGACGTACCCTGAAGGCCTCACGCGAGAGGTGTCTCTGTTGTTGCATGCTTTGATATATATATATAATTCCTGTCTTTGGCCTGTTTAGTTTAAAATATTTTCAAACTGTATGGATGTTCCATCATCAGTGTGTGTTTTATTTTAATGCTTTACACATTCTGTAGCACTAATGGAAAGTTTGCCATCTTGAGTCTAAATAAAATTGAATACAAACTGTTGGTGGACCCACTTTTGGCTCATCACTTCTGCTGTAATCCAACATACATACATACATACATATATATATATCCTTTCCCTTGGTTCCAATTTACCGGGATATGCAGCGCTTTTAGTGGGTTTGTTTCCCTGCTGCAGAACAAAGCCACTCCATATGCACACAGAATCTCTCCAGCCGGAGGGATACCAACGGGGCGAACTCTCGTGATCCTTTCTTTTTGCACTTTTTATTTGAAATCCTTTATATCCTAAATAGTGGGCTGTTTAGGCAAAGTAAGATTTACGCGTTCCGGAATGCCATGATTCCTTGCTCACGATCAACCTGACTTTTGGGCACACCCATACATATATTCAAATAGTTGTTACATCATTTCCTGGCACAGTTCAGTGTGCCACTATGCCTTCTGGAGGATTTTGTTTTTTACTTTATATCAAAACGTGAAAGTGAAATTAACATGCTAAGTGATGACTATTTTTTAAGTCAAATCATAAATAATGATAATACAATTAAGTCCCATTTTATTCAAGGAAAAGGAAAAGAAAGGCACATCCTATTTTTATCAACCCTTTCTGTCATTCTTATCAACAATCTCTTTCATCCCTCGAGTGGAAAGTGAACGATTCATTGTTGTTCTTTCCTGTATTTCATCATCTTCCCTTTAGAGGCTAGATTTGTACTCAAGCTCTTTTTCTTTATTCCAATATTCCTTTCGACTTTATGCTCTTCTATTCTTTTTCATCCCCTTATTTCTTTTTTTCTTTCTCTGCGTCTAATTCTTATTTTTTCAGACTTTTTATTCTTTCTTTGTTTCTCACACAGTTCCTTTTTCTTCTTTTTCTGTTTTCACAATCACCATGAGAAGCTATCAATAATTACAGGTGGATATAAAGTTCTTCCGACTGGTTAAGCCCATGTGGATGCAATGTTCGTAACTTTAGAATATAGCGTGATTCTTTCTGGCGTAGTTGTTTTTCATGATCTCCACCCCGTTCTTTCTTTGTGATCGTATCAATGCCATAAAATCTTAGTTGTTTCTAGTTTCCTTGGTGGTAGTGCTCCATATGTTTTGCTACAGCATTTGTTCTATCCTTGTGTATTGTCGCCCTTACGTGTTCCACAATCCGCTTCTTTAATTAAAAAATGGTGCTCCCTACATAGCTTAAAGGGCACGGACATTCCACAATGTATACTGTGTACTGGGTTTTACACGTTAGAGTTGGCGGATTTCCCATGCTCTGTTGTTGGTCATCTTGATTTCCTTTGTCTATCAGTGGCAACGAGACGGATAATTAGGCAATTTCAAGCAACAGGTGTTTGGAAGGAGAAATGAGTAGTTGCCCTGCCACTTTTTTAGATTAATACATAAACCTTCGACTGGGGTGGAAGACCCCGAGAGGACCAGCGACAACAAAGCCAAAACCACAAAGAGGTTGCAGAAGAGGGACAACAAGAAAAGAAGAAAGTGAATCCAACGGAAGTGGTAGAAGAGGCAGAGGAAAGGGGCACATGGGACAACAGGCGAACGGCTCCACAACAGCAGAATAATGGATATGGACACTGTGAATAAGTCCATTTTTACCTTATCCAGAAGGAACATTAACGAGACAGAGAAGAGAACTCTTTGTCTTGGTATGTCATGCTACCCTTCACTTCCTTTTAACTATGCAGAAACACGCATTGAATTGTTCAAATTTATCCATGAATTAAAACTCAGAAAGTGGCGTCTACTCAAACCAAGTAAATCAAGAGACGATCGAGGAGGGGGAACTGTGGAAAATATATTAGTGACATTGACACCTTTGTATTGTTACATGAACTTGATTCTAATATAGAAGGAGAGAATATAATACATGATGATGGAATGGATAATGTATTGGATAGGATGGATATAACATACAATCAGACTGCAATGACACATTTCAAACCACAGTCTATGTTTTACCCACCGTTAGGACATGACAACATTGACACATTCCACGATGTTGTCAATACCCAATTGGTGAAATTTAGACAGAAGAAATGATTCAAGACACAACAGACACATAATCTCATGCCATCTCAAAAGAAAGCCCTGCTCTCTCTGTCGGAGGATAGCAACATTGTCATTCGTCTGGCGGACAAGGGTGGCAATGTGGCTGTCCTAGACAGAGAGAAATATATTGCGGAGGCATTGCGTCAGCTCACTGACCGCAAATTCTACATAGAAGTCAACAGTGAGACATTTTCCAATAGTATTGAATGTGTTTGGGATAAACTTAAGGACTGGAAAGACATAGGAATATTAGAATGGAAAGAGTACTGTTTTTAAAACAATATTATCCCATCTTACCAGTACTATATCATCTCCCGAAGGTACATAAAGATCCATTGAATCCCCCCGTGGAAACCCATTGTGCCCTCCAGGCGAAGTGCCACAGAGAATATTTCTAAATACGTTGATTTCTTCCTGAGGGAGTATGTCAGCAAACTCCCTTCCCATGTAAAGGACACTAAGGACTTCCTCACCGAGGTGGAGGGCATACGGAGGGCATACATTGGGAGGAGGGCTTCATACTTATCACACTGGATGTCAGCTCACTCTACACCAGAGGTCTTCAAATTGTGAAGCGCCACCCCCCAGGGAGGTCGTGGAGTACTGGGAAGGGGGTCACAGATTCTGTCAGAGCGTGCTGTTCCTTGAAACGCGTGGTTTGCCTTAACCCATAAGCCCATACCTGCATATTTTCAAGATTCCTGCAGTGTTGCTATGCTCATTGTACACACATAAAAGGGCCAGTCGAGAGCAGGTGGCTTCAGGCTGGTTTGAGGGTGCTCACGGCAGAGGCCTAATTCACACCGAGGGGTGAAAAACATCAAAGCCTCATTAACAGGCAAAAGGTCTTTTAAAGACCTGTGAAGTATTCTGGTGTGGCTTTGTTTGTGTCCATGAAGCTGTTTCATCCGGGCTCACATACACGAAGGGCTGGGTGGGGGGGCGATGTGGGGTGGCTGGTGGAGGAAGCTGTAGCCCTTTGAGTTCAATGGGCGTTGCGCACCTGGAGCTGTGGGTCCCGCCAGTAAAGCACGTGAAAGGTCCTCTCCCCCCATCCGACCAGTCCCATAAATCATTGGTTCAAGTCCCAAGAGCCCTCATACCTGCCGTCTGTGCGGTAGAGAATTTCTCAACTTGGATCAGGTCCTCAGTTAGCCTGCTTCCACAGCCAAAAGGGCCAAAAGGGCCAATACGGCCTAGAACCGCTCCTGCCACCCCTTGGTATACGGAAAATCTCAAATTTTTAAAAATAGGTTGTAAGGGGCAGGAACGAGTATGGAGGCAAGAGTATTGCCCACTTGCCAAGGCGATACTCCGAGAGCTGCAAAGAGACTACTATGCTGCAATTAAGAAAGCAAAGGGAAACTACTATGCAGGATTCAAAAGGCCAAAAATAACAGTAGAGAAATTTTCTCGATTGTAAAAAGTTTTACATCTCCAGTGGCAGAAACTCAGACGTCCTCTTTATCTGAAGGTTGGTGTGAGAAACTGTCCACCTTTTTTATTTTTTATAGAAAAAATTGAGGAAATTCAAGAGAGCCTGAGGCCTACCGACTCTGGCTGCCCCATATTAAATCAGGGGACTCGAGTTCAGGATGACCCTCTTCAACTTTCTGCTTCACCAATTGGTAAAAAGCAGAAAGACACTTTGAACTCTTTTAAAATAGTTGAGGAGAAGGATATCCTGATCATCCTTAAAGCGCTGAAATTGGGGTCGTCTGCGGATCCCTGTCCCGCTAGAGTTTTGAGTGGGGTGGCGGAGGCCATTGCTTCCACAGTAACCAATTTGGTTAACGAGTCTTTACAGACTAGTATTGTACCGTCCCAGTGGAAGCAAGCTAAACTCCTCCCTCTGATCAAAAAACCTTCAGCAGACCCTCAGATTACCTCTAATTATAGGCCCATCTCCCTGCTCCCGGCCCTAGCCAAGGTCTGTGAAAAGGCTGCTTTCCGTCAGTTGGATGAATTTGTGGAATCCACGGGGCCTTACACCCTGCCCGGTCTGAATTCCGCTCCTCATTCAGCACGGAAACCACGCTCGTGGAGGTCACCAAGACCATAAGGGAGTGTCTGGACGGGGGGCGGCAGAGCGGCTCTAATTTTATTGGACCTCTCTGCTGCATTTGACACGGTTCCCCACGTCCAGCTCCTTTCTAGGCTAGAAGACATAGGCATCACGGTGCGGCTCTTAGCTGGGTCAAGTCCTTTCTCACAGGCAGGTCCCAGCAAATCTGGCTTCCCCCTTACTGCTCCTCGAACAGAAGTGTTGACACAGGAGTCCCACAAGGGTCGGCTTTGAGCCCCTTACTTTTTAATTTTTATCTGACCCCCCTCGTCTACCTTGAAGAGAACTTGGGTGCTAAAACAATGGCTTATGCCGATGACACTCAACTTTTCTTCACTTGGGACAAGAACAACTCTAGTACAGAAGGAGTCCAACAGTGTCTGACTTCAGTGTTTGCCTCGTTGGCCCTGGCCTGTCTTAAGTGTAACGAGGATAAGACAGAGATCCTTTTGTATGGGCATTTTCCAGCATCCTTTAAGGAATCTATCTGGCCAAAGGGATTACCCTGCCCTTCGGAGAATAGTGGGGTTGCAAAGAACTTAGGGGTCTGGTTTGGAGCCGACCTTTGCTTTCAAGATCATATTTCTCGTCTGGCCGGAACATGCTACGGGACCCTTACCACCCTCCGAAAGTTCTTCCCTCTTCTCCCCCAGGAGGCTAAAGAAACAGTGGCCAGGGCACTTATCCTGTCGCGGCTGGATTACGCCAACGCTCAATATGTTGGCGCACCTGACTTTTTGCTTCATAAACTGCAGGTGGTCCAGAACGCGACAGTGCGCCTCCTGTTTAATATTCCCAGGAGTCTCAGTGTCCGCAAGCAACTCTCAGAGCTACATTGGCTTCCGGTGGTGGCCCTTAGAGTTTGCTTTAAGATCCTGACACTGGCCTTTAAAGCCCTACTTGGCCCCAGTCCATCCTACTTAAGAGACAGATTTGCGTTCTATTGCCCTGCCCGCCAATTAAGATCGGCCACTCTGCGACATTTAGTTACCCCCAGATTTAAGCGAACTCACCTAGGAGGTAAATCCCTGGTGGTGAGGGCTGCCGAGCTGTGGAATAATCTTCCTGACCCCCTTAGACACACAACCAACTTTACATACTTCAAAACAATCAGAAAACTTACCTGTTCAGACAAACCTGGTAGACCATCTGCTTCTATTCTCAGCTGTAATTCAGAATCCTTTCCCATGCCAGGACAGTCTCGACTAGCAGTGCGCGTTATAAATTTTCTTATAACATAACATAACATAACATAACATAACATAATGTGCCTGAGAGTCTGTTCTTCACTGTGAGATGTTGTTACAGCCTGTCTGACCCCCCCCTCCCCCACCCCCAGCAGGGAGGCACAGAGATGCCCTCCCATGAGAGAGGAAGAAGAAGGAAGAAGACGCAGAGAGATACTGATCCCCCCATGAGAGAGGCACAGAAAATGTGGGTGGATGAATGATGGGTGGATGGATGGATGAAAGGGTGGATTGATGAAGGATGGATGGAAGGATGAAAGGGTGGATGGATGAAGGACGGATGTATGGATGGATAAAAGGTTGCATGGATGAATGATAGATGGATGGATGTGTGAAAAGGTGGGTGGATGAATGATGGGTGGATGGGTGGATGGGTAGATGGATGGATGGAAGGGTGGATGGGTGAAGGATGGATGTATGGATGGGTAAAAGGTTGCATGGATGAATGACGGATGGATGGATGTGTGAAAAGGTGGGTTGATGAATGATGGGTGGATGAATGGATGAAAGGGTGGATGGGTGAAGGATGAATGTATGGATGAAAGGATGGATGGATGAAGGATGGTTGTACGGATGGAATGATGAAAGGGTGGATGGCGCGATCCCCAGGGGGGTCATGGAGTCCTGGGAAGGGGGTCACAGATTTCCCACCTTCACTTGTCCCTGCAAAAAGACAGCCCTCCTGCCCTAGGAAGGTTAATTTAGATCATTATCAGCTGCTTTGCTTGCCTGAGTGAAAGGCAAATGTGCCTTATTAGTTAATCTGTAAGTGTTTTTGGTTGCTTGGGAGCAGTCTGGCTCTTTGTGATGAAAAAGATTTGTTCGGCTCGGTGACGGTCATCCAGCAATCTGGATCTTTGTGATGAAAAAGATTTGTTCGGCTCGTGACTTTCATCCAGCTGCATCGGTGAGACCAGGGCTGAGGTGCAGAGTGTAAAAGTGCTGTTTGCTGTGCTGACAGATCACAGTGCAGGTAATAGTGCCAGTCGCGGGGAGCTGGTGTTGGCCGGTCCAGACTGCGGTGTGGGATGGGACGGTGTGTCAAAGACTTGCGAGCAGTGTCACCAAGCCAGGGTGTGGTCATGGTTTTCAAAATCAACTACAGCATCGCTGAGACCAGGGCCGCAAAGTGCAGCGAGGTGGTGAAGAGTGCGGTGGCCAAAGCTCACGTGCAAGCAGCTGCTATTCAGTGGTCGTTGTCGTCAGTGAGACCAGGGTTGCAGTGTGAAATGCAGCAGTGCCCTATGCGATGTCATCGAGACACGGAGCCAGTGATGGAACCAACGACAGAGTCAGTGATGAGTCGGTTGCTTTCCCCCTCTGTGGCAACTGAATCCACGGTTGCAGAGGTGGTACCCAGAGGAAGGTGAAGTCTTTGCGGTCCCTTTGACTTCAGAACAGGAGGCAAGCTCTACTTCAAGCCCTTTGGGATACTCAGCAACAAGTAAAGAAAGTTTAGTCCAGTCCTTTCACTGCCCAAGGCAGAAGCAGCAACTGCAGGCCAACCCAGCAAAGCAACAACACAACACAGGGGCAGTATTTCTCTTGGCAGTTCTTCCAGCTCTTCTTCTTAGCAGGTTCTTTCATTCCAGTGAGTTCTACAGTTCTGGGGTCTGGGCCCCAATATTTATACTCAGTTTCTCTTTGTGCTTTTGGGCAGAGAGTGCTTGTGCCAAGGCCAAACCAGTTCCATCCTCTCTGGCCTAGCTTCCTGGCAGGAGTTGGTGACAGGATTGCCAAGGCAGACCAGGCCCATTCAGGTGCGTGGAAATCTCCTTCCACTACTATAAATACAGCCCAAGTCTATTCAGGAAAGCCCTGACTCATCCAGGAAAGGCTGGACACACCTTGACCCCCCCCCCAGTGGCTGTCTGATGAAAATTCACATCCCCAGCCCCTGTCACTCCAAAGTCAGACAGTAAATGTATGTAAATGTAAATGTATGTGTCTTGTAAAGCACACTGCTGCCCTGAGGCGTCGTGGCACTGTAGACCGCTGGGGAATCCATCCTGGCTATCCCTGTGAGATGGTCCCTACTGAGTATCTGCAAGATGAAACCAGGCATCCCCGGCAAATGTAGGGGGCCGCTGTAGAGATGAGGCAAGCTAATGCCCAGAGTTGCCAAGTGTGATCCCTGGTTAGAGTAGGCACCGAGGCGAGAATTATCGAGTCCGCTGACCCTGGTCCACGACCCTGCTGCGTCGGGAATTGAACCCTGGTCCCGGGCCGTTCTCTGCTTCCGGGTCTGCCGCTTCTAACCAGTGAGCCACACCACTCTCAATCCACAGTCAATCCACAAACCCAGCAGAGACAGACAGGATGGCTAAGCAACAAAATACCTACTTTCTAAAAGTGCTATTTCCAAACACAAAACATAAAAATGATCTTTACTAAAAGATACATTTTTATATTCTGAGTTCAGGCATAGTAGAACCCATTTCTCTATCGTGTCCCAATGGGAAGATACGCTTTTAAAATGTTATAAGTAAACTCCCATTCTATCTTAATGGACAAATAGCCTTTCCATAGTGAAAAATGAAACACACTGTAATTCACTGCCAGGACATGTCTCACACACCAGTAAATGTAAATGTAAATGTACAGGAATTTATATAGCGCAAATCACCGAGCGGTTTCTAAGCGCTTGCTTAGGGAACCCGTCCTGGTATTCCCCTGTGAGATAACCCCGGCAGGGCATCCGCAAGGTGAAAGCCAGGCATCCCGCCGCGAGGGGCCGTTGTGGAGATTAAGCAAGCTATTGCCCAAAGACGCAGAGTGTGAACCATTGAATCGAGTAGGCACCGGAGCGAGAATTGTCGAGTCCATGGACAATATAGGACTCAAGACCCCGCCGAGCCAGGAATTGAACCCTAGTCCCGGGCTGGCCTCTGCTTCCAGGTCTGCCTCCTCTAACCAGTGAGCCACACTTCTCCACACCCTGTACCAGTACATGTCCTACCTTTAATATACATGGCACCCTGCCCACAGGGGTACCTGGGGCCTAGCTTTGGGGTGACTTACATGTAGGAAAGGTAAAGTATAGGGCCTGGCAAGTGGGTGCACTTGCCAGATCAAAATGGTAGTTACAGACTGCACACACACACTGCAGTGGCAGGTCTGAAAACCCTTTTCAGGGCTGCTTTGGTGAATGGCACAATCAGTGCTACATGCCCACCAGCAGCATTTGATTTACAGGCCCTGGTGCAGTGCACTTTACTAGGGACTTACTAGTAAGTTAAACATGCCAATCGTGGAAACACCATTCCATATTACAATTTACAATAGGAGCACTTGCACTTTAACACTGAACAGCAGTGAGAAAGTGAGCAGAGACACTGAACCAGAAAAAAAGAGTAAAAACTCGGATGTCAGAAAGGAAAAGGGGAAATATGCCAAAAGATGCCAGGTCTAACAGGCGCATTTATATTTATCGATAGTTGTTGATGATGAGGAGTACCAGTTTCTAGAAACTTTTGTCAGAAGGAGGTCCTTATCCCTAAAAAGGTTTGACAAGGGGGTCTCGGCATCAAAAAGTTTGAAGACCTCTGTTCTACACCATAATCAAACACAAACATTGTGTAGAGGCATGTAAACGATTTTTAGAGACAAGACATATCAGATTTAAGTTCCACACCACCATGGTCCTTGAAATGATGGAGTTCTACGTTACAAAAATATCTTTATGTTTAATGGCACTCTACATAAACAAGTGACTGGTACTGCGATGGGGACTTGTTTATATAGACAATATTTTCATGGTGTAGAGGGGCAATGAGAAAGAAGCCACTGCATTCATCAACAATCTTAATGACAAAAAGTATAACATCACACTCACTATCACTATCAGCAGGTCCACAGTTGAATATCTTGACACCAAAGTAGAGGTAGTGGGTAACTATACAAACTAAACTTTTCCGCAAGGATTCAGCAGGGAACACCTTACTGCATGCCCTCAGCAATCACCCAGATCCTCTCAAATGGAGTATTCCGTTTGGAAAGTTGCTGAGGGCAAAGCGTAATCTCAGCACAGAAAAAGGATTTAAGGCTGAATCGGTTACCATGACTGAAAGATTTAAGGCAAGAGGATACCCACAGTTGGTGCTCAACAAAGCTCTCAGAAAAGTGGAACAAGTGCAAAGATCAGATACTCCCCAAACTAAGACTGAGGGGGATACTGAAACAACAGAACATAACACCAGAATCATACTGACCTACAACAGAAATGTCAGGGGCGTCAGAAACATCCTTAACAAACATTGGGATATTCGTAAAAGTGACCCTAACATGGGCCCCACCATAAGTGATAAACCTTGCATCAAATACAGGAAGGGCTACAGTTAAAGGGACAGGACGGTACACAGCGACATAACAACTTACAACACTGTAAAAGAGTGTGCAGAAGTAGTGTAATGAAGAAAAGAAATTCCAGAGGGAGAAGGAAAATGAAATCTATCACCCAGATTGTTAGGTGTGGAAGCCCTTTACTATTTCCTGTTTAGTAAGCCCATGTAATTTGAAATATGTGGGCAGCACTGACCATCCAGCTAAAAAATGAGTGTTGGAGCATATGCGAGCAATTAATAATCAGGACCAACAATACCCTGTAGCCTGCCATTTTCAACAATATCACTTTTCCAGCAATGCCTTACTCAGTTATTTCATCATAGAACACATTCTGATTCTCCATGGGGAGGAAATACTGTTAAAACGTAGGCAACAAGAATCCAGATACATCATCGATCTCCAGACTAAATACCCGGGAGGGTTAAATCTTGACGAAGAATTGAAAATACACCTGTATGAAGTGTAATTGTTGTGGTTGATCATATTTAATCATATTTATTCCTCCAGAGCTTCATTAGGAAGCTAGTAAACTGTAATGTAGCGGAATATATAAGTCAACTGAGAAGTTGTAGTTTTTTTAACTGTATTGAGTACATGTATTTCATTTTCTTTTTCTCTCTCTCTTTTTTTCTCTTTCTTTTTTCACTACAGGAGGAAAGGAAGGGACCCATTCTACCTTAGACCCACGGGTTCCTTAACCTTTTTTCCGGAATCACGGGCGATACTGTATCACGCACAGCAAGATTGGTCACCTTTGGTTTGACAATTTTTCTTATCTTATTGTATGCACTTTTTAGATTTTTTTAGACCTAGTCTCTCTCCTGTACATTGGGCACTGGCCCATAATATTAGCACCTCCGAAACGAACTGTCTTACCTGGCAACTTCACAGTAGCATATACAAATTGGACATCTGATGGAATGGACATATATTGTATATTACGGTCCAATCTAATGTATATCATAGGCTGCATCGACTTCTAGGCGCACAAGCTATTAGCCGATTGCGGGTGCGCGATATATAGTTAGTGCAACTAACTATGTATGCGAATTTCAATGGTTTTGTGCGAGTAAAATAGGTTTTGTGAATGCTAATCCCTAACTATATATGGTCTATAACCTATTTTTTTTCAGTGAATTTTCAAGGTTTTGTAAATGCTAATTCCTAACTATATATGGTCTATAACCTATGTTTTTTTCAGTGAATTTCAATGGTTTTTTAATAGCAAATATCAAAAGCTGTAAAATGTATTCTTATTCTAATTCAAAAATATATTTTATATTTTGTAATATTATTTTTATATTTATTTGTTAGCTTAATAAGGTTCCGCGACCCGGTCCGCAAACCGGTAAACGTTCCATTAGCGCGTTAGAAAACGATATCGTGACGCGTCGCGTAAGCGCGACGTATTGCGTTTCCGCGTAATACGACTTATGACGCGCCGCGTTAGCGCACCCGGAAGCGTTCTGGAACGCCAACCAAGGCGCGAAGCGCAGCTACTCAGAAGCGATCCGAGTCGCGTTACGGGACGCGTAACGTAAGCATAACAGGTCATGTGACTTGAAAATAACACTTTTTATTGGTTGATTTCATTTTTTATTTCTGAATTATGTAAAGCTAGGTCGTGTGACCTAAAAATTACACTTTTCATTGGTTTAGAACATTTTTTTTCTCCAAAATGATGAAAGGCCCCTCCTATTTTTCTCACTCTGACTTTCAACTTTGTGAGAGGAAGAACTATTTTCATTATTGGAAGATGGCTTCAATTGTAGCTGCAGCTGGTGGACCACCACCACAACCCCCTAGGAAGAATGGACCACCTCCCCAGTTTATTCCCAACCCTGAAGAAGAGGAGGGAGAAGAAGAACAAGATTTACATCAAATAAAATTTTTCCCTGAAGAGCCCCAGAAATCACACCGCAAGGCCAATTTTATTTGGCAGTTTATTTCATTTCCTGCAGGCCAAAAAAAGGTGAATGCACGTTATGTTACATGCCTGATATGTAAAGAACCTCTGTCTCGAGGCACGGATAAAAAGTATAGCTTTGGAAACTATACAATGCATCGCCACATGCAAAGGTGGCATCCAATAAATTATAGTATGGCGGAGGTGCGTCACCTAAGTGAAAATCCACCAACTCTTGTGGCCACCACCTCATCCCATGAAAGTCTTTCGGGACCAGAGGCGAGGGAGATGGTCCCCGCTATTCAAACTAATTTTCAACATATCAAGCTGGTGTGCATTTATTGTGGGGGTTTGCTTTGTTACGGCAAAATGAGCTTTCCATTAATGAACAGAGCATTTGAAAATCACAAGTGCTCAAAACGCCCCAGAAAGTGATTTTTTTTTGTTGCTCCTGTTGAGCCGTTTCTAATGCCTGTTTTTCGTTCTTCCTCCTGAAAAAAAAACCCAAAAATATAAAACTGTTCAAAAAATACAAAAAAAGTATAAAAATGTTCAGAAAAATAATAAAAAAAATAAAAAACAACAAAAATAATAATAAAAAGTTCTTTTCAGAACTACCTTCCCTTTATGAAAAATTGCTAGAATGTTTAGCACTCTAGCAACCTCTATTCCTTTTGATTAGCTTCCCGGTTTGCTCACCGGTAAGCGAACCGGAAGCGAACTAAAAAAAAAATAATTTTTAAAACAAGAGTAAGTAAACAGAGAGTAATGTTAAAAGAAAGACAAATAGAGGGAGTAACACACAGACACTGTTGAAAGAGGAACTGAGAAAAGGAGTGGAAAGAGTAGTATAAGTAAGTAATAGAAAAAAAATGAGAGTAGTAGCAAAGGCAGGAAACTGAAGGGTAAAGAAATGAAGCAGTGGAACTAATAAAAGTTAAATTTGATAGAGATGTAACGTAAAGAGTACTAAACACTTCCCTTATAATTGAATTTTGAAGGTGGAAAGGCAATCTTTTTTTGAAAGTTAAAACAGAATCATTGGAGAATGATCAGCTGTTTCCAGATTTTAAATAAGCTGTGTAATGTCCTGAAGTAGTTGAAGGACCGTCATGATATATAATTGCTGTAGTTACAAAAGTCCTTCCTGATATTGACAACTGCGAAGCCACAAAATTATAACTCACCTTAACAAATGCTTTTTGATTTTCAAAATAGTCTCAGAAACACACCAATTAGCAGAATAAAAGGTATGCACTCCAGAGGCTGGAACCAACAAAGGCACTGAAATGCTGATATTCATCACACATATCTCTCATGTCAGCCAATCATAACTCTTCCCTCACTATTTTCAAATCAACACCCTTCCCCCCTCTGCCCTTTCTGCCCTTTTTCCATAGCAACTACCGCCTACCAGACCTCTCATGTTTACAAGTTCACACAACAATGTTTCAAATGAACTCTGAACTCTCAGTACACCTGCTAATCCACTGCAATCTTTCATAACATCATTTTTAATTAACCATTCAAATTACATCTTTCAAGGAACACATCCATGCACCCTAACTTTCTGTTTTCAGGAATGGAAATCCACCAATCACTACTAATAATCATTTGCACTCAAACTCCACAGTTTTTTTTCATTACAAACTTCACTATTTCAACTGCCATTTCATTCCCACACTTCAACTGACTGCAGCAAACACTCCTCTTGCCATGTTTTCAGTCTGGATTCTTGGACATAGCTACAACCACTGGGCTCACAGGTATGCTGATAACAGAAATTTACACAACCTCAATTTACAAAATGTGGAAATCAAATGGATTGGCCGAAGAGGATTGAAATGTCACCAATTGATACCATTGGTGGAAACCTTTTTACATTTGCCAAACCCTGACCTCATAATAGTGCACTGTGGAGGAAATGATTTGGGCACTTTGACTGGGGTAGGTCTGGAAATGCTCTTAAAAGACACCTTTGAGCAATTAATGGCACTTTTTCCTCAAACTGCCTTGGTATATTCCAATATATGCCAAAGACAGAAATGGAGGTGGTCCAATCAATTTTGTCCACAAATTGAAAAATCGAGGAAGCATGTAAATAAGTCTGTTTCAGCTTACATGAGAGACCATGGAATGGGCTCGATCTACAACAATACCTTGCGTTATTACATGCAAGATATCTACAGAGAAGATGGCGTGCACTTCTCAGATGAGGGGAACAGAGTTTTCATACAAAATTTAAGACTGTGTATTGGTACCTACTTATAAGTACCTAGAACTTACACAGAACCCAAAAGCTCTTTTCAGAGCTACCTTAACTTTAATTACTCTTTTTAAATTTCGAATGTACCTTTTTTCACTAATTTTCACTTATGTTCACTTCTCGGTTCGCTACCCGGTTCGCGTACCGGCAGCTAACAGCGCAAAAAATTCAATTTTTTTTTCCGACATATATGAGCCTCCTCAGCCACCCTCAGAAAACATAGGGGGTCAGGATACATCTAAAGTGCCCCCTTCTACCCATTCTAAACATTATTTACCCTCCATCTTGTATCTCATTTCTACCGAAACACAAAATGGAGGACTCCCGTAACGCTGCAGGTTCGCGTACCGGGAAACGCACTGACAAGCACTCGCTCAAAAAAGGTGGGAAAGTAATTTACAAAAAAAACACAGAAGACACTTTCACCAATTAAACATTAGCTCATACTACATACCAATCCCTACCATTTTCACACATTTGGTTGGAATTCCATTTAGCCATTTAGCATGTAGAACTCTCTAAATTCCCTGAGGTAAATTACTTCACAAAACACATCGGAAGTGTTGGAATTGACAACCAATTAAAATGCTACTTTCAATTTCTACTATTATATCATGACATTTGATTGGTTATTTACCTGAATATATATAAAGAAAGAGAGAGAAACACAGCCATTTTGACTACTACTTCTTGAAGTACATATCAACTACATTTCAACTGAAAACTTCAAGTTCTATTTGAAAGGTAAGATGTTATTTTAAAAACTGAAGTATGTTCTGTACTGTAAGCTAATTAGGAAAACATTTTCTGATAGTTATATTCTATCACTCTGTAATACTTATAGAATAAAATAGACTTCTCTGTTTTAGTTATGGATGGAGTTAGACTTGTCTTGTATAATTAAGAATTGACTTAGAGTTTATTTCATAATTTTTTTCATATTTCTACTTCCAGTTTGATACCATACTCTGCCCAACGAAAAAATCACTGTTTAAAAAACCAAACTACCTGTCTGTACTTAAACCCAACAGTGCCCTATCTGTACTGATATATTTTTTTTAAATTCATTTTACAGCATACAAAATGGAAGGACAACAGAAAAATAACTTGGAAATTGTTGCAGGGAGCAAAACAGATACAGAAATTGACCATGAATTCAATGATGATTCACGGGAGTTTTGACTTCTGCAATGTGTGGAAGCAGTAGATTTCCTACTTGAAAATGAAAAAAAAATGATAATGAATTATTAGAATTTCTTTTAAATTTTGAAAAAGAATCAGAAAAATAAATTTGTATTTAATAATTCAAAAATTGTTTGAGACATTATTCATTTTTATATTTATTTTGTAAACTAGTAGCAAATTGATTATAATGTAAAGTCAGACTTTAAATATACTATGCAACTTTTTTTGTTACATACTAAGTTTGCTCATAGTTACTTCCTTTCTTCCACTATATTATCTCCAATGTGTATTTAACATCTCTTTATCATCTCCTGCCTCCATATTGTTTCAGCTTTCCAGACAGACTATGGTATGAATTCCATATACCACAAAAACTTCAGAAACAACTTGCAAGATATCTACAAAGGAGACGGTGTTTATTTATTTTTAGACTCTGCATTGGTACCTACATGTTGCTACGTAAATAAAAATAAACAAAAAAAACAACAAAACGAACAATCAATAAACATACAATATTTTAAAAGTCAATCATTCTTGTTTCCTTATAGTACGCTCCCCGGACCGCTTTCCGGTGCGCGTACCGGGCGCACCCCACGAAAAAAAACGTTTTGTTTTTTTTTGGCCCCGCTGGGCCCTTTTAAAGCCTCCACATCAAACATAGGGGGTCAGGGAGGATCTACTATGCCCCCTTATGGTCATTTGCCCCTTCGTTTTGGCCTCCTTTTGTCTCTCGATCCTACCGAGAGACAATATGGCGGCCGCTCCGGACTGTTTAGAATGTTGACAGACACCGGAGAGCCAATCAGCTTCGCTTCGCAAAGTTCCGTTATGCGAAAAGTACGCGAACCGGAGCGGTACCCGGGACGCTGTTACAGATATATCTGTTTTTTTAAACGTTAATTTCTCAAAATCCACTGGAGCACATATATTGAGATCCAGCAAAGGCACATCGGGCTAGCAGTCCCTACAATTTTGCCAAGTTTTGTGCAAATCCATTCAGCCGTTCGAGCTAAAAGTGAGGCCAAACGCCCTATGGAAAACTCAATGTTAAAAACGCGTTTTGGGACCCCCCTTTTTTCTCGGCCCCCCCTTGACGAAACCCCCCCAAATTTTCAAGGGCTGTTCAGAAACAAAATGTGCCATTTTCCTGAAACTTTCAGCCGATTCCATCCACAAACGCCAAAGTTATTAGACATAGAATTTTCAAAAGTCCCATAGAGAAAAAATCCTAACTATATACACCTACTGGCGACCGCCAGTAGGTAATATATATATATGTGACCAAGCCCCGTCAGCGGGGCGAAACGCGTCATGGAGGGCACTTGCTCTGCACTACTTGCTGCCGATTAAAAATGCACTGCTACAACTGAAAATCTTTGTTGTGCTGGCTCGTCTTTTCTAACTCGAGGGATTGCTTTTGGAGGTCTACGCCCGCTTTAACTGCGTCCAGAGCAGTTGGGAGTTTGTTGTTTATATATATATATATATATATATATATGTATGTATGTATGTATATATATATATATATATATATATATATATATTACCTACTGGCGATAGCCAGTAGGTATATATAGTTAGGATTTTTTCCCTATGGGATTTCTGAAAATTCTATGTCTAATAACTTTGGCGTTTGTGGACGGAATTGGCTGAAATTTTCAGGAAAATGGCACATTTTGTTTCTGAGCAGCCCCTGAAAATTTGGGGGGGGTTCTTCAAGGGGGGGCCGAGAAAAAAGGGGGGTCCCAAAACACGTTTTTCCCATTCATTTTTCCATAGGGCGGTTGGACTCACTTTTAGCCCGAACGGCTGAATGGATTTGCACGAAACTTGGCAAAATTGTAGGGACTGTTAGCCCGATGTGCCTTTGCTAGGTCTCAATATATGTGCTTCAGTGAATTTTGAGAAATTAACGTTTTAAACAAGATATATATCTGTAACAGCGCTCCGGGCAGCGCTCCGGTTCGCGTACTTTTCGCGTATCGGAACTTTGCGATGCGAAGCTGATTGGCTCTCTGGTGTCTGTCAACATTCTAAACAGTCCGGAGCGGCCGCCATCTTGTCTCTCGGTAGGATCGAGAGACAAGAGGAGGCCAAAACAAAGGGGGAAATAAAGGAAAGGGGGCATGGTAGACCCCTTCTGACCCCCTAGGATTGATGAGGGGGATATTATAGAGCCACGCGGGGCAAAACAATTTTTTTTAAAAAATTCCGATTTTTTCGCCGTAGAGACGCGTCCCGGTACGCGAACCGGGCAGCTAACCGGGCAGCTAACCGGGCAGCTAACCGGCAGCGTAACGGGAGTCTGAGGAGTAGCTGATTGGCTGTCAACATTGTAAACAGTCCGGAGCGGCCGCCATCTTGTCTCTCGGTAGGATCGAGAGACAAGAGGAGGCCAAAACAAAGGGGGAAATGAAGGAAAGGGGGCAAGGTAGACCCCTTCTGACCCCCTAGGATTGATGAGGGGGATATTATAGAGCCACGCGGGGCAAAAAAATTTTTTTAAAAAAATTCAGATTTTTTCGCCGTAGAGACGCGTCCCGGTACGCGAACCGGGCAGCTAACCGGGCAGCTAACCGGCAGCGTAACGGGAGTCTGAGGAGTAGCTGATTGGCTGTTAACATTGTAAACAGTCTGGAGATCGAGAGACAAGAGGTGGAAAAAAAAAAGGTGAAAATGAAGGAAAGGGGTAAGGTGAACCCCTAGGATTGATGAGGGGGCTATTAAAGTTGCCCGCGGGGCAAAAGAAAAAAATATTGCGATTTTTCGCGGTAGAGGTGCTTTCCGGTACGTTAACCGGGCAGCTAACTGGCAGCGTAATGGGAGTCCGACATATTGTGTTTTTGGAACGTTTGTGATATGTGCACGTGTGGATTTTGTCTAATTAAGGTAAAAAAAATATATATATATCTTTAAGCGTGCTCTGGCGCGCTTACGTTACGGGTTTGGTTTGCGCTGCAGAGACGATACGTCACGGTTATGCGATGCATCATGAGGCGTCTCACGGGCTACGTGATACGTCACGTAACAAAGAATATATTTTACAGCTATAGATATTAGCTTTTAAAAAACCAATGAAATTCACTGAAAAAACCATAGGTTATAGACCATATATAGTTAGGAATTTGCATTTACAAAACCTTGAAAATTCACTGAAAAAACCATAGGTTATAGACCATATATAGTTAGGGATTAGCATTTACAAAACCTTATTTTACTCGCACAAAACCATTGAAATTCCATATATAGTTAGTTGCACTAACTATATATCGCGCACCCGCAATCCATTGCTAATGATGTCACATATTACATCATTCATGACATGGTCAGTGACATCACTGATGACATCACTGATGACATCTCAAATGACATCACTGATGACATCACTGATGACATCTCAAATGACTTCACTGATGACATCACTGATGACAACACCCAGTGACTGTATGTTTCTGTAAAGTTAAAATATGTCTTACATATTGAAGAATGAGTGGATGTATAAGTGTCTGGATGAAGGATTTAGTAGGTGCATGACTGACTGTATGAGTGAGTGATTAAATGTGTCTCACTGAGTGCATGGGTTAGTGACTAAACTGTCTTAATTTGGCAATCATTATATATGTTGTTCTGTAAACTGCTGCATGTTTAAATCAGTAGCTATATGAGTAACTATATGGGTTATTGAATGGTTGCCCAAGTATTTGTATGGGAGACTGAGTATGTGTGTGGGTGGCTGGGAGGTGTATGACTCTGTGCATAGATGTGTGAGCAGTTGATTAACTAAATGTATGGGTTCAAAAGTGCATGTGGAAACAGCTGTATGGGCGGTCGACTGACTGCATGAGTGTATTAGTGAGTGAATGGATATCTCAGTGCTACATGTCAAAGTAAGTACATATGTAAAACACAGTCCATGTGAGAGTTGACATATATAAATAACTGAACATAAGAGCTAGTGAATGTGAGAGTGGCTGTATCGATCATTGTGAACTTGTATCAGGGATTGTATAAGAGAGTAAATATGTGTTAGTATATGTTTGAATAAGTAAGGTGTGTATAACTGTATAGTTGAGGAAATGGAGGTGTGATTAATCTTTTGCATGACTGAGTAGGTGTGTGAGTAACTCCATGGATAAGTGACAGTCTGTGAGTGTCTGTTTATACTGATTGTATCTAAGGTTATATTAGAGTCTGAAGATGTTCATTGTATTATCACATAAATGATATCATCAGTGATGTGATCAGTAATGTCAAATGAGATGTCAGTGATGTCATCAGTGATGTCATTTGAGATGTCATCAGTGATGTCATCAGTGATGTCACTGACCATGTCATGAATGATGTAATATGTGACATCATTAGCAATGGATTGCGGGTGCGCGATATATAGTTAGTGCAACTAACTATATATGGAATTTCAATGGTTTTGTGCGAGTAAAATAAGGTTTTGTAAATGCTAATCCCTAACTATATATGGTCTATAACCTATGGTTTTTTCAGTGAATATATATATATATATGTATGTATATATTACCTACTGGCGGTCGCCAGTAGGTAGTTATAGCTAGGATAATTTTCAATGTTAAATCTCAACATTCTATTTTGAATAACTTTGGCGCCGGTTGACGAATCTGCCTGAAATTTTCAGGAAAATGGTCTCATGGCGGTCCGGTCCTTCCCTGAAAGTTTGGGGGGGATTCGTCAAGCGGGGGCCGAGATAAAAGGGGGGTCCCAAAACGCGTTTTCCCCATGTTAATTTCCATAGGGCGGTCGATTTCACTTTTAGCCCGAACGGCTGAATGGATTTCCACCAAACTTGGCAAAATTGTAGGGACTGGTAGCCCGATGTGCCTTTGCTATGTCTCAAGATATGTGCTCTAGTGGATTTTGAGTAATTTAGGTTCAAAAAAATATATATATCTATAGGCGCTCTCCCGTGCGCGCACCCGAGTGCGCTCCAGGCGCGACACGCGACTTGCGCGCAGGAAGCTGATTGGATCTCAGTTGTCTGTAAACATTCTAAACAGTGCGGAGCGGCCGCCATCTTGTGTCTCGGTAAAATCGAGACACAAGGGGTTTGAAAAAAAAAGGGGCAAATGACCATAAGGGGGAAGAGTAGACCCCCTCTGACCCCCTAGGTTTGATGTAGGGACTAAAATAGGGTCCTGCAGGGCATTAAAAAATTTTTTTCGTTGTGCGCGGGGGAAGCGCATGGTACGCGCACCGGCGAAGCACGGGGAAAATCCAGGACCATATTTATGAAGGCCTTGCGCTGTTAGTTTTGCGCTTCCTGTGCGTCAATTTTTGTGACGCACCAGCGGTGTAAAAAAATGCGCATTGTTATGCAATATTTAAAAAGTGACGCATCTATCTAGATGCGTCACTTTTTAAATATAGTGCAACGAGGTACTCAATGTTAAATCTCAACATTCTATTTTGAATAACTTTGGCGCCGGTTGACGAATCTGCCTGAAATTTTCAGGAAAATGGTCTCATGGCGGTCCGGTCCTTCCTTGAAAGTTTGGGGGGGATTCGTCAAGCGGGGGCCGAGATAAAAGGGGGGTCCCAAAACGCGTTTTCCCCATGTTAATTTCCATAGGGCGGTCGATTTCACTTTTAGCCCGAACGGCTGAATGGATTTCCACCAAACTTGGCAAAATTGTAGGGACTGGTAGCCCGATGTGCCTTTGCTATGTCTCAAGATATGTGCTCTAGTGGATTTTGAGTAATTTAGGTTCAAAAAAATATATATATCTATAGGCGCTCTCCCGTGCGCGCACCCGAGTGCGCTCCAGGCGCGACACGCGACTTGCGCGCAGGAAGCTGATTGGATCTCAGTTGTCTGTAAACATTCTAAACAGTGCGGAGCGGCCGCCATCTTGTGTCTCGGTAAAATCGAGACACAAGGGGTTTGAAAAAAAAAGGGGGAAATGACCATAAGGGGGAAGAGTAGACCCCCTCTGACCCCCTAGGTTTGATGTAGGGACTAAAATAGGGTCCTGCAGGGCATTAAAAAATTTTTTTCGTTGTGCGCGGGGGAAGCGCATGGTACGCGCACCGGCGAAGCACGGGGAAAATCCAGGACCATATTTATGAAGGCCTTGCGCTGTTAGTTTTGCGCTTCCTGTGCGTCAATTTTTGTGACGCACCAGCGGTGTAAAAAAATGCGCATTGTTATGCAATATTTAAAAAGTGACGCATCTATCTAGATGCGTCACTTTTTAAATATAGTGCAACGAGGTACATTTTATTACACTGCTGGTGTTATGCGTCACTTTTCTGTGCGCACTCCTTATGACATTCCAGATGTGTCATATTTAATGTATGACGAATCATGTTGCAGATACAATATGGCGCAGAGTTTTAAAAAGTGACCCATGTACCTAGATGCGTCACTTTTTAAAAATAGCGTCAGGTATAATGCATGCAGAGGGGGTGTTCTCCCGCAAAAAGCTTTGTAATAGCGACGCAGTGAAATCTTTGAGATTTCACTGCGTCAGTTTTAGGATGCTGTTGCGTCAAAATCTTGTGCCTGCTTTACAGCAGGTGTTAGACTGAGGCAAGACCTTTCATATGCTGCTTTCCCCATTTGAAAGGACACATTACTGGAGTTGCGTCACTTTTGTGACGCACTCCAGCAATGCGTTACTTGGAATGTCATAAGGAGTGCGCACAGAAAAGTGACGCATTGCACCAGTAGTGTAAAAAAATGTGCCGCGTTGCGTTATATTTAAAAAGTGAGGTATCTAGGTAGATGGGTCACTTTTTAAAATCAAGCGCCACATTATATCTGCGTGAGGTATAATGCATGCAGAGGGGGTGTTCTCCCACTAAAAGCTTTGTAATAGCGACGCAGTGAAATGTTTGAGATTTCACTGCGTCACTTTTAGGATGCTGTTGCATCCTTTAAATATAGTGCAACGAGGCACATTTTATTACACTGCTGGTGTGATGCGTCACTTTTCTGTCCACAGTCCTTATGACATTCCAGATGTGTCATATTTAATGTATGACGAATCATGTTGCAAGGAGTTACAGATACGTCAGTATTTCTGACATATGTGTAAACATAAAAGTGATGCGAGGCCGGCGCAAAATTTTGACGCAATAGCATCCTAAAAGTGACGCAGGGAAATCTCATAGATTTCAGTACGTTGTTATTACCAAGCTTTTTGCGAGGGATTGCCCCCTCTGCATACATTATACCTGATGCAGATACAATATGGCGCAGAGTTTTAAAAAGTGACCCATGTACCTAGATGCGTCACTTTTTAAAAAATAGTGTCAGGTATAATGCATGCAGAGGGGGTGTTCCTTGCAAAAAGCTTGGTAATAATGACGCAGTGCGTCACTTTTAGGATGCAGTTGCGCCAAAATCTTGCGCCTGCTTCACAGCAAACCTTTCACATGGTGCTTTTTCCATGTGAAAGGACACATTACTGGAGTTGCGTCACTTTTGTGACGCACTCCTGCAATGCGTTACTTTTGTGTTTACAGATATGTCAGAAATACTCCAGTTTATTCACTGTGTCATAACTTTCTTTTCTAACACTCACCTTCTTTCATTCCTCCTACTTCACTTCCTTTCACCTCTCATACCTTTCTGTTCTTTCTTACTCATTCTCCTTTCAATTATCAATGCACTATATTTCACTTACTCTTCATTTTTTAAGATTATAGCTCTTTGATGAGAATTGGAGGTAGTTCTGAAAAGAACTTTTGGTTTTCTTCTTTTAACTGAAGAGGAACAAAAACAGGGAATAGAAACTGCTCAACAGGAGCAAAAAGAAAAGAAAAAAATTAGGGGTGGGAAGGGCAGTGATGGTTCTCCAATGCCCGAACCATGAGCAGGACACTTTGCTCCCCATAGGTGAGGAGTTGATTGCAGTATCTGCATCTGACGACCCCATGGTTGAATGCAGGTTGAATGTTTGCTACCTGCCCCTGAGATTGTTCTCTTCCAGAAGAAGTTGCTCCTCCTGTTGATGTAGAGGCCCCATCTCTGGGAACCTCCTGTGCCAGAGCCCTGACACTTTCCCGGGCAAAATTCTGGGGGTGCCTCCTCTCCACATGGCGAATCATGGTGAAGTTGCCAAAAGAGTATTTTTTTTGGGGGTTACCCCGTGACAGGACCTGTTTGCAGATCCTGCACTCTACTTTTGGTGCATTCACCTTCTTCTGGCCTTCTGGAAACTTAAAAAATTTCCAGATGAAATGTTCCTTCACCTTTGGGGTAGGAGGCTCTTCATCAATGAAGTCATCTTCACTGCTGGATGGTCTGGCAGCCATGATGAATCCAGGAATATGGAGCAGCAAAAAAGGCAGGTCTTTCAGTCACAAAAGTGAAAGAAGAAGTGAAGGAAATGGGTGGGGATTTCATTCATTGTAAAAAAAAACTGTTAGCAACCAATGAAAAGTGTTATTTTAGGGTCACATGACCCGACGCGTTTACGCTGCGCGCTCCGGAGCACTTCCGGGTGCGTTTACGCAGCGCGATCGTAGGCGCTTCCGGGTCGCAAACGTGGCGCGATCGTAGGCGCTTTTCCGTGCGTTTATGCGCCGCGCACGTATGCGCTTCCGAGGGCACTTACGTTGCGCGCCGAAGTGACGTCATCAATCTTTTATAGAAATGCATAATCATTTTCCATATTAAAAAAAACAAATTTTATTTGTATGGTACGAAATGTTTTGCATTATTATTAACTTTTCATTCATATTTTTTTTTCACGAACGACAGTTGCGCTCTGGGTGCGCTTTCAGATGAGCTCTCGGAGAAGCTTACAGGAGAGCTTAGCTGAAAGCTTCCCGGAGCGCGCACCCAGAGCGCAAAAGAAAAAAATTATAAGAAAAAATGAATACTTAAAAAAAAACAGCAAATTGTAAAAAAAAAAAAGGTTAGAAACTCGATATACAAAGGAATTAGCATTTAAAAAACTATGAAATTCACTGAAAAAACCATAGGTTTCACACCAGTTATAGTTAGGAATTAGCATTTAAAAAACCTATGAAATTCACTGAAAAAACCATAGGTTTCACACCAGTTATAGTTAGGAATTAGCATTTAAAAAACCTATTAAATTCACTGAAAAAACCATAGGTTTCACACCAGTTATAGTTAGCTGGAAATTTTACTGATATAAAACCATTGAAATTCCCACGTTATAGTTAGTCGGACTCACTATAACTTGCGCGTGCAATGCACTGCTGATGACATCACATATTACATCACTCATGACATGGTGAGTGACATCACTCATGACATCACTGATGACACCATCCAGTGAATATGTGTCTTTCTGAAAAATAAATATTAGTGAGTTATGTTTAAAAATTTAAATACATATATTAGTGTTTCACTTTGTGTATAAGTGGCTACATGTGTTGATAAGTAGCAACATGCGTATGTATATGGGTTATTTGATATTATTATTAGTATCAGTATGAGTGTCTATATGGTTTGGTGGGGGTATTACTTAGCACATAGATGCATGAGTGACTGACTCTTTGTTTGTAAATGTTTTGAAGACAACATATGTACAGGACTGTATGGGTGGATGAGTGTCTATATGTGTTTGTTAGTGAGTGAATGACTGTCTCACTAGTGTCTTTATCAGTAACTACATATGTTTTAATCTAGTATATGTGAATATTGATGTATATAAGTGAGTATATGTGAGAGTAAGAGATTGTAAGAGTTCCTGTTTAAATAAGTATGTGTTTCTATAAGTGATTGTTTAAGAGAATAAATATGTGTAATTTTAAATAGAAGTAAGGTGGAAGTGTGTGTATAACTCTATATTCAAATAAATGGATGTCCAATAGTTTATTTGCACGTGTGAATATGTGTGTGAGTAACTTTTGGATGAATGTCGGTGTGTAACAGGATGTATAGGTGTATCACTTCATATGATGAGTGAGTATATGTATGAGTGACTATATAGAACTGTTGGTGAATGAGTGGATGTGTATATAGATAGTGGAATTACTGAATTGCTTGTTGTAACTGATATAGGTATCTCCATTTTTTTAAAAATTTCAGTTTCTATTTTTGAATATGTGTCTCAAGGGTTACATTATAGTGAAAGGAGGTCTGTCACTATGTCACAAGGATGGTGTCATGAGTGATGTCACTCACCATGTCATGAGTGATGTAATATGTGATGTCATCAGCAGTGCATTGCACGCGCAAGTTATAGTGAGTCCGACTAACTATAACGTGGGAATTTCAATGGTTTTATATCAGTAAAATTTCCAGCTAACTATAACTGGTGTGAAACCTATGGTTTTTTCAGTGAATTTAATAGGTTTTTTAAATGCTAATTCCTAACTATAACTGGTGTGAAACCTATGGTTTTTTCAGTGAATATATATATATATATATATATATATATATATATATATATATATATATATATATATATATATATATATATATATATATATATATATATATATATATATATATATATATATAAACCCCACACAGTGGGATTGCTGAAAGGTGGGGGAGGCAATGCCACCTTTCTCCACCACTCTGCAAGCGCGCCTCCTGGCACACTGCTGCTTGGGAGATGAAGTCCACTTTACTCCTGAGGCCCTCAGGAGGCAAGCGGATTCATCGCCCCACCAGCAGTGCATGGAGCGGCGTGCTTTCAGAGTGGTGGAAAAAGGGGTGTGGCCTCCGACCACCCCTCAGCAATCCCACTGTTTGGGGCTTACTGGAAGTAACAGGTGGGCTCTCAGCAATGAAGGAGACATCATCCCCCAACCAAGAGAGTGACATGAGGCGCGTTTGCAGAGTAGTAGAGAAATGGGGTGGGCCTACGCGAGTTGCCAGCTTCCGACCTCGCTCCCGAGGTTGATTTCTGCCCCGTGGACCCCATCCCCCAGGACTTGACCTTTGTTATTTTATTTATTTTGAAAGGAGAGGGGGGCCATGTGGCCCCCTTCCCCAGGCCGATCTCCTGGGGCCCAGCCATTTTTGTTGTTTTTTTTGTTTTTAAGGGAGGAAGCCGGCCCTGTATTTTATATATTTTTTATGTTGGTGGGGGCTGCATGGACCCCCCCTCATGAGGCCAATGTCAGCCCCGGAATCCCCATCACCAAATGGGTGGGGGGCCTCCGGGCCAAACCATCCCACGGGGCAAGGCCATGTCACTGGGAACCACGGGGAGCCACAAGGCCCCCACAGTCCATGCCATCTCCTCGCCTCATGCGGCTCCCTCGTCCCAAATGCAATTCTGTTTTACTTCATGTAAGCAAGAGCATTAATCATTCTCTCCCTACCATTAATTGAAGCAGAGTTTGCTATGGCTTGTCAGGAGCAGTGTTCCCAGCAAGCCATAGCAAACTGCAATGTCCCAGGAGTGGGCACCCCTGGACATGGAGGGCTCCTGGAGGGGGGCCTTAAGGCTCCCTTCCAAATCTACTTTGTAGCCCAGGGGAGATGGTGATTTACAGGGGTCCACAAAGGGATCCCCTTTTATTAAATTTGTGCCCCAGGGAGATGGGGGTCCCAGGAGCTGTGTTGGGGCCACATGACTCCCCCCTGAATTACAAAATATTAGCCCTGGGGAGGTGGCTGTCCCTGGGGTTGTGGGGGCCTGAGTAGCTCCCGCATTATTAATTCAATTGAACCCAGGACCTGGGCCTTTTTAAATGAAGCACTGGAGCCTGCGCTTTGTTTTGTTTTTTAATTTTCAGTGGGATTCGCTGATCCATTGCGATTTCTGCGAATTCTTTTTTTGTTTTTATAAAAAAAAGCTTTTTAGGCCTTGCCCTGCACAGGGGGGTTTCAACTCTGCCCCCTTTAATTATTTTTTATTATTTTTTAACCTTTTTTCCTGTGACTCGGTTCAACTGAGTTACAAGATGGCTGCCAACACTTTCTGTTTTGAAACCAATCAAATCGCAGGCTCGAGATCGTGAGGGTTCACGGATTCTCTGTGGGCACTTTTGTATACCTGAGAAGAGTTTGCATTTCTCAGGAGCTACTGAACAGATTTACACCATTTAACAAAAAGTGCTCTCTAGACCAAGTGCTTCCTTTCTGCTAAATTTGGTGTAATTACGTTCAGCAGTTCGGGCTGTAGTTGCATCAACAGTTTCCTATGGAAATCAACATGGACGTGTTTCGAGACCCCCCCTTTTTCTGTCTTTCTATCATATATATTTATATATATATATATATATAACCACAGGTTGCTTGCAAGCAAAAGACTCACTCAGGAATATTGCAGCATAAAGGGTTTATTATCCAGTTCACACGCTACGCGTTTCGACAATAACTCTTGTCTTGTTCACACGTGTGAACAAGACAAGAGTTATTGTCGAAACGCGTAGCGTGTTAACTGGATAATAACTGGATAATAAACTACCATAAAATATTGACTTTTCGGCCGGTGTGGTCCGCCGAACGTGAGACACCACTTGACTGGGGAGGAAGGATCCCAGAAGGACCCCGTTGTTGTTTTGGAAATATATATATATATATATTACCTACTGGCGGTCGCCAGTAGGTAGTTATAGTTAGGATTTTTTTCAATGCAAAATCTCAAAATTCTATTGTGAATAACTTTGGCGCCGGTTGACGAATCTGCCTGAAAATTTCCTCAAATTTGCCTCGCGGAGCTCCGGTCCTTTCTTTAAAGTTTGGGGGGATTCGTCAAGCGGGGGCCGAGATAAAAGGGGGGTCCCAAAACGTGTTTCCTCCATGTTAAATTCCATAGGGCGGTCGACCTCACTTTTAGCCCGAACGACTGAATCCACCAAAGTTGGCAAAATTGTAGGAACTGGTAGCCCGATGTGCCTTTGCTATGTCTCAAGATATGTGCTCCAGTGGATTTTGAGTAATTTAGGTTAAAAAAAATATATATATCTATAAGCGTGCCCCGGTACGCGCACCGGGGCGTGAACCAGCGTGCTACGCGACTTGCGCATGGAATGCTGATTGGCTCTCGGGTGTCTGTAAACATTCGAAACAGTCCGGAGTGACCATCTTGTGTCTCGGTATGATTGAGACACAAGAGGTGGCAAAAACAAAGGGGGAAATGACCAAAAGGTGGCCGGGTAGACCCCCCTGACACCCTAGGTTTGATGTGGGGGTCATCAAAGGGCCCCGCGGGGCAAATTTTTTAATATTTTTTTCTATTTTCGCGGGGGGGGTGCGCCTGGTATGCGCACCGGGTAGCGTACCATGGGGAAAAAAAGAAAGACAGTTTTTAAAAATGTAGCATTTTTATATAAATTGAAGGTAGTTCTGAAAAGAACTGTTTTTTTATTCTTTTTGTTGTTTTATTTTTTTTATTGTTTTTTTGAACATTTTTTATTTTTTGGGGATTTTCTGAACAATTTTATATTTTTTTTGGTAGTTTTTCTGGGGTCAAACAAAACACAGGGAATTGCAAACAGCTCAACTGGAGCAAAAAAATAGAAAAAAAATTAAGTTGCTTGCTGCAGTGATGGTTGTCTGCAGCTCGATTGAGTAAAGTGATGCTCTGCTCACCATATAATATTGTTTTGTTGCAATATATGCAAACAAATTTAAATTTTACAAACTTGGTTTGGACATTAGGGACCATCTCCCTAGCCTCTGCACCCGATGGAGTGGGTTGATTTGAGGTGCTTGAAGAAGACGGATGGGGAGGGTTCTTGGTCAGTTCCCTGACCTCTGCACTCGAATAACTGTTTGGGTGCTTCCTCTGCATATGCCTAATCATAGTGTGGCTCCCAAAAGAATATTTTTTGTTTGGGTTCCCTATTGACAGTTCTTGGTGACAGATGAGGCAAGTCACCTTAGCTGCATTCACTTTTTTGGCACCCCTTGGCATCTTGAAAAACTCCCAAATAAAATGTTCCTTGGGTCTGTATGGGGGATTGTCCTCAGGCAGATATTGCCTCTCCTCCTGCTCCTCTTCGTCCTCTTCTTCATGACCACCAATGTGGTCTGGTGGTGGTCCTTGTGGTGGTGGTGGAGGAGGTGGTGGTGCAGATGCACCTGCAGCTGCTACTATTGAAGCCATTTCTCACAGAATGAATGCAGGTCTTCTTCACTCAAACAACAAAGTGAAAATGAGGAAAAAAGGTGGGGTCTTTCATCATTTGGAAAACAAAACTGTTGTGAACCAATCAAAAGTGTTAATTTTAGGTCTCATGACCTGGGCTTTCTCATTATTTGGAAACTAAAAGTGTTCTGAACCAATCAAAAGTGTTATTTTGCGGTCACATGACCCGACGCGCTTACACTACGCGCCCCGGGGCGCGCCCGTAGTCGTGCTCCGGGGAGTACCCGGCGGCGCTTACGTTGCGCGATCGTATGCACTCGGGTGCTTCACGCGGCTACACGATACGTCACGATGTTGTTTTCGTTCGCGGCAATAGCGCTAACGGGATGCTCAACAGTACGCGCCCCGGGGCGCGCCGGAAAACTACGCTTACTGGCGCGGTCACCGGGGCACGCACTGGGAGCGCTCCAGGCCAAAAAAAAACAAAAAAAAACTAAATATACAATAAAGGATTCATTATAAAAAATATTACATTTCATAGGTTTGAGGCCTTATATATAGTTAGGAATTAGCATTTAAAAAACCTATGAAATTCACTGAAAAAACCATAGGTTTCACACCAGTTATAGTTAGGAATTAGCATTTAAAAAACCTATTGATTTCACTTAAAAAACCATAGGTTTCACACCAGTTATAGTTAGCTGTAAATGTTACTGACATAAAACCATTGAAATTCCCACGTTATAGTTAGTTGGTCTCACTATAACTTGCGTGCCTGCAATGCACTGCTGATGATGTCACATATTACATCACTCATGACATGGTCAGTGACATCAATCATGACATCACTGATGACACCATCCAGTAAATGTGTGTCTTTCTGAAAAACAAATATGTTTTATTTATGTATATGTAAAGGTCGATGGAAGATTAAATGTTTAAATAAGTGTCTAAATGGATTTTAAAAAAATAAATTGATTGGTTAACTGGCTTATTAAGTGTATCTTAGTGAATACATATATTAGCGAGTAACTTTTAAATATTGAAATATATGTATCAGTGTTTCACTTTTGTGTATAAGTGGCTGCATGGGTTGGTGACTGACTCACTGTTTGTATGTGTTTTGAAGACACCATATGTGTAGGATTGTAAGGGTGGATGAGTGTGTATATGTGCGTGTTAGTGAGTGAATGACTGTCTCACTAGTGTCTTTATTAGTAACGACATATGTTTTAATCTAGTATATGTGAGTATTGATGTATATAAGTAAGTATATGTGAGAGGGAGAGATTTAAGAGTTCCTGTTTAAATAAGTATATGTTTCTTTAAGTGATTGTTTATGAGAGTAAGTATGTGTAAGTTTCCTTAGAAGTAATGTGCTAGTATATGTATACTTGTATTTGCAAATAAATGGATGTTCAATAGTTTATTTGCATGTGTGAGTATGTGTGTGAGTAACTTTTGGATGAATGTCAGTGTGTAACAGGATGTATATGTCTATCACTACATATGATGAGTGAGTATATGTATGAGTGACTATATAGAACTGTTGCTGAATGAGTGGGTGTGTATATAGATGATGGAATTACTGAATTGGTTGTTGTTGTATCTGGTATGGGTATATCAATTTTTTTGAAAATGTTAGTTTCTATTTTTGAATATGTGTTTCCAGGGTTACATTACACTGAAAGGAGGTCTGTCAGTCTATCACAAGGATGGTGTCATCAGTGATGTCATGATTGATGTCACTGACCATGTCATGAGTGATGTAATATGTGACGTCATCAGCAGTGCATTGCAGGCGTGCAGGTTATAGTGAGTCCAACTAACTATAACATGGGAATTTCAATGGTTTTATGTCAGTAAAATTTCCAGCTAACTATTTCTGGTGTGAAACCTATGTTTTTGTCAGTGAATTTAATAGGTTTTTTAAATATATATATATATATATATATATATATATATATATATATATATATATATATATATATATATATATATTACCTACTGGCGGTCGCCAGTAGGTAGTTATAGTTAGGATTTTTTTCAATGTTAAATCTCAAAATTCTATTTGGAATAACTTTGGCACCGGTTGACGAATCTGCCTGAAAATTTCCTGAAAATGGCCTCGTCGAGCTCCGGTCCTTCCTTGAAAGTTTGGGGGGATACGTCAAGCGGGGGCCGAGATAAAAGGGGGGTCCCAAAACGCGTTTTCCCCATGTTAATTTCCATAGGGCGGTCGATTTCACTTTAAGCCCGAACGGCTGAATGGATTTCCAGCAAACTTGGCAAAATTGAAGGGACTGGTAGCCTGATGTGCCTTTGCTATGTCTCAAGATATGTGCTGCAGTGGATTTTGGAAAGGGGCGACCACTCGGTCCCCCCGAACGTATGGCGGAGTGCCTCGATCCCCCCGGGAAGCCATTTTTGGGCGGGAGGCGCGTCTCGGCTGGTATGCCAGAAGCGGTGTAGCCGGGGCGCGGTTTTCGCCCGCCCTGAAGACGGATAAAGAGGGACGCAAGACTGGAAGACGTCCTCTTGTTCTTGTGCTCTGAAGCTGCACCTCCTCGCTACACGTGAGCTCGGGACAGAACGAAGAGCCAATTTTGAGCGTTTTGATCTTTTTTCTTTGTCTTCTAGATACTTCGTCGGAGAGATGCCCAAGAAAGGCGCAAAGAGAATGACGACTGATCAGATGGTTCGGGTCCTCTTTAAAGAGATGTCCGACATTAAGAAGCGGCTGGCGGAGCGAGACAGTGAGGATGGATCGGGGCATCCACCGGCTGGAGGGAGACCAAAGAGGCCAAAAAGGGTTCCAGCCGGGGGGGACGTCCCGGTTCCCTCTGCCCCGCTCGAGGCGCCGACCCCGGTACCGATTGAGGGGAATCCGATCCCCGTTGTCGTCACACCGACATCCAAGGAGGACATGCCCCCCGAGCTGGCAGCACAGCTAGCAGCATGGTTGGGTGATAGTAGTGAGGGCGCCATGGCTGCCGAGGCACAGGCACTGATGAAACAGCTGCGAGAAAAAAGAGATGCAGCCAAGGTGCCCGCGCCGGCTGCGGTAATAGACAAGCCACAAGTGGCGGAAACAGCGTCCGGTTCAGGTAAGCGGCCATTGCCGATCGCAAGGGATGAGTCAGCACCCTCTCGTAGAGAGAAATTGGGGCAACATGTTCCTTGGCAGTAAAGGAAAAGATTTGGGCGGGGGAGTATGTGAATATTTTCTCCTTGCTTGTCGATCATTATGAAGTGGAGCATGTTAAGAGTCAGAAGGACCTAATGCATCCGAGTGTTTGGCGCGCAAAAATGGCCGCCTTTAAGGTAAATGAGAATATTGGCAACTGGGGCAATGCGTGGGGTATTTTTACATCTATTTTGGGGGAACGTAGGCCCGAGTTGCTTCCTGAGTTTCCAATTTACCAGTCACGAATTATGGGTTACTCGACAGCGTATCAGGGTAACCATTGGTTCTGTTATGACAACCTTTTCAGGAAAGAAAAAGAGCATAACAAAAATTTAACTTGGGACTGTTATGATTCTTTGACATGGGATAAAATGAAAGAGTCAGGAATGTTAAAAATGCCGTTGGTGGGTAGCAATGTTGTTGAATACTCCCGCCAAAATGCGGGGACGTCCTTTCGGTCAGGTACGAGCACCGACGATTACTCGAGACCTACCGGCAATACAGGGAAAAGGGGTTTCTGCTTCAATTTCAACAAAGGTAAATGTAACAGGCCTCCGGGATCGTGTAAATTCAAACACGAATGTAGTACTTGCGGGTCATCCCATCCTGAGTCCTCGTGCAGAGCCAGAACGGGCGAGAATGGGGGTAGAGGAGGCGCCAAACAGGTCTAATATAGGCCGAGGGGCGCCTTTACCAACCCCGATTGATACCTTGGCGATGATTCCCTGGCTCAGTGAATATCCAGATCGTACTTCTGCTGGGGTGCTGCGGAACGGTTTCTCATATGGTTTCCGCATCCCGGTAGGGGACTTTCAGGGTGTCGGGACGTGCAAAAATCAACTTTCCGTCTTGCAGCATACATCTGTGGTACAAGATAAGATTCAGAAAGAGGTTAGCCGGGGGCGGGTCGCCGGCCCGTATAGTGTACCCCCGGTACCGTATTTTGTCTGTTCTCCGTTAGGGGTGGTCCCCAAGAAGGACCCAGGTGAGTTTCGATTAATTCATAATCTGTCAGCTCCGCATGGTCTTTCGGTGAACGATGCAATTGATCCAGAGGTATGTTCGGTGCGGTACGCATCATTTGATGAAGCAGTGGCCATGTTGAATCGCCTGGGGCCCGGGACGTTGATGGCGAAATCAGATATCGAGTCAGCGTTCCGGTTGCTCCCGGTACACCCAGACGACCAGCGTCTTCTGGGATTCATGTTTCAGGGATCGTATTACATGGATAGGTGTATGCCAATGGGATGCTCTATATCCTGTGCATATTTCGAGAAATTCAGTACTTTTCTGCAATGGGTATTCACGAAGAAAACGGGTTTCCGAAATGTAATGCATTACCTTGATGACTTTCTGTTCCTTGGGCCCGCCGGAAATCACGAATGCCGCCAGGCCTTGTCTGAATTTTGTATGTTAATGGGGCAATTTGGCGTGCCATTGGCACCAGGTAAAACTGTGGGTCCTACGACTTGTCTCGAGTTTCTGGGGATCGAGTTGGACTCTAGTGAGGGTTGTTTTCGTTTACCAGCTGCCAAAGTGTCGAAATTCAGGGCAGCCCTGCAAGTATGTATAAATGCATCTAAAGTTACGCTGAATCAATTGCAACAATTGGTGGGGAAGTTGAATTTTGCCCTGAGGGTGATCCCAATGGCCCGCCCCTTTTCGCGTTCAATTGCCCAAGCGATGGTTGGCCTAAAGGAGGGTCATCATCGCACGAGACTATCGGCTGAGGTCCGCCAAGACATGCGTATTTGGTTAGCATTTTTGGCGGACTTCAATGGTCGAGTCGTCTGGAACAAACCAGCCGTGTCCTCTGAAGAGCTGGGTCTATGGACAGATTCGGCAGGAAGCATGGGCTTTGGCGCCATCTTCGGCACAAAATGGTCGGCACAAAGGTGGCCCCCATGGTGGCATGAAGGGGGGCTGACGAGTAATATTGCTTTCCTTGAACTGTTTCCCATCCTGGTGGCCCTCAGAACCTGGCCCGAAGGGTTCAGAGATCATTCTGTAGTGTTTTGGTCTGACAATATGACCGTTGTAGAATGCATCAATAGTCAGGCAGCACGTTGTAAACTGATTTTAAGGCTGCTCAAAGAAATTGTCTTACTGTGTATGCAACTGAACGTAATATTCAGAGCAAAACATGTCCCAGGGGTGATGAATCAGGCGGCTGATGCACTGTCTCGTTTTCAAATGCAGGCTTTCTGGGGTTTCCTTCCCTCTGCGGACCTAGAGCCGGCACCCTTCCCCGAAGCTCTCTGGTCTCTCGGTGCCCCGAACTTCGTCACCTCGTGGGAGAGAGTCTAGCGCCAAGGACGAGGAAGGCATATGAAGGGGCGTTCCGGGCCTATTTAGCCTTTTTGGGGTTTGAGAGAGAGGGGCTTTGGGGTCAGGAGGAATGGGTAGTACATTTTCTGATGGCCTTGCGTAGGGCTGGGAAGTCGGTGGCGACGGCCCAGAGGCATCGTGCTGCCATTTCCTTCGTTGCCAGGGCCCATAATATCCAGGACCCCACAGCGTCTTTTGTGGTACAGAAGGCGCTGCGTGGGTGGCAACGCCTTGAGGGTCGCAAAGTAGATGAAAGGCGCCCGATAGGTCTGGATAGATTGTCCCAGTTGCTGGCCACACTCCCTACCACATGCTCGTCTCAGTTCGAGACGTGTTTGTTCCGAGCTGCTTTCACGCTGGCATTTCACGGGGCGATGAGGATCAGTGAGCTGGTTGCAAGGAATAAACAGGATGTGGTGGGGGGTTTGTGCCGGGAACACGTTCAGATCAGGGGTGAAGCGATGATTGTCTCCTTTGTCAGGTCCAAGACCGATCAAGATGGGATGGGAGACTGCACGATCATTCGCAGGATCCCCGGGTCCTCCATGTGTCCGGTACAATGTTTAGAAGATTACCTAGCACGAAGGGTGGCATCATGGGGGGGGACATTGTTGAGACACGCAGACGCCACCCCACTGACGAAGTTTCAGTTTCAGCGGGTGCTTGCGATGTCCATTGCCGCAGCGGGCCTGGACCCGGGCGAATTCGGGACCCATTCCTTTCGAATTGGGGCTGCCACTGAAGCTACAGCCAGGGGTCTTAATGTTGAACAAGTAAAACGAGTGGGGCGTTGGTCCTCCAATTGTTATAAGAGATATGTGCGATTGCACATGTTGTGAAGCTGTAATAATGTACTCACGCTTCTTGTCTTTTGTTTGGTTTTCAGTTGCGCAAGCCTACGAGGCAGGGCGGACTATGCAGTCGACCCAACACCAGGCCAGCGGTCAGACATCACCGGCTGTGAGGAAGGAGGTGTGGGTCGTGGGCCACTCATACGTGAGGCGTGCCGCAGACGTATTCGAAGCAGGTGACATGATTCACGTACCTGGGGAATACGGGTACAGAGTGTCCTTCTACGGAAGAGGCGGTCTCTGTATTGACCAGTTTCAAGCATTCTTTGAGGGTTTGTTAGGGCGGACGAGGTCACCGCCGTCTATAGTCATAGTACATTTAGGGGGCAATGATTTGGTCACCACCGGTCGACGACTTCTCCTAGAGGCAATGCTTTCCACTGTAAGTTGGTTAGCGAGGAAAGTTCCGGGGTGCATAATTGCGTGGTCTCATATGATCCCACGAAAAGTGTGGCGGGGGGCTATTTCGATTCCTGCTTTGAATCATTCTGTTAGAAAACTTAATAACAAAGTAAGTAGGTTGTTCCGTTCCAAGACATTGCATTCTATCTCGCATAGTTGTATTAACGATGACAGTATGTATTTGGGGGATGGTGTGCATTTGTCGCGGGTGGGGAATGAGTTACTCATAGGAGACTTCTTAGCTTGGTTAAAAAAGTTAAAACATGACCTTTAGGTAGGAGTTTTGTGGGGGGTCCGGATAGCCGGTCAACTATCTGGACCTGTGGCGGTAAGGTCATGATCGGTGAGCACTAATTAGAAGATCCCTATGAGTGGGCGTCACCCAACACGGATGGGAGCGCTCGGGTGAGGTGGCCATTGGCCCCTCAATGGGGAGGCGGTCCCTTCTAAGGATGGGTCGCCGGAAGTAAAGGAAAGGCGGTCAAGGCCCCTTCCTGTGTAGGAGGGGTTACAGCCCCCTCCTGGGGAATTTCCCGGGGCCAGTGACATCTGCGACGGCAGATGCGGTAAGTTGTGTGGGGTTGGGGGGAGGTCTACGATACCTTCTAGATACCTCACACGAGTATTCGAACGACCTTTAACTGGCGTCGAGTTCTTAAGTGCCCCCGTCAAGTCAAGGGAAATTGGTAGTAGTTGCACTTGAGGTAAGCCTCCGTGCTGTCGCCCCTCCCAAGTGGGAGGGGTAAGTCTGGTTAGGGATCTTGACACCGGTTATGACCTTGCCGTTGGCCCTTAAACGTTAGGATGTACAATTTCAATATTTCTAGAGAATGTTTTGTAGGATGCTAGTTCGGCTAGGAGAACCTCTGTATTAGAGAATATGTTAAAGTTAGCCAAACAACGCAATGTGGTAATGAAATTGTACATAACATGAAACGTTTAATGTTTTTAATTTTGTTTTAATAAATACGGCCGGGAGGGTCACTCCCTCCCACTTCCAAAAACTTCAAGAACTGTTTCCGGTTTCCCTCCTTTTGGGGATTGTGTTGAGAGGGGGTGGCGGGTATCTCAGCCATATGGAAAGGGGCGACCACTCGGTCCCCCCGAACGTATGGCGGAGTGCCTCGATCCCCCCGGGAAGCCATTTTTGGGCGGGAGGCGCGTCTCGGCTGGTATGCCCGAAGCGGTGTAGCCGGGGCGCGCTTTTTCCCGCCCTAGAGTGGGCTGGCCTAGACACTGACGCAGCCAGCCACGCCCTCAGGGCAGGCAGGGGCGGGTTTTCGCCCGCCCTGAAGACGGATAAAGAGGGACGCAAGACTGGAAGACGTCCTCTTGTTCTTGTGCTCTGAAGCTGCACCTCCTGGCTACACGTGAGCTCGGGACAGAACGAAGAGCCAATTTTGACCCACCCACCAGCCCCTGAGGACAGCCAGTTGTTTGTAATAAAGTTGATCGATAATTATGTTTCTGTTTCGTTTACAGGTTGTGATAGTATCATGTTGATGTTGGTTATAATAAAGACTGGTGTATGTTGTGTAGGTTTTACGATTAAAATGATTCGATATAGTGTGAATTTTTAAGCATGCCTTTTCGGTCGTAGCGACCAATGTTTTCGTAGGTTTTATTAGCATTGTCGTATTTATTTCTGGTAGGCGGTAAGGTCATGATCGGTGAGCACTAATTAGAAGATCCCTATGAGTGGGCGTCACCCAACACGGATGGGAGCGCTCGGGTGAGGTGGCCATTGGCCCCTCAATGGGGAGGCGGTCCCTTCTAAGGATGGGTCGCCGGAAGTAAAGGAAAGGCGGTCAAGGCCCCTTCCTGTGTAGGAGGGGTTACAGCCCCCTCCTGGGGAATTTCCCGGGGCCAGTGACATCTGCGACGGCAGATGCGGTAAGTTGTGTGGGGTTGGGGGGAGGTCTACGATACCTTCTAGATACCTCACACGAGTATTCGAACGACCTTTAACTGGCGTCGAGTTCTTAAGTGCCCCCGTCAAGTCAAGGGAAATTGGTAGTAGTTGCACTTGAGGTAAGCCTCCGTGCTGTCGCCCCTCCCAAGTGGGAGGGGTAAGTCTGGTTAGGGATCTTGACACCGGTTATGACCTTGCCGTTGGCCCTTAAACGTTAGGATGTACAATTTCAATATTTCTAGAGAATGTTTTGTAGGATGCTAGTTCGGCTAGGAGAACCTCTGTATTAGAGAATATGTTAAAGTTAGCCAAACAACGCAATGTGGTAATGAAATTGTACATAACATGAAACGTTTAATGTTTTTAATTTTGTTTTAATAAATACGGCCGGGAGGGTCACTCCCTCCCACTTCCAAAAACTTCAAGAACTGTTTCCGGTTTCCCTCCTTTTGGGGATTGTGTTGAGAGGGGGTGGCGGGTATCTCAGCCATATGGAAAGGGGCGACCACTCGGTCCCCCCGAACGTATGGCGGAGTGCCTCGATCCCCCCGGGAAGCCATTTTTGGGCGGGAGGCGCGTCTCGGCTGGTATGCCCGAAGCGGTGTAGCCGGGGCGCGCTTTTTCCCGCCCTAGAGTGGGCTGGCCTAGACACTGACGCAGCCAGCCACGCCCTCAGGGCAGGCAGGGGCGGGTTTTCGCCCGCCCTGAAGACGGATAAAGAGGGACGCAAGACTGGAAGACGTCCTCTTGTTCTTGTGCTCTGAAGCTGCACCTCCTGGCTACACGTGAGCTCGGGACAGAACGAAGAGCCAATTTTGACCCACCCACCAGCCCCTGAGGACAGCCAGTTGTTTGTAATAAAGTTGATCGATAATTATGTTTCTGTTTCGTTTACAGGTTGTGATAGTATCATGTTGATGTTGGTTATAATAAAGACTGGTGTATGTTGTGTAGGTTTTACGATTAAAATGATTCGATATAGTGTGAATTTTTAAGCATGCCTTTTCGGTCGTAGCGACCAATGTTTTCGTAGGTTTTATTAGCATTGTCGTATTTATTTCTGGTAGGCGGTAAGGTCATGATCGGTGAGCACTAATTAGAAGATCCGTATGAGTGGGCGTCACCCAACACGGATGGGAGCGCTCGGGTGAGGTGGCCATTGGCCCCTCAATGGGGAGGCGGTCCCTTCTAAGGATGGGTCGCCGGAAGTAAAGGAAAGGCGGTCAAGGCCCCTTCCTGTGTAGGAGGGGTTACAGCCCCCTCCTGGGGAATTTCCCGGGGCCAGTGACATCTGCGACGGCAGATGCGGTAAGTTGTGTGGGGTTGGGGGGAGGTCTACGATACCTTCTAGATACCTCACACGAGTATTCGAACGACCTTTAACTGGCGTCGAGTTCTTAAGTGCCCCCGTCAAGTCAAGGGAAATTGGTAGTAGTTGCACTTGAGGTAAGCCTCCGTGCTGTCGCCCCTCCCAAGTGGGAGGGGTAAGTCTGGTTAGGGATCTTGACACCGGTTATGACCTTGCCGTTGGCCCTTAAACGTTAGGATGTACAATTTCAATATTTCTAGAGAATGTTTTGTAGGATGCTAGTTCGGCTAGGAGAACCTCTGTATTAGAGAATATGTTAAAGTTAGCCAAACAACGCAATGTGGTAATGAAATTGTACATAACATGAAACGTTTAATGTTTTTAATTTTGTTTTAATAAATACGGCCGGGAGGGTCACTCCCTCCCACTTCCAAAAACTTCAAGAACTGTTTCCGGTTTCCCTCCTTTTGGGGATTGTGTTGAGAGGGGGTGGCGGGTATCTCAGCCATATGAGTAATTTAGGTTCAAAAAAATATATATATCTATAGGCGCTCTCCGGTGCGCGCACCGGGGTGCGCTCCAGGCGCGACACGCGACATGCGCGCAGGAAGCTGATTGGCTCTTGGGTGTCTGTAAACATTCTAAACAGTCTGGAGCGGCCGCCATCTTGTGTCTCGGTAAAATCGAGACACAAGGGGTTTGAAAAAAAAAGGGGCAAATGACCATAAGGGGGAAGAGTAGACCCCCTCTGACCCCCTAGGTTTGATGTGGGGGCTAAAATAGGGTCCTGCGGGGCATTACATTTTTTATTTATTTTTTCGTTTTGCGCGGGGGAAGCGCATGGTACGCGCACCGGCGAAGCACGGGGAAAATCCAGGATCATATTTATGAAGGCCTTGCGCTGCCAGTTTTGCGCCGCCTGTGCGTCAATTTTTGTGACGCACCAGCGGTGTAAAAAAATGCGCATTGTTACGCAATATTTAAAAAGTGACGCATCTATCTAGATGCGTCACTTTTTAAATATAGTGCAACGAGGCACAATTTTTTACACTGCTGGTGCGATGCGTCACTTTTCTGTGCGCACTCCTTATGACATTCCAGATGTGTCATATTTAATGTATGACGAATCATGTTGCAAGGAGTTACAGATACATCAGTATTTCTGACATATCTGTAAACATAAAAGTGACGCGAGGCAGGCGCAAGATTTTGACGCAACATCATCCTAAAAGTGACGCAGAGAAATCTCATAGATTTCAGTACGTCGTTATTACCAAGCTTTTTGCGGGGGAATGCCCCCTCTGCATACATTATACCTGACGCAGATATAATGTGGCGCAGAGTTTTAAAAAGTGACCCATGTACCTAGATGCGTCACTTTTTAAAAATAGCGTCAGGTATAATGCATGCAGAGGGGGTGTTCTCCCGCAAAAAGCTTTGTAATAGCGACGCAGTGAAATATTTGAGATTTCACTGCGTCACTTTTAGGATGCTGTTGCGTCAAAATCTTGCGCCTGCTTTACAGCAGGTGTTAGACTGACGCAAGACCTTTCACATGGTTCTTTTTCCATGTGAAAGGACACATTACTGGAGTTGCGTCACTTTTGTGACGCACTCCAGCAATGCGTTACTTGGAATGTCATAAGGAGTGCGCACAGAAAAGTGACGCATCGCACCAGTGGTGTAAAAAAATGTGCCTCGTTGCGTTATATTTAAAAAGTGACGTATCTAGGTAGATGGGTCACTTTTTAAAATCATTCGCCACATTATATCTGCGTGAGGTATAATGCATGCAGAGGGGGTGTTCCCCCGCAAAAAGCTTTGTAATAGCGACGCAGTGAAATCTTTGAGATTTCACTGCGTCACTTTTAGGATGCTGTTGCGTCCTTTAAATATAGTGCAACGAGGCACATTTTTTTACACTACTGGTGCGATGCGTCACTTTTCTGTGCGCACACCTTATGACATTCCAGATGTGTCATATTTAATGTTTCTGACATATCTGTAAACATGAAAGTGACGCGAGGCAGGCGCAAGATTTTGACACAACAGCATCCTAAAAGTGACGCAGAGAAATCTCATAGATTTCAGTACGTCGTTATTACCAAGCTTTTTGCGAGGGATTGCCCCCTCTGCATACATTATACCTGATGCAGATATAATGTGGCGCAGAGTTTTAAAAAGTGACCCATGTACCTAGATGCGTCACTTTTTAAAAATAGCGTCAGGTATAATGCATGCAGAGGGGGTGTTCCCCCGCAAAAAGCTTGGTAATAATGACGCAGTGCGTCACTTTTAGGATGCTGTTGCATCAAAATCTTGCGCCTGCTTCACAGCAAACCTTTCACATGGTGCTTTTTCCATGTGAAAGGACACATTACTGGAGTTGCGTCACTTTTGTGACGCACTCCAGCAATGCGTTACTTTTGTGTTGACAGATACGTCAGAAATACTGACATATCTGTAACTCCTTGCGAATTGATTAGTCATATATTAAATATGACATATCTGGAATGTCATAAGGAGTGCGTCCAGAAAAGTGACGCATTGCTGTTTTCAAGTAGCGATGCGTCACTTTTCAGAAATGAGGCCTCCAGTTTATTCACTGTGTCATAACTTTCTTTTCTAACACTCACCTTCTTTCATTCCTCCTACTTCACTTCCTTTCACCTCTCATACCTTTCTGTTCTTTCTTACTCATTCTCCTTTCAATTATCAATGCACTATATTTCACTTACTCTTCATTTTTTTAAGAATATAGCTCTTTGATGAGAATTGGAGGTAGTTCTGAAAAGAACTTTTGATTTTCTTCTTTTAACTGAACAGGAACAAAAACAGGGAATGGAAACTGCTCAACAGGAGCAAAAAGAAAACAAAAAAATTAGGGGTGGGAAGGGCAGCGATGGTTCTCCAATGCTTGAACCATGAGCAGGACACTTTGCTCCCCATAGGTGAGGAGTTGATTGCAGTATCTGCATTTGACGACCCCATGGTTAAATGCAGGTTGTATGTTTGGCACCTGCTCCTGCGATTGCTCTCTCCCAGAAGAAGTTGCTCCTCCGGTTGATGTAGAGGCCCCATCTCTGGGAACCTCTTGTGCCAGAGCCCTGACACTTTCCCGGGCAAAATTCTGGGGGTGCCTCCTCTCCACATGTCGGATCATGGTAAAGTTCCCAAAAGAGTACTTTTTTTGGGGGTTACCCCGTGACAGGACCTGTTTGCAGATCCTGCACTCCACTTTTGGTGCATTCACCTTTTTCTGGTCTGCTGGAAACTTAAAAAATTTCCAAATGAAATGCTCTTTCACCTTTGGTTGAGGAGGCTCTTCATCGATGAATTCAGGCTCATCTTCACTGCTGGATGGTCTGGCAGCCATGATTAACCAAGAAATATGCAAGAGCAAAAAGGCAGGTCTTTCAGTCACAAAAGTGAAAGAAGAAGTGAAGGAAATGGGTGGGGATTTCATTCATTGTAAAAAAAACTGTTAGCAACCAATGAAAAGTGTTATTTTAGGGTCACATGACCCGACGCGTTTACGGTGCGCGCTCCGGAGCACTTCCGGTGCGTTATGGAAAGGGGCGACCACTCGGTCCCCCCGAACGTATGGCGGAGTACCACGATCCCCCCGGGAAGCCATCTTGGGCGGGAGGCGAGTCTCGGCTGGTATGCCCGAAGCGGCGTAGCCGGGGCGCGCCTTTTCCCGCCCTAGAGTGGGTTGGCCTAGACACTGACGCGGCTGGCCACGCCCTTGGGGCAGGCAGGGGCGGGTTTACGCCCGCCCTGAAGACGGATAAAAGGAGAAGCAAGATCAGAAGGCATCCTCTTGTTCCTGTGCTCTGAAGCTGCACCTCCTCGCTGCACGTGAGCTCGAGACGGAACGAAGAGCCAATTTTGAGCGTTGTAATCGTTCTTGTTTGTTTTTCAGATACTCTGTTGGAGAATGCCGAAGAAGGCGGGAAAGCGCATGACTACTGACCAGATGCTGCGCGTTCTCATGAAAGAGATGACCGAACTAAAGAGGCGAATGGATAAAAACGAGGAAGGGGGACCGAAACGTCCTTTGGCGGGAGCAGCCCCGGGAGGGAAAAACAAGAGGCCCAGGAGGGGAGCAGCTGGGGAAGACATCCCGGGTCCCAGTACCCCGCTCGAGGCACCCACTCCCGTGCCGGAGGAAGGGAATCCGATTCCCGTTGTGGTCACCCCCGTGTCCGGGGAAGATATGCCGCCCGAGCTGGCAGCACAATTAGCAGCGTGGTTGGGTAAAGGAAGCGAGGGCGCCACGGCTGTCGACGCACAGGTGCTGATGAAGCAACTGCGTGAGTCACGGGAAGCAGCGAAGGTGTCCACGCCGGCTGCAGCTGTAGAGAAGCCACAGGGGATGGGTTTAGTAGCAGAGGCAGCGTCCGGTTCAGGTAAGCGGCCATTGCCGATTGCGAGGGATGAGTCAGCACCCTCTCGTAGGGAAAAGTTGGGTCAGCATGTTCCTTTGGCTATTAAAGAGAAGATATGGGCAGGGGAGTACGTAAACATCTTCTCGTTGCTTACTGATCACTATGAGATGGAGCATGTTAAGGGCCAGAAGGATCTCATGCATCCGAGTGTTTGGCGCGCAAAAATGGCCGCCTTTAAGGTAAATGAAAACATTGGCAATTGGGGCAAAGCATGGGGGGTTTTTACATCGATCTTGGGGGAACGAAGGCCCGATCTGTTACCCGAATTGCCGATTTATCAGTCACGAATCATGGGGTACTCGGTATCACACGAGGGTAATCATTGGTTCTGCTATGATAATCTGTTTAGAAAGGCTAAAGAACATGATAAAAACTTAACGTGGGACTGTTATGATTCCGTGTCATGGTCCAAAATGGAGGATACTGGTATGTTAAAATTGCCATTAGTAGGGAGTAACGTTGGCGAATCCTCCCGCCAGTATGCGGGGACGCCCTTTCGATCAGGTGCGGGTACCGACAATTACTCGAGGCCTGCCGGCAATACAGGAAAAAGGGGGTTTGTTGGAACTTCAACAGGGGTAAATGTACTAGGCCCCAGGGATCGTGCAAATTTAGACACGAATGTAGTGGGTGTGGGCAATCATCTCATCCTGAGTCCACGTGCAGAGCCAAAACGGGTGATAACGGGGGTAGAGGAGGCGCCAAACAGGTCTAACATAGTCCGAGGGGCGCCTTTACCTACCCCGATTGATACCTTGGCAATGATTCCCTGGCTCAGTGAATACCCGGATCGTACTTCTGCTGGGGTGTTGCGGAACGGGTTTTCTTATGGTTTCCGCATCCCAGTGGGGGACTTTCAAGGTGTAGAGAAATGTAAAAATCAGCTATCGGTCTTCCAGCATACGACCGTGGTACAGGATAAGATCAGGAAGGAGGTTACTCGGGGTCGAGTCGCCGGTCCGTTTAGTGTACCACCGGTTCTTAACTTTGTTTGTTCCCCGTTAGGTGTGGTCCCAAAGAAGGACCCGGGTGAATTTCGGCTGATACATAATTTATCAGCCCCACGTGGTCTTTCCGTAAACGAAGCGATAGACCCGGAAGTGTGTTCGGTGCGGTACGCATCCTTCGATGAGGCCGTAGCCATTTTGAATCGCCTGGGGCCTGGGGCGCTGATGGCAAAATCTGATATCGAGTCAGCGTTCCGGTTGCTCCCGGTACATCCAGATGATCAGCGTCTCCTAGGTTTCATGTTTCAGGGTCATTATTACATGGATAGGTGTATGCCGATGGGGTGCTCTATATCTTGTGCCTATTTCGAAAAATTCAGTAGTTTTCTACAATGGGTCTTCACAAGGAAGACGGGTTTCCAGCATGTGATGCATTACCTTGATGATTTTTTGTTCCTGGGGGCAGCCGGGGATCCGGAATGTGGGCAGGCTTTGGCGCAATTTTGTGTCTTGATGAATCAGTTTGGCGTGCCATTGGCACCAGGTAAGACTGTGGGGCCTTCCACTTGCCTCGAGTTTCTGGGGATCGAGTTAGACTCCGGAGAAGGTTGTTTTCGTTTACCAGCTGACAAAGTGTTAAAGTTCAGGACATCCCTGCAAATGTGTATAAGTGGACCTAAGGTTAAGCTGCATCAATTACAGCAGTTAGTTGGCCAGTTGAATTTTGCCCTGAGGGTTATACCAATGGCCCGCCCCTTTTCCCGTTCGATTGCTCAAGCCATGGTCGGCCTGAAGGAGGGCCATCATCGCACAAGGCTCTCGGCAGAGGTCCGCCAGGACATGCGCATTTGGTTGGCATTTCTGGCAGATTTCAATGGTCGAGTCGTCTGGAACAAACCGGCCGTGTCCTCTGAGGAGCTGTGGCTGTGGACAGATTCGGCAGGGAGCATAGGTTTTGGTGCCATCTTCGGCACAAGATGGTCTGCACAAAAGTGGCCGACATGGTGGCATGACAGTGGTCTGACAAGTAACATTGCTTTCCTGGAACTTTTCCCCATTTTAGTGGCCCTGAGAACTTGGCCCGAAGGGTTCAAAGATCACTCTGTGGTATTTTGGTTTGACAATATGACCGTGGTCGAGTGTATCAATAGCCAGGCAGCACGATGCAAATGGATTTTGAGACTACTCAAGGAAATTGTTTTACTGTGTATGCAATTGAATGTGCTATTCAGAGCAAGACATGTCCCAGGGGTAATGAACCAGGCGGCTGATGCACTGTCTCGTTTTCGTATGCAGGCTTTCTGGGGTTTTCTTCCCACAGCGGACCCGGAGCCGGCACCCTTTCCCGAAGTTCTCTGGTCTCTCGGTGCCCCGAACTTCGTAACCTCGTGGGAGAGAGTTTAGCACCCAGGACGAGGAAGGCATATGAAGGGGCGTTCCGGTCCTATTTAGCCTTTTTGGGGACTGAGAGAGAGGAGCTTTGGGGCCAGGAGGAGTGGGTGGTAAATTTTCTGATGTCCTTACATCTGGTCGGGAAATCGGTGGCCACGGCTCAGAGGCACCGGGCTGCCATTTCCTTTGTTGCTAGGGCTCATGGGATCCATGACCCGACAGCGTCTTTCGTTGTACAGAAAGCGCTACGGGGGTGGCAACGCCTTGAGGGTCGCAGAGTAAACGATAGGCGCCCGATAGGTTTGGATAGGCTGGCCCAGTTATTATCCAGACTCCCTGCTACGTGTTCATCTCAGTTTGAGACAGTGTTATTCCGAGCCGCTTTTACGCTGGCCTTCCATGGGGCTATGCGGGTAAGCGAACTAGTGGCGAGGAACAAGCACGATGTGACAGGAGGATTGTGCCAGGAGCACGTCCAGATCAGAGGGGAGACAATGACGGTCTCATTTGTCAGGTCCAAGACCGATCAAAGTGGGATGGGCGACTGCGTAATCATACGCAGGATTCCCGGGTCCTCCATGTGCCCGGTAAAGTGTTTAGAAGATTATTTAGCACGAAGGGTGGCATCATGGGGGGGGACCGTGTTGAGACACGCTGCCGCCACCCCACTGACAAAGTTTCAGTTTCAGCGGGTGCTTGCGATGTCGATTGCCGCTGCGGGCTTGAACCCGGGCGAGTTTGGGACCCATTCCTTTCGGATAGGGGCTGCTACAGAAGCTACAGCCAGGGGTCTGAATGTGGAACAAGTTAAACGGGTGGGGCGTTGGTCCTCCAATTGTTATAAAAGGTATGTGCGGTTGCACATGTTGTGAAGCTGTAACGATGTACTCACGCTTCTTGTTTTTGTTTGGTTTCAGTTGCGCAAGCCTACGAGGCGGGGCGGACTTTGCAGTCGACCCAACACCGGGCCAGCGGTCAGACATCACCGACTGTGAAAAGGGAAGTGTGGGTCGTGGGCCACTCATACGTGAGACGTGCCGCAGACGTATTCAAGGCAGGTGACATGATTCACGTAGCTGGGGAATACGGGTACAGTGTGTCCTTCTACGGAAGAGGCGGTCTCTGTATTGACCAGTTTCAATCATTTTTTGAGGGTTTGCTAGGGCGGACGAGGTCACCGCCGTCTGTAGTCATAGTACATCTTGGGGGTAATAATTTGGTCACCACTGGTAGACGACTTCTTCTTGAGGCGATGCTTTCCACTGTAAGTTGGTTAGCGAGGAGAGTTCCAGGGTGCACAATTGCGTGGTCCCATATGATCCCACGAAAAGTGTGGCGGGGGGCTATTTCGGTTCCTGCTTTAAATCATTCTGTTAGAAAGCTTAATAACAAAGTGAGTAGGTTGTTCCGTTCCAAGACACTGCATTCTATTTCGCATGGGTGTATTAATGATGACAGTATGTATTTGGGGGATGGAGTGCATTTGTCTCGGGTAGGGAATGAGTTACTCATAGGAGACTTCTTAGCATGGCTAAAAACGTTATACCATGACCTTTAGGTAGGAGTGTTGTGGGGGGTCCGGATAGCCGGTCAACTATCCGGCCTGTGGCGGTAAGGTCATGATCGGTGAGCACTAATTGGAAGATCCCTATGAGTGGGCGTCACCCAGCACGGATGGGAGCGCTCGGAGGAGGTGGCCATTGGCCCCTCAACGGGGAGGCGGTCCCTTCTAAGGATGGGTCGCCGAAAGAAAAGGAAAGGCGGTCAAGGCCCCTTCCTGGGTAGGAGGGATTACAGCCCCCTCCTGGGGAATTTCCCGGGGCCAGGACGTCTGCGACGGCAGATATGGTAAGTTGTGTGGGGTTTGGGGGGGGGGGTCTACGCTACCTTTTAGATACCTCACACGAGTCCTCGTACGACCTCTAAGTGGCGTCGAGTTTTATTGGGGCCCCCGTCAAGTCAAGGGAAATTGGTAATTGCACTTGAGGTACGCCTCTGGGCCGCCCCTCACAAGTGAGGGCGATATTTCGGGGTTAGGGATCTTGACACCGGTTACGACCTTGCCGTTGGCCCTTAAACGTTAGGATGTACAATTTCAAAATTTCAAGTAAATGTTTTGTAGGATGTTAGTTCGGCTAGGAGAACCTTTGTATTAGAGAATCTGTTAAGGTTAGCCAAACATCGCAATGTGGTAATGAAATTGTACATAATATGAAACTGTTTATTTAATGTTTTAATTTTGTTTCATATTTTAATAAATACGGCCGGGAGGGTCACTCCCTCCCGTCTTCCAAAAACTTCAGAACTTTTTCCAGTTTCCCATACTTGGGGATTGTGTTGAGAGGGGGTGGCGGGTATCTCAGCCATATGGAAAGGGGCGACCACTCGGTCCCCCCGAACGTATGGCGGAGTACCACGATCCCCCCGGGAAGCCATCTTGGGCGGGAGGCGAGTCTCGGCTGGTATGCCCGAAGCGGCGTAGCCGGGGCGCGCCTTTTCCCGCCCTAGAGTGGGTTGGCCTAGACACTGACGCGGCTGGCCACGCCCTTGGGGCAGGCAGGGGCGGGTTTACGCCCGCCCTGAAGACGGATAAAAGGAGAAGCAAGATCAGAAGGCATCCTCTTGTTCCTGTGCTCTTAAGCTGCACCTCCTCGCTGCACGTGAGCTCGAGACGGAACGAAGAGCCAATTTTGACCCACCCACCAGCCCCTGAGGACAGCAAGTGGTTTTTTGGAATAAAGTTGATGGATAACTCTGATTTTCGTTTACAGGTTGTGGTATTATCGTGATGATTTTGAGTATGTAATAAAGAATGGTCGATTTGTGTTACGTTTCGCAAATAAAGAAATTCTGCTTTAGTGTTCATTGGTAAGCATGCTTTTAATAAAATTGTAGTTGCTACTGTCCTTTTTTTTAGTTTAGTCATTTAGTTAGCATTGTCGTATTTATTTTGGTCGGGCGGTAAGGTCATGATCGGTGAGCACTAATTGGAAGATCCCTATGAGTGGGCGTCACCCAGCACGGATGGGAGCGCTCGGGGGAGGTGGCCATTGGCCCCTCAACGGGGAGGCGGTCCCTTCTAAGGATGGGTCGCCGAAAGAAAAGGAAAGGCGGTCAAGGCCCCTTCCTGGGTAGGAGGGGTTACAGCCCCCTCCTGGGGAATTTCCCGGGGCCAGGACGTCTGCGACGGCAGATATGGTAAGTTGTGTGGGGTTTGGGGGGGGGTCTACGCTACCTTCTAGATACCTCACACGAGTCCTCGTACGACCTCTAAGTGGCGTCGAGTTTTATTGGGGCCCCCGTCAAGTCAAGGGAAATTGGTAATTGCACTTGAGGTACGCCTCTGGGCCGCCCCTCACAAGTGAGGGCGATATTTCAGGGTTAGGGATCTTGACACCGGTTACGACCTTGCCGTTGGCCCTTAAACGTTAGGATGTACAATTTCAAAATTTCAAGTAAATGTTTTGTAGGATGTTAGTTCGGCTAGGAGAACCTTTGTATTAGAGAATCTGTTAAGGTTAGCCAAACATCGCAATGTGGTAATGAAATTGTACATAATATGAAACTGTTTATTTAATGTTTTAATTTTGTTTCATATTTTAATAAATACGGCCGGGAGGGTCACTCCCTCCCGTCTTCCAAAAACTTCAGAACTGTTTCCGGTTTCCCATACTTGGGGATTGTGTTGAGAGGGGGTGGCGGGTATCTCAGCCATTACGCAGCGCGATCGTAGGCGCTTCCGGGGCGCAAACGTGGCGCGATCGTAGGCGCTTTTGCGTGCGTTTACGCGCCGCGAACGTAGGCGCTTCCGAGGGCACTTACGTTGCGCGCCGAAGTGACGTCATCAAACTTTTACAGAAATGCATAATCATTTTCCTTTTTAAAAAAAACTGATTTTATTTGTATGGTACGAAATGTTTTGCATTATTATTAACTTTTCATTCATATTTTTTTTCACGAACGACAGTAGCGCTCTATGTGCGCTTTCAGATGAGCTCACGGAAAAGCTTACCGGAGAGCTTAGCTGAAAGCTTCCCAGAGCGCGCACCCAGAGCGCAAAAGAAAAAATTTTTATAAAAAAAATGAATAATTTAAAAAAAACAGCAAATTGTAAAAAAAAAAAAAAGGTTAGAAACTCGATATACAAAGGAATTAGCATTTTAAAAACCTATGAAATTCAATGAAAAAACCATAGGTTTCACACCAGTTATAGTTAGGAATTAGCATTTAAAAAACCTATCAAATTCACTGAAAAAACCATAGGTTTAACACCAGTTATAGTTAGCTGGAAATGTTACTGATATAAAACCATTGAAATTCCCACGTTAAAGTTAGATGGACTCACTATAGCTTGCGCGTGCAATGCACTGCTGATGACGTCACATATTACATCACTCATGACATGGTCAGTGACATCACTCATGACATCACTGATGACATCATCCTTGAGACAGAGTGACAGACCTCCTTTCAGTGTAATGTAACCCATGAAACACATATTCAAAAATAGAAATTAACATTTTCAAAAAAATGGAGATACACATAAAAGTTACAACAACCAATTCAATAATTCCACCATCTATATACACATCCACTCATTCACCAACAGTTCTATATAGTCACTCATACATATACTCACTCATCATATGTAGTGATACACCTATACATCCTGTTACACACCAACAGTCATCCAAAAGTTACTCTCACACATACTCACACATGCAAGTAAACTATTGAACATCCATTTATTTGCATATACATCTAAACACACACTACCACCTTACTTCTAAGGAAACTTACACATACTTACTCTCTTAAACAATCACTTATAGAAACACATACTTATTTAAACAGGAACTCTTACAATCTCTTACTCTCACATATACTCACTTATACACATCAATATTCACATATACTAGATTAAAACATATGTAGTTACTGATAAAGACACTAGTGAGACAGTCATTCACGCAGTAATACACACATATACACACTCATCCACCCATACAGTCCTGCACATATGCTGTCTTCAAAACACATACAAAGAGAGAGTCAGTCATTCATGCATCTATGTGATAAGTAATACCCCCACCAAACCATACAAACACTCATACTGATACTAAAAAAACATCTAATAACCCATATACCTACACATGTAGCTACTCACCAACCATTGCAGCCACTTATAAACAAAGTGAAACACTAATACATATATTTAAATATTTAAACATTACTCACTAATATATGTATTCACTAACATACACTTAATAAGCCAGTTAACCAATCAACCAATCAATTTTTTTTAAAAACCATCCATTTAGACACTTATTTAAACATTTATTCTTCCATCAACTTTTACATATACATATATAAAATATATTTATTTTTCAGAAAGACACACATTCACTGGATGGTGTCATCAGTGATGTCATGAGTGATGTCACTGACCATGTCATGAGTGATGTAATATGTGACGTCATCAGCAGTGCATTGCACGCGCAAGTTATAGTGAGTCCATCTAACTATAACGTGGGAATTTCAATGGTTTTATATCAGTAAAATTTCCAGCTAACTATAACTGGTGTTAAACCTATGGTTTTTTCAGTGAATATATATATAGATAGACAGATAGATAGATAGATAGATAGATAGATAGATAGATAGATAGATAGATAGATAGATAGATAGATAGATAGATAGATAGATAGATAGATAGATAGATAGATAGATAGATAGATAGATAGATAGATAGATAGATAGATAGATAGATAGATAGATAGGTAGGTAGGTAGGTAGGTAGATAGATAGATAGATAGATAGATAGATAGATAGATAGATAGATAGATAGATAGATAGATAGATAGATAGATAGATAGATAGATAGATAGATAGATAGATAGATAGATAGATAGATAGATAGATAGATAGATAGATAGATAGATAGATAGATAGATAGATAGATAGATAGACAGATAGATATAGATATATATATATATGAACGTAAATTCGTCACACTGGCTGAAGCAGCAGCCCCAGCACACAAATTCCAAATGACGAAGGAACAGACCCAGATTGAGTGCTCAATTGAAGTGTTTATTTTCCAGCAAGCCTGCCGCTGGAATCCAGCTTGTCGGAGAAAACTGCTTCGCCGCATCGACTAGTACGTAGACTGCAAGAATCAGCCAGTCAGCCAAAAGTAGTGATCTTGATTTTTATTTGATTGTGGTGCAAGTCATCAGACGCATTTCGGACTTAACGTCCTTGCTCACTGATGGGGAGTGATAAGAGTGACTGCTATTTAACAAGGGTATGCCACAAGCGAAAGCGCGGCAAAATGCTACCAATTAGTAAACATAAACAAAGGACCATTGTGGCTTAAATGCTCATGAATGAGACAGTTGTAATGATCGCCATCTTAGCACTATACAAACTTTATACATTGTATATGTCGTTTCTAATATAGCGCTTAAGGTGGAAAGGCATAGTATTAATACATATCAACCAATAGTCATGCAAAATGCATGGTGATATATAATCAAGCTATTACGTGCATAATTTTTCAACCACTTAGAGAGGGAAATCATCATAGTTAACTGTACCAATACTAATAGTTTTCAACTATTGCAATTTCATTTGTCGTACATGGTTATTATACTGTTTGTATAAAATACAATAATAAACGTTAATGCAATGTTTATAACACAAACGAAAAAAATATAACCATTTGTCATTGTCTGTACAAATACATAAGAAATCCTATTCCCTATAAGGGTGGTCAATGGATGTACAAATACCAATGTGTTGATATATATTGTAGATCGCTACACTAGCAGTACGCTAAAGTGCATAAATGTTAAAATAGGGATCTCCAAAATAATCTGTAGATCTCCTAAACAATAAGTGCAAAAGTGTTGCGTGAAAATAAAATGTGTTATAAGTGAAACTAAATAGTCATATATTTTTTCAGTTTGACCACACTGCGATGGTTATTATGTGTTGGTCTTAAATCTAAAGAGACTGATCTTGAATATACAGGTTTAACGGAGTGTAGACTGGTTTATGCGCCCTATTGTATACTTCAATAATTGTTTAAAGTTATTTTAAAGGGACGGTTAGACCATGTGATGTATGAACATATCTTAGGAATCAAGTGACTGTTGGAATGGCTCATGACTATAATGTAGGTGTTATTATAGAAAGTTATGAAGATCCTCCCCCATATTTAAACCACTCGGACTCTTGCTGTTAAGCAGTACTATGTACTTGGATTCTAGTTGTCTTAGACGTTTTTCGTGGTCACCCCCTCTTTTCCTGGGGTTGATAGCATCGATCACAAAGTATCTTAGGTGGTTGGGGTTTTGGTTATGTACGCTTTTGAAATGCTGAGCTACAGGGTAGCTGGAATCGGCATTAACTATTGCCCTTAAATGCTGCAATATGCACATGTGAACTGGTAGTTTCGTACTACCTACGTAGGTAAGTTCACAGCTGCATATTAAAACATAGACGGCTAGTTCTGTGCGGCAAGTATAATGACCTTTCAAAGTGTAGGGGGTAGTGTCAAAAGGAGTTGGATGAGTTCTGACGTTGACCCCAAACTTGCACGCCCGGCAACTGCTGCAACGAAAGAAACCCTTACGGGGGGGATAGCCAGTTGTCCACTTTGAAAGTTTCGGGACTACTGCAAACTAGATCATTGCGCATTGCATACGCTCATCTGAATGTTACAGTTGGAGATTTAGGCATAATAGTTTTAAGTACATGATCAGTTAGGATGATAGGCCATTCCTGTTTCACTAATTTGGTAATCTGACGGGCCTGACGACTATATCCTGTTATAAGTCGTATAGTATTGTTGGAGTTGATGTCTTGTTTTTCTGGATGTGATGTTCTGTTGCGGTCTAATAATTCCAATCTATTGAGGCGATTAGCTTTAGACATGCGGATATCTAATTGTTTGGCATTGTAGCCCCTGGCAAGGAGTCTGTTTTTACAGTCTTGTTGATGTTTATCTCTCATCTCCTGGGAGCTACATGACTTATAAATGCGCAAAAATTCCCCATAAGGGATAGCTGTTATGGTGTGGTGGGGATGGAAGCTCTTTGCGTGCAGGATATTGTTAGCTGCTGTGCTTTTCCTAAACAGCCTAGTTGTTATTTCATTATGAACTATATTCACCTGCACGTCTAAAAAGGTTGCTTCATATGCGCTGATGTTAGCTGTGAATTTTAAATTCAATTGATTGTTATTAATGTCTGTCAAAAATTGATTAGCTTCTTGCATTGTGCCACGCCAAATTATAAAGACATCATCTATATATCTCCAATACTTCATGACATTGTTTTCCCAAAATGCTGTATGGTCAGTCTTGAGGACATGTTCCTCCCACCACCCGGCGTGGAGCCCCGCGTAGGTGGGGGAAAAACATGCCCCCATGGCCACCCCTCGTAATTGCTTAAACAACACATTGTTAAATGAAAAGATATTGTTGTTAAGACACTTGTCTATCATACTGATAAGCATTTTGTTGTGCTGGTACATTTCAATGGGGCTTTGGTCCAGGTAGTGTTTGACCGCTCTTATTCCATCAGCATGTGCTATACTGGTGTATAGCGTAGCTATATCCATTGTCATGAGTAAATAGTCATCAGACCATTCGCATTGATTCAAAAGGTATAAAAACTCTGTTGTGTCCTTTAAGTAAGCTGGTAGGGAGACAACATATTCTTGCAGATAAAAGTCTATATATTTAGATGTGTTTTCGAATACACTATTGATCGCTGACACGATGGGCCTGCCTGGGACCAGTGTTTGCTGTTTATGTACTTTAGGTACAAAGTAAATGTTCGGTATTACCGGGTGAGTTTTGTGTAAAAATTTCAATTCATCTTTTGATGATAATCTCTCACGTTTCCACGTATGCAGGTCTTTTGCATATGATTCTTGGATAGCTTTAACAGTTTTCAAATCCGTTTTGGTATAGCATAGTTCGTCATTAAGATGTCGATAGGCTTCTTCGATATAATCTTGTTTAGCCCAAAGCACTGTATTCCCACCTTTGTCAGATTGGTTGATAACAATTTTATTGTCGTTTTTTAGATTTTGCATCAGATTGTTATATGCTCTCATATGGGTATTGGATGGTTTACGTTGCTTCATGGTTTTAATCTGAAGTTTCTTGAGCTCCTCTATTAGTCTATCTGCATAGATGTCGATGGCATCTCTTGGCATGCTGGGATTAAAAATCGATGGCGGTTTGAAGGGACTGCTACTAGTTAGGTTGATGTTGATGTCCTCTGTGTCAGCGATTGTTTGGGTATTTTCATCTAGATCATCATTAGTACGTAGGTGGTGCATAGTGCGCATCAAGCTGACGTCTTTAGCTTGTAATCCGCTTTGTGTGGCCTTAGAGTTTGTTTCTTGGTTGTCTATTGTGCTTTTTTAATGGCATAATATTTTTTAAGCTTTATTTTGCGGATGTATTTGAAGACGTCAATTCTGGTGTTACAATAGTTAAAATTGCTTTCTGGGCAAAAGGACAAGCCCAATGAAAGCAATTGTTTTTCTGCTTGATTTAATTTGATGCTGGTAAGGTTGATAATGCTGTTTTCATCTATTGTTTTTTGTTCTGCCAGAATTTCTTCTTGGATTGCCTTCCTATATGTTATATATGTTTAGGGTCATGGAGTTCTTGAAGGTACATTCATCTGCGTTAAACAATGGCGCAATATTTGATACACATAGAAGAAATGCAGGATTATACACAAAAGAAAAAGACAATCCTTAATGTAAGACAGTGTTATAAAGTAACAGTGTTTTGAACTTTTCAGCCCAGCACTCTGGTTTGCACTTTAATATTGTGTCTGATGTTCTTACCCTTTAGTCAGTGTCATGTTACAATCATGAGCTCTCAATAAAGTTACATTCAAATGAGTGAAAATGTACACCTTTGTAGTTCGAGGGATTCTGTCGGAGCGTGGTTCATAACATCAGTGTTAATGCAATCAATTGCGTATGTTATCTTATGTTGCAACACTAATTCAATATATATCTTTCAATTGTGTACATGATATAAGACCCATAATGAACAACAATCATAAATTCAGGGTATAGTACTCGCAGTTTCCCCACTCCACAATTTTTAGTAAACCACAAAAAATCCATCAAAAGTAGTAGTGTAGTACTCTACAACTTCCCATGACGAGAAGCAGAACAATCCATTAGCATAAAATGACAGTGCAACCATTACATCGACGCATAGGCACTCAATAGATGTGTGGTCTCACATTGCACAAATGGCGACTTCGTATCAATCATTTGTACCTATACATAAAGTTCAGTCATTGATATATGAGTAAATCACTCAGGAATTCAGGGTAAAGTATCCACAGTTCCCCAATTCAAAAAAATTTGCTCATCATGAGTGAATATATCCACAATACTTGTATAGTACCCTGCAGTAAGAAGTCAACACATAATGCATTATCCTAAGGCTAATGGGCATATATTTTAAAGCGTCAATTATAGCTACCATGAGGGGAAGCAGAAAAAGAGAAAAAGATATGTGAAAACAGAGGTAAAAAATTGTCCCCAGTTGACTATGGTCACTAGGAGTAGTGGGTGTTCGCTGGACCATCTGCCCACTCCAGTGCATATAACATTAATAGTGGTGGGTATATTAGATCCTCAATTCCCTGCTACTCAATTCCTAAAAACAATGACAGAAAATGAAGGTTAATACTATGTTCTTGTGTTCAGTTACATAAAACATAACTGCAAACGCTAGGAATAAAAAATTGCTATAATGAGTCACGAAGAAATCACAGTTTACATAGAATAACACATCGCAAAACGTGGACACATGAGTGACGATTGCAAGAAAAGAAATAGGAAGGGGGGGAGAAAGTGGGCGCCCTGGCAAGATACTATTCAGAGGTGTAACTGTTTCATAGATCAGAATGTATCTCCTCTTCGCAATTACCCTATCTGGAAATTTTGTGCCAGCTTGTAGAATAAGGCGGGATTCTAGCTTACGTAATGAGGTTAGTCTGTTGCCAGCTCTCTGGTGTAGGATGACTGTATAAACAAAAGAAGAGGGAGAAGGAGGTTAAACCAGACCAGGTCGTCCTCCGGTCTGTGTACGAAATACAGGAACCCTATGTCAAGGGTCCAGAGACCTGGTAGGTGTTCGTATGGTCACTGCTTATTGAGTCAGTGTGTACCAAAAATGTGTAAAAAAGAAAAATTTCTTTTTAGAGTCCCCTCACTCACCGGGGTTGCCCCACGGTGACATGCTTCATCATTGGGGCCATCCCAGTTCTCTACGAAAAGGGGCGTGCTGCGACAAGGCGACTACGCAGGAGCACTAGTTTTGTGAGATGACTATGTGTGGTGCATGTGTAATGATGATGGAGTGGGTGTGGAATTAAAATATACCGTGCTAGTGGGCCTCAACAATTTATTTTCGCTCCTAGTGTGGTATAAAAAATTAAAAAGGGGTAACACTGTCTTCTAACTTTTACTGAGTTAGATCAGTGTTAAAGGTCAACATGTTTCAAGCTCCCCTAAGCTTTTCTTAAGGACCATACAGGGTCCAGCCCTGTATTGCCACTCCTGTTTTTCAAATGAAAAAGTATTGCTAAAAAATACTTATTTACAGTGAACGCTGTTGTCAATAAACATGCGTGTTATTATACATACGTTTTGTGTTTCACTTCGATTTATAAATGAGTATAGAATTACACCCCATGGTCTTAGGCAAGGGCAGGAACGCCTCGTGGAAACATTGTTCCTATCGGCAGACCCGCTCGGTACTACCTGATGTCTCCTATGCGGTCCGGCGAGGAGACATCAGGTAGTACCGAGCGGGTCTGCCGATAGGAACAATGTTTCCACGAGGCGTTCCTGCCCTTGCCTAAGACCATGGGGTGTAATTCTATACTCATTTATAAATCGAAGTGAAACACAAAACGTATGTATAATAACACGCATGTTTATTGACAACAGCGTTCACTGTAAATAAGTATTTTTTAGCAATACTTTTTCATTTGAAAAACAGGAGTGGCAATACAGGGCTGGACCCTGTATGGTCCTTAAGAAAAGCTTAGGGGAGCTTGAAACATGTTGACCTTTAACACTGATCTAACTCAGTAAAAGTTAGAAGACAGTGTTACCCCTTTTTAATTTTTTATACCACACTAGGAGCGAAAATAAATTGTTGAGGCCCACTAGCACGGTATATTTTAATTCCACACCCACTCCATCATCATTACACATGCACCACACATAGTCATCTCACAAAACTAGTGCTCCTGCGTAGTCGCCTTGTCGCAGCACGCCCCTTTTCGTAGAGAACTGGGATGGCCCCAATGATGAAGCATGTCACCGTGGGGCAACCCCGGTGAGTGAGGGGACTCTAAAAAGAAATTTTTCTTTTTTACACATTTTTGGTACACACTGACTCAATAAGCAGTGACCATACGAACACCTACCAGGTCTCTGGACCCTTGACATAGGGTTCCTGTATTTCGTAGGATGACTGTATCCAGACCAAAACACTTGGCCTAGGTCCAACCTCCTGCAAGCCTCTCTGAGAAATGTAGAGCTGTGCTGTAGGTAACATCTCTGTTGGTGATAGCTCTTCAGTGTTCTAATATCTGTTTGTAACCAGGTGACCGGGACAATGACTGATAGTCAGGGCAGCGGTAAAGAAGTTAACTGGTGGTCTGTTAATGTTGAAGAAATGGTTGCTCCTTCTTCACAGGACGAGCCTTTTGCGTGGGGAACTCCGCCGCAAGAAATACAACACGGCCCCTTTAACTGGCTGACAGAACAGGACGCCGGTACCGCCCCTCATGACGTATCCTTCCTTTCACTGGATAAAGCACCGGAACCTTGGAGGTCGGCGTGTGATATCACCAACGGAGGAGAGTACCGGGGAGAGGAAAGCGTGGAGGAAGGACGCCGCAGAGACGAGGAGAACTCAACGCGAGGACGAGAAGCAGACGAGGCTGGGAAAGGCGAAGCCCTGTCCAAAGCAGACGTGCCAGGAGGCCAACGAGACCGCGCAGCGCCGTGCCACACTCCCGAGGGAGGAGTGTGGCTCCGACAGGTAAGGGACCGAATCTCGAACTGGGTGGGACGTCGGGGACATGCACCCGCAGTAAAAAGGCTCTCGACCTCCTAGTATTCCAGCACTACCCTTCCCCTTAAAGCACCCTCCCTCACGCCTATCACTTAGCTCTCGGTATCGACTGAAGCACTTATAGGTGACCCTCACTCCCTGGTTCCCCGGAAAGAAAGAGTTATAGGACGTGGCAGTAATTGGTCCTTTTTCCTGTTGTTTTGTTTCCGGCATATCCGATGCGAGAGGTCCTTTGGGAGAAGCGCCAGCCTGACTCGAACCTCTAGAGGAAAAGAACACCCCCTCCACAGTCGGCATCACGGATCCTGCAGGGTTTGCTAAGGAGAGACTAACTTTTCGAAAAAAGAAACTTTATGTTAAAATAAAACCCTCTTTACCAAGGCAACGTGTCCAGTCCATTCCTGACCCCCCTTTACAAGTGGTGTCAGAAGTGGGATTGCCTGACCCCCACCAGCAATCACTGATGGATCAAGTAATCCAACATCTTATTGACGGACAAGACAAGCTGGAATGGGCTATAAAAAATCAGATAACAGTAGCTGATGCTGACCGTGAACTGTTTAAGAATGCTCTAAGCGCCCAGATAGAGGGACTGCAGAAAGTGGCCCAGACACCAGTTCTCGGAGCCGAACGTAGAGCCGGAAGTCCCCATCCTTCAGGTGTATCACTACAAAAGTATGTTCCCGGGGAAGATCCGGACGCTTTTCTCTCAAATTTTGAGAGAGCAGCCCAAGCGTTTGGTTGGCCCCCAGAGAAATGGCCCTTTTTCTTAGCCCCTTTGTTATCTGGGGAAGCTCAAGCCGCCTATCAGGTGGCTAATCATGCCGGTAATACCCCCTATGCAACTATTAAGGAGGTTATCCTGGATCACCTAGGATTAGACCCCGAGGCCTACCACGTCCGGTTTAGAAAGGAAAGAGGAGTGGCTGGGGAAAACCCCAAAACTTTGTATCTAAGACTGAAGATGGCGGCAGAAAAATGGTTAAAGCCTGGTCAAAGAAGCAAAGAGGATGTTATGGACAGCATAGTCTTAGAACAATTCATGGAGGCATTGCCATACGGAACTCAAAGGTGGCTTCGCCAACACTCTGGTTTAACTGTAGCCCAAGCTATTGAAATGGCCACCAACTATTCACGAGCCCAACCCAGAACTTTTACTTGGGACTCTGAAAAAACCAGCAAGCCACCGGTAACGTTGAAAAGCGACAAAAAGAAACCGGAGCTACCCCCTCCTGTCAGGCAAAAACCATGGAGGGCGGATAACGTACCGTTTAAAGGGCCCCAGTGCTTTGACTGCGGGGAGTGGGGACACATCGCCCGGATGTGTCCAAAAAGGAAACCAGCCGAAGAACCAATGGAGGTTGGCTATATTCCCCGAGCTGTAATGTACTCTGCAGAAATGGGTCCATCGTTCTATGTACGTATCCGGATTAATGATAAGACTATACGGGGATTGTTAGACTCAGGGTGCCGACAGTCCGTAGTGCAGGAGAAATTGGTTCGACCCACACAGATCATTTCTAATGAACGAGTACATATAAGGTGCGTCCATGGTGACGTGCGACCTTATCCGGTAGCCCAGTTGGTCATTGAACCTCAGGATAGAGCCCCAGTACAAATCAAAGTTGGGGTCATATCAACCTTGCCGGAAGATATCATTTTGGGCGTTGATTACCCCGACTTTATGTCCCTCTTCCAGGATAAACTGTCAGCTCAGGACAAGACCGCAAATGCTTACCTAGTAAAGGAACCATGGGTGCTGGATCGGAATTTTAGGTTTGCACAGGCTAATGACGCTACACTTCTGAATGCGTGGGAGGCCGCACATGTTGCACAAACTCTCACTTCTGCGACATATCCCAGATTCGTGATACAAAATGAGTTACTGTATAGGGAAGGAAAGGCAGGGGATGACCTTCAGTTAGTAGTGCCATCTGCTTTCAGGGAACAGATCCTTTATTATGCCCATTCACATCTCACAGCAGGTCATTCAGGGGCCGAGAAAACCACCCAGAACATCGTACGACATTTCTTTTGGCCAGGCCTTTACAAAGAGGCAGAATTATACTGCAAGAAATGTGCAATCTGTCAAAAGAAAAACTTGACACGTCCCCAAGCTGTCCCTATGCAACCTATGCCTCTCATAGGTAAACCGTTTGAGAGGGTGGGGATGGACCTTATCGGGCCCTTACCCCGGTCTTCCAGCGGAAACACCTATGCCTTGGTTATAGTGGATTATCACACTAGGTTTCCTGAGGCTTTTGCATTAAAGGCTCCCACTACCAAGAATATAGCGGACAAAATGGTTGAACTATTTGCGAGAGTAGGATTCCCGAAAGAGATCCTTACGGATCAAGGGACTCCTTTCGTATCGAAGTTGATGAAGGAAGTATGCAAACTGTTAGATGTGCATCAAATTAAAACATCAGCATATCATCCTCAGACGGATGGCCTCGTTGAGAGGTATAACAGATCATTGAAAACAACACTGAAGAAGATGCTGACTGTAGAAAGCAAGGAATGGGACAGACTTCTTCCCCTCGCACTGTATGTGTTGAGGGCTCAAGTACAGAGCAGTTTGGGATGTTCCTCTTTTGAGTTATTGTACGGCAGGCAACCCAGGTCCCTCCTAGAGATAACCAAGGAAGCCTGGGAACAGGAAGGCGTAGAGGAACAAAGATGTATCCTAGAATATACCCATCAACTACAATCCAAGTTGGGAAAGCTCAGGGATTTGGCATATTCCCATGCAGAACTAAGACAACGAAAACAGAAGTTCTATTACGATAAGGGGAAAAAGTGGCGCACTCTTGACAAGGGTGATTGGGTGTTGGTATTGCTTCCTTCTTCTACACAGAAGTTTAAAAGTGAGTGGTTAGGACCATACCCCGTGATAGACACAATAGGACAAACTACATATAGAATCCAATTATCTCCCTCCAGAAGCCAAACCTTTCACATAAACCTACTAAAAAAATGGATAGGACCCCCTCCTAAAGCAGCCCATTTTGGTTTACCGGTTTGTGATTCACAAAGTACTTTAGAGCAGTTACCAGTCAACCCAGAGTTAACGGAACAAGAGAAGGAAGGTCTGTTAAGGACTCTCAGACCCTTTTCTCCCATATTCTCAGATACCCCTGGTCTAACTCATCTGGCAGAACACCAAATTCAGACAGAGGAAGGGAAGATAATCAAACAACGGCCATATAGGATCCCGGCCGCTAGGAGAGGGGATGTGAAAAGAGAGGTCGAAGAAATGCTCAGATTGGGAGTCATCAGGCCCTCTCTCAGTAACTGGTCATCTCCGATAGTGATGATCCCAAAACCAGATGGATCCACTCGTTTTTGTATGGATTTCAGGGCTTTGAACGCCATATCGGCTTTCGACGCCTATCCCATACCACGAGTGGACGAGTTAGTTGAAAGGATTGGAGAAGCAAAATATATAACAACGCTAGACCTTACAAAAGGCTACTGGCAAGTGCCCCTGAGAGAGGAGGACAGGAAAAAAACAGCCTTTTCCACAGAGGAAGGACTCTACGAATTCAATGTACTACCCTTTGGCTTACATGGGGCGCCAGCCACCTTTCAAAGGTTAATGAACCGAGTCCTATCTGAACTGAACCAGTATTGCTCCGTCTATCTAGACGACATAGTGATATTCAGTAAGACCTGGGAAGAACATTTGAGGCATGTACAGAACGTCCTACAGGCCCTTAAAAACGCAGGTTTGCATGTTAACGCTAAAAAATCAAGAGCCGCGTTTTCCAGGCTGAAGTATTTAGGATTTCTGCTAGGAGAGGGAGTCATAGCTCCCCAAGAAGAGAAGATTAAGGCTATCATGCAGACCCCTTTTCCCTCCACCAAAAGAGACTTGAGAGGTTTCCTAGGCCTCATAGGATACTACAGACGCTTTATAGATAACTTTGCGGCTAAAGCCAGTCCCTTGACAGACTTACTCAGCAAAGCTTCCAAGCCCTCTCAGTTGACTCAACCATCAAGGGAGGCTAGGGAGGCGTTTGAGGCACTCAAAAGAGCTATCACTACAAATCTAGTGTTGATACCGCCTGACTACAACAAAACGTTTTCATTGGCCACTGATGCCTCTGAGGTGGAGATTGGGGCTGTGTTGTCGCAGGAATGGGAGGACGGCATAGAACACCCTGTACTGTTCTTAAGCCGCAAGTTGCACCCCAGGGAAAGGAAGTACCCTACAATTGGAAGAGAATGCTTGGCTATTAGGTGGGCTGTGGATAAACTGAGGTATTATCTGGAGGGACGTCCATTTGTACTCTACACAGACCATGCTCCATTGCAGTGGATGCAAAGAAACATCTCCCTCAATCCCAGGGTTCTCAGGTGGTCCTTGTTCCTTCAGCCCTTCTCCTTTGTCATTAAACACCGCAAGGGGAGGGACAACGCTAATGCGAACTTTTTGTCTAGATCGCCCCTTCCAGGGGGGGAGGTGTGTAACCAGGTGACCGGGACAATGACTGATAGTCAGGGCAGCGGTAAAGAAGTTAACTGGTGGTCTGTTAATGTTGAAGAAATGGTTGCTCCTTCTTCACAGGACGAGCCTTTTGCGTGGGGAACTCCGTCGCAAGAAATACAACACGGCCCCTTTAACTGGCTGACAGAACAGGACGCCGGTACCGCCCCTCATGACGTATCCTTCCTTTCACTGGATAAAGCACCGGAACCTTGGAGGTCGGCGTGTGACATCACCAACGGAGGAGAGTACCGGGGAGAGGGAAGCGTGGAGGAAGGACGCCGCAGAGACGAGGAGAACTCAACGCGAGGACGAGAAGCAGACGAGGCTGGGAAAGGCGAAGCCCTGTCCAAAGCAGACGTGCCAGGAGGCCAACGAGACCGCGCAGCGCCGTGCCACACTCCCGAGGGAGGAGTGTGGCTCCGACAGGTACGGGACCGAATCTCGAACTGGGTGGGACGTCAGGGAACATCGTCTTGACCGCATTCATCGGCTTACCCTGGCGTCGACCGGTTACGATTCTGTAACGCGGCAACTACCGCCTATACTGGGGCTGCAGAATCGAATTACATGAGTATTAACTCGTACGTAATGATATGCCGCGCACTGCCTCGGCAAATTAAGGTTTAATGAAAAAGGCAATATAACTGTCTGTCCTGATGATGGTTCCCATAACCCTTTAGGAGAACCGAAACGCCGTCGACTTGCTCATGCATCCTATACAGATGTTTGATTGTATAGATTGTTGTAACGGTGCTAATTGATATTTTCTGCACAATGTATTTGTAAACAGAAAAACGCTTGTTTTTGCCTTCAAACCTTTCCTATCTTCACCAACAGTAATCACCCAGCGAGTGTTGGGCACAGGCTTGTGTACCACACAGGGGTTTTGTGGAAGGTATTCTTGTTCTACTTATGTAATTTCTGTTTATTCAGTAAACCTGAAGGACCCCTGTCCGGCTGGACAAGTCTTTCCAAAATATAGATTTGATTTCGTCTATATTTATTGACTGGTAATTGTTTTATGCACGGGACCATTGTTGTTTCAAAAAACTGCTCCCCAAGGTCCCTGGCTGACTGTATTGGGGTCCCTTGTTGTTAAAAAAAGTGCCATAGTCTACTGGCACACTGCACACTGCACACTGCACATATGATTAGAAACAGGTTGCATCGAGAAAACCCTGCACATGCAGGGTCATGTGGTGGTGGTTGGCATTGGTGAGAAGCATATTCAGTAGCATGGGCAATAGCAGCAATATTGGCTTTCTTATTGGTGCTTTGTCCCTGAGTTATCATTACTTTTCCAATATACAGACTGCCAGTGCACCTCCGTTCCATCTTACCCTTGTCCACAAGAGGTCTGCATCATCCCCGGTCGTGCACTCTCTCGTGAGTGCAGTCATGCTCACAAGAGGTGATGTCTGCCACTTCCCAACAAAAGTTCAATTCATCTCAGTTGAAGAGTTCATGAAGTTTCCAATATTACTCGGAGATGAGATAATTCATAGATGTTTTATGCTTACTTTTAAAACAATAGTATAGTTATAAAACCTCATGGAGTACTACAGGTTTCTTGTCTTTTTTTATTTTATATTTGAATTTATAATGCGCAACAGCTTCCCGCAGTGGGTTTCCCGGCGCAAAGGATAGACTGAAGAAGAAAACAGACAGCTCAACAGCACCATAAATTAAACAAAGCGGCATGAAGATCATTGAAAAAGTATAGTTTTCAGTTTTTTCCTGAAACAGAATAGGTTGGTCTCTGATTTCAAAGTGATGGGTAGTGCGTTCCAGTATTAGGGGCCAAGATGGGAGAAGGCCCGACCCCCCATCCTTACAAGCTTGAATCTTGGAACAACGATGTCGCAGTTGGCAGAAGATCTTAATGTGCGACTAGACTTGTGGGGTTGGACAAGACTCTGCAAGTATTTTGGGGCCGAACCCTGCTTGATTTTAAAAAGATAACACAGGGCTTTGAATTTAATACGGCTAAAGACCCTGAGCCAGTGTAGATTGCGAAGAGCCTGTGAGGCCGATGATCTCCTCGGGATGTTACACAGAAGTCGGGCCGACAAATTTTGAACAACCTGTAGTTTGTTAATGGTAGCAGCGTCGGCGCCAAGATAGAGGACATTACCATAGTCCAGGTGAGATGTTACTAACGCCTGGACAACGGTTTTCCTGGTGGCATGAGGCAGCATCCACAGAATTTTCTGGAGCCATCGCAAGGTGGCAAAGCAGATGGCGGTCACCTTAGTGGCCTGCTGTCTCATAGAGAGTTTGTCGTCTATGAGAATGTCGTCTTTGTGAATTTATAGTGTAAATAAAAGTGAGCAAAGGAATAACTTTGCTCATCACAGGGATAGAAAGGCAATGAAATTATTCGAAATACCTTGAAATGTCAACCTAAGTATATGCTGCCTGACTTATTTTGGACGCCCTTATGATGGGCAAGTCACTTTTGAGCTGGTATATACTGTTTATTGGGAGTGATGTAACATTGTATTAGCGTATGGCTCAGCATTTTGACTGTGAGGTAGAGCCAGTTTGTTAGCTTTCTAGTAACATCCTGCAAAGTGCCTCATATACTGAACATGGTTTATTGAAAAGCTTCTGTACCATAATGACTTTCAGTTGAGAGAAACTATTTTGTGGCTTGCAGAGCTCAGTTCAACTTGAGTGGCATTGCTAAGCCTTCTTAATAGTGCTAATTTGTGTTTTTTTGGGAACAAGTGGAATCAATAAGCATGTCAAATTGAATGTTCAGTGTTTTAAATGTTAGAAATTGATTTACGTGTGGGAAAGAAACACATTCTCCATCTTTCTTTTTGGCTAATCTAAAGCCTGGCATCTGACTTTAGACTGTCTTCTGCCTATTGAGTCTGGAGGCCTGGTGGAGTCTGCCTTTTTTCTTGAAGGGGAAGGTGGCTTACCACTGGTCTGGGTAGGGAAATGCGATCCTTTGTGATAAGTGAGGTGAACACCCTGTCTTTTCAAGACTGTTATTGTGCTGTTATGTGATTGTGGACTATGTATGCTTCAAAAAAAAAGTTGATCAGAAAAGTGCCATGGTCAAGATAAGATTCGCAACGCTACTGCTATAAAATGCAATACCCATGTAACTTCCACAGTATACCAACAGGTAAAGCAACACTGACCTCGCAATACCAGTGCGCATGAAGTTTTTGTGATCCTGGCTCTTTAAATGATGCTGTATTGTGAAACTGACTGATACAATTGTAAAGAGATCTATACTGATCACAGACCCAAGAACTCAGCTGACACTAATCGAGTTCAGAAGGGTAAGAAGCTTTTCATGCACTTTCCTTTACCACCTAGCCAGTGCTCGACTCAGACTGCTGTTGAGAGTCCTCTCTGCCTGATTAGTTCTGACAGTTCCACACTCACAGTGACCTCTAGAGGATTTTTGTAAAGAATTCTGCTCTGTGTCCAAAGAACTCAAAAGGCATTGAGTTAATGTGGTCTCAAGGAGAAAAGTAAGGACAAACTGATTTAATGAAAGTGTCCTACTTCTTTTATGAAAATATTGATGTAGAACGTTGTTATAATCACAGTCTTGGTTTCTCCCTTTCTCCCCACCCCTCTTCCCTTCTCCCCTTGGCTTCACCCATATAATCTTGAGTGGGAGGCGATTTAGAATGTTAATGTCCTCTCATAGACAGTTCCCTGCTGTACTGGCATGCTGGAGGTGTTTTACTTAAGTACTCAATGAAGTAGTTGGACTCACCTTTCTGTGTCCTCCTTTACTTTATTGTGGTGATGATCAAGGGAAGCTGTGACAGGGGCACTGTGATGCCTTCACCCTGTTGAAGTACATCTTGCCAGTCAGAAGAGGCACAAGTTATTTCTGGACATCGTATGGACAGCCATCCTTCCTCCCTTTAGTGGTAATTCAGCTGCTGTGTTCATACCCTGCGGTGGTGAGTGGAAGCGATTCTCCCCAACCCATAGGTCTTCTTTTGTCAGCTCTGGGAGTACTATCAGTCCCTTTGGCAGGGTGTCCCCATCCTTTAACTGTATGCTTGTGCATGGCTCCATTTACCAATGTAAATGATTTTGAATTGCTTGGTGGCAGTAGACTTTAAAACCGATTTGCTGTTAAATTTATCTACGGGAATTTTCACATCATTTGAGGCATCCGCGCCCCGCCTTTGTGGTCTTCTCTGCACTTGGAAATTTTGCATGCCTTGCACTTTCTTCGCTGTGCCATTTTACCTTCCCTGAAGTGCCCACAGGAACCCGCTGCCAGCTTCTTGTAGCCACTTCCCTGGCACTCCTGTGCAGTGGCTACCATCAGGAGCTACCCCTGGTGTTGTTTATAAGTGGGTACTTTTCATTGCTTTTCCGCACAAGTTGACAATGGTGTTGGTGGTGCTCACCTTCGAACTTTTCAGTGGTCCGTGGACCGTCTTCCGGGGGGAGTTGGTCAAGTGCTTGAAAGCGAACAAAGAGTGTTTTTTCCAGACCCCTCGTAGGAGAAAGTGTTTTACCTGCATCTGCACCTGCATCTGCAGATCACGTTTTGCCTCTAGTAGTCTGTTGGCGTTTCCTCAAGGACAATAGGACCTTGTTCTCCTCTCAGCTGTCAGGCAGGAGCCCCCAGTATGCTAAGGCAGTTCTTCCTGTTCTCCGCCTCTCTCAATTTCCATGTACCACCAGCTGAGGCATCGACGTAGCACCTGGGCTCTTAATTAAACAGTGTATCAGTCACTCCATCAGCGCTCCCCCTCAGAATCATCCCGTCGAGTGGAAGCTGCACTCATCATCCCCTCAGCCAAAACTGCAGGCACATCGGAGACTCTCCGCAGCAGAATTCTAAGATTCCTTCAGCCCAGTTCTAGCATCACTTTTCACATCAACACACTTCCTCAGAAAGACCTGCAAGTTTTCTTCTGGATCTTCCTGACAGGAACTCACCTCAGGGGAGGGACTGACATCCTTTAGCAGTGATAAAGAAAGAGGACTACATCTCTTGCACCCCCACTGTTGTTATTATCAAGCCTATAATCTACACTTTTCTAGAGGAGCCACCCTGTCACAAAGAATAGACACCTAAGAGAAGATTGTAGCATTTGCCTCCAGAACCCTTACTGGTGCTGAGGTTGATTACTCCACAGTAGAGAAGGAGGCACTTGCATGTTACTGGCCAAACACCCGCTTTTCATGTTTACTTGTGGGGCCTACCATTTGAGCTGCGGACTGATCACCAACCCTTACTGTCCCTTTTGCCAAAAAAGAAATAGAGGAAATCACGCCTGCATAGCCAAGTCGGTCCCAGGACTCCAAAGATTCAATTACAGAATAACATATGTGCCTGGTTCTAAGAACAGTGCCACAGATTACTTGTCAGGAGCTACTGGGGTTAAGGAGGAGGGTTGTGAGCACATTTTGGGGATCAGCATATAGGTAGTGTTACAAAATCAGTGGCAGTCCATTACAGAGCAAGATCAAGAGCTCAAGGCAGTCAGCGGGTTGTTATGTTGTTATTCCTTTAAGTTCACGAGTATGGAACATAGAGTGTAGTTGTTTGTTAGTTCCATGTGGAACATTGATGATACAGAGCTGCTGAGAGAAGGACATCGCTTCCCTGGCTCTCACCTGTTATTTGCTATTACTTGAATAATTACTTTATTCCACCTCTACATTTGGTTCGCTGCCTTTCACTTCAAATTGGCGACGAGGGAAACTGGCGTTTGGTCATCTGTGCGGACTATTTTATCAGAGTTATTTCGAAGGAGCTTTCATCTTAAAAAGAAAAAAGTAAGGAGAGGAAAGCGGACCGGAGCGAGAGACTTCTGTGAGTAATCTTTGACAATTGCCTCGACGTTGCCACCACTCGCTGACTACGCTTTTGGCTAATTGCAATCTGTGTATATTGTAACGCAGCGCCGCTTTGAAGCAACCGTTAATCCTCAGTGCCTACCTGCATCTTTTAACCGTGCCTGCCATTCCACTGCGCGCGCCGACCGCGAGAGGAACTGCGCGCGTCACGCATAACGCGACCACATCAATACCCTGACGTCGGACGACCACATCAATACCCTGACGTCGGACGCAGGTCACGCAACGTGACCCCAACGTGGCGGCCATTTTACAACCAGTGTTTACATCGGGCACTTCTCGGATGTTAAAAAAAAAAAATCGAGCACATTCTGATATAAGCGTCGAAGGTCGTGTGGTGCAACGCGAAGAGAAAATATTCACATTTCAAAGGAAATAAATTCCGGACAACACAGTAAGGTGAAAAGTATATTTTTTTTAAAAAAGAGGAAGTTTCATTTAATATTTTTTTTATGTGGGGAACATTATAACAGGTGAGAAGGTCGGGAGAAGGTTGTTTTGTTAATTTAACTTGTACTTCACAGTGCATGGAAGAGGGTGATTCCAGTGTAAGTACTGTGGTTAAGGACAAAGGCATGGCACAACAACATTTTTCAATTAGTCCTCCTGAACCATTTTGGGTTAAAGGTACCCAACCCAATATAAAGTGGATAGAATGGAAAGAATATTTCATTAATTATTTGGAAGCCGTTGATGAAACCAAGAAAATGAAACCCGAGCAAAAAAAGAGACATTTATTACATTCTTTAGGTCCCATAGGATTAAAGACATTTTCAAGAATGAGTAAGTCTGACGACTCCATTTGAAAACGCGATAAAAAATATGGACAAATACTTTGCACCCAAGGTGTGCATTGGGGTCATAAGACACAAATTCTTCCAAAGGAAACAAACTAAAGAGGAAACTGTGGATGAATGGATGGATGACCTCAAAAAACTAGCAATAGATTGCAAATTTGACAATTTGCATGATGATCTCATACGTGATCAGTTGGTAATGCACAACAACAACTCTGCCCTACAAGATCGTCTTTGGGTTAACGGTGATGCACCTCTTGATGATGTTGTAGCCATCATGAGAAAATCTGAAATGTCAGGGAGGTGTGCCACGGTGGTGAAGGAAACTGAGAAACATTTGTCCAAGGCTTCGGGAACTGTGTGTAAGATTCAGGCTTCAAATAGAAATTTTTGTCAGCAGCAGCAACAAGGGAGATGGACTGGTCAGCCTGCAAGGGTTCAGAACAAGAACATGGAAGATAGGAGATGCTATAGATGTGACAGTAAAGAACATCTAGCATTTAGTAGACTATGTCCAGCGTTAAAAAAGAAGTGTGGTATTTGTGGACTTTTAGGTCACTTTAGCAAGATGTGTCGCAGACGCAGTAATGTGAAGTATGTGTATGAAGATGAGAATGAGAGTGTGGATGAATTAGAAACTGAGGATGAATGTTGCATAAAAAGTGTCAGAGGAAACTATGTGATCAACATTTCCGAAGATTCGCTAAAAGGAAAACCTATTTGCGAGATATCCCTTGGTGGGGTGGTCATAAGTGTGTATGCGGACTCTGGTTCCCCATACACGATTATAAATGAGGAAGTTTGGCGGAAGAAGTTTGTAAATTAAGATTGGTGAGCAATTATATCCATCAGATGTTTGCCCAATCAGTTTTACAGGTAATAGAATTGGAATGATTGGTTTTAGATGGCTTACCTTTTTGTTTAAAGGCAGGTCCACGAGAGCGAAATTGTATGTGGCAAAGGTTGGGCCATCTGTGTTAGGATGGTTCGATCAGAAGAAATTACACATCATCTTAGATCCTAACTCTAAAGATAAAATATTGATTTTAGATGACTGTAGTAGAATGGAAGAAACACTGTCTGAAAATTTTCCCAAAGTGTTTAACAAGGAGTTAGGTGTCCTGAAGGGGTTTGAACATAAGATACTTTTAAAGACTGATGTACAACCCAAAGTTCACAAAGTGAGACTTATACCTATACTTATAAGAGAGGAAGTTAAAAAGGAAATTCAGGGACTGCTTGCCAAAGGCATTATAGAGGAAGTTGAAACATCAGAATGGATTTCTCCGATTGTGGTTGCCCGGAAACCCAACGGAAAAATCCGTCTATGTATTGATTTGCGCCACTTGAACAATAACATTGTGGTTGAAAAATGTCCCCTTCCCAGAATTAATGAAATGGTATCTTCCCTTAAAGGTGCTACGTGGTTCTCCACTGTGGATCTCTCTGCCGCTTACCACCAGGTGATGTTAGATCCCGACTCTAAGAACCTTACGGCGTTCATAACACCGTTTGGTTGTTACCAATTCAGGCGTATGCCTTTTGGGTTGGCCTCAGCCGCTGCTGTTTTTCAGCGGCTGATGCACAGACTTTTTGGAGATATGGAGAATGTCTCATTTTTTCAAGATGATATCCTTGTCACGGCTAAAGACAAAGAGAGCCATGATTCCAAGTTAAAACAAGTTTTGGGAACCTTGCAGTCAGCTGGTCTGACTGTAGAGTTATCCAAATGCAAATTCAGTCAAAGAAGTGTTTCATATTTGGGACATATCATAAGTGAAGAAGGTGTTGAACCCAAACCTACTTTAGTGGAGAATATAGTTAAATTCTCTGCACCTGTTTCAAAAGATGAGGTGAGAGCGTTCCTTGGCATGGCTGAATATTGTGCCAAGTTTATAAAGAATTTTGCTGCAAAGGTTTACAACATGCGTGCACTATTGAAGAAGAACACTAAGTTCATATGGAGTGAGTTGTGTGAAGAAGAATTTAATTTAATCAAGAAGGAACTGCAAAAGGTAAATGCTCTTGCCAGTTTTGACCCCAATGTTGACTGTTTGTTAACAACTGACGCAAGTGACAAGGGTTTGGGTGCTGTATTGTCACAATATGATGGGGAAGGTAAAGAAAAGGTAATTTTGTTTGCTTCTAGGGCCCTTTCCCCTGCTGAAAGTAGGTACCCTATCATCGAAAGGGAGGCCCTAGCGTGTGCATGGGCATTGGAACATTTCCGAGCATTCGTTTGGGGCAAACCTGTGACCATTCGTACAGACCATAAACCATTGATCCGCATTTTATCATGTGAAGGCATCTCAGGTGCATCCGCAAGATTAGCTAGATTATCTATGCGGATGAAGGAATATATCTATAAAATGGTTTATCTACCTGGGGGGATAACCATATTGCTGATTGTTTGTCAAGACTTCCACCTCCTCTTGAGGAGTGTGAAGATGATCCCTGGAGCGAATACTGTGTAGCTTTAGTGCATGATTGTGGTGAGCCTGCCATAAGTAAAACGGAGTGGTTGACTGAACAGGGGAAAGACGCTGTTTTGAAAAATGTTTTAGAGTATATTTGCAAGGGCTGGCCCAAGGTGAAAAGCGTTCCTGATTTGGATGCTTTTTGGCAAATCCGTATGGAGTTGTCCTCTGAAAACGACATGCTGTTTAGAGGTGATAGGATCGTTCCACCTGTGTCTTTAAGAAAGAAAATTCTGCAACTTTGCCATGAGGGGCATTTTGGAATTATGAGAACCAAATCTATTGTCAAAGGAATGTTTTGGTGGCCTGGAGTTGACGGTGAGGTCGAGGAGTTTGTCAAGAAGTGTGCGGTTTGCATGTTCGCTGACAAGACTCTTGGGCCATTTAAGCCTAAGATGAGTGATGGTTTAATTCCTAACTTTCCTTGGGACACCATTGCTATTGATATTTTTAGACCTGTTGGGGACTCTAAAGAATATGGTTTGGTGGCAATTGACCTTTTTTCCAAATGGCCTATTGTCAAAATTGTGGAAAGGGTTGACACTCAGACAGTGCTTAAATTTTTGGATAAAACATTCATGGTAGAGGGTTTGCCGGCTTGTGTGCTATCTGACAATGGTGTCCAATTTACGTCCAGGCTAGCTAAGGAGTATTTCGACAGGTGTGGCGTCAAACACAAGACTAATGCATTGTATAACCCTAGTGGGAACGGCACTGTTGAAAGGTTCAACAGAGTGATCAAAGGCATCATTCAGGCCTCTGTGCATAGTGGACTCGATTGGAAGGTACAGGTACAAAAAGCGGTTTGGTCATATAGAGTTACTGTGCAGAACAGCACTGGCATGTCCCCGTTCACCATGATGAGAGGCAGAACAGCTAGATGTAAATTTAATCCCGGATGGCTTTTTGATGGAAAAATTGCATGTTGGTCTCCTGTAGATGTCAAAGATATGTTACTGTCCAGTCACGAGAAGAGCAGAGAGTTTTATGACTCTTACCATAACACCAAAGATGTTTCTGTCAAGGTTGGAGATTGGGTAAGGGTTAAGAAACCTTTTAAGGTACCTAAGGGTATTAGTCGTTTTGAACCACCATGTAAAATCGCTGAAGTTTTAAGAAATTCTGTGGGACTGGATGATGGAAGGGTATGGAATCTTAAAAATATTGCCTTTAACCCTGATCAAAATTGTGTAGAGGTACTTCCAGACTCAAGTGTCAACAATTTTGATTGGGTAGAAGATCATTTCGAGAATAGTCATGTTCAGTCTCAACTTGGAAATGATTTTGCATCTGTTTCTTGTGAGCCTAAGCAATCCAGCCTTCCTTTGCATATTGAGGGGGGAGTGGGCGAAGGTTGCAGTCATGAGGTCCAAACAAACGTCAATGCCTCTACTTCTACAAGTTTGGACACAAGTGTTACACAGAATAAGACTACAAGTTTGGACACAAGTGTTACACAGAATAAGACCAATGTGTTACTTGATAAAAGAACAAGAGCTGTGCCCAAATGGCTTAAAGACTATGCTTTGTAGTATTGTATTTCCTGTTTGTTTGTTTTTATTTCCCTTACTACTCCTTCTTCTTATGTTCTATTTCCCTCTGTTTTCCTTTATTGTATGGGGGGGGTGGGGGGGTGTTATGTTGTTATTCCTTTAAGTTCACGAGTATGGAACATAGAGTGTAGTTGTTTGTTAGTTCCATGTGGAACATTGATGATACAGAGCTGCTGAGAGAAGGACAGCGCTTCCCTGGCTCTCACCTGTTATTTGCTATTACTTGAATAAATACTTTATTCCACCTCTACATTTGGTTCGCTGCCTTTCACTTCACGGGTTTATAGTCAATGGGTGGCCAACAGATCCAGGGACCTACCAGAGGGATTACAGTGCGTCTGGAATGTTTGGAAGGAATTATCCTTGGAGGGGGATTTCATTTTGAAATCCAAAAAGATTGTGATACCTGGAGGCTTATGAGACCAAATATTGGATTTAGCACATGACAGACATGTGGGGAGGAGCCTCAGTAAGGCCAAGCTAAGATCTGATTAATGGTTTCCTTTCATGGGTTACCTAATTGAAGAGAAGGTCAGGGACTGTCAGGCATGTAGCATGGCTGTCAAAACTAAATGTCTCAGATGTTCCCCGCATATTCTTGTGGAAGTACTTACCATTCCGTAGAAGAAATTGGGTCTTGACATAGCAGGACCCATACAGGCCATGAGTCCACAGGGAAAGTACTTATTATTAGTACTCATTGACTATTTCTTACACTGGATCTCACACAAGTTTGTCAGCATGGTCAATACCAACTGAGGTATTCTCCAGGGAGGCAATCCCAGATACACTCATCATGGACAATGGTGTCCAATTTGTGTCCGAAGAAATAAAAGACATCCTTAAGGATCTTTTCATCACTCATGTGCATATGCCTTTGTATTTCCCCAAGGCTAATGGCATAGTATAAATAGCAAACAGAATGTTGAAAGATTCCATTCAATTAGCTGTTGCCTCTGGGAAACCCATAGAGAGCACTGTGAGGTCCTTGTTATGGTCTTATCACACTACCCTCAATGCTACAACGGGACTGTCCCTGTTTGAAATGTTAAGGGGGAGAAAGGAAGGATCCAAACTTTCTCCCAGTTGGCTGTTCATGAACGAGGTGGTCACTATTAACTCTGAGGAAGTAGGAGGCAAAGTGGTGAGACAACAAAAGGTGTACAAAGACAGATACGACAGGAAGTGGGGTGCTAAATGCATGGCTTAAAAACAGGACAGTGGGTCCTTGTAAGGAAGCCCCAGGTGGCAAACAGCAAATGAGACAAATTCTATGAACCAGAAAAGTAAATCAAGTCAAAAATAATGTTGTTGTTCTGGAAAATGGTAAAATGTGGAGCATGGATAGAATTTTTATGTGTCCCTCAAATGTGATTCCTTCTGATGTAGGGGAGGAGGAACATGACAGATCTCAGGGTGGCACTGAACAAGAGAAAACGATGGGTAGACCTGCGCCCCCACCCATTTAAATAAAAGATTACAAAATGTTGTAGCACCATGTGGTCCTGTTTGCATGGTGTTTATTAGAATTTGGAAATGTATATTTTTTCCCTGGTGTTACTCTCCACTTTCCTCACTCTTTCTCCTCCTTTCCCCTTCTTCCGCTTCTATTCCCCCATCTCCATCTCCATAAGTGAATGACAGGTGAGATGAGAGACGCCACACTAAACTTATGATGGATAATATGTCTTCAGTGGCATTGCAGTACCATGATTGTCCTCCAGTTTTTGCCACAACGAAAATCAGTTCACTTCCTCTTCATAGGGATTCAAATTATACCAACTGAGCAGGATGCCTCTGTTTCTTTTGGAGGTATTTATTTCCCAACTTAGAAAGAGAGAGAATTTTTTAAGGACTATTTACGGAGAATTTATAAAACTGTTAATTGTGCATCTTCATCATCTGCTGGGGCACCTTTGTTTTTTATATTCAACAGGGATCACAAACGGTTAGACTTGGCATCTTTTGGCATGTGTTGCCCGAGTTTTTTGCTTTCTGCCTTCCCGGTTTTGACTCTGCTTTTGCTGGTATAATGGTTCTGCATGCTTTTCACACTGCTAATCAGTGGTAGAGCACTGGTGCTCCTGCGGTAAATTGTGTTATGATTGGATGTGTGACTTACTAGTCAGTCCCCAGTAAAGGGCACTGTGTGTGCCGGGGCTTGTGAGTCAACCGCTACTCGTGGGCCTGCAGCACGGATTGTGCCACCCACGTATGTTGCCCGAAAAAGGTATAAGTGAATGAAGTTTGGTATGCCTGAACTCAGCATCTAAAGACGCAGCCTTTAGTGAGGGTGCCCTTTTCATTCTGAGTTCACAGAGGCCACTTTTAGAAAGTGGGTATTATTTTGCTCGGTCATCCCGTGTGCCTCTGCTGGAATGTGGATTGCCTTTCTGGTTTTTGGACGACAGATGGCTGGGAAGCAGGTTAGCTCCTGATAGTCTAGGTAGGTCAGGAAAGTGCTAAACAGACCTGGGTTACAATGGGGGGAAGAGGGAGGAGATTTCCTTGCACCTCAAAGGGCCTGGTCTGCCTCTGACAAAGCTGTCTCCACCTCATGCCAGTAATTCACGCCAGAAAAGGAGTCCTGGCCAGACACCGACACCCTCTACCTGGAAGATAAAATGATTTTTGTGTACAAATACTGGGTCCCAGACCCCTGAACTTTTGAACTCATCTGGATCAAGAAGACTGCCCAGAAGAAAAGACGGCGAAGCTGCTAAAAGGAACGACTGCTTTGCTGCATGCTTTTCTAGGCTGACCTACAGTGGCTGCTTCTGTCTTGGGTAGTGAAAGGCCTGGACTGGACTTTATGCAACTGAACTGGTGAAACTCTCCAGGGGCTTGAGGTAGAGCTTGCCCCCTGTTCACGATGTCTCAGGAACAGCAAAGGCTTCAGGTTCTTCGACCGGCAGCACTGGGGACTGTTTTTTTTTGTAATGCAACCCGAAGAATGCCACTAGGCGAAGTCTACGACGACCGTGCTGAACCGATGTGCTAAAGGCACCGCAGAGGTCACTGCTGCAACGCCACACCGTGACCCTGGTCTCAATGACTCCTACTGATGCCATCACTGAGCTGATGCTTGTACCACCACCTGTGGGCACCGCACTCAGCACTGCCTTGCTCTATGCCGAAGTTTGGACACCGTAGAGGGCATGTAAAACGTGAGCCCATATTACTATCGATGCCCGGGCTGCTGGCGCAAGTCGCCTCTTAGTTCCCATTCTGAATAGTTACCAAATAAAGAGACAGGCGCTGGAAGCAGGAATCATAAGAACAGGATTTATTTCTCATGAGGAGAGCCTGTCATTTCGGACACGAAACACGGTGTCTTTCGGGAGGTGCTCTAACAAAGTGAGCTGAGATACCGTCTTTTATACCTTACAAAACACTTGGCATTACAATCAGGACATTGTGACACAAAGAAGAGACCTCCCCATAATCCTCGTGTCAATCCTACCCCACATATGTTTACAATAGAGGCCCTTGAACTGCCGATAAGAGAAGGGGCAATGACGCAGCTGAGTGTTCCGCTGATTATTAGGATATGTGCGCCTGATTGTAGCCCAGGGGGTGGGGTGACCAAGATCAATAGTGGGTCCTTTGAAGAGGAGTGACTCCATACAATAAGTAGTAAACATTATCTCCTGGCATAGGCGATGACCTCAGACATGTGTGGACAGTCAGTCGCGGAGGGAGGGTTTACTAACAGAGGGGTTACTCATGAAAGGAAAGGAGGTGCTGGCCAGGCGCGGCCGTGACTCCCAAGGACAGGGTCTTGCAGAAGAAGAAGGTTTATGACTTGCCCGTGTGAGGGAGAAGGGGAGGGGGGAAGCCAGGGTGTGCACAGGGACCGAGTCGCACAGAGAGAGGTCTTATGACCCGTACATGAGAGAGTGGGGGCAGTCAGGTGCAGCTGGGGAGGGCTATGTCAGCTGAGGCGAAGGATGCCTCTTCAAGAGGAAATGGGGGGTTTGCGCGGGTCAAGCAGAAGGGTTGCCTTTCAGGGCAGGGTCGCGCAGGGGGAGAGGGTTTCATGGTCTATGCATGTGAGAGAGGGGGGGGTTTCAAATACGCGCAGAAGGGAAGCCGGTGATTCTAATGAGTGGGCAAAAGGCCAGGGTGCCTAAAATGGCTGTCATGTGCACGTGGGCACGGGCTTTTACTGGCGGAGTGATGCGGTCAATATCTTATGGTATTCCTGGTGCTTACAGGGAGAGGAGTGAAAAAGGGCAAATGAACACTGCTTATGTACATTACTTTTCCTGATTTTCCACAGTCGCCCCTTTTTACATAACAGAGTTCATTTTTGTAATTGATGGGGGTACAAATAAACAGGCGCGGTTGAAGAATTAGCATTTGTCAATACTAACATTTGGCATATAATCATGGACAGTTGATGTGATGGGCGGAATGCAGCACATAGGAAATTGCATGTGTCGAGTTCCTAACATTCAAACGCACTACACAGCATAAATGTTTCTGACTTAAAAATGTGACCAATGAACATCTTGACCAAGTAGTTGAGGGAGGAATTCAGTCCAAATAAGATCTCTTCATCACAGTGTCTTTTTAGCAGTGAGCCATCACTGGTAGGCTCTAGTCCGTGTCCTTCAGTTGGAGCTGTTGAGCACCGGCGGTGGAGCTATAGGTCCAGCTCGGATCTATCCTTACGCGTTGCAGGGTGCGGTCAGTCCTCTGCTGTTAGACCACAGTCCTGTTCCCTAACCAATCCTTTTAGTGGCGCCTTATGCTCGGCACCCATATTCCTGCGGTGTACCCCATTTCCACCTGGATGCTGTTCTTCCTTTCGACAAGAAGTCATGTGGAAAAGAGGGTGTGTGGTTTCGATAGTCGATGGGAGTGAGAGGGCGGAGTGGGGGCAGATTTTCCTGGGACACACCAAAGGGACCAAGGGAGCAAATGATAACAGGCAAGCAAGCCCATCAACCGGGCTTGAAGAGGGGGACGGAATCTTTCAGGCACGTGTGGGTAGGCGGACAAAGGGCTTCAGGGCAGCCTTTCATCCTTTCGTTTACCACTTTGGAGAGTGCTGCCTCGTCCCGTATTCCGTTGTGCTGGGGCTCCACCTTTGGTCGAGGTCGCATGTGTCCCATGATCTGCGGCTAGGCTGTGTGTCACGTCCGACCCTTCTCCTCCGGTGATCGTATATCTTTGAAATAGGTACAAAACAAGCTTTAGAGAACTGGTCAGGGGAAGACATTTATGCATGTGAATTCTTCCCTCAATCCTACGCACTTGGGAGATACGCTCATCGGTCACAGTCAGAGGTTCATTACTAAGCAGTGCATATGTCAGCATTCCTACTGAGTTCATGCCAAGTTTTATTCATCGTCTATATATGTCACATATGGAGAAAAGTCAGACTCTTATCAACTGTGCATTTCATCAAACTCAACATTTCGGAACCTCCAGGGAGACTCGTCTTTCTAACCTGAGCCTTAACAGTCTAACATTTCCCTTCAAGGCTGGCTAACCTTTTCAAACAGGGCGGGGGCGCTATCATCGAGAGTCAGGGTAAAACAGGTTTTTCTCGAGGGACGACAGTTACTCATGGTCATCATGTTTATATCCGGAACAGCAGCTGGGGTCAACCAAGTGGGGCGGGGATGCTTCGGGCATTAGCGCTTGGGTGCAAAGGGGTGGGGCAATCTGGGCATTGGGGGTCAACCTTGACGTTGGCGTTCCTCTCTGATGAACTAAAAAATAAGGTGCCATTGACATACAGTTCCCCTATAAAAGGCCAGATTGGGGGACTTTAGTCGTCTTACCTGTCCTTTCCTTCTGAGCCAATTCAAGTTCATTCATTTTGTAGAAAGGAGAGGTAGTAATATGGCGAGATATGATCATTTTAGTTTCGGTCAATTTCGCTGAACACCTTCGCGTTCAATAAGTATCCAATCAGACTGGTGCCGGTGGGGCACAATTTTACCACAAAGAGGAAGAGGAAATAGGGAGACTCTCATAGAGAGTGAGAGCCGTCCGCAATCTAAACGAGCCATTCGGTACACGTATGACATGTAGAGAGAGAGAGAGAGAGAGAGAGAGAGAGAAAGAGAAAGAGACGTGTACGAAAATAGGTCATTTAGTGCGCTCACAACACAGAACAGCAGGGGGTCAGGTAACGGAGAGACGCAAACAGAGGGAGGACATAAATCCCTACAGTACACACACACAAAGTCCGACAAAGGAAGACAGTACATGTATTACATATAGAAGACATTCACGATAAAACATAAAACAAATATTGGCCAGAAAGATCTATCTTTACATCCTGCGTATCTTTAATATCCTATTTACCTACGTGCTTAGCTCTTTTTACCTTTCCCTCCTTTTCCCTCTCGCTTGCTATCTTTGCGAGCGCTCCCAATTGTCAATACTTACACCTCGGTCAGCCGGTCAGAAATTAACCTGTCCGGGCCATTGCCCATAGGTGGATCTTAAACCACTTTTGAGTTTCTTCTTTTGGTTGGAAGTTCTCCAGGCTGAGGCAACAGAGGGTATTGATCAGGAGAACAGTCGGACAGCTTGGTTATATCTATAAGAGGGTGAGAAGGAGGTGGTACATTTCGAACATCAACAACGTTTCTAACTTCCCAGATGGGTGGTGCCTTGGTAATCCTTACCCTGGCACTCTTCTTTGTCCTTTCCCTATCTAGTCAAACGTCTAGTTACATTATTTAACATGCTATTTCGAGTCAATTTTCATCATACAGTACCCGTCAAGCTTCTATGTCAGTCCATCCTCCCAGTCGCTACATTCTAAGGAGGAACAGTCATGTCCAAGTCTACGTTTTTTTTTTTAAAAAACTCATCAACATAAGGGCTATGCCATATTCCCTCCTTCCCTTTTCGTCGGTTGTTTGATCATCGCTCTTCCACACTTCAGTCGTCGTTCCGACGCAACCTGCAGAAGGGAGGAGAAAGAAGGGGGTGGGGGCAGCATTCAAACCACATCAGCATGCAGTAGTCCGAAAATATTTTTACTTACCACATACTCGATCTATCTCAATGTAGTGCATTTCTCTACCATCTCGGCGTTTAAGCCCAGTGGGACCAGTAGTGTCAGATAGATAATCATTGACGACCTGCGTATCTACATGAGTCACACGATCGTGACCTTATAGGTCGTGTGCAAGGGTGGCGGTCAGGTGGTATTTCTGTGGTATCGCTCAAAGGCGTCTAAAAACACTTTTCCGGCTTCCTGCGATACGCAGTGTAGCTGCTCAATATCGGGCCGTCTTTAACCTTCAACCTTAGCCATAATCATGTATTTTACTCATGTCGGTGACAGTAGCCATATATTTCAATAACATTCATAAATACAAACACTACGATAATATTTGCGTGTTCAAAAAACTTTTAATGAAAAGGTTGGCGCACAAATATTATTTCATAAAATGCAGTAGTTCAGATGAAAATCATATCGAACTTTCTTAAGGGGCAAGTATAATGCGTGTCAAGCTTTCAATAACATCATCTCATTAACCTACTATTTACTCAAGACCTACGTATATCAATTCATTGTTCAAATGCTCAACCGGTGCCTATTTCATACCAATTCATTGCTTCCAACACATAATTAGTACCCACTCTAAATCAGTTCATTGTCCCAGCACATAATCAATATCCATCTTATATCGCTTTCTTTTCCTAGCACATACTCAATATCCTTCTTATCTACTTTCATTGTCCAAAACTGTATGCATATCTTGGGGCATCGAAGCTGAGCAACCAGGGTGCAACAAGGATTTTTTTTAAAAAGTCTCATTTTGTGTCGGCGCCATTCTGGGCGAGGTCAGGCAAGTCCCAGTATAGTCAGATTGCCTCCACTGACTCGTAGTAGGACCAGAACCTTCCGTTGGAGGTTTCAAAAGTTTTTCGCAATGGGTTAACAGTTTAGCAATATGGACCATCAGTCAAAGAGTGGGGAGGGCGGTAACAATTTTTCCTACCGGGTCATTCTGGTGTTCCTCCGGAACTGAACAAGTCTGTGCCTTGGCTGTATTTTAGTCATTTCCAAACTGAGGCTGGCGCTGGCAGGAGTGCGCCGATGTCGCGGTTCCCAGTGAGAGGGGCGGGGCGCCCATGCGGAGGGATCGGGGTGCCCCCCGGCTCTCATAGAATCTTCAAAGTTGAGGAGAGAAGGCATGGGCGTGTGCCCGTCCTGGGCAAAAGACCGCTTTTCGATGTTGACCCTCTTTAAGCAAGAGCGTTGGGGTGTCGCTGGAAGCCTCCACCTGGAGGGAGGTGGGGAGGGTCGTTCGCGCCGCCTCCCCCATCCAGCGACCCTGCGCTGTTCCTCGGCTCCAGAACTTCGGTATTGGCCGTGCCGGCTGATGAAGATGGGGGGGGGTCGGTGGCTGAGGCAAGACATCCCCCCTTTGACATGTGGCGGGACTACCTGCAATTGTCCAGGCGTTGCCGTGTGGCTGGACTACCTGTCACTCTCAGGCGTTGACATGTGGCGGGACTACCTGTAATTTTTAGGCGTGGTCATGTGGCGGGACTATCTGCAACTCTCAGGGTTGTCCGACCTCGCCTTGGCTCCGGTCCTCGTCGATGGCCAGATCAGGCAAGAGAGGGGGTGGGGGGTGGTCGATGGCTGAGGCAAGACAGCTCCCCCCCCCCCGTGGCCTGCAGGGCAGCAGAAGAGGGAAAGGGGAGACCTCCATGATTCCTCAGGCCGTCCGCCCTACAGCCTCCCCTTTCGACTGCGGCCAGCCGAGCCCTGCACGCATCGAGGCCTCGCCTTCCGGATGGGGGTAACCGCGGACCTGTTGCACTTCGGGAGCTTCCGGAATGGGGGTAGGTACCTATTGAATTGTTCCTATTTCATGTGACCGTTATTTGGGCGTGGTGGGCAATGAGGCAGACATGTTTGGAGCAGGAATAGGCAATGGAGCCTAGCTACCTCGTGGCTGTCTTGCTGTCAAACCTTTCGCCGTTTTATATTTCTCATTACGAACTATTCCTAATGTTTCTTATTTTTAGCGAAGTCGGAAGCTCATCAGGGGGGTTACTGACTTAGCCCGATTTCTTTTTATTATTCCTTCTTTTCCTTAGCGTGTTTCGAGCTAAAGTTTTCTGTTAGTAGGGTACGGTGATCACTTCATTTTTATATGTCCTTCCATTAGGGGTACTCTTGGACGGACCAGGTGAGTTACCTCCAATAAATGGTCCGGGTTGGAACTAGATTATCGATCAAAGGGGAACACATATCCTTCGTTAGGGTATCATCCTGGTCGGACCAAATGATGTACCTCCACTTACTAGGGTAGCCTCCTGGGCGGACCAGATGGGTTATTTCCAATAAATGGCCAACAAGTGGGGGCATGTGTCCTCCATTAGGGTAGCCTCCTGGACGGACCAGGTGAGCTACCCCCCAAATAATAGTCAATCAGTGGGGAGTGGGTAGGACTGACGGATTACAACGGGGACAAAAGTCTGCATCACCTACCCTTTTCTACCTGCAAAGACTAGACAGAATATTTCTATTCCACGTTGTTTGCAAACAGAAACTACCTCAAACAAACAATTCCTGGAACAACAATGTCCAGTCAATCAATCAATCAGTGGGGAGAAAAACAGGCATGACGGATTACAACGGGGACAAACGTCTGCATTACCTGCCCTTCGCTATCTGCAAAGGGAGACAGAATATTTCTATTCGTCTCTGTTTGTGGACAGGGAAGATCTCAAAGAGCAACAATCGATTATTAATCGATATCAAACAATCAGTGGGGAGAAAGGTAGGCATGACGGATTACAACGGGGACAAAAGTCTGCATTACCTACCCTTCTCTATCTGCAAAGAGAGACGAACGTTCCTATTCGCCGCTGTTTGCAAACAGAGAATGTCTCGTTCTCAAGAAGAGAACCAATATTTCAAGTAGCATCCAAAGCTAAATGAACCAATAACCAAACAATATCAGTATTCAAATACCGATTCCAATACAATCAATCAAACAATCAGATGGATAAAACCATCCTACCAATCAGGCATAAAACGCCCTACTTAATCTTACCCGGACCGGACCATATGGATAGTTCTTTATCTTCCTCCTCCAGCGCCCGATCGTTCTCTTACTCCGTGTAGCATTCCTGTGGGATTCCAGTCTGGACAATAGGTCACTCGAGAGAGGTCCGTTCAGAATCGGTGAAGTTCTTTTGATCGGCAGCCGGACGAGGGCCCTCTCAAGGCAGGTATACTCCAATCATTTAGATGTTCACTTCTTCGTCTGGATCTCTCTTACTGGACCTTATGTCACTGATGGACCCCGCGTTGGGACGCCAATTGTAAAACGTGAGCCCATATTACTATCGATGCCCGGGCTGCTGGCGCAAGTCGCCTCTTAGTTCCCATTCTGAATAGTTACCAAATAAAGAGACAGGCGCTGGAAGCAGGAATCATAAGAACAGGATTTATTTCTCATGAGGAGAGCCTGTCATTTCGGACACGAAACACGGTGTCTTTCGGGAGGTGCTCCAACAAAGTGAGCTGAGATACCGTCTTTTATACCTTACAAAACACTTGGCATTACAATCAGGACATTGTGACACAAAGAAGAGACATCCCCATAATCCTCGTGTCAATCCTACCCCACATATGTTTACAATAGAGGCCCTTGAACTGCCGATAAGAGAAGGGGCAATGACGCAGCTGAGTGTTCCGCTGATTATTAGGATATGTGCGCCTGATTGTAGCCCAGGGGGTGGGGTGACCAGGATCAATAGTGGGTCCTTTGAAGAGGAGTGACTCCATACAATAAGTAGTAAACATTATCTCCTGGCATAGGCGATGACCTCAGACATGTGTGGACAGTCAGTCGCGGAGGGAGGGTTTACTAACAGAGGGGTTACTCATGAAAGGAAAGGAGGTGCTGGCCAGGCGCGGCCGTGACTCCCAAGGACAGGGTCTTGCAGAAGAAGAAGGTTTATGACTTGCCCGTGTGAGGGAGAAGGGGAGGGGGGAAGCCAGGGTGTGCACAGGGACAGAGTCACACAGAGAGAGGTCTTATGACCCGTACATGAGAGAGTGGGGGCAGTCAGGTGCAGCTGGGGAGGGCTATGTCAGCTGAGGCGAAGGATGCCTCTTCAAGAGGAAATGGGGGGTTTGCGCGGGTCAAGCAGAAGGGTTGCCTTTCAGGGCAGGGTCGCGCAGGGGGAGAGGGTTTCATGGTCTATGCATGTGAGAGAGGGGGGGGGTTTCAAATACGCGCAGAAGGGAAGCCGGTGATTCTAATGAGTGGGCAAAAGGCCAGGGTGCCTAAAATGGCTGTCATGTACACGTGGGCACGGGCTTTTACTGGCGGAGTGATGCGGTCAATATCTTATGGTATTCCTGGTGCTTACAGGGAGAGGAGTGAAAAAGGGCAAATGAACACTGCTTATGTACATTACTTTTCCTGATTTTCCACAGGCATGCCCACCACACCTCACCGCGAACCTTGTCTCACCAATGAAGCCTGCTGATGCCATCACCAAGCCACTGCTCGCACCGTGACCTGTGGGCCAGCACTCTGCACTGCCTTGCTACACTACGACGGCGTTTCCCTACTGATGCCGCCACTTCCCGCCAAAATAGACGCCGCTCCTTGCACCATGGTTCAGAGGCACCACTCGTATGTACACGACGCACCCTCCTCATCCCACACCACAGCCTTGGCCCACCGTCGCCGGTGTTATCGACTCTAGGTCATTCGCCGATGACAGCGCTTCAGCAACGACAATGCCGCTGCTTGCAGCGTGACCTGCTAGCACTGTGATGAGCACCGCCTCCATCTTGCACCGCGACCCTGGTCTCACTGACTACACCATCTGATGACGCCACCGAGCTGCTGCTCGCACTGCGACCTAGGGGCACGGCATGCTGCACCGCTGTGCTTCACACTGCAGCACCCGGCGCCTGTGGGCGCCAGCCCTCCGGATCCCATCAGCAAGGAGCTCGACCTGCAACACGAGTGACTTCAAAGGCCCCATCACCCTGCATCTCTGAAAGGTACTGTTTGCGGGTTTTCCTGACACTGTAGTTGGCCTTCGACTCTGCGGTCAGTCAGAACTGTTTTTGGATTTGTCTGCTCACGACGCCGCGGAATACCGGACGGGGCTATTCATACAAGGAACTCTTTTTAATCAACATATTTTTGAAGTGTGAACTTTTATATATGGTACTGTGGATTTTCATCATTTTTGTTCTTGTTTTAATTATATGAAAATATTGGATATTTTTCTGAACTGGTGTTGTGTCCTTTGGGGGTGCGTACACTGTCTTACTGTTGGTTATGTGCAAATGCTTTACACACTGCCTCTAAGAAAAGCATGGCTGCTCGTGCCAAGCTACCAAGGGGTGAGCAGGGGTTATGTTAGACGTGCAACTCCCTTATCCTGACTAGAGTGGTGGTTTTTGCCTGGCTTTGGCCCGCGCCCTAGCCTACCAAAAATTCAATTTCTAACATTGGTTGTCAGTGGTGAGGATCGGACTTGCGTTTGCACTTGACTTACAGTGATTGGTGTGCACTACTGCCATATCACAGACCATTATGTGCCACATACTAACCCGTTTTCATTTTGGCCAAATTTTGTGATCTTGCCAGGTGAACTTTCTGCTTCATCATGCCGGAATCAATAGCATCATCCGTTGCATCCATGGACATTGCCTTTAAGGAAGATAGGTTGGGGCTCTACACTGTTAGAATTGAAGTCTGTGTGCAAAGACCTAAAAGTTCAAGTCAGAGGCTTCACTAGGAAGGACGAGCTACAAAAGGCACTGAGGGCCTGGGTAGCAGCCAGAGACGCAAGTGGGCAATCTGGTGACCTTAGTGGAGATGCGGGGGAGCCTACTCCTCGTATGGAAGGGCTTTTGGGAGGGGTAGTACCCTTCCGACCAGGCAGCTGTGGCCTGTCCCCAGAGAAGCTGGAGGACAGGTGGGAAGCAAGGAGAGCTGCCACGGAGCTAGAAAAGACTAGAATGGCCATGGAGGAGAAAAGAATGGTATTGGAACATGAAGTTAGGATGAAGGAGCTGAATCGAGAGAAAAGAACCAGCTCAGATGGTGGCAGCAACTCGTCAAGAGAGACAGTCAGAATCATACACACCCGAAGATGGTGGGCCGAGAGATCAAGAAGGGGGATGATATAAAGAGGTGGTTTCAGGGTTACGATGCAGTGATACACATGAATGGGGTCCCTAAGGAGAATTGAGGAGCAGGATTGTGGTGTCTGTTCCCAGAGGAAACCAGGGATACTTTCACAGCTTTGGGCAAGGTGCCTAACCTCACCTACGTTGATATGAAGGAATCCCTTCTCATTAGGTATGGTCTCATCCTTGAAAAGTACTGGAAGAAACCTGATGCCAACACGTGGCTGGAATGTGTGGATGGGTTTTGTCGATCGTTGGATGGGTGGGTGAAAGGTAGCGTTGTGACAGATTTTAAGGGACTCTACAATTTGATTGCGTGAGAGCACCTGTCCAGTCTATGTTTTGCAGATCTGCGCCAGCACCTAGTAGAGAGTAAGGTAACTGACCACACCAGACTGTCTTAAGTTTGTTTTAAGACAAAGTCCTAACTTCTGTAAATTATAAAAGTAGTAAGTTCATTCTGTGAATACCAAAAGTAGTAAGTGCATTCTGTGAATGCCAAAAGTAGTACGTTTAGGATTGCGTCTTAAGTTCAATTTGTGAATTGGGCCCCTAGAGTTTGGGAGAGTGTTTTGCTTCACACGAGAATAACTTGTTTTTCTACATTAGTAGCCTTGCTTGGTAAGCTTAATCTGAACAGTGAGTGCCAAGGCCTTCAAGGTTTTTTCAGCACTGTGGTTGTTGTTTGGACTGATCAGCGCACTTTCTAGACATAACACATATGCAGCTGTGGCCACCGCTGATATTGGCGCATTTAATAATGCACTGGGTAGGCATGATCACACACACTTGGAGAACATTCGTATGCTGAGAGCTTGTGCAGAATTTGATGTGATCCACTTCTGCTAATACCAGAGATATGGAGCCGCCTATGTAATCCCAAGAGACCTTCTGTAGTTATAAAATAACCTACTAGCATGGGAGGGTGAAATATAGGTATATTTTAAACCTGTTTTCATTTAGCATTATAACATGCTTTCTCCCTTTGTATTTTATGGAATAGTAACTATGCTGACAAGCTTGTTTCTAATAATATGTCTGCTTGTATTAGCTAAAGTGCTGCGTTTGAGAGCACAGCGTTAGAAATAAATATTTCAAACTTGCTAGTGTCTCTTTTTACTCCCCGTTTTGGACTGGTATGAGAGTATAACGAAAGAGTGTTCTTGTTTTCCACATTGCCTGAGGTAACCTAAGTCGCATGTTCTGGCTTGTCTAATCATTGTGATTTTTGCTATTGGATGAAGAGCCAATGTGACACTGATGCTAGTCTGGTAGGGGATTTTGGGTACTAAGGTGAGTTTTTGGCACACCCTAATTCACTGAGGTCCTGAGTCTCTGTGCACAGTTCTGTGTCTGAGAAGATTCCCTGCAACACTCCTTGACCCCAGGTGTTACTCATAGATGTACCCACGACGTGGAAACCAGTGACAGCCCCCCTGGTGAAACTTAAGATTTGCCGGTTGGCTGACCGGGTCAAGTTCAGCATCAAAGAGGAGGTCTCAAAGATGTTGGTGTTAGGGGTGGTTGAGCCGTACAGCAGCCCCTGGTCCAGCCCTGAGGTCTTGGTCCCGAAGGCAACTGTGCCAAGTGCCAGCCGAGAACTGCAGTTCTGCGTGACATATTACAAAATAAATTACCTATAGAGCTGTACTTACCCCAGCTCACCCAGTCAAGACAGATCATATATACTTTTCGAATACACATGCAATCACTCAAAATGGAAAACTCCAGGAGTCTTCTATGGGCCTCAAGGAAAGACCATATTAGGCACACAGAATTGGCTCAGAATAACTCTATTCATTATAGTAAGGTCAAAGAGGTTGACTCCCCTCGCCCCAGCACTCGGGAGTACAGGCACGGCGCCTTCAGGAATGTGCTTTATCGCATTCAAACCCAGATGTAACCTTGGGCCTTCAGACAGAGGGAAAGACAGTCCACCTTCAGCTGCTCCTCTATAACTCAGAGGGAAAGAGTTTTACTGGTAGCAAGGGAGAACATGTGACTTTGGCTCAACACAGAACATGGCCAAGAAAATGGCGTCTACATGGATCCTCGGCCTAAACATAGGAAACACACTAAGACAGTCATGTTTGAACAGAGAGAAGTATATACCCCGATACATGTATGTGACATATAACTGAAAATGTATAGGTACATCATGCTAACAACTATATAACTAGGTCTCATGCCAATAACTGAGAAAGAAAACGAGTTTTATCCTTTATGCGTGGACTATCGGGGGCGCAATGCCATCACACGGACTGACGCACACCCCATCCCCCCGAGTCGATGAGCTCATCGACCAGTTGGGAGCGGCCAGATTCCTGAATACATTCGGTTTAACATCAGGGTACTGGAAGATCGCCCTACTTGAGGGGGCCAAAGAAAGATCTGCATTCTCGACCCCACACGGGCATTGCCAGTTCCGTGTGATACCCTTCGGCTTGAAGAATGCCCCAGCCACATTTGAGATGTTGGCCAACCAGGTGTTGGCCGGGCTGGAGGAATTCAGCGCCGCATACCTGGACGACATAGCGGTGTTCAGTTCCAGTTGGGACGAACATCTGCAACACCTCAGGGAAGTGTTAAGGCCGCTGCCTCACGATTAAGGCCAGTAAGTGCAAGATCGGGCAGGGGTCGGTGGTGTACTTGGGACACTAGGAAGGGAGTGAACAGGTGGCACCCCTACAGCTCAAGATTAACACCATTATGGCTTGGGGGGCTCCCAGACCGAGGTGAGGGCTTTCCTAGGAATCACCGGATACAGGGGTTATGTTAGACATGTAACTCCCTTATTCTGACTAGAGTGGTGGTTTTTGCCTGGCTTTGGCCCGCGCCCTAGCCTACCAAAAATTCAATTTCTAATACAAACTCCAACCTTGTATTGCATATAGAGACTTAAACAGGATCACAATGAATAATAGATATCTTTCAGATGGACACAACCTCTACGATATTACCAAATTTATTATACTCATTGATGATACAGAAAAACCAAATAAGTAACATTTTCTCAATGAGGCCCCACGTTTAACACAGAATTAACTGCAATCACTTCAATCTCTATCTATGAATAGGGTTGTCACAGATTCTGCATAGAAGCATAGGCATAAATAGAGAAAAGTTCCAACTGCTGCCTCATGTCTTCCATGTCACTGACACACATTCAAAGTTGTTTAACTAGTTACATTGCATGGTATTCTGAATAATAAATCAAAATGTCATAGAGGAATTGGGAAAATAAATAAATAAAGCCCTAGCTACTAAAGTTTAGATGAATGAGTAGGTTGAATTTGTGATTAGCAAAATATTTTAGTCATTACGATTTAAAAGTAGTGGCACTTACATTTTAGTTAAGCAACTGTCAATGGACGAGAGTGGTATGACTATTATTTCACTGCAGCTTAAGCTAAATTTTCACTAGTGAATTCAATCCTTTATGTCGGGTGTCTGTGAAGGACTTCTTCACAAAAAATACCACACTGTTGTTAACACTAGAAACGTCTCTGATGATGAGAAGATCTTTCTACTTTCATTGGCACACAAAGATGCTGAATAGCAGTGATATTGGTGCTGATCGATATGATGTTGTGAACATCATAAGGGGACAGGAGGGGTATGCAGCTTTACATGCTGTATTCTTTCATTTTCATTTCTGTGTGTAAAAGAGCAAGTATACATTTATGGAAGTAATAACATTCTGTGAACAGTAAAGTGTGTGAATTTTACTTTTAAAGATTTTGTGATGGGTATTCATCAGCCATGACTGGGCTTTACCAATGCATATGTAAGTTTGTTGATGGCTGATATTTTATTAATGTTCAGAAAAGACAAACGGTTATAGTATATTATTGCCTCACACTGTATTTAGTTCCTAGTATGTAAGTGCTCACTTATGGGGCCAACCGACTAAGAACTCTCCAAAATAAAAAACATTGGGGCATATTATCAAGGAGGTTTATCTCCGCTTTTTTGGCTTTAAAAGCCAAGAAAGCGGAGATAAAATTATCTCCCTATTACCTAGCTGGCGCTAACACCAGTTAGCGACAGCTAGTAGGAGATAGCGACCATCTTGGGCCCCACTTTGCATGTAAGTGATATTTATCACTAATGACATGCAAAGTGGGCGTGCCAAGATGTTAGCGACTGAAAACAGTCGCTAACATCGCTATCTCCTATTACCAACTTTTGGAGATATTCGCGCTAAGCGCGAATATCTCCAAAAGCTAACACCTGCCCTGAGCAGTTCTTAGCCATGTTATCCAATGGGAGGTGGATAACATGGCTAAGAGCATTATCTCGGTAATGCATGAATATCGCTGACTTTTCAGTAATATTCAAGCATTGCGGCGATTTTTATCGCATTTGCGATAAACCTTGGTAATACCAAGGTTTATTTGCGGTAAAAATCGCCGCAGCTCAGCGGTAAAGTTTTGTCTCTAACCAAGCAATAGCGATAATTATCGCTATTGCTTGGTAATATGCCCCATTGAGACTAGGGAGAGGAGTACTCTGTTAAGAACAAGTTGACAAAGAAGATAAAATGAGTTCAATCACTGTAGGTTCAATACCCACAACAGATGAGTATTCTGGCTAGCAATACATATCAGATACACAAGTCAAGAAGCATCATAAGCTGCATGTGTTTTCAATATTCATTCTTTTATTTCTTATTTCCACAGAAAAATGAACAGTTCCTTGTATTTAAATGGTGCACGGATGAGGGTTCTGATTTTTCCTATACACACGTCTAGATGTTTTGCGGTCGGGTTGGAACATACTGAGATAAGGGAAAGTGCTGGTATACATTTTTAGGCTGGGCTATTCAGGAGATTTATTAGTCTGACTTTGTCCATCCGGATTGCAGAGTCTAAATATTGAGTAAAAGTACTTGTGAATGAGAAGTTGATGGGTCTTGTTTTGAGCATTTATGTTGAGAGCTTGGAGCAGTAGTGTTTGACATGAGGCACTGGTGTCTTATTCAGAACCAATTGCTTCCTGGCCATGCAATGTCCATATCCTAATGATGATATATGTGGTTTTCAAATTATAAGATTTGGGACCAAGAGTAAGGATATTGTTGTGTTGGTTTCAACAAAAAAAGAGTCTGGGTATTTTTAAAGGAAGCATATGTCATAACTATTAAGGAGGTATGGCCCAAGATATTACATGATGTTCTAATAAAATATTGTTTCTTTTCATGTATTGTCATAAAATATTCTAGAGACATGCGTTGACAACTCCTTCCAGCAATACAGTAGTCCAAATGGTTTAGAGAATATTCAAATCTGGGGTGCACAGTGGTTATCCAGCGTTGGCCACAAATATGAAAAACATTGGTAAGCTTTGTATTACTTTCCTTGACATGGGCTGGGGTTGTGAGGGTGGTTACATTTATTAAAGTTGTGGGGCTTTATGGGACACTTGCTTGCTTTCTCTTACAGGGTATCTTTCAGTGAATGATGCTAAGGCCTATGTGTAATATGTGACACATGGGCTTATGTACCACCTTTAAATTCTATGGTAAGCAGAAATGGGCCTTTCTTGCAGTAGTTTTATATGGGGTATTATTAAAATGCAATGGGATACACAAGTTGATGTGGATTATGGTTGCCCAAAAAAGAGATCTATTTTTTCTTTTTTAGTAATGTAGCAGTCAGTCAAAGCTTTTATTATCGGTTAAAAACCATAAAAAGACATAAATACACATTTACAGATAAAAATATGAAACTTTAGGCAATAGTGCATTGCAAACCTAAAACATACTAAATCCATAACAATGGTTAAAAGGTTAAAAAAGTACAGACATTGTATTGTGGCATACTTGTATAGCGCAACCTGTCACCACAAAGGGCATCCTGGCGACATAGGAAAGATCAGTATACTTTGAAATAGCGCTCACACTGGACGATCCCTAGACATGGTGTTTGTGGGAAGCCTCATAGATTACAATATTTCTGTTACTACAGGCGCGCTAAATTGGGGGCATCCGATTTTTAATTTTGTACACCTTGAATACCACATAGACAGGAGGAATCTGGCAGTTGCAAACACTGTCAGTGGGATGGTGTCATATTTGAGGATTCTGAATACCTCCCTGTAATCCCTAAGACCCCATGCCTTACAAAATTGAATGATCCATTTGGCTCTAGCCCTAGAATAGGAGGGGCAGAAGAGCAGAACGTGCAGATCTGTCTCACTGCTACCCTCACACCACGGGCAAGAACTCGGTGTACTTGGGTCTTTTGATCACTTGTGTGTTACAGCCCTGAGAGGTAATGAACCATGTCTGAACTAGATATATAGGGGCAGATTTATGAGTTCTGGCGCATCTCTGCAAATCAGCAGGGATGCGCCAGAACTGATGCGTCACGCAATTCCCTCCTTTGCGGCACCACAGATGCGCCGCATTTACAATGCGACGCACCATGGTGCAAGGAAGGGCAGATGCGTGACGCATCTTGTGGTGTATGGGCGGCGCATTGCTGGAGTAGCGTCGCAAGTGCGACGCAACTCCTGCAATGTACAGAGGCCATCCATATATAACGTGGTGCGTCACTCCTTACGCCTGCTTCAAGCAGGTGTATGGATTTGACGCAGCAGCCTCGTAAAACTTACTCAGTGAAATCTTGTAGATTTCACTGCGTCAGTTTTACGGGGCTTTCCTACGAGGGAACGCCCACCCTGCGACAGAACGCCCACATGAACCCTGACGCAGGTTTCATGTGTCGCAGGGCTTTACAACGTGACGCATCTGCCTAGATGTGTCACGTTGTAAATAGGTCGCAGGGATGCGCCACGTTTCCGCGCCGTTGCGTCACGCAACGGCGGCGTAAACGTGGCGCAAGCCCGTCATAAATCTGCCCCATAGTTTATTAGCCAAAGGGGCCTGGATATCATCCTAAAACTTCTCAAAGTAGGGATGGCCCTTAATATACAGGAAGGTGTTGGTCAACCTACCCATAGAGGGGTTAGATAGTGTAAGATCCTTTTGTTGACGCTTGAGTACCAAGCTCAATGATTTCTTGGAGATCAAAGCACAAGTCTCCTCAGGGGAAGACCACATATCCCCCATTCCAATAGCCTGGCAAAGGTGCTTATTATGGTTTAGCCAGGGGATTTTCCCCAAACCCCTTCTGGACAGAAGATCCCTTAGGTCCTCCCTGTAGCTTATGATCTAAGGGGTGGACCAAAGTCATCTCCAGTACAACAGTGGACGATTTAAAACAATCTCCTGTATGGGTACCAATCCTAGATCCATCGATAGGGGGGTCAAGGGGGTGCTCGGGGGAAGTCTCAGAAGACGCCTGATAAAACTGTTCTCAGTAAGTGCTAGAGGGGCAGCGCTGACATGGCCCCATAGGTCTGCACCATAAAGTGTACTCCCTCTCTCCTGGGCTTTGTAGATTTCCACGGGTGGACCCAACTGTTTGAGAGAGGTCTCGTTAAAGACCTTTAGGATACTGCCAGATGATTGGGCTAACTTCAGGTTAGCCTTAGCCATGTGAGACCCCAATCCATTCTATCGTATAGTGTGACCCCCAGATAGTCAAAGGTAGACACTCGATCCAGCACTGTTCCCTCCAGGTGGGGGTGCGGATAATTGGATAGTTTAGTTTTATAGACCATGAACTTAGTTTTGGAGAGATTAATCTCCAAGTTCCTCAGTCTACAAAAGGAGCAGAATGCCTCTAATGTTCGCTGTATGCCCATAGACGATTTTGATAATTGGAGGGTATCATCAGCGAACATTAGGGCGGGTATCTTGCGCCCTGCTAAACTTGGGGAGTCTAGGTCTCTCGCTCCCAGTAGATGTTCAATCAGCCCATTAAGGAAGAGGGAGAAGAGTGTGGGGTCCAGCACGCACCCCTGCCTCACTCCCTTTTCCACGGGAACGGAGCCGACAACTCCCCATTCCTCCCATACCTCACCCATGCATATGTACCTTGGTGCATACGTCTAAATAGATGGCACAGGTAGGCCGGGGCACACATCTCTAATAATATTGCCCAAAGCTTATCCCTCTGGACCAGGTCAAATGCGGACCGAAGGTCCACGAAAATCAAATACAAACTGCCCGCCCCCAGGGAGACCATTTTCCAATAGACCAACTGTAATCTAAACAGTTGGTTGATAGTGGAGACCTTTGTACGAAAGCCTGCCTGTAGGGAGGTTAGGATGTGATGTTCGTCCATCCAACTCTGCGAACTTGTTAGTAGGAGGTGGGAAAATAGTTTCTGGAGGACGTTGATCGAACTAATGGGGCGGTAGTTGGCCCGGTCAAGAGTGGAAGCCGATTTATGGATGGGTATAATTTCTGCGCCCAGCCATGTTGGCGGAATCTCCATGTCCTGTAGGATGGCGTTGAAATATACCCAGAGGTAGGGGGCCCAACGTTTCTGTTCGCTCAGGTAAAGATCACCAGGGATCCTATCTAGACCTGGTGCTTTACCCATGGTCAGACTTCTGAGGGCCAATCGGATTTCAAGCAGGGTGCAGGGTGGGCAATCAGAACACGAGCCCTCATTGGAAGCTAGTTCCGGTGTGCTCTGTTGGATAGCTAGATCTACTGGAGATGCAGGGTCTATGAGTGAATAGAGGGCCTTAAAGTGGGCTAGCCAAGCCTCTTCGCTGAGATTAGGATTAATAGCAGACGGCCCCTCTGCCGACCCTGAACTAACTAGATTCCAAAAGGACCTGTAGTCTCGATCATCCAAGGCTACTTTAATGCTTTCCCACCTTGCAACCTCCCACTCCGACCTGGTCTCCATGATCATTCTTTTATAAATTTGCCTAGCATTTCTAATGCTTGCCTGGGACCCCGATTTTACCTCATTTATAAGGTTGTTTTTAGCCACCCTACAGTTTTTATTAAACCAATAATCACGCTTTTTTACCCTTGGCATCAGTAATATAAAAATAATCGGCTAGAGTAACAAGAAGCTTATTATGAATACGCTGTAAAACCAGGAGATGGGGCAGATCACAATTGGGGCTCAAGAGATCGCAAACCTCTACTAAGGAGCTTGCGACAAGATTGTATATCTCAGCTAGCTTATCAGGATCTACGCGACCTTTACCCACCTAATGCGTCTGCCACCCGCCGCTGTCACTAGGTTCAGGTTGATAATGGACTCCACTGGTCCTGATTCGTTTTGGTGGCCCAGTGTGTTAATTAACTCTAGTGACAGTAAGTTATGGTCACGATCGACCCTTGGGACGACAGAAAAAGCTCTCAGCCGGGACCAAAATTCTACATTAACCAGGATATAATCGATGGTCGTGCTTTTCCCCGGTCTATTAAAGGTGCTTGTGCCTGGGACGTCTGGAAGGAGTCTGCAGTTGCAGGCCCTAAGCGAGTATGTTACAGCCAGCTTGTTAATCATAAGAGCCAAAGGCGATAAGCGCTTTACCAGATACATAATGCATTCCGGAATAAGCCAAATGTCATCCTTGTCCAGAGTTACCGAGTGGATCCCAGGTAGCTGTTCAAAATGGCAATTAAAATCAACGCCGATAATTTTGTGATACGACGAGGGAAATGAGATAAGGAGGGCCTCTAGGGCCTCTAAAATAGATAAGCCCAACTAGTGTGATGGGGGGGGGGGCGTAGATACATATTGATTACTGCCAGCGTAATGTAGCAGTGTTAGTAGTAATGAAATTTTTGAACATTTCATAAAGAAATGTGCTGCATTATGTACCCAAAATGTTTAGGGAACTTCAATGAGTTATTTTTAGGATGGCATTGCTAGCATCAAGCTCTGTCTATTAAGGTTATAGCTATTAGGGGTCAATAACCTTAATTACACACATGATACATAGGCTGCTTGGCCATAATTTGTAATAGTCATGTATTGCACCTATTCTATTCTGTGTGCATTCACACATATAATGCTTCACATTGGATGTTTTTATGTTGTATATATGTTTGCATGTTGCTTTTAATGTTATTATAAGGTGTTTTGTATAAGTATGCGTAAAACTCAATATTGTGTTGTTATTTTGTCTATTTGCTTTTAAGTCCATGTCTTATGTGTTTTTTAACAGCCCTGAAGAAGCCCCATGTTAAGGGACAAAATGCATTGGTTGTGTCCATGTTCATTTTATCTGTTGAATCGAGAAATGAAAGAATGAATATTTAGAAGACTCACACCTTATGATGTGAACCTCTAATTTGAATCCTAACGAGGATCTAAAAAGTACTTTTATTAGATTAGAGAAACTCAAAAAACAAGAGCTCTCAAAATGGTGGCATTGAGTTACACTCAAATAGAAATAGAAAATAGGAAGCTACCACAAGTCATACCTATCCTCACCTTCCCAAATTTGGGGGATGATCTTGACAGTGACTTACTACAGGAATGGGAGCATAACCTCTTCAATAGTTTGGCAGTTATGATGAATAATTTAGTGAAGCATGTCAAAAGAAAGACGGTCAAATTGAGAGAGGACATACAGAGACTTAAAAAGCAAATAGTGGATTTGAACTTAAAGGCGGTGACAGATAAGAACTGTACCATCCTTACGAATCACATACAAAAACACCAAAATGGGTTAAAGATAGAAAAGTGCGCAAGAATGTGAGGAATGATCGAGACTGCAAGAGTGGGTAAGTTTACACATTTGCTAAACTATTCAACCAGGCAGGCATTCTTTATAAACAGGCACAGCAGGATAATCCAGTCAGGTTTACTACTGGTGAGAGCAGCTCAGATGTCTCTTCTATAGACAAGGCAACACCTGGCAGTTCAAAACCAACTTAAAATCCACTTGGCTCTTCTACTTTTTTAGAAGAACTAAAAAGAATTGTATGAGTTTCAAACAAACCCCATCACACACAAAACAAGGAGAGGTGGCTGGAGGAGGAAATCAAGGAATAACAAACACACACACAGGAGTCCAGACACAACAACACACGAAGAGGAAACAATAACTGGCATGAACACTGGAGCAGATGATTCCTCTACTACTGTCAACCTAATTGTAAATCTGTCTGGTTACACCTGAAATTATGCTGAAATCAGTGTTCTGAATAAGGGTTTGGGTTTTTGCCCTACCACCTGTTGTGACTTCTCTAAGGTTCAGATTGATTTGTTTAAGTTCACTAGCAATCTCAAGCTTAGGAGCTTTTTTCCATAACTACACATAGGGTATATGATATTAATACAAGCATTGAGTTATCTGATGCTACTATCTCAGTTTTGAAAAATGTTCAATGTAAACTGTCTCTTGACAATAAGCTTAATATGAATATGGAGGACTCACTGGTTGAGAAGAAACGCCCAAACAGACCTCAATCATGACAGTAATTTGATACCCAAATCCACAGAATATGCAACTCAATGATATTTAGCTCTTTTCCAGAAGGGTTTTGAGTGACTTACATGATTTGAAAGACAGAAGTAGATCAACCAGGTGCAATATGTTGACAACCAGAAATCTAACTAATGAAGAGTCTGCCACTTTGCAAATGCTGAAATCCAATGAATCCCTAGTTATTTGAGAAGCAGATAAAGGAGGAGATGTATTTTATTATGAACCGTTTCCAATACCATTCTGAAGTAATGTGACTGCTAAGTGATAAGAACTGCTATAGGACTTTGGGACATAATCCCACTGCAACAGTCAGGTCTGTCATAAATGAGAGACTAACACATTGGCATGAGACATGTCTTTTGACAGACTTGGAATACAGATACCCGAAGGCTATTTTCTTTAGACATCCATGTCTTCATAGGCTCCCCAAGATACACAAGGAGGCAGCCTTTCCACCTGGCTGTCTCATTATAGCAGGTATTAGCTTCTCAATGGAACACAACTCCGAATTTGTAGATGTTTTTCCTAGACCATGTGTTACTAATTTGCCTTCCTATGTGAGAAACACATCAGACATATTGAATACGTTTTTGGATGTGGTATGGGATCGGGATAGGATGATGTTTATGACTTTAGATGTGGAGAGCCCATATACTAGTACTAAGAGCTTGGATTAAGTTCTTTGGAGTTTTTTATAGCTACCTGGCATGCCAACCTTTATGAATATTTTCAAATGTTAATAGAAACGTCAGTTTTGATTTTGAGTAACATCTATTTTTTGTATGATGGACAATGATTTCAGCAACTTTAAGGACTGCTATGGGGTCCAAGGTTTGCCCCCTCTTATGTCAACCTATATTAATGGGATGGGATGGTTTGTGAGGGTGCATATCTGAGTCCAGGTGGCATCAGAATGAACTGAATAATATGTCCCTTTTTGGGGATGATACATAGATGACGTCATAAAGATATGTGAAGGGTCTCTCTCCCAGATAGAGAGCTATTTAAAGTTTCTCAGTAGCAACAACTAGAATCTTAGATTCACCATGAACTGTCACAAGAGTAGGATTGATTTTCTATATGCTACGCTTTAAATCGCAGACAACAAGATCCAAAGTACATTTTGCCGCAAGCCTACTGCAGTACTCTGTTGGCTAGTAGAGCACATTTGAGTTGCACTATAAGGTGATTCATTTTGGAGAAACGTTAATCAGGAAGAGAAACAGTATTGAAGATAATGAGTGTGAGGGCAACCTGAATCTCTTGCAATAGAGACGTCAAGTCTCCCTTTTTGTTTTATGGAATAGATGTGGTTCCTGTTAATGCATGAAATTGAGATAGAGAACAAATATTGAGGAAAAGTGAAGCCGAATGGATACTGCGCCTTCGTATAATGGAACTTGGGCTTAATAAGGAACATGAATTTCACCACTTTCTGTAAATTTCTGTAGGACATGTCTATTACAATGGCTCCCTGTTTCTACTAACATTTTTATGGTTTAGGTTTTGATTTTGGGTCCTTAAGTCTATCTGGCTGAATAACAATGTTGAGGAAACAGGATTTAGTCTGTATCGGACAAGCGATCATAGGGCTCTGTGTTCCTTCTCGCATGTTTCCATTTAACACACTTACTTACTGGTTGAGATTTTTACTCTTCAGTGTGACTTTTTTCATTAATAATAGTTGATGTATGTATTACTCTCAGACATTGTGATGTACTAAGATGGTCAACACCTTTACTTCAATGGGATTATCCACTTGTGCCGACTTATTTTCTAAACTTTGACAGTATGCTCTAATTCAGGGGTCTCCAACCCGGTCCTGGAGGGCCGAATCCATGGCAGATTTCTAAAACTACTACATGTATCTCAATAGGGATATCCCAAAAATCTGGCATGGATCCGGCCCTCCAGGACCGGTTTGGAGACCCCTGCTCTAATTTGTTGATGATACCAATATGTGATATAGATTTTGATTGAGGATTGACAACATATGCATCTTGACATGTTGTGAGGAGAGGTATCTTGCATTATGTTGATTTGACCACTTTAAGATGGTCAAAAGTAATTTCTTGTATGTTTCTCACCCATTGGCTGTCCCCCACTTTAATTATATTGTGGATGGTAAATGTGAATATTTTGCTCTGGTTCAAATTCTGTATATTGTTGTGTAGGTTTCAACAAGAGCAGGGCTGGGTTGTTTGAATGCTTTTAGAAAATATTGGAATCTGCAGTGTACAAAGGTTATCAAGCGTTGGCCGCAAATATAAATAGTTTTAGTAACCTTTGTATTACTTTCCCTGGCATGGGTTGAAGTTGCAATGGTGGTTACATTTATTTAAGTTCTGGAGGCTTAATTGACCATTTTTTGGCTTCTCTTACACAGAGTTTTTCAGTAAATGTTGCTAAGGACCATTTGAAATGTGTGAGAAACTGCCTTTAAATTCTATAGTAAGCAAAAATGGTCCTTTCCTGCAGTAGCTTTATATGGGGTATTATTGAAATTCAATGGGATACACAAATTGATGGGAGTACTATTATGGTTGCTCCCCCCAGAAATTTCCTTTTTTCTTTTACTGTAATGAATTTTTACTCATTTCAGAAAGAAGCATGCTGCATTATGCACCCAAAGTGTTTTTAGAGACTTCAATGAGTTATTATTTTTAGGATGACATTGCTCACATCAAGCTGTGTTTATTAAGGTTATAGCTAATAGGGGATAGATAATCTTAATTTAAAACATGATTACATAGGCTCCTTGGATATCATTTGATATACGTGTGTACTGCCTACATTCTATTCTGTGAGGATTCACAAATATAATGCTTTGCATTGGTTGTTTTTATATTGTATATATGTGTGTATGTTGCTTTTAATGATATTATAAGATGTTTTGCATAAATATATGTAAAGCAAAATATTGTGTTCATCATCATCAAACTACTTTATTTAGGTCTAGTGACCATAAATGTGTTGTTGCAATAAATACATTGTGATTAAAACATAAAACTGTCAATACAATATATAGTCATTATGATAAACAATGAGCAATAAAATAAGGTTATAAAGGGGTTTGCTATGATGAATACCTGACCCCATCAGTCTAATAAAAAAATGAAAAGTAAATTGTCCATCTCCTAACGAGATATTAGGTACCCTGACCTGTTGTAAAGTAATTAAAATCCCAAGGATAAAAAAGAAAAGTAAAGAATTATGATCGAATAATAAAATCAAATTGAATGATTGGTGCTGGATTTATGGGAAGCATGCCTCATACATAGACATCAACAACAACGATTACAGATCCCCAGCTGATAGTCTTTTCAGTTTTATTGACCAAGCTCCCCAGGGGAAACATGAGACCACTATTACTAATGGCTCCTTCGTATCAGTTTTCAATATCGCAATTCCTCCCAATAACGTCTTACACCCTTCAGCTTGCACAATGCAATAACCACTTTTTGTGTAAGAAGGAATATCTAGGGCATAAGAACAGGAAGTGATCCTCTGTTTCATTTGTCAATGGACAAAAGAGGGCAGCTCTCTAATCCACACTCCATTTTTGTACCATCCCCCATGTTAAAGGACCTTAGAGGTAAGATGCCAGTTCTAAACTGGATATATCCCCAGAGGGATGAATCCTGTCTATATATATTTCCAATCTGGGTGAGCATTTGTGAAGCAGAAATTGCCCTGGTAGGGACCCCTCACTGTGTTCAGCCCAGATTCCAATCAATACCTGTTCCCAATAGGTTTTATTCAGGATCAGCTTAGCCCCTTTTTAACTTCATCAGGACTATTCGAGATGTTTCCCAGATTAAGCAGTTCAAAGTGCTTTTTAATGTACTTCAACTATGAAGTACGGACGAGTTCGTCACAATTAATCAGGTCCCTAAGTGCCTTTCTGTAAATAGCTAATCCCAGATTAGACCTTTGCCTCACCCAAAATTGTAATGGTTTTAAAAGAGATACCAAATGGCTGGGGTTAAGGGCTAGATCAAATCTCAACGGAACCAGTGTGGTGCTTTGTGGCAGATTGAGAATACCTTTGATAACTTTGTGCTCCTAAATAGATAATGGAGATGCATCAGTGTAGCCCCAAATCTCTGCCCCATAGAGGGCTGCCTAAACTGTAGTCGCTTGGTAGATTGTTAATGCCAGGTACACAACCCCTCCTTCAGTGGACTTATGTTTCCTCCTGAGTAAGAGAGCATGCTGATTTAATATTGCATTGCTCTTATTTATTTGCTTTCCCATTGTAGAAAGTATGTCAAACTTATACCCAAATAATCGAAATGGGTTGTCTGCTCTATCAGGGAGCCCTCTGTTCTCATTTTTCCTCTAAAGGACCTGTGAGGATTAATCCCCATAAATGTGGACTTGACTGGATGTATTTTTAGGCCTCTGTTTTTGCATAAGGCTGCAAATAATTCTAATTATTTCTGGAGACCTATCGGGTTCTAGAAATAAGTAAGGTGTCATCAGCAAACATTAGGATCGTGGCAGAAATACCAGCGCATTTTGGTGCATCATGGTCATTTGCAGAGACCCAGTTCACTGCTCCATTGATGTAAATGCTAAATAGGGTGGGAGCAAGTACACAGCCCTGTTTGACGCACCTTCTGTTAGGATTATTTTTCTGTAGTGTTTCCAACATTGTTCCACCTCACTTGCGCATCGGTGTCAGTGTGCAATACTCTGAGAATCCAGAGGAGATCCTCTGGTACCCCTATATTTTCTTAGCACCCACCATAGCCTGTCCTTAGGGACCAAATTAAATGCTGACCGGAGGGCTACAAATTTGCAACTTAGTTTTGACCTGTCTGCAGAATGTTTTTGGTTGTTATCCAGTAGGCTGATGGGCCTGCAGTTTAATGGTTGCTCCATACCCAACAAAATTGGTCTAATAGTAGCACCCAGCTATGATTATAGAATTTTGCTGCCCTTCATAATGGCATTACTCATTGATTAAGATAAGGAATCCAAACCTCAGGTTTAGATAGAAACACATCTCCTGGTATGCCACCCTGTCCTGGTACATTTTCTTTCTTTGATTTGTTTGAGGGTGAGCTCTGTTTAACTTATGGTGAAAAAGGGGAAATCCCTGGGTGGAGGGGCATTGCTTGTCACATAGGTGGTAGGTTGAGGAGGAATTAGTACATCCACATCATCCTGGAACCCATCAGACAGCCCACTTTCAACCTCCTCCTTATGAAGTGACTTAAAGTGCCTAATCCATTGATTGGGCTGAACAACTACCTCTAAATAAGAGTTTCATGCATTTGCCTCTGGAGCATTAAATTGGATGAAACTTCCACCCATTTTATATTACGCCTGTTATTGATTGTTTCAATTGAGCTGGAGAAAGATATAGGTGCCAAAGTAAAATGTAGTAAGGAAGCTCCACATAGGTACGTCACCAACTTGTCACCAAGTAAATGTAGTCAGGAAGTCCACGCAGGAAGGTTGTAATTAAAGATAATTTATTCAAACAGGTAACATGTTGAATGTTGAATAATTCCAGACAACTGGTAGTTGAGTTGTGAAAGAGAGCCCCACCAGGAGCAGCCTATCTGCTGCTCAGCCCATGCTCAACTGTCACTTCACCTCTCTATGTCCCAACATTCTGAGGCACATCAAGACTCCAACATTCTATTTAGCACAGAGCACAAACACTGCTGCAGGATACTACATAACACTCAAAGATATGTCAAACCTAGTGCATAACGTCTGACGGTCACTTCCAGTCTTGAGATGATAGCCATGTATGCCAGTGCTGGCCAGAGTGACTGGTCAATAAAAATATAATCAAAATGGCTAGTTAAAACAACTCCTTAAAAGTTGGACATGGGGGGGTGTCAGACTAGGTGTTACCATTTACCTTTCTGAGGCGATAATCGACAACCAGATCTTCTAGTTGAGAGGCAACACACATATGTTTTGAGGCTACTTGATTCCCCACACCCTCTAAGGATGGTTTGTCCCCAGGCTCTACAAGTATTTGTATATTCGTCACATCCTGGGAAAATCTGGTATTGCAGTCTCCTGCAATACTTTTTAAGACACTTTGGTTGGATTGAAAGAGCAGGTCTGTAAACTGATCTTCTATTGGGGAGATCGAATTACGTGTGACTGATTTAATATATATATCTGCAATAAGAAATTGTCTTCTCGCTGTAATGTATTCACTGGTATTTTCAGACCTAAGAGATCCTTACTGTTAAAAGGAGCTAGTTTGGTTCTTCAGAAGAGATCCAGCCTAGACCAGATTAGCAACCCTCTTGATGCTCTACCAGACAAGGATGGAACCGATTGCTGTGCACTGGGTTCATAACTCAGGACTCCTGTAGGAGAACAATATGATGCTGGTCTATAAATGTCTAAAAATGTTCCCCATTCAGCGTCAGTGGGTTTAGATCTAAAACTCGCAATATTCCAGGATAGAAGACTAAGACATGAATCCCTGTTCTTGTTGTCCTCACTGAACACCCCACTAATGGAAGACACCTGGGCACCTTGTCCAGGGCACCTTTAGAGTGGCACAGAGACCTCACCCCATCTCTGCAAGAGATCCTCACCATATTAGACTCATTACCATGGGAAAATGTGGTTATGTTCTTTGACTTAGACATTCTCTGGGCAAGCCCCGCTTAGCATGGTTGATGTCAGTCAATCTGTGAGAGATTCGATGTCTCCACAATAGGAGCCACAGGCTGGTAGCACTTTGGTCTTTGACATGCAGCATGTAAAGGGGACGCTGATTGTCTATGGGGGTTGTTATACTGAGTTGTAATATTAAGTTGGTCTGCAGCCTAAACCTTAACTCCATTGACATTAACTCATCTGCTAGAGAGCTAGACTTGAATTTGAGTCCTAGACTGTCATGTGTACTCTGCCCAGAGTTGATGTGTATGGCCTGGAGAATGTCTTCCCTAATTATCAATCTAAAGTCCCTGACATGTTTCAGCCAATGTGTCACTTTGTTAATTCTTGAATCGGGTTTCGTAGGCACCTTTCAGGAGTTTAGGTACATTTAGCATGTAAATGTCAAATGCTAGCAAGAGTGTAAAGCGGGGTTCTTTGGGGGAAAACATTCTGTGGAATATCATGTACATGTCTGGGAATATGGGGCCTATAGCCTTCACCATTTGAATCCCTAGTCATCCTATGAGCACTTGGAATGGTTAGTGGATTTAAGTGTAGAATATTGTTTTGAAGTCTTGGCTTATCTCTACGATGCATTGTAATAGGGAAAACTTCTTGTTTAGTAGATATCAAGGTCTGCTCTTTGTTACATTGGATGATCCCTTGATCTACAGACAGTTGAGGGTTTCCAAAATACGAGCCAATACTCTTTTGGGATCATCCCTTACCTCTATTCCCTGAGTAAATGCTTGGGTCCTTTGTGACCAGCAGGTCTTCCACCTCATCTAGCAGCATTGGTTATTTAAGTGACTAACAGCCAGATTCATGAAGGTACCATTCTGCGATTTGCAAATTGCGAAAAATAGCGATTCGCATTTTGAAAATCGCAGAATGGCATTTATGTAGAATTGCGATGCAAAAAAGCAAATCGCAATCGATCGCAATTTTCGATTGCGATCTTGCCACAATCGCATATTAATCGCAGAATCGGCTATTTTCAATGTAGAAATTGTGACCTCGCAATTTGCGATCTCGCTAACTGCGAGATCGCAAAAACTGGAAGTCGCATTTCGAGCCCACTGATGACATCACAACCAGGAAGTAGGCTTACCACACCCACAAACAGAACACAGAGCCAGGGAGTGGTAGCAGGATATTGAAGAGCACCAAACCTTACACTGTGCAGCACCCCAGCAGGAAAAAAGTTCACCAAGATGTCCCAGGATGCAGCAGGGAGCAGTGGGCAGGAGAGAAAGTGCAAAATCTAGTTTTCTGAACTTGAACTGGAGCATCTAATTGAGGGGGTCTCCAAGGATCATGCCCGGCTCTTTGAAAAAGGCTCCCAGAGGGTGCCAGAGGCAGATAAGCACAGGATCTGGCAGCGCATCCGCGCTAAGGTCAATTCGGTTGGGGTGACCCAGCGGTCAATTGATGACCTTAAAAAGCGCTGGCACAACCTGAGAGGTCGTTCTAAGGAGTGTATCGCGGAGAGGCTTGGGGAGCGACTGGACACCGGTGGAGGGGAACCTGTAGCCACACCGAACACCCCATTGGAGGACCTGATAGAGGACACCATTGCACCAGAAGCCTGCGTGGGGGTCATGCAGCTGGACTCGTCTCGACCCAGCCAACAATCTGAAGGTAAGTGCCATGCGACTGCGACCCTGTCCCCCAACAATGCCCATGACTCCTGAGCTAGCAATATGACATCCCCAACAATGCAGCCCATGCACACCAGAAAAGCCCCATTGCATTGTGGTAGTTGTAGTGAAATCATGTTCCCCCAGTTAGCTCAACACAGCCAGAGCAGTAAATTCAAAGTAAGTCCAAAAGCCAGTCAGGGAAAGCAAGCTTGCATGCATGTATCAACATTGCTTGTGCAAGATACATAACAGTAATCATGCACCCTTTCACATTGCAGGTGCAGTTGAGCAAGCCAGCACAGATAGTGAGGCCCTGCACATCGCCTAGACCCAGGAGGACACTGAGGGTGAGGGCCAGTCCTCCAATGATCCGGCCCATCACAGCCACCAGCAGTTCTCCCACCACCACCACCCAGTGCGGACAGGGCCACCCCTGCAGCCACAGCTGTGCAGCTAACACCCCAGCTAACAGCCACAGCAGTGGTACAGGCCTCACCACCAGCGCCTAGGAGGCAGACGAGGCGCACAGCTGGAGCCAGATCACACACCAGCGCACTGAGGCGCCAGCAGCGTCAGGGCGCAGCAGGCACCGGCAGGGCACTTCAAATACCTGATCCTGGCCTGGCCATTGAACGCCGCATGTTGGTGGTGCTTCATACACAGGCGCTTCACCTGGCAGTGATTCTCACCCAGATGCAGGCGACAAGCCAAAACATTGCCCAGATGACCGCTGCAGTCCGAGAGAACATCCAGCTGCTGGTAGCCCAACAGGACATGACCCGCCGACGCCACCGCCAACTACTGACCTGCCTATCGGCCTACACAAGATCTAACCATGTAGCGGGGAATGCAACATCACAGCTGGCACGCAGGTCCCTCGCCATGCAGGGCCAGATGGTGCAGTGTTGCCAGGATGTGGCCAGGTCTCTATATCTGCTTATGGCAGCAGTGCTCGGCAGCCAGGCCACTGCCCATGGAGAAGCAGAAGGGCCTGATGACGTGAGTGAGGCAGCGTCAACCAACAGCAGTGCATCCTTGCCACTGATGCCTGCACGTCGCCGCAGCAGCAGGCCAACAGCAGCAACTAGGGCCAACACCGTCCCTCAGGACACAGAGAGAAGACTTGGGGCGTCTCGTCGTAACCGACAGTGAGGACTCAGACACTCTGAGGGAGGCCATGCAGTACACCCCTGCAAACCCACTACCCCAGCATGGGGAGGTATGGAGTAATACTCTCTTCATGAGACACCAGAATTACTAAAGGCTAATTTATTGTGCATGAACAATAAAGATTAATGGTCTAACTTGATTCACACTCATGTCAATATTACATTTGTCATGCATGAGTGCAGTGTTTTGTGAGGGTAATGGGTGCACTAGAAACAGTTAATAGTGATGTGGTTGCAGTGCCTGCGTCCTTCAGCAGGATTTTCTCCGCGTGCATGACGCACATGTGGAGGCGGCTGGTTGTCCCCTTCAGACTCACTGCCAGATATCTCCACTGGTATCCTGCGCTTGGTAGCAATGTTGTGGAGTATTGCACACACGGCCACGATGCGGCAGCAGACCTCAGGTGTGTATTTGATGGCCCCACCAGTCTTGTGCAATATGCGGAAACGGCTCTTCAATAGGCCAAATGTCCTCTCAATGCAATCTCTTGTTCGTATGTGTGCAGCATTGCAACGGCGTTGCTGTGGTGTGGCAGGGTTGAGGTATGGGGTGAGGAGGTACTCACGTAGACCGTAGGCGGTGTCACCTGAGGGTAATAAGCACAGGGTGATTGCCTATTCTGCCTGCTACATGCTCACAGTGTACTATTCGGGGGCATGTGTACTTACCTAGTAGGTGCCCTTCACCAAAGTCTCCCCTGGCCAGTCGTGTGTGAATGCCGCTGTGCCGGAAGATGAAGGAGTCATGCGTGCTGCCCTGATATTGTGCCACTATGTCCGTGATGTAATTCTTTATGTTGCACACCATCTGGATATTGAGGGGGTGGTAGGACTTGCGGTTGCGGTACATGTATTCCGTTTGTGCTGGTGGGCAGATGTGGATATGGGTACAGTCAATGCATCCAATTACATGCTGGAAATGTGCAATGTTGTAGAATTTCAGCTTGGTGTCATTTATGTCCTGTTGGGTGGTGGGGAATGATATGTAGTGGTGTAGCCGGGTCAGCATTGCATCCAGGAAACTCCTTAGGCAGCGGGACATGGTGGGCTGGGATATCCCCCCTGCGACAGCAACTATCCCCTGGAAGCTTCCGGAGGCCAGTAGGTGCAGGCTGCACAATACCTGCACATGGGTGGGAACCGCATTGGTCCTCCTTGTTGGATGCTGCAGCAGGAGGTCTAGGTCCTGGATCAGCTTAATGATCATTGGCCCATTTAGGCGGTACTTAGCATAGATTTGCTCCCTGGTTTGGCCTAGAAGGGTGACCCGCTGACGGAATATCCGCTCCTGGATCCTACACCTGTTCCGTGCTGCTCGCTGTAGCCTACGCCGCCTGACCACCATGTAGAGTCCTGGCATTGTGAGAGTCCTCAGTCTCCAGCAGCATGTCCTTTAGTGTGTTTGGTCAGGCCTGCACCTGTTTGTAGTTAACTTTTTTTCGCTTTTTTTTTTCTTTGCTGGTTACCACCTGGTTTGGGTTCTCCTTAAATAGCGCCTCGCAAATAGCGATTATCGTGTTTTTCCGCAATCTACGATTTTTCTTGAATGGCGATTGCGATTATTTAGCGAGTTCGCAATTGATTTAGCAGAATCCATGGTTTCTCGCTATTTCTAAATCGCAAATGGCCTGGTTCCAGGATTCTGAGATTTTCTTTGCGAAATCGCAATTTGTATTTAGCGATTTCGCTATTTTCACTATCATGAATTGCTTTTACTCAATTTGCGATCGAGATTGCTAATTCGCAGCCATTGCGATCGCAATTTGGCTTCATGAATCTGGCTGATAATCTGATAGTTTGCCAATTTTTCTTACAGGAGCCTTTGACAACTTTTCAAGCATCCCCTTTAGATTATCGATTTCTCCCCTTAAAGAGTGAATTTCACTTAGGGACAGTTCTTAATTCTTAGTGATCACCACAGGGGCCTGGGAGCATGGCTGGCCAGGACCAGTTTCTGTATCTAGATCATCCAGAATTGCGAATCTGTTCGAGGAATCAATGTTGACCACAGGGCTTAGCGCACAGTGCTTTTGGCTCAAAGTGGGGGCGTGGATTGGTGACATAGCATTAAGGACCTCTGGCAACTCTGAGAGGGATGTCAGTAGGCCACACATTTTTTCCTTATCCCCTGATCTACAGACAGTTGAGGGTTTCCAAAATAAAAAGCCAATACTCTTTTGGGATCGTCCCTTACCTCTATTCCCTGAGTAAATGCTTGGGTCCTTTGTGACCAGCAGGCCTTCTACCTCATCTATCAGGTCACCCATTTTGCTCAGAGTACAATTTTCAGCAGAGTGACTACTTGCTTTACTTACACCTTCAGCCCCTGCTGGTTTATATGATGCCTTGCGCTTACCCTGACACATCCTCCTAGATGCCTCATTGAAGCAATGTACTTAAGAGGGTAAGATTCCCTTAATGATATTTCAGAGCAAATACGTTTTTACATTTCTTCTCACAATAAAAGTAAACTTGAGAACCAGGTAACTAACATTTGCTACAGCTAGTGCAGGGATACCCAGTCAATAAATTACCGGACCACGTCACTGTGTTCCAAGGATAACATCAATCACATGGTAAATCCTTTGAGATGAGGATTCGACTCGAAAAACTGTGAGGGTCCAGTGGGAAATTAAAAGGGAGGAGGTATTTGCCTCCGGCATGTAGACAAAGGTGCCAGATAACAGGTATTGCCAGAGTAACAGCAATAGATGGAAAATAGAAAACAATAGCAGAGCTGTGCAAAAGCCAAGGGGGGTTGCCCTGCCCTGCCTCTTCCTGTCACTGACTGGCAACCAGCGGGAGCTTCAAATGCACTTCATAGAGCCAACACAGGTAAGCTGATGCATCACAGCAGGTACCACCCCCTGGGCCATGAAAAATTCTGGGTTATGAAGTCCTACCCAAAAGAAGACCGCACAAAGTTGTAAAGTTGATGGAACCCGCACTGTGGGAGATTCACATATGCTTTACAGCACCAACTCAGGTGAGCTGATGCTACATGGCAGGGACCACCTCCTTGGGCCTCTGGAATCCTGGGTCATAAAATTCTGCTCAGGACAAGACTACACAAAGTTACAAAGATGTCAAAACCTCTGCCGCCGGAGACTCAAACGTGCTTTATAGTGCCAGCACAGGTTAGCTGATGCTAAGAGGCAAGGATGCCTCCTAGGGTCCTGAGGAATCCTGGGTTATGAAGTGCTGGCCAGGAAAAAGCCACAAAAATGTGCAAAGTTGATAGACAATATTGTGTTGTTATTTTTCTATTTGATTTTAAGATCACTTCTTATGTGTTTTTTTACAGCCTGAAGAAGTCCCCATTTTAAGGGATGAAACGCAATGGTTGTGTCCATGTTTGTTTTTTTCTGTGGAAATGAGAAATACAAGAACGAATGTTGAGAACACATGCAGCTTATGATGTTTCTTGACTTTTAGAGGCTTTGTTAGTGATGAAAATGTTAGGAGAAAAGATACTGATGTATCTTCCATACCTACGAGCTTGGGGTAGAGTCATTCAAGTGCGAAAGTGTGTCCTATGTGATTTATTCTTTGTCACTTTAAAGGTTGCTTCATTAGCACATACTGTTTAAGACTACTTTAGTTTTGCTGGAAAATTTATCTCTAGGGTTATGCATGTATCTAAAACAAATTAACTGATACACTATCAGATTTGACTTTGATTTCTTGAGGTGGTTAAACCTGTTCATCAATGTAATACATGCTTCTCATACCTTACAAGACATGGTATACTATTCCCCATAAAAGGAGCAAAATAAAACTCTGGTAAATTATTCCCCAATTTTTAAATGTTCCATGAATATTAATCGCGATTTCTTCAATGCCAGGCCACACGTGACACTTGTGCCATCACCACATTGACTTTTGTGATGCCACTTGACCCATGTGCCCAAAACTCTCCTCTAATTATAATAATCTACCTATGCATTCTCGTCATAAATCTCTTCTCTACGCAATTATTCCACTAAATTAAGGCCATTGGCATCTCGGTTTTCCTTTTTTTGTGTTTTCATTGGTTTATTTGGCAACAGCTGGGATCAGGATGGATCAACAAAAAATCATTCAGATGTGATACACTGCTCACTTGCAAAAAGATGCTACCCAGCTAACAAGGAGGAAAATAAGCAGAGGCAAATTACAGAGTAAGAAGCATGGCCATATAAAGTAACACTCCTCTATTTCCACAGTGCACTCTGCAGAAAATGAACTACTCAACTAAGTATACATTGGAAACTAGTTCTCCTGTTCTTCCTTGGGGAAGCTGTAGTTCCCACAGCAGAAGATTCAGTTTTAAACAGGACTCCCTCACATGTATTTGTTTAATTGAAAGGCACTTGCTTGCTTCTCCTTGAGGTATATATATCACCTCCTCTTCATGGATAGTAAACAGATGTATTGATGCTTATTGTATTTAACTGTTATATACTCAGCATCTTTTTTATTCATGGTCAGCATGCCAGGACACAAATTCAGACATAGGAGTAAGTGCTTTTCCTCCACAATAATATTCTTCTGTAAATTGTGCCTCTCAGCATAAGGTTTCAACATAAAATCCTCATTGACCGTCACAAGGCTTCCCCTGCGTTAATTATCTCTCCTCAATGTGGATGACAGTTGCGGCGTGGCTTCAGCACCGGTGAAGATGGACGCCGCACCTTGAAGCACTGCGATGACATGGAGAACAGAGGCAATTTTCAATCATTGGCACTGGCTGGTTCACACTATAATGACAGCGAGTTGATATGAAGCTGTCCTCCTCATATTACAATACTCTAAACCATCGTGGGTGAGCAATTTCTATTCTTTTTGAGCTGACTCTGTTCCAGTCAGCTCAATATACAGCGGCCAATTTGTGTTAGCTCTTCGAGCTCGACTTTACTTTTCAGAGCCTGGCGGTTATGCAAATTTTAAAGAATGTGCGCTCCTTTCATCTAATGGCTGGCTATGACTCCTCCTTACTGTTTTTCCTACTTTTTGACTCCTTTTTTGGATGTTTCTGGCATTTGGCGGCATAAACTCTGCTTTTGGAGTCCTGGACATATTATTTGTGCCTCAGCATATACCTTCATATACTTTCTCATAAAGGTGATGTGTACTACTGGCACTATTTATCTTTTTGATATTTTTTCTTGTGGAAGAGTGCCTGTCTTTCTTCATCCTGGTATGACTTGCATATGACGAATTGGGATGCTACTCCGTGAACAACTAAGAACTTGCTTCATCAATTTAGTTGAGTCTTTTTTCTCTGAATGCTGTTTCTATGCTTAAGACTAGTGCACTGTATGGAACTAGTCTGAATATTTTGGTGTCTTGGGACTTTTGTTTATTCTGTTTAACTTTAACCAAAAGTAAACTCTCCCGTTGGGGCATCAACTAATTATTTTTCCAACAACGCAATGTTATATATCAACTTTTGCTTACGAGGTGTGAATATTTTTGGAGTACAATTTTTATGGCAAAGGCACAAGCCACACTTGGTCCATCCTCTTCCCTTGATCCTGCGACTTTGGTGGACTATGATCCATGCAAGATTTTGCAGGAAAACATGGAAGAATCTGATTCCACCTCAAGTTCCTCAGCCATAAATGGATCTACTCCTGCACGAGTTGTACCTAAACCAGTGTCCAAGTTACCATCTTCTTCAGCAACAGCAACGGGGAAATGGGTCAAGAAAGACCCCTCCTCTCCTTCCAGCTATCGAACATCCATATCCATGGAACTTCTTTAGGATTAAATTCATGCTCTCAAGCCCTATATGACAGAAACAAATGATCGTCTCCAAAGTCTCGAAGACAATTGGTCCCATACCAATCCAAAAGTTATTTACTTGGAAAATAGAGTTAAAGTGATTGTCAACCAAGTACCTTCCATGCAACTGGAAATCTAAAACAACAAGTGGAAAATGTTGAAAATAGAAACAGGCCTAATAACTTATGCATTTATGCCCTTGTGGAAGGTATTAAAGGCACTGATCCTCTTGTTTTATTCCGATCTTTTCTCCCAAAACTTCTAAATATTTCAGATTCTCCACCCTTGAAAATCCACAGAGCGCATCGTTTGTGTCGTGTCCCACAAAATTCTTCCTCATCATCTAGACTAACTAAGAGGCATTATTTTGTACTTTTTGGAATATACTGACTTACTTAAAGTGTTATAGGCAGCCAAACTTAAAGGAAAAAGTTTCTTGGCAAGGGTCTAATCTGTTTTTTGCTCAAGATTATGGAAAAGCGACAGCTGATTGTCTGAAGCAGTTTCTAGACATGAGGCCTTTACTTCGAAATTTGAATGACAGATATGGTTTGTTTCATCCTTGCCTATTTAAGGTGACTTAGTAAAACAAAACTGTGAGGACCTGGCTGTAGTACAACACTTTTCGGATACCTGCAGAGAAGAAGGTATAGGCATTCCCTGCTCTTCATTGCCTTGAATGTTGTTTGCGTTCATATCATTATTTTCTTTTCTCTCTCCTAATGTTTAGATCTTGTTAGTATACTTATTTGTAGATGATGTCATTCAGCTGTTTTAAGAGTTATTTTGCCTTGGATCTGATTGTTCTGTTTTTACCTGTTGTCATTTGTTTCCTTCTACCTGTTCATGTTTTAGATTATATGCTTATTATAATGTACTATTCCTCTTTTCGGAATGTCTGACAAACTATAGAAAGACATAATATCGAGGTACAAAAATATTGGCGCATTAACATCGATGCCAAAACAACAGTTGATGGACAGAATGCAGAACAATGTCATACATTCAGCCCAGTACAGAGACCTGGGCCTAAATCCATCGTTTTAATATTGATGTCAACAATATCGACATGTCAACAATATCGCCATCCTATCTACAACAAGTTAAGTACAAAAATATTGAGAAAAAAATATTGATGTCAAAAAATAGTTTTAAAAAAAATATTGTTTTTTTAATTAAAAAATATGTAAAATAAATTAAACAATACTAAAAAAATAATAAACAATTAAAATATGTTATAATATTTCAAATTAATAAGTAATAAACATCATTTAATAAAAAATAATTAAACATATACATATAATATATATACTTCCTTGATAATCATTTTTAATAAGTATTTTATTACATTATAAATAATTAAACATATTATACATTACAAATTCATCTATACACATAAAATATTAACATAAATAAAACTTAAATAATTCTGCAAAACAAATAAAAAAAATGTAATGTACTTTTAATATTTTTAAAATTAAATATATACTACATTAGCTAAAACTATACAAAATATATTAAATAACAGAGGGAATAAAATACTATTATAACTCCAAAAAAAACAACATTAAGTAAAATGTTGCATAGCGTAGAGGTAAAAATTACTATTCCCACTCCAAAGAGTGCAACAGTAGGAAAAGTGTTGGATAGCGTAGGGGTAAACATTTCTATTCCCACTCCAAAGAGTGCAACAGTAGGGAAAGTGTTGGATAGCGTAGGGGTAAACATTACTATTCCAACTCCAAGGAGTGCAACAGTAGGAAAAGTGTTGGATAGCGTAGGGGTACGAATTACTATTCCCACTCCAGAGAGTGCAACAGTAGGGAACGTGTTGGATAGCATAGGGGTGAAAAATTACTATTCCCACTCCAAAGAGTGCAACATTAGGGAAAGTGTTGGATAGCGTAGGGGTAAAATTACTAATCCCACTCCAGAGAGTGCAACAGTAGGGAAAGTGTTGGATAGGGTAGGGGTAAAAATTACTATTTCCACTCCAGAGAGTGAAACAGTAGGGAAAATGTTGGATAGCATAGAAATTAAAAATACCATACTTATTAATAAATTAATATTTTAAAATATTAAAAAATTAATTATTAAATAAATCCAAACTATTTACAAATGCTAATACATAATTATTAAATACATAATTGCCAAAGAATAATTAAGTAAAATACATTAACAATAAATACCAATTAATACAAATTAATTACCAATTAATAATTAATTAACAATAATATAATTAACAAAAATAATTATTTAAAATAAATGATTACTTAATTACATTTAAATTACTTCCCACCCCATTTCCCTATAAACCCATAACCCGCTAAAGAACATAATTATCAATTATTCAATTTAGATTAATTACAAATTAATAAAAAATAATTACCAATTAATTGAAATTAATTTATAATTCATAAAAATTAACGATTAATTTAATATAATTAAATTACTTCCCATCCTATTCCCTATAAACCCACTACCCTCTACAGAACATAATTACTAATTAATCAATTAATTTAAATTAATTACCAATTAATCAAAATTAATGTATAATTCCTAAAAATTAAGAATTCAATTAGTATAATTACATTACTTCCCACCCTATTCCCCTATAAACCCACAACCCGCTATGGTACTAAAATACAAAATGTAAATAAATTATAAAAAAAAATATATTAAATACATATTAATATACATAAAAATCATATAAAAATCGATATTAGTAACATTGATATTACTACCATCGATATTAGTAACATCGATATTACTAACATCAATATTAACAAAATCGATATTACTTACTTTCGAAATTCTGTCCCATCGATATTAAAAATATAGATATTACTTACGTTCTATATTCTGTCCCTTCAATATTTGAGCATCGACATTATTATATGTCGATATTTAGAAATCCATATTTTGTCTCCGTACCCTCTTTTCTATTTACTAGGTATGTTCCCCATGGTCCCCTGAATTTGTGACCGTTCTTCAGTCTAGTTATCCCCTCCTTTCCCCGTCCTCGTCCTGGAGTTTTTTCGAGTGGCTGTGCTGTCTTCCTTATGTGGCTCCACTACCCCCAATTTGTCATTGTATGCTTCGTGGTATGTCCTTTTATTTTATTGTTTATTCTTCCTATCCTGTCTTTGTTTTTCTTTCTGACTATATATTTATCTCCTGGTTCTTATTCCTACTATCTTGTTCTTCCTTTTTTCTTAATTTCCTATCTTCTGTTTTCAACTTTTTTCTCTCAGTTTCTACATTCTCCCTTTCATCCATTTCTCTCTCATCATCTATTTGCTGGACTTCTCCTTCTCTTCTCATCTGCACTCATCTCTTGTTTTATTATGATATTGTAATTCATGTAACAGACAAGGAAATTTCCAAACGTCAACGCGGGTATGTCATGTTTACGCATCCCCAGGTTCAGGCAAACGGAATGGTGTAGCTATCCTTTGTCACAAACGTTTAGATATTCAACTTTTGCGTCAGGATGCTCAATCGAAGGGCATATGGGTTTCAGTTTCCTTACTAGTTAATAAAATTCCTCTAACTATTTTTTAATATGTATGAACCCACCACCCTATATAAACTCTTCTGGCCTTCCATTTTATCCAAATTGATGTTATGTACTGATGATTACATAATATTGGGAGGAGATTGTAATATGGTTGTAGATCCTTTTCAGATAAATGTTCCAAATCTGAATGTATTCACTCTACTATGCATACTCAATTTACATCTGCTATATCTCAAAGGTCCCTATTTGATTCTTGGAGATTACGTCACCCCACTCTCCAAGAGTATTCACTTTTTTCACCCGCTCATTCCTCACAATCCCGTATAGATCACATTTTTATCTCAAAAGGTCATACTCAACATATTACATATCCTGACATAGGATCTATACTAACTTTGGATCATGCTCCTATAACCTTAGCTTTAGACTTTCTCCCACCCATTAAAGGAGATTTATTTATGCCCTTCTCCTTGATCCTAAATTTACTACTGATTTTCAAACCTTCACTGCCACCTTCTTTTGGAAAATGAATTTCCTCTTACCGCCCCCCACTCATTTGGGACACATTCAAAGCTGCTTCTAGAGAGTTCATTATTTCATATGTAGCCCAAAGGAGGAAGGCTTCTACGCAAATCAGAAATCACTTACCTCCTGTATTAAACAACTAGAGAATTCTTACTATTCTACAAAAGCCCCCTCTGACTTAACTGAACTTATCAAAGCTAAGTTCACTTTTAATAAACTTTCTATTGCCAATTTATATTTACGTAAGTCTAGCGCTAAATATTACAGCGCGCAAAATAAAGCAGAAAATCTCCTTGCCACTTATCTCAAAATCAAAAAAGAACGCACTAAGATTGAATCTACTTCCACTTCATCTAATACTGAAGTTCATAAAAATGAAGATATTCTTTTCGAATTTTCCAATTTGAATCTATTTCCACTTCATCTAATACTGAAGTTCATAAAAACGAAGATATTCTTTTACAATTTTCCAATTTTTACCAACAACTATATACCCCTGAAGCTCCTTCTCAACAGCCTGATATTCACAGTTATGTATCCTCTATTCCTTCACCCTCATCCCTTAATGTAGACTTTTCCCGTTTCGAAAAGGATATTCAGTCCACTGATATTCCTAATGCTATACAAACTAATAAAAAAGGCAAAGCTCCCGGCCCAAATGGATTAACCATTGAATTTTATTCACATTTTGCCTCCTTTCTTCTCCCCAAAATACACAAATTATTTTCACACTTTATTTCTGCTCAAAAAATGGAAGGATCCTTCCAAGAAGCGTTGATTTGCTTGCTACCAAAAAAAACCCAAAGATCACGCTTTCGGCATGAACTACAGACCTAGTTCTTTAATTTGGATTACAAAATCTTTGCAAAAATTCTTGCACTTCGTTTAGATTCCTTTCTACCTCAATTAATTGGCAAGAAACAATGTGGTTTCATTAAAGGTCGTCATTTATCAGATAATACTAGATTATTTTTTAACGTGCTAAGTAAATCTACCTCTTATAAAAAATCATTAGCAGCAATCACATTAGATGCTGAAAAAGCTTTTGAAAGGGTTAGTTGTTTTTTTTTTTCTACACTTTCTGGGTTTGTTTTCAGCCCTAAATTCGTTAATGATGTCTCTTTACTTTATTTCTGTCCCAGGTCCTTTATTTTAGCTAATGGCCTTGTTTCCCCATCCTTCGAGGAGTTCAACAAGGTTGCCCTTTATCTCCACTTTTATTTGTTCTATCTCTAGAACCTTTTTTAACAAGAATTCGATCAAATGTAAACATTATTGGTTTTTCATATGGAGCCAATCAGTTAAAAATCTCTGCATGTGCAGATGACATTATAATATTCATATCAAACCCCAATCCTCTTTACCAGCTTTCTTATCAGAGGTTACTGATTTTGCCCGGGTTTCAGGCTACAAACTCAATGCTGGCAAATGTGAGATCTTCCATTTGAATAAACTAGGTTTTCACGTTGTTTTTTTATCTTCGTCTTTTCATTGGAATCCACTGAAAAGTAAAATATCTTGTAATTTGGTTTACCCTAACTATTAACGATACTGTTGCTATAAACCTGAAAGAATTACAAACCACTTTGCATTCTTCTACTTCTCGCTGGCACCCCTTATTTTTATCCTGGTAGAGAAGACTAGATTCTATAAAAATGATGCTTGTTCCAGTAATATTGTTCTACCTATCAAATATACCCATTAATATTCCTAAATCTTTTTATAAAACTATATATAGCATCCTTTCAAAATTTCTATGGCATAATAAGCCTCCTAGAATATCGCTTAATAAACATAAAAAGCCTAAACACATGGGTGGGGTTAACTTTCCAGATTATTACACTTATCACTCCTCTTTTTTTCTTAGAAATTCTTCTTCCTGAGTTTGAAACAGATTCTCATCTATTTCGATTGTGGGTAGACATTGAGAACGCCTTTTTTCATCCTTTCTCTTTCGAAGAATTCATTTCCCTTTCTCATGTACCTTTTTCATTTTCTTTACCCATTCTTAAAAATGCTCGGAAACTGTTCCAGACACTTTTTTCAGCTACTTTAGATGAACATGCACAATCCCTGAACTCTTCTATCTGGTAGAGTAAACATATTAAACTCAATAATAAATATATTTTTGGGAAAGACTGGCTATCATGTGGTCTCAAATGGACTTAGCAACTTTTTCAAGATGGCGTTTGTGTACCTTTTTCGGTATAGCAATCTCGCTTTTCTCTTCCCTCCTCCTTTAATTCAAAATACTTATTTAACAGCAGCTGCTCAATCCTCTTATAATTCTCTCTCCACTTCTACTTCTTTATCTCCTATTACTACATCATTTCTAAGCAATTCCCCTTTGGCTTCCCAAATATATCAAAAATTAATGGATATCCCAATTTCTCGTAATAAATCTGAGGATGAAAGTAGCTGGGAATCTGATTTGGGTACATCTTTCCCCATCCCACTGTGGAACAAAATTTGGACTAAGGTGAGGAGGTCTTCTAGAGCAGCTAATACTAATCAAACTTTATTTCTTATTTACAAAAGATTACTATTACCCTGCTAAATTACTAGGGGTGGGCGGAATTTGCGAAATTGACTTTCGCAAATTATCGTGAAATTGCTCAAAATCTCTGCGAGCACGTGGAACTTTCGCGAAGATGCAGAGATTGCCCATTCGCGATGTGTTTTGGCGTGTTCGCAGGGAAATTTATCTCTAATTTGCCCATGCGGTCGCTAATGGGCGTGGCCATCTTGCTTGTGATGCTTATTTCCTGTTTCAGATCAAATGACGTGTTCGCGATCGCGAACTCTCGCAGGATAGCGCGACCGGCTACCAACAATCCAACATCTCGTGGCGCACGCGAACGGATAGGAAAACTTGTCGGCGAACGCAGGGACCCGGTATGTCGAGAACGCAATTTTAAAGCTCGAACAAGAAAATACTTCCGTTTTGTGGCAAATTGCTGAAGTTTTGACATTTTTGCTCTCTCCGAGTAATGCAAAAATGTCAAAATATTGCAAATTCCGTGAGCGGAACAAAATTTACCACCCAGGCATATAAATTAAACAAGATTGATCCTACCATACCTTCTTCTTGTTTGTCATGTTCTGCTGTATCAGCGGATCTTAAACATATGCTTTTTGATTGTCCAAAAATTCATAGTTTTTGGGTTCAAGTATGGCGTCAGATTAACACTATCTGTCATTCCCAAATCCCTTTTCCTTGTTCACACATTTTTCTAGGTAGTGTCTCTGAAGTTTGGACTACATCTTTTCACATTATTGATCTCCTCATAGCAGTTGCGTTTCAGCAAATCACTAGATCATGGAAAGACACCTCAACAGTATCTTTTCAAGCATGGTGGGTATGGTATTTGTTATAACCATAGACTTGACAGAGCTTATGTATATCCAGTTTCGCTTGCTCCTAAAAGAGAACATTTGTGGATGCCTGTTACTGAATTCTTAAATAAGTCTGCTAAAAAAGTGTCTGTATTTAATCCTCGCACTGAAGACGTTCCCAAACCCCCTTAAGTAAATACTTATTGTTGTTTTACCTACAAACTATCTTATAGTTTTACATTGTTTCATTGTTTGCAGGAATTTTTTATGCATCAGTGTTACTTTTTTCTCACATTGCGCATAAAATGGATGTTCCCCCTTCCCCCTTTTCTTTTTTTCTATATTTTTCTCCCTCTATTTTTTCTCTCTCATTCCACTCTCTTTTTCCTTCCCATTTTTCATAGTTATGAATTATACATATGTATTTTTTTTGTTGCTTACTGTATTTCATCTTATGTTTATATCAAATAAAATTCTCTTTTAAACTAATGTTGATGACAGTCAATCAGTCCTTATCACTGGTCGTATGGTATTAATTTCATGTGGTCTAAGCAGAGAGTAACATCATCATGTCCATATGCACTGTGCACTGTTAGTCAGTGAGCTAAGCTGCCACCTGTAAAAACTTAGCAAAGTTCCCCATTTAACCAGAATTCCTGTTGCACAGTTTTTCAACATTGCTATCTCCTCCAAAATGACCTTGGTCTTCCAACTAATACAAAGGGGCAGAGGAAGAAGCTGACTTCTGTCTAAATGTGCAGGATTGGTGCATTTATCCCCTCCACATTTTCCTCAACAAGCAGTAATGCAGTCTACATTTTTGTAGTTTTGTCCTTCAAGTCTGTATGCAGGGCCTATATGGACTGAAGGAGAGTCCATTGCCCTGGAAATAGATCGCTGTTGTCCACGTGACTCTCAACCCCCACCTTCTCTTAGTCCACTCTCATAAGTGGAACTGCACTCTTTAAAAAATTAATTTCAACTTTTTCCTCCTTTTTTTAGGTCATGTTTTCCCACAATGGTTTAGAAACAGTATATTGCAGCAGCTCATTTCACTGGGATCAGTTGCTGTAGTCACAGAAGAGGAAACTGGATACTCTCCTAGCAGCAAGTCCCCAGAGAAAAAACAATTGCACCCCATTGTTCGTGACAAGAAAAGGGGCCCACTCAGCCATAAGAGGTCTATGAAAGCCACCGAATAGTTCAGCATGATATGCTCTTATTGTTCAAGGCATCTTCTCTCTCTCCCCCTCAGTAAGGGGTGACCCCAAAATCATCTCTTCTCTCATTGCCTGAAGTTTTTCAAAGTTCACTTTTTTGAAGTGGTTATATGCTTTTTAGCATGTAACGGTAAAGTTGATTTACCAAAGGGTTGTGGGTACAGTAGGTAACTCCATTGCGTAACGGAGTGGGAATTCTTGCATGAATTCTGTGTTTTCAATGAAATGTGTAGATACCAAATCTCTGCAACTTCTGCTAGCGGAGCGGAGTTCATTGCCCAGGGTTACTTTGAAAAGGTGGCATGCACCACCCTATGTGTACATCATTCACAGAAGAGGTTGCAAAAAGAGGTGAGGGAGGCTGCAGTTCACACTGTGATGGTATGGGAGGGGAATTATTGGGTCAAACTTGCAAGCTTATCTTCCTTTGCACATACATTTGTGTGCCATGCTGTGTCCAAATGTGATTCCCTAACTTTTAGGAGATACTCTGTCATTTTCTTCAGAAAGGATCCTCTAGGTTTGATCACTTGTCCTTTAGATTTGTTTTGGGCAGAAGGAATAATCTTTCTGAAAGTCCTTTAGGGTCCAATGGGGCAACTAATGTCTGGTACTACTTTTTCCATTCATCACTACTCATCAATCACCAATCTCAGTCTTTGGGTGTGATCAGTGAAGGATATTGACAGCCTCGCTGATTGCGGCGGTGTCAATGAGGACTGAAGGACTTTGCATATTCTATTATGCAGTCCTGCTAGCACTATATTTCTCCGCGTTTCTTTAACTTCTTACTATGCTGTTGTGAAGAGCTAGCTCTCCAGTCTGTTAACTTTGGAGTTCTAGGGGCAGATGTATCAAGAAACCATTTTACACTTCTCAAATAGCGATTGTTAAGGAATCGCTATTTGAGAAGTGCAAAATGGTATGTATGTAGAATTTCGCTATTTTTTAGCGATTCCTTAAAATTCCTTAATTGCGATTAGCAAATTGCTAATCGCAATTAAGGAATACTTTTACCATTCATTTCTATGGGCCAGGAGGCCCATAAGAATGATTGTGCAGTAATTCTCAAATTGCGAATTCGCAATTTGCTAATCGCAATTTGAGAATTATTTCAAGGGTGCAGGGGTGTCTCATGGACACCCTGCTGCACCCCTGAAACTTACATGTGTGTGCATATGGCACACATACATGCCCTATGGGCATGTATGTGTGTCACATGCCACCTTCAAAATTGTCATATTTTGTTTTGGAAAAGGATTTCGCAAATTAACACGAAACTCAAATTGGTGTTAATTTGCGATTCCTTAACCCGAATTCGCAATTTAAAAAAGTTTCATACATGCCATTTAAGGAATCGCAAAATTACGATTCCTTAAATGCATAAGCAAAATAAGGAATCACAATTTTTTGCGATTCCTTATTTTGCTAATGTGAGGAATCGCAAAAGGCTTGATACATCTAGGCCCTATTCTCTTGTCATCCGCTAAATTCTTTTGGATTCCATTCTTAATAATTAAATCTCACATTCATGCTTCAGAGCCAGTCAGCCAGCCAGCTAGCCATCCATGTGTGTTTCAGTGTTTAGGTTAACTACGTTAGCAGGCGTTTGCCTTCGTGAAAATATAATTATGCTGGAAAAGGTACATGTTTAATAAATGGAGCAGTATTCTTGATAAAGCTATTGGGTCACCTAGGGAAAAAAGATGCAAAAATTATACTTTAAATAGAAAATAAGAAAACTGAAAAGTGTGAATCACTACACCTTCCAATACACTTGGGCAGTATTAGAAATTGATCACTTTAACCATTTTTACTTCGGTATTTATTTATTCTGATGTTTTCTCATGTTATTGGTAAGTTCTCGGTATCTGGCCACATTTATTTTTTGGTCATCAAAAATGGGATTGCATCTATTATATTTCCATTATTATTTAAATTATAAATGTACAAATAAGCATACAAGAAAACAATGAAATCGCCGGAAAACATTAGCAGAGTAGCACCACATATGCACAATCTGCAGATACCTAAATTTTATTTATATATATTACATCATTTTTAATCCTATGCTGTAAATATGTCACGAGAAGGATCAGGAAGAGAAAGATAAAAGGAGATTTTTCTCTTTTGCAGAATAAATACTGGCAGGCAAAGAATTGTTTTCTGCCTGTATTTAGGTGTTACAATCAGAAAGAGTGAAAACTGTTAGTCGAGTCATAAAGCTTCTCAGACGAGAACGTTTAACATAAGCCTAGAATATTGATAGTATATATTTGAGAAACACATTAAAGTAGTAAAAGGTAAAGGCACTCACAAGAGCTTTTAATACCTTACTTTGCTTATTGGAATCAGTATCTCACACCTACATTGATCAGGCATTAGTAAGTTTCAGTACCCCAATCAATTTGAAATTCACAGGATATGTATGTGGGAAGTGTGAGATATATGGGAATCTGTTCTACTGGTCGAAATTAAACAGAAATAAAAGTTGCAACTTTTATTTTCCTAACTTTGTGTATAAGTTAGATATTTCCTCGGTATGCCTTAGTATGGTGACTGAAGCAGGTGAACAATGGAGTTTCCCTGTGAATACAGAATGACCCCTGTGTCTATTTACTCTATGGGGCTTATTAACGAGTCCCTTGCGCCACCCCTACGTCACTTTCCCCCATGTTAAAAATGACGCAAAAGTGGTGCAATGGGCTTGTAAATAAGCCCCTATTTATTTTGCACATGCTTAGAATTATTTTGTTTGAAAAAAAAAATCAGCTTATAGTGCCAAATCGAAAAATGTGTAAAATATCAACATTTTCGTAATTTGAATGACAGGCGACGCTTAAGATCGGAGGAAACTACAACGTTTTTCAATATTATTCTAAATTTATCATATATCAGCATGAACGTGTTCGTAATTTTTAGTGAGTAAAACACACATCTGAACTATAAGCAGTCATTGTTTTAATGCAACATTGATTTATGAGCAAAATAACTTACATCAGCAAAATCGAGTAATTCATGGGGCATCGACTTGTCTGAGTGGCTGGGATACCTGGCTCCTTAGAAGAGGGTGTCTGAATTCGTCTTGTACACAAATAGTTCAAACAGTAAATAGAATATGATATTTCCACCAAACAGTAAACGATATACAACAGCTGTTTTCATTAGCCCGGGACAAAAAAGACATGACTTCTCTGAATTACACGCCACTTTCATAATTCTCCCTGAAGTGCCACACAGGGACTGTGTTGAAGGGAGGAAACCGAAAGCAGCTGTGGCGGGGTGAGGGGGGGGGGGGGGGGGGGGGGTTCAATTACACTCTGGTTCGGCTCTGCCTCTGGCCGTCGCCCACCAGCACAGTTTTCGCCTTAACTTGAAGGCGAATGACTGGACTTGTCACTGCTCGCTCTGTGCAGGTCGCTGCTCCGCCGCGCGGGAGAAACTACTGCACATTTATTATCTAAGCCTGCTCGGTCGGACCTTTGCAAAAATATAAAAAATATAGGGGCAGATTTATGAAGGGCTTGCGCCACGTTTACGCCGCAGTTGCGTGACGCAACGGCACGGAAACGTGGCGCATCCCTGCACCCTATTTACAACGTGACGCATCTAGGAGATGCGTCACGTTGTACAGCACTGCGCCATGAGGAGGCGTTCCTGCGCAGGGGGGGCGTTCCTGCGCAGGAACGCCTCCTGAAAGTGGCTGAGTGAAATCTATGAGATTTCACTCAGTCACTTTCAGGGCAATGCTGCGTCAAAACCCTGCGCCTCGGGATGCACCAGTTAACATAAATCTGCCCCATAGACTCAAAACAATTGGATTCATAAGCAGCTTCAGCACGTGCCGTAAATCAGGCCTCCAAGATGGTTACTTACTCCCGATGACATACCTCAAGCAGCTTTGCGTGATGGATTGCATTGCCTCTTAATACCATCCTGCGCAGTGCGAGTGCCTTTATCACCTAGAGTCACAAAAAAGCCAGATGCACAAAGACATTTTAGGCAGTAAACAATCGAATACTTAGCAGGCGTAAACGCATGTAGGCCCAGATGTGCAAAGCTATTTAGTGGTCACGAAGCCTGCAATTCGCTAGGATTTTTGACAGGTAAATGGCTTGTACAAATGTACTAAACCCCTTTAGCAATTCCGTAGGAAATCAAAAGGAATCACTATTTGGAAGGGGCGTCTTTAGGGCTTTCCTGCCAAACAGTGTTTGTAATACTTTTTTGTGGCCAAATTATGGTTGCAAAACAGTGATACTTTATAACCTCCTCCCAATAGGTAAGTAAGTCATTCAAAAACAGGGTGGGTACTTTAGGGACCGCTACCTCTTTGAGAATGTTAAAACAAATATTTTTAAAAATAGGTAGTGGTGCGTCACGTTGTAAAGCCCTGCGCCATAAGGAGGCGTTCCTGCACAGGGGGGGCGTTCCTGCGCAGGAACGCCTCCTGAAAGTGGCTGAGTGAAATCTATGAGATTTCACTCAGTCACTTTTAGGCCAATGCTGCGTCAAAACCCTGCGCCTGCTTGAAGCAGGCGTAGGTCTTGATGCAGCATTGTGTAGATGGGGCACCCCCGAGCCTTGCTGGAGCTGCGTCACGCTTGCGACGCAACTCCAGCAATGCGCCACATTTCCGGCACAGATGCGTCACGCATCTGTGCCGTTTTTGCACCATGGTGCGCCGTATTGTAAATGCGGCGCACCATGGGTGGCGGAGCTGTGGCGCAGTGTGGCGCACGTTAACTGGCGCATCCCTGGGGATGCGCCAGTTAACATAAATCTGCCCCTCCATCTTTTTTAAAACACACACATTTTTCCTTTGAGAAAAACGGGTTGCATGTAAATAAAATTGCTTGATTTAAAAGCAATCTAAGACGTGGGGGTCTGCTGACCCCAGGAGGTCACCAGCCTTGTGATGGCTCTCATTCCTAGTGGGTCACAAATTGCTACTTACCTCATTAAGATCCATGAGGTAAGTCGATTTGCTATCCACTAGTAATGGGTGATTTAAAAACACAATTTTCATAAATTAAGAATAGAGATTACCAAATATTCAGGTTTCTATTTGGAAATTACTATTCTACACGTTCATACATCTTGCCCTTACTTCGTGCGATTTGTACACCACAACTGCGTACACTTACACTGTAAAAAATCCAAAGTAAGTGGTGGGTAGTGTTGGGATCAAGGTGTGGTTTGCCTGGAGAGTATGTGAGCACCAAGAAGCTTGTAGGCTAGTATTCATAAGTTCCCTTTACACTATTCCAGACCATGGAACTAGTGAGATATTTGCTCCAGTAAAGAAATTGGGGATTGAAAGGGAACGGGACACCCCTCCCCCCACATTCCTGGTGGGGTGTAGATGATGAGGTTTGTGCAAGGGTAAAATGCATTCCCCATGGGAATGCATTTTACCAATGGGAAAACAGTGTGCATGCACAATGCAACTACCTTTTCCCTTTGCAGAAATGTATTATGCATACAATTTTGCATTATGGAAAAAGTAATGCCTAAAAATGTCACTTATCAGACACTAGTATTCCTAGACACTGCCTGCTGGCACTCTATTCGAGGGAGGGCCTGGCAGTTCGGATTGGACTTTTCCTATTGGGCGCAGGGTCAAAACTGATTTGCATTTGGCTGCGTCCAAACTGCAATGGCATGGTGACCAAAAAACGATGGATTTAGGCCCAGATCTCTGTACTGGGGTGAATGTTTGACATTGTTCTGCATTCTGTCCATCAATTGTTCTTTTTGCATTTGTCACCCGAGTGGGACGGGTATGCCCTGTCGTGGGTCCAGTGCTCTCCATGTCACTGGAGTAAAGATATCCTGGGTGTTGAGGGCTGAAAGCCTGACACCAGTCCTAGGATGTTTGTTTCCAGTCCAGGGAGGACCTGGTCTAGTAGTTCAGGCTGAACTGTTCCCATTGGACACAGGGTCAAGACTGATTTGCATATGGCTGCGTCCAAACTGCAATGGCATGGTGACCAAAAAAACGATGGATTTAGGCCCAGATCTCTGTACTGGGGTGAATGTTTGACATTGTTCTGCATTCTGTCCATCAATTGTTCTTTTTGCATTGGACACTCCATTCTAGGCAAATACTGGCAATGGTGGTGAATAGCAAAAAGTACTAAGGGCCAGATGTACGACCATTGTCAATTACTACTCGGAAATTGCACCAAATTGCGAGTCACAACTTGCGAGTTGCAATTGCCAATGTACAAAAATGTCTGAGACACTCTTTCTGATTCCCAATGGGGTCACAAATTGCAAGACTCATGCATATTCAGGAGGCTGTCACAATTTGCGATCCCATTGGGAAAGGCGGGCACTTCCAGGGATGGTGGCCTGCTGGGGTCAGCAGACCTCCATGACAGGGACTGCTTCTAAATAAAGCATTTTTTTTTTTTTAAATGCAGAACGTTTTCCTTAAAGGAGAACAGCATGCATTAAAAAAAAACTTTTTTGTTTAATTTTTTAAATGTTGGCAGCGCTCCCTGGGACCACTGCCTGCTCTGAAAAAAGTGTTTGTGCACCCATTCACAAAGGGGAAGGGGAGGGGTCTCCTGCGGACCCCTTCCCATTTGCAAATGATTTACCACCCTCTTGAAGAGGGTGGTAAACTGCGAGTGTTTTGCGACCACAATTGGAGTTGCAAAGCATTCGAACATAGGGTACAGACTCGCTATTAGGAAGAGACGTCCTTGTAACGCCCCTTCCTAATAGCAAGTCGCTAACCCTATTTTGCGAGTTGCATGCACAAACGGGTCAAAACCCATTTGCATATACAAAAATCCATCGTACATCTGGCCCTAAATATGCACCCGTTCATAGTAATACGAGCACAGACTCACTACAGTGTATATAGAGTTGAGCCCAAAAAGCATGAAAGTATGTTCATAGAATTCCATTCCTGCTTGAGACACTTTTGCTGTTTCTGGAATTTACAAAACAGGAGTACTACTGGAAAGCTGTGCCAGCCCCAAGTTTCATTGTGTACTGCTGAGAGCATTTGTGAATGGTGTCTTTGTTGAAGGTGCTGCTACTTGAACAATTCAAGATATGAATGCATTTCTTCAATGTCACATGATGTTACTGTTGTTCTTCAGAGGGAAAAAAAAATCCTGGTGGAGAAAACATTCCCAAGAAACTTTAATTTTTTAAAATAAATGTTATTGAGAAGGCAGACACAGTACTAAAACATTATACATGTTAAAAGAGATGTGAGAAATAACAAGTAAATGAGAATTGATAAAGTCTTTTGGAACACGAAAAATGTTAATAACATTTAGAAAATATTATATCATTGGAAACTATGTAAGAAAAGATAAATAGTAAAAAATAAATACATCAACATAGTAAATAATTTCTTTACATAAGAAAGAATGTTTCGTTTATTTGTTTTGTTTTATATAAAAAAGAAAGAGAAGAAAGAGTGGGAAAGGGGGAAGAGGAAAAGAGGAAAGAAAGAGGGGTGGATATATAGAATATAAGAAAGGTATTATGAGAAGGATTAGTGTGAGGACAGAAAAGTGGTAAAAAGTAACCATAATAAATCAGATTTAATCTTTTGAAATACAGAAGAATGAGATACAGAAGCAATTATATGTTCATCACATGTCAAGTTCCACCAGAGCAAAAAGGATAGTTAAAAATTATCTTTCCAACAGGATAATATAACTTTAAAAGCAAGAGCAATAAAAAGGTTGAAAAGAATAGTTTTTGCGGGGAGATGATCAAAATCAGTATATATAGTTCCCAAAAAGATATTGTGAATAGAAAATGGAATATTACATGAAAAAATCAGTAGACATTTTGACAATATAGCTTTCCAAAATTCATATACATTAGGACAGTAATAAAGTAAATGCATCAAAGAACCTTCAGAGGAGAGACATGACCAAAACAAGGGAGAGCTAGAATGGTCAGTTTTATGTAAAAATTGGGGAGTTACAACTACTCTTTTATATATGAAATATAGGGATTGTGTGATGATAGCAGCTTTAGAGGTTTTAAAAATTATTTTGCCACGTTTGATCCCATTTATGGACAGAGAACGATTGAGATAGATCTTTTTCCAATAGTAATTAGATAGAAGACTTATTCCTTGTATTAATAGAGGAGGACAACGTTTTGTGTATGAAGGAGGCCCTTTGAGTGTGGTCCAAGATGGCATTAAATAAGGGTGTAACAGGAGTAATTGAACGAACATGAGAATTGGAGCTATTATTCAGCAAAAAGGTTTGAAGTTCAGGAAATAATGTGTTATATTGATGAATACTGATATTATTTGGATGAATATAAGAATCAGGAAGGTCAAATTTCTCTTGTAATTGAGGAAATGGTCAAATTTAAATATTGACTATCAACTGATGCACATAAACAATACCCTTTTCTTTCCAGTGTTTGAAATAAGAAGATTTGTTGCAAAATTTAATATATTTATTATACCATAAAGAGGAGCTTAAAAAGATTGTTAAAAGTCAAATCCTTGGGTAAAAAGAGTATGTAGTAACTGCTGAGAATACTTTAAAATAGGATATTTGGAAATGAGAGTACAATTGGTCATAAAAACAACATCCTAAAAGGAAAAGTCATGTAACAGTGAAAGTTCAAAAGCAAGTCATGTTGGTATAGGAGAGTCATGATAATCCTTAGACATAGCGTAAAATTGACGGATTAAGAAGGCTGTATGATACAAATTTAAATCAGGAAAACGTACACCACCCTCTGATTTTGTATGAATCAAGTTGGATGAAGCAATACAAACATGTTTATTACTCCAAAGGAATTGCGTACAAATAGAAATAATCTGAGAAAAGTAATAATTAGGAATTTTGAAGGATAACATTGAGATTGTAAAAAGAACCTGAGGCACAATCATTATATTAATAGCATCTAGCCTGCCCCACCAGGATAAAAATAATGGGGGCCAGAAAGATATTAATTTTTGAAGCTTCAGTTTTAAGGCAGTGAAGTTATGAGATAAGGTATCATGTATGTTGAAGGAGAACCATATTCCTAAGTATTTAATCATTAGGGGCCACAAGGTAAAATTTGTTTTATCAAACATGTAACGATTACAGTATGAGTTTAATGGTAAAATCTCAGTTTTAGAAAAAGTTAATTTGTACCCAGAAACAGTAGAATACAAAGCTATTTCTTGTATAAAAGGTTCTAGGGAGTTTCAGGGATTGGGCATGTAAATTAGGATATCATCTGCATATGCAGAGTGCCTAATTTCCTTAGAATAGGGTTTAAAACCAGATATATCTGGGTTATATCTGATACGTTCAAGAAAGGGTTCTAAACAAAGGGAAAAAAGTAATGGGGAAAGAGGACAGCCCTGTCTAGCATATCTTTGTAATTTAAAATAGAGGGAAAAATGGCAATTGACAAATACACAAGCTCGTGGATTAATATACAACAATTTGATATAAGAAATAAACTTTTGAGCAAAACCAAACCAATGAAGAGTATGAAACGTATATTGGCAATTTATGCAGTCAAAAGCTTTGTCAGCATCAAGTGAGAGGGCAGCTAAAGGAGAGGAGTACTTTTTTCCCAAGGGCGAGGATATTTGAAAACATTCTAGCGCTGTCAGAAGCAAGTCTACCTTTAACCCCTTCAGTGCGGCGCACGTTCAGCGGACGTCGCGTGCACTACCTAGGTAGTGCTGCGCACGTTTGCTGAAAGTTCTGGCCCCGCCTGCACAATAGAACGTTCCGCATCAGCGCAGAACGTTCGGCGCAGCAGAGGGGTAAATATAATCAGCTTTTTAAATTTTTTTTTATAAAAACCTTTATTTTCGGTTTGCACAGTACACAGTGTCTGCCTACAACCCAATCGGGCCGGCCGTTATGACAATAAACATCTGGATGCCAGATATAAAGGCAGTACATCTGGAACATGAATAGCAGCTTACTGGTGTACCGGCACCAAAACACAGAAAAAGCAAAAGGATAGAACAGGTTTCGTTTTATGACTTTGATGAAAACATATAACAAACACACCACACGATCACATGGTAGGAGCGATTCTAAGGGCTCAAGGGGAGAGGGCGAGGGAATCAGACTCTAAAGAATATTGCGACATATGTCTAGGGACGGGGGAATGGTGAAAAGAATTATGCAGAATATCACTATAGACAATCATCTGGAACGTCAACTACGGGGATGAAGGGACATCAATAGTATACTCAAGTGGAGGAGTGCAGATATCTCCACGATACGCATTCCACTGGGACCAAATTCTGCCCCACTTCCTAGGACGGCCCGAGCCTCATAGACCGTCTTCTCCCGAAACATGCACCAGTCCATGTTCTCCTTCCAGGCTGTTATCCCTGGCAGCCTATGGGAACCCCAGAGTTGAGCTATGTCCCTCTTGGCAACCATGTTACCAAGAGTGACCCAGAAAGTCTGAGCAACTGTACTGTCCGTAGGCTCCCAGACGTTAAGCAGGCAACGACGAGCCTCAGGCAAAAGAGAGACCCCGGTGACCCGTCCCATAATATCATGCACTCTGGACCAAAAAGCGGATACCACAGGACATTCCCAGATGATGTGCAGAAAGGTACCACTCATGCCACAACCACGCTTACACAGCCCATCGATCGAGTAACCCATTCGCACCAGTCGCATACCAGTCATGTAAACTCGATGGAGGATCTTCAGTTGCACAAAACGAAGGCGAGCTGGAATAGCCACCTCCTTGGGGGAGGCGATAGCCATCTGCCAATCCTCGTTGTCTAATTCCAGGCCGTCCGCGGTCCACGAGGCCATAAGCCGTACAAGGAGGTCAGCCCTGGTGTTTATAAGTTTTTTTATAAATCAAGGAAATTGTGCTGTCAGGCACGTGGCCATCCAGAATCCGGTCCTCGAGTGGTGACGACTGGGGGATCTCTGTCCCCGGAGGGAACACGGAGAACAAAGCATGGCGCACCTGAAGGTAGCGGAAATACTCATTATCGCCAAGCTGGTACTCCACCTTAAGGGCATCGAAGGACTTAACTGTGCCCTTGGACCAAAGATCCTCCACCTTGCTGATACCAATCGTATCCCACTTATCAAACCCTTTCGTTCGCCACAGGCTACCCAACATATCAGAATCATACAATGGAGTCAGTCGTGTCATCCTATCACCCCAGCCCGTAGCAACATTCGCATCTCTCCATGCACGCACAGCACACTTCGTAGGTCCAGTCAGAAGTCGGAATGGCTCCTTCGAGTACAAAGCCCTGTTGAAGTTACCGCCCAGCAAGAGGAACTTGTCCATCGCAAAAGCTGGGACAGGACCTGGGGAGTACGTTACATGGTTGACCGCGCTCAATTGGGAGGCCCAGTAGTAGCGTCTGATGTCCGGAAGGGCTATGCCACCATCGTACCATGGCAAAGTGAGTTTAGGCAGGGAGATACGTGCCCGTCCGTCCCAGATCAATTGCCTCTGGAGGCCCTCGACCTCACGGAAATAACTAGAGGGTACAGGATCGAAAAAATTCTGCAGAGCGTACAAAAATCTAGGGAGGGACATCATCTTAAAAAGAGCCGCACGCCCCAGTGGAGATAGGGGCAAGCCGCGCCACCGCTGGACATCCAATTTAAATCGCCGAAGAGAGGCATGTAAGTTGCGGTCATAACGGACAGAGGGGTCCAAGGAGATATAAATTCCCAGGTACTTGAACCCAGTCTCAGCCACCTGGATAGGGAATCTACGGGGTAATGGAGGAAGCTCCCCCGCTATAACATAAATACATGATTTAGTCCAGTTAATGACAAGACCCGAGTTTTTCCCGAAGGAGGTGAGGACATCAAAAAGCACGTTGAGTGACTTCTGAGGTGAAGTAAAAAAAAGGAGAATATCGTCTGCGTATAACGAGACACGATCTTCAAGATCATGGGCCCACCGGATGCCCCTGATCGAGGGCTCCCACCGGAGCCACTCCGCCAACGGTTCCAGTGCCAAGGCAAAGAGGAGGGGGGAGAGCGGACAGCCCTGTCGGGTGCCACGCCCAAGCGGGAATGAACCAGACACTCTGCCATTAACCACCACCTGGGCCAATGGTTGTTCATAGAGGAGATTCACCCAGGCAATATAATTAGGACCAAAACCAAACTTCGAAAGAGCCGCCCAAAGATAAGACCACTCAATGGTGTAGAAGGCCATAGTGGCGTCCAGAGAGGCTAAGATGGCGGGTTCGGTCAGCGTCCCAGCTCTCGCGAGAACCCCGTGAAGTCTATGAAGATTAAGCGCCGTATTCTGATGGGGAATAAAACCGGACTGATCCGGATGGATCAGGTCGCAGATTACCGTTAGTAAACGATTCGCAAGTAATTTAGCCAGGATCTTGGGCTCTGCATTAAGCAGAGAAATAGGGCGATAGGAGGTGCATTGGTCACGAGGTTTACCATCCTTGTAGATGACAACAATATTGGCCAAATGCTGATCGAGGGGGAGGAGCCCAGCCTCAAAGGCATCCGTGAACATATTGCACAAATGGGTCGCCATCTTGCCCGGCCGTAGCTTGTAAAGCTCAATGGGCAAACCATTCGGCCCCATAGCTTTACCCGTACGAAGGGATCGTATCGCAATAGCGACCTCATCTACCGTTATAGGCGCATCCAAAGCGGATCTATCCTCGTCCAAAACACAGGGCAGCGCAATATCACGCAAAAGCCGACGGGAGTCAGACTCGTCTCTATCACTCACCGATCGATAGACCGTCTGAAAATGGTCCACAAAGCACTCCACAATCTCACCTGGTTGAGACACACACTCCCCAGTCAATCGTTTAATCACTGGCACCACACGACTCATTCTCTCAGATTTATCCAACCATGCCAATAGCTTACTCGCCTTATCGCCCACATCGTAGAGTCTGCCCAGCTGATTCCTGTTCATAATTTTAGCAGCATCGGTCACCAGGGCCCTATAATCAGCCTGTTTTAACGCCAAGGAGTGTAGGACTGCAGGAGTATCGTCAGCACCCAAGTCGCTCTCGAGCGAGGTAATTTCCGCCTCAAGGCGCACTAAGTTCTCCCGTTTGGCCTTCTTATCGGCAGCAATCAATGACAGTGCAGAGCCCCTTATTACAGTTTTAAAAGCCTCCCACAAGGAAATAGGGGAAGAGACGGACCCCTCATTCTCGTTGAAGTAACAATCAATAGCTTTGAGAAGCTCGGAGCACAGCTTAGGATTCCTTAAGTGCCAAGGATGAATAGGGGGAACCCTACTCCCACCACAAAAACCTACCGAAACCTCAAGCAAAAAGGGTGAATGATCAGAAATGCCCCTGGGAAGATGGTGAACCCCACGCACCAAGGGAGTATGGGCAGACAACATCAGAAAATAATCGATCCTAGAAAGGCTGCCATGCGCTCCAGAGTGGAACGTGTATTGCATTTGCGTAGGGTACAGCATCCGCCAGACATCCGCCAATCCGAAAGTCTCAAGCAACTCAGGGAACCACAACTGATACGCCGGCAGGACCCTGGGGGGTAGTCGGTCACACTCACCCGAGACCACTGAGTTGAAATCCCCACCCAGTACAAGGATACCATCTGGAAGCCCTAGGAGAGTTCGCCCGAGATCAGCGTAAGTGGTAGCCTGAAGACCCAGGGGAATATAGACAGTAACAACTGTGAGCACCTTCCCCTCCCACCGCCAAGAGACAGCAGCATACCGGCCCCTATCATCAAGGGCAATTTCATCTATTTCAAGGGGCAGAGAGGATTTGACCATTATGCCGACCCCTCTGGAGCCAGATGTGAATCCAGCATGTGCCACCAACCTATAGCCTCGTCTATCAAGGGCCCTACATGCATTTCCTATCAGATGGGTCTCCTGTAACAGGGGAGTGACGTCTGATAAATTGGAGTACAACACCACGTTTTATCTTGTCACCCAGACCATTAATGTTCCAAGACAACAGTTTCAAATCACCCCCCCATCCCAGTGAAGCACCATAACCCCCCCCTCGGAACCCAAGAGCAACAGGATAATAGCAATGTGGAAAGAATAAACACAAAAGCAATAACAAACCCCCCCCTCCACCCCCAACCAACAACCCGTTACAACACCCCCACCCTGCACCCCTGCGTACGACTAAAAAGCCACCCCAAACTGCAGTGTGCCTGTCGCCCCTTCATAGAACACTACACAAAGAACCCCGGAGGAGAAAAGAGAGACCGTCCCACCCCGCACCACCCTCGGGCCTACAGAAATAATAAGTAAATAAAAACAAAACTCAGCCGGTGAATGTGAACCAAAACCAGACATCAAGAACCAAAATGTCATTCCTGTGCCGATGCACCTCCGTCCGCACCGCCAGAGCCTCCACTCCCATCATCCATCTTCGGAAGCGAGTCCAGCCAGTCACCAGCACTGTCCGGTCGATCAAAGAAGAAAGTACGCTCTTGATATTCGATGCGAAGTCGCGCTGGAAACAGCATCGCATACTTGAGTCCCAAGTCCTGCAAGCACCGTTTCACTCCCTGGAATCCCATCCGCTGCCGCTGGACTTGAGGAGTGAAATCAGAATATATAGAAAATAAACTGTTCTCATACTTCAGTGGGCCATGCCTATGAGAAGCCTGGAGGATAGCGTCCCTATCCCGGAAGTGAAAGCCTAGCGATAATAGGCCTCGGGGGAGCCCCCGGTTTAGTCTGTCCACCCGGGAAACGGTACGCACGCTCGACCGCAAAGAACTTACTAAGTCCGGCGGGAGCGAGATGAGTTACGATTAAATCCTCCACTAGTAGGTCAACGGTAGTGTCACCACTGTTCTCAGGTACCCCGACTAAGCGAATGGTGTTACGTCGGGCCCTGTTTTCGTACTCGTCCAGACGTCTGGCCATCAGATCATGCGATGATCGCAGGTTGCCAATCTCCGACTGCACGTCCGCCATATCAGTAACAAGACTGGAGGCCTTAAGGTCCAAGGCTTTGACCCTCTCATTGGTCTTAGCCAAGTCCGCTCTAATTTGGGGAACATCAACGGCCACTGTGTCGATGTTTGAGACAATGGCCTCATATTGTAGCCCCATATCAGTCTTGATCCCAGCGATGGCGCGCATTAGATCCTGGAGGGAGACCTCCGATGTCACTGCAAGGTCCGTCCTTGGGTCCTCAAGACTACGGCCAGCACCACTGGGGGAACCCTTCGGTTGTGTATATCGGTCCATAACATTAGTTTGGGCGGAACCCCCACGGGTCGGCACCTTCGTCTTGCGCTTCTCAGTTTCAGGTTTAGTCGACATATTGGAAGCCGCGCCCCGAAGGGCCCCTCTGGACCTGGTGTAAATGGCAGATATCTTTAGGTCACCAAAGCAGAGTTTCCATCCAAAATCGTAGCCTGTGAGACTAGGGATATGGCCGGAATGCACAGCGGGTCAGGCCACCGCAGTTCGAAGTCAGGAGTACTTTCAGAACAGTCAATTAGGAGGTAGAAGAGAAACCGAAACTGAAAGTGACAATGACACCGGTGGAAAGGATGTCCTTTGACCGCTGTTGTTGAATTGCGTCTCGGCCAGCCAAAGCAGCAGAGACCCCGGTCCCATCTGGGGGTAGGCCAGAAAGTTGAAGACGATGTAGAAATGGTTCCCGAAGTCCGATCTCAGTTCTGGAAAGTGTATCAGGATCAGCAAGAGTAGAACCTCAAAAGCCCATAAAATATTCAGGATAGTAGAAGGATAATTGCAAGAGGGCGGCGCGGGTCTCAGGAGCCCTCTGCTCACGCGACCATCTTGGATGCCCGCGTAGCTCCCCCTTCAATATAACCAGCTTTATCCGGTTTTATAAGCAGTAAAATCTCACTTTCTAGACGGGAAGCTAAAATCTTTGCAAAGACCTTACAATCATAGTTAATTAGTGAAATGGGTCAAAAGGTTTTACAAAGGGTAGAATCTTTGTCTGGTCTGGGAATTACAACAACGAGGGCTTCCAAAAAGGAACCACATACATTAGAATTAGAAAGGAATGAGTTAAAAAGTTCTAATAGTTTAGGGGCTAAAATGGAGGAAAAGGATGAGAGTAGTTAAATGGAGAAACCATCTGGACCCGGGGCTTTGGTCTTTTTTAAAGATTTGAGAGCATCAGTAATTTCCTGAAGAGAGACGTCCCTCTCAACGGTTAAGAGAATGTCAGGTAGGGGAGGGGGTTTAGGGATACCCTGGAAAAAGGTCTCAAAATCCTTTTCGAGAGGGCTTTTATCTTCTGTACATAGTAATTCATAATAGGATTGAAATGTGTATACAATTTCAGATTCAGAGGAAAAAAACAATTTTTTTCAGAGGGAATTGGGACAATAGTTTTACGTTCTGATTTGATTTTTAAATAGTCGGCTAACATTTTCCCTACCTTATTTTGTCCTCCATGAAATTTAGATTTTATTGTAAGGAGAATATTACAAGCATCGACAGTGGCAATCTTATTCAAATTACACTTGGCTTTAATCAGTTCTTGCAAACTTGAGGAGGATTTTTAGGAAAAACACTTGTGTTCTAAAGTCTTTATTTTTTGAAGGGTTGCTTGATATTCAGTATTTAGTAATTTCTTTGTTCCTGTGGAGTTTGCAATAGTAAAGGCTCTAAAAGAGGCTTTCAAAAGCATGAACATTTTTATGATCAGAAGTATGCGTGGATTGATTAAACTTAAAAAATTCATTATTAAAAGAGATCGTTTCAGAAGTAAAATTTTGGTCTGAGAGTAGGGAATTATTAAAACGCGAACGGTCTTATTTGCCAGTGTTAAGAGACAAATCAAAAGAGGAAGACACATACATTTTTTCCATACATCATAGAATCAGCGATAGGCGATGGCAGCTTGGAATGCCTTGTGGACTGTATTAGGTTTAAATTTACACTTAGATTTTCTATCAGAAAAAGGATATAACCAATTATTAAAATCACCGCCAACAATTAGATTGGGGTTAGGAATAGAGGATAATTTCAGTTTAATACAATGCCAACATTCGGGATCAGATTTAACAGGACCATAAATGTTGAAGAAAGTGACTTATTTTTATATATAACAGCATCAACCAAAGCCCATCACCCATTTGAATCACATTCAGATTATAATATCCTTGCATTTAGTGACTTATGAAATAGAATGGCAACACCACCATGATGATTAACATCAGGAGAAAAAAAAACCTGATTAACCCATTGATGCTTGGGAATAAGTGACTCCACATCATTACAGTGATTTCCCTGTAAAAAGGCAACATGTGCATTGAGTTTGGATAAATGAGACAATAACTTTTGACGCTTGACAGGATGACCTAGACCACATACATACCACGAGACATGAAACATGTTGTAGGATGAGGGGGAACATATGAAAACAGTAAGCATGGGAGAAATTTGCGAATTCGCGTTCCGCGAATCCGCGGATTTCCCTGTGAAATCGCAAATAAATCTGCGAATTAGCAAATTTTCCCGCGAAATTGCAGATTTTTGGGAGATTTGAACTGGAGTACTTTAGACTGGCTAATCCAGTAAGTGCTCCCTCATTGGGTAAATGTATAGTGCTTTTACTACACTGCAGCTGTGTAATGAGCCAGAAGATGTGTCTCCAGTGACAATGTGTGCCTGTAACACAGACACAGGCACACATGGTCACTGGAGACACATCTTCTGGCCCTTTACGCAGCTACAGTGTAGTAAAAGCACTATGGGGCAGATGTACAAGCCACTTGCGCTTCTTTTGCGCCGCAGTTGCGTCACTTTTGTGACTCAGCTGCAGCAAAAAAGATGCGCCATGGTGCTGGGTATTAACAACGTGATGCATCTGAGAGATGCGTCATGTTGTGAAGCCCTGCGCCATCAGGAGGCGTTCCGGCGCAGGGGAGGGTGTTCCTGCGCAGGAACGCCTCCTAAAAGTGGCTGAGTGAAATTAACAAGATTTCACTCAGTCACTTTTAGGCCAATGCTGCATCAAAACCCTGCGCCTGCTTAAAGCAGGCGCAAGGCTTGATGAAGTATTGGGGAGATGGGCCCCCAAGAGCATTGCTGGAGCTGTGTCGCGCTAGTGACGCAGCTCCAGCAATGCGCTGCTTTTACGGTACAGATGCATATGGGCTGATTTTGCCGCATGGTGCGCCGCACATGGGCGGCGGAGCTGCGGCGCACAATAACTGGCGCATCCCTGGGGATGCGCCAGTTATTGTAAATCTGCCCCTATACATTTAGCCAACGAGGGAGCACTTACTGATTAGACAGTAAAAAGTATTCCAGTTGAGTAGAGGTATTGCACAAAAAGGTGGCATCTTCGTGGACAAACACGTAAGGCGGGATTCATTCTACCCCCTGTTAGACTCGTTTTTTGTGCCCTTCTGCCCTCTGTTAGACTCGTTTTTCCCTTGTTTTCTACCCTTCTGCCCTCTGTTAGACTCGTTTTTCCCTTGTTTTTCTGCCCTTCTGCCCTCTGTTAGACTCGTTTTTGTGCCCTTCTGCCCTCTGTTATTCCCTTGCTTTTGTGCCCTTCTGCCCTCTCTTAGACTCATTTTTGTGCCTTTCTGCCCCCTGTTAGACTCGTTTTTTGTGCCCTTCTGCCCTCTGTTAGACTCGTTTTTCCCTTATTTTTCTGCCCTTCTGTCCTCTGTTAGACTCGTTTTTTGTGCCCTTCTGCCCTCTGTTAGACTCGTTTTTCCCTTGTTTTTATGCCGTTCTGCCCTTTGTTAGACTGCTTTTTGTGCCCTTCTGCACTCTGTTAGACAAGTTTTTCCCTTGTTTTTATGACCTTCTGCCCTTTGTTAGACTGCCTTTTGTGCCTTTCTGCCCTCTGCATCACCACCTCATCATTCAGCGCTACCCCAGCATCACTCAGCACCACCACATTATCACTCAGCCCCACCTCATTATCACTCAGCACCACCACAGCACCACCCATCACCACCACAGCACCACTCAGCACCACCAAAGCACCACTCAGTGCCACAACAGCATCACTCAGCACTACAACAGCATCACTCAGCACCACCACATTATCACTCAGCACCACCACAGCACCACTCAGCACCACCACAGCACCACTCAGCGCCACCACAGCATCAATCAGCGCCACCACATTATCACTCAGCACCACAACAGCATCACTCAGCACCACCACTGCATCACTCAGCACCACCACATCACCACTCAGCACCACCCCAGCATCACTCAGCACTATCCCAGTATCACTCAGCACCACCACAGCACCACTCAGCATCACCACAGCACCACTTAGCACCACCACAGCACCACTCAGCGCCACCCCAGCATCAATCTGAGCAACCATTCAACAACAACTCGTTCAAATATGTTCTCTCAATGTTTCAAGCTTTATTACAAATGTCACAAAAAGATGTTAATATTTCACTTCTGTTCTTGGATTTTCGTCACAATAAAATACACTGAACATAAACTCACAAAAGTTATTTACAAAAGTTTAAGCTATTTCCATTATAAATTAAAATCACTTTTATTTAAGTATTAATTATTTTAAAAAATTAAAAGCCATTGTAATTTGTAATCTCAATACATCTAAGTCACGTAAATACACAACATGTTGCATTACAAATGCTATAGGTGTCACATTTGCGAAAGTTATAACTATTGGCATTGTAAATGACAAAGCTATTAATTTAGCTATTTTCAAAACCAACACATAAATAAAAAAAATGGTCATTCACAAGACCAATAGTTTAAACTTTCCTAATGCGAGACCTAAATAAATCTGCGAATTAGCAAATTTTCCTGCGAAATTGCAGATTTTTTTGAGATTTGCCCTGGAGTACTTTAGACTGGCTAATCCAGTAAGTGCTCCCTCATTGGGTAAATGTATAGTGCTTTTACTACACTGCAGCTGCGTAAAGGGCCAGAAGATGTGTCTCCAGTGACCATGTGTGCCTGTAACACAGGCACAGGCACACATGGTCACTGGAGACACATCTTCTGGCCCTTTACGCAGCTACAGTGTAGTAAAAGCACTATGGGGCAGATTTACAAGCTGCTTGCGCCTCTTTTGCGTCGCAGTTGCGTCACTTTTGTGACTCAGCGGCAGCACAAAAGATGCGCCATGGTGCTGGGTATTAACAACGTGATGCATTTGAGAGATGCGTCATGTTGTAAAGCCCTGCACCATCAGGAGGCGTTCCGGCGCAGGGGAGGGTGTTCCTGCGCAGGAACGCCTCCTAAAAGTGGCTGAGTGAAATGTACAAGATTTCACTCAGTCACTTTTAGGCCAATGCTGCGTCAAAACCCTGCGCCTGCTTAAAGCAGGCGCAAGGCTTGACGCAGTATTGGGGACATAGGGCCCCCCAGAGCATTGCTGGAGCTGCGCCGCGCTTGCGACGCAGCTCCAGCAAAGCGCTGCTTTTACGGCACAGATGTGTGACGCATATGGGCCGTTTTTGCCGCATGGTGCACCGCATTGTAAATGCGACGCACATGGGTGGCGGAGCTGCAGCGCACAATAAGTGGCACATCCCTGGGGATGCGCCAGTTATTGTCAATCTGCCCCTATACATTTAGCCAACGAGGGAGCATTTACTGATTAGACAGTAGAAAGTACTCCTGTTGAGTAGAGGTATTGCACAAAAAGGTGGCATCTTCAAGGACAAACACGCAAGGCGGGATTCATTCTGCCCCCTGTTAGACTCGTTTTTTGTGCCCATCTGCCCTCTTAGACTCATGTTTACCTTGTTTTTCTGCCCTTCTGCCCTCTGTTAGACTCGTTTTTGTGCCCTTCTGCCCTCTGTTATTGCCTTGTTTTTGTGCCCTTCTGCCCTCGGTTAGATTTGTTTTTTGTGCCCTTCTGCCCTCTGTTAGACTCGTTTTTGTGCCTTTCTGCCCCCTGTTAGACTCGTTTTTTGTGCCCTTCTGCCCTCTGTTAGACTCGTTTTTCCCTTGTTTTTCTGCCCTTCTGTCCTCTGTTAGACCGTTTTTTTGGGCCCTTCTGCACTCTGTTAGACAAGTTTTTCCCTTGTTTTTATGACCTTCTGCCCTTTGTTAGACTGCCTTTTGTGCCTTTCTGCCCTCTGCATCACCACCTCATCATTCAGCGCTACCCCAGCATCACTCAGCACCACCATATTATCACTCAGCCCCACCTCATTATCACTCAGCACCACCACAGCACCACCCATCACCACCACAGCACCACACAGGACCACCAAAGCACCACTCAGTGCCACCACAGCATCACTCAGCACTACCCCAGCATCACTCAGCACCACCACATTATCACTCAGCACCACCACAGCACCACTCAGCACCACCACAGCATCACTCAGCACCACCACAGCACCACTCAGCACCACCACAGCATCACTCAGCAACACCACAGCACCACTCAGCACCACCACAGCACCACTCAGCACCACCACAGCATCAATCAGCGCCACCACATTATCACTCAGCACCACCACAGCATCACTCAGCACCACCACAGCATCACTCAGCACCACCACTGCATCACTCAGCACCACCACATCACCACTCAGCACCACCCCAGCATCACTCAGCACTATCCCAGTATCACTCAGCACCACCACAGCACCACTCAGCATCACCACAGCACCACTTAGCACCACCACAGCATCAATCTGAGCAACCATTCAACAACAACTGGTTCAAATATGTTCTCTCAATGTTTCAAGCTTTATTACAAATGTCACAAAAAGATGTTAATATTTCACTTCTGTTCTTGGATTTTCGTCACAATAAAATACACTGAACATAAACTCACAAAAGTTATTTACAAAAGTTTAAGCTATTTCCATTATAAATTAAAATCACTTTAATTTAAGTATTATTTATTTAAAAATTTAAAAGCCATTGTAATTTGTAATCTCAATACATCTAAGTCATGTAAATACAAAACATGTTGCATTACAAATGCTATAGGTGTCACATTTGCGAAAGTTATAACTATTGGCATTGTAAATGACAAAGCTATTAATTTAGCTATTTTCAAAACCAACACATAAATTAAAAAAATGGTCATTCACAAGACCAATAGCTCAAACTTTCCTAATGCAAGACCTAAATAAATCTGCGAATTAGCAAATTTTCCTGCGAAATTGCAGATTTTTTTGAGATTTGCCCTGGAGTACTTTAGACTGGCTAATCCAGTAAGTGCTCCCTCATTGGGTAAATGTATAGTGCTTTTACTACACTGCAGCTGCGTAAAGGGCCAGAAGATGTGTCTCCAGTGACCATGTGTGCCTGTAACACAGGCACAGGAACACATGGTCACTGGAGACACATCTTCTGGCCCTTTACGCAGCTACAGTGTAGTAAAAGCACTATGGGGCAGATTTACAAGCCGCTTGCACCTCTTTTGCGTCGCAGTTGCGTCACTTTTGTGACTCAGCGGCAGCACAAAAGATGCGCCATGGTGCTGGGTATTAACAACGTGATGCATTTGAGAGATGCGTCATGTTGTAAAGCCCTGCGCCATCAGGAGGCGTTCCGGCGCAGGGGAGGGTGTTCCTGCGCAGGAACGCCTCCTAAAAGTGGCTGAGTGAAATCTACAAGATTTCACTCAGTCACTTTTAGGCCAATGCTGCGTCAAAACCCTGCACCTGCTTAAAGCAGGCGCAAGGCTTGACGCAGCATTGGGGAGATAGGGGCCCCCAGAGCATTGCTGGAGCTGCGCCGCGCTTGCGACGCAGCTCCAGCAATGCGCTGCTTTTACGGCACAGATGCGTGACGCATATGGGCCGTTTTTGCCGCATGGTGCACCGCATTGTAAATGCGGCGCACATGGGTGGCGGAGCTGCAGCACACAATAAGTGGCGCATCCCTGGGGATGCGCCAGTTATTGTAAATCTGCCCCTATACATTTAGCCAACGAGGGAGCACTTACTGATTAGACAGTAGAAAGTACTCCAGTTGAGTAGAGGTATTGCACAAAAAGGTGGCATCTTCATGGACAAACACGCAAGGCGGGATTCATTCTGCCCCCTGTTAGACTCGTTTTTTGTGCCCTTCTGCTCTCTTAGACTCATTTTTACCTTGTTTTTCTGCCCTTCTGCCCTCTGTTAGACTCGTTTTTGTGCCCTTCTGCCCTCTGTTATTCCCTTGTTTTTGTGCCCTTCTGCCCTCTGTTAGACTCGTTTTTTGTGCCCTTCTGCACTCTGTTAGACTGGTTTTTGTGCCTTTCTGCCCCCTGTTAGACTTGTTTTTTGTGCCCTTCTGCCCTCTGTTAGACACGTTTTTCCCTTGTTTTTCTGCCCTTCTGTCCTCTGTTAGATTGTTTTTTTGTGCCCTTCTGCCCTCTGTTAGACTCGTTTTTCCCTTGTTTTTATGCCCTTCTGCCCTTTGTTAGACTGTCTTTTGTGCCTTTCTGCCCTCTGCATCTCCACCTCCTCATTCAGCGCTACCCCAGCATCACTCAGCACCACCACATTATCACTCAGCACCACCTCATTATCACTCAGCACCACCACTGCACCACCCAGCACCCCCACAGCACCACTCAGCACCACAAAAGCACCACTCAGTGCCACAACAGCATCACTCAGCACCACCACAGCATCACTCAGCACCTCCACATTATCACTCAGAACCACCACGGCACCACTCAGCACCACCACAGCATCACTCAGCATCACCACAGCATCACTCAGCACCACCACAGCACCTCTCAGTACCACCACAGCATCACTCAGCACCACCACAGCACCAATCAGTGCCACCACAGCATCACTCATCACCACCACAGCATCGCTCAGCACCACCACATTATCACTCAGCACCACTACAGCACCACTCAGCACCACCACAGCATCACTCAGCACCACCACAGCATCACTCAGCACCACCACATCACCACTCAGCACCACCCCAGCATCACTCAGCACCACCACAGCACCACTCAGCACCACCACAGTATCACTCAGCACCACCACAGCACCAATCAGCACCACCACAGCACCACTCAGCGCCACCACAGCATCACTCATCACCACCACAGCATCACTCAGCATCACCACAATATCACTCAGCACCACCACAGCAACACTCAGCACCACAACAGCATCACTCAGCACCACCACAGCACCACTCAGCGGCACCACAGCATCACTCATCACCACCACAGCATCACTCAGAACCACCACATTATCACTCAGCACCACCACAGCACCACTCAGCACCACCACAGCACCACCCCAGCATCAATCTGCGCAACCATTCAACAACAACTGGTTCAAATATGTTCTCCCAATGTTTCAAGCTTTATTACAAATGTCACAAAAAGATGTTAATATTTCACTTCTGTTCTTGGATTTTCGTCACCATAAAATACACTGAACATAATCTTCACAAAAGTTATTTACAAAAGTTTAAGCTATTGCCATTATAAATTAAAATCACTTTTATTTAAGTATTAATTATTGAAAAAAATTAAAAGCCATCGTTATTTGTAATATCAATACATCTAAGTCACGTAAATACAAAACATGTTGCAATACAAATGCTATAGGTGTCACATTTGCGAAAGTTATAACTATTGGCATTGTAAATGACAAAGCTATTAATTTAGCTATTTTCAAAACCAACACATAAATAAAAAAAATGATCATTTACAAGACCAATAGCTCAAACTTTCCTAATGCGAGACCTATTGCATTGCAAATGCTTGTTTTTATATCTGTCAGTGCTTCCTGTTAAGGTTTAATTTTCGTGACAGGCGCCTCATTGCCTACTTGTAACTATTCTCTGACCCTGCTTCAAGGGTGAGAGCAGGGTCAGAGAATAGTTGCAAGTAGGCAACGAGGCACCAGGAAGCACTTACAGAGTTACAAAAAATTAGCTTCAACTTTTGCACCTGCTGCTGTAACCCTGTAAGTGCTTGGCTGAAAATCCGTCCCCGCTGATTCACGGATTTGACCGCAATTTCGCGAGATTCGCGGATCGCGGAATCGCGGAAAATCCGCAAATTCCGCGAGCGGAATGAATTTTCAGCCCATGCTTAGAAAACAGGAACAACAAGCTGCAGGACCAATAATAGAAAAAGAACATTTAACAATCTTAAAATCCTGAAGCACATAAAAAGGAAATAAAGTAAAGGAAAACACTATGAAGAAATAGTGATGAGGGAAAACCGTGAAGAAAAATATCACATAGAGTGAGAGGTGGGAAAAGGGAAAAGAGGAATGAGATGAAAAAAAAGAGACAGATCATGGAAAAAGATCCAGATCTGAAGTACAGAAGTTAGGAGGTAAGTTGGGATCATGCTTATACCAAAAACAAGAACGGTGACAGATGAAAGTAAGAACTACAAAAGTAGTAAAAGAAGTAGCCATACAGTTGAAACGTAAAAGTCAAAGAGAAGCAAGATAAAGTGAATGAAAACCATGATAGGAATTAGAGATATTCAAAATAATTTAAGAGGGTATGATAAAATAAAGCAACTGAAAAGTAAAGAAATAAGTGAAGAGAAAAGTGAGCAACATACACACTATTAATGAGAGATCTCCATGCTACGACTTGTAATGTTTTGCACAAATGTTTTCAGTTTCACAGAATCCTCAAACGACCGGGAGGTGTCTTCAAAGGTGATCTTGCAATGGCAGGGATGGAGGATGCCATACTGAATGTTCAAATGTGTCATCTGAGGATGGAGAGATAAGAATTCCTTACAACGATATTTTGTGATATGAACGAATTATGACCAGACCAAATAAGATGACATTTTAGCTTAGCCGCCTTAAGGACACTCATTAAGTCTGAATTCCAGAAAGAGCATTATAATCCCACGTTGTTTGGAAGAATGAGGTTGAAGACGTCCTAAATGGTGAACATGCTGGATGTTCAGTGGTAGAGTAGCAGGAAGCTCCTGAAGATCTGAGAGGAATTTCTTCAGAAAGACCAAGAGATCAGGACCTTCAACATTTTCTGGAACACCATATCGACATAGGTTGTTCCGCCTATTACGATTGTCAAGGTATTCGGTGTGTAGCTTCAGTTTCCGAAGTTCTTGTTCAAGCATAGGTATTTTATTAGACTAATCTTGAAGATCTTCCACACGTTGTTCCAATTCCAACACCTTCCCTTCCATAATAATCCAGCGGTCTTCGATTTGCTGCAATATCTCGGTGGTAAACATGAAAGGTTGCAAACCATGTACCTCATCGAAGAAAGAGTCCAACACAGGGTTATTGGATGATAAACTAGAAGAAGGAGGGTAATTTTTCTCTCTCTTTGGCTTGATACCTGAAGAAGATAGCTTAATTTGTTAATGCATTTCACTGGTCATTTTTTATAGTCAGTAAGGGGATTAGTGACAAAGCTGGATGAGACTGGCCTACTGAAGTGAAAAATAGGTCACAAAAACCTATTATCACAAAACTATCAATATGCTGTCAACGTAGTCCTCAATAATGATGACAAAAGGGCAAAATTAAGTAAAAAGGTCACAAAAGGACATTCAAATAGCATGCCCATATAATTGTATACATCACCAGAAAAAAGAGGAAAAATATATGTATATATTTAACTGATGGCGGTTCATAGGGGATCAGAGTCACCAATTCCAGTAGAACGGATCCAAAAAGGTTGTTGTGGAGAAAGTCCCTTCTGAGGTTGGTGAGAGTAACTCACAAAAGAGTCAACATTAATGCCTAAAGAAGAAAAAAACAGGAGTGAAGAAGAAAATAACGAAGGGAATACGGTAAATATGATCGGCACCAATTAAAAATGGTAGCCGTTCGCGTCTGTGAAAAAAATTACTGGCATGGCGTAAGGGGCAAAAAAAAATTGTAGGTGCATAAAAATGGCTGAAATGCTTACCGCCGCTATTCCCCTATTAATTTCTGCATTTGTTGGCCTGAATGCTGAGAAATGAAGGCTACTAGGCAACAAAAACTTTGCGCCTGTGACAGAGCTCAGGTGAAAGGCGCCATCTTGGTTTGGCGTCGAAGCCACGACCCTCTCATAAAGTTTTGAAGTCTTCTGCAGCCTTTATTGTCTTTGAGAGATATTTAAAACCATTAATTTCAAAATTATGGCAGAGATGGAAGTACATTTATGAAGAGTCACAATCATTCAGTGGGCATTCACAAGATTTCTAAGTGAACAACACCGTGAATAGTCCCGACCCGCCCTTTTCATGGGATTTACCCTAGCATATTATTATGCTTTTATGGGCTAATATGATACAGGAATAAAAAGATCCGGAAATTCCCTGTTTCATTTGTAAATACTTTGCACTCCTAAATCCAACCATTTATGTTTTCACATAGATTTATAAGTGCACATTGCTTTTCTAATCTGGTAATGTCTTCTTTGTTAAGCAGTTTTAAACCGATTTTTATTGTATATTGTATGCACTCCTCTCTATATGCTTAGGTGAGATGGCATGTGATCCTGTAGTTAGCATGTCATTTATGAAACCCGATGATTCAAGTGCTAATCCTGACTAACTAGTCCATCATTTTTTATCCTGTGCAGGTGATGTTATTTCTATCTGAGTAGGTTCCAATTTATGCAAGATACTTATCTTCCACAACATCATCCAAAGAAACTATGAGAGAAGCAGCATGCCATCAGTCCAGCCAGCATTTCATTTAGTAGTATTGCACAGTTGTTGTACTTATAGATTGCTACATGCCCTTGATGAGGCACTGTAGTGCATAAGTGGATGGGTAGCATGCTGCACCATGAGGGAGTGCTTGGCTGAAAGAGTGCTAGTATTTTGTGTCATGACCAGAGTTGTACTCTTAGCCTTACTTATGTTGCTGTGATTATGAATGTAGGCACAATGTGATGTGTAAAGGCATTATTTACTGTTGTGCATGATTAAATAGTGTTGGACCTGGCCCCCTTTCCAGGGTTACCCTCAAACCTTTTGCCTTTTACCCTCCATATTTTGCTGAATTTGTTTTTATTGGCGTTAGAACTGTGGTCACTTTTCTACTGCTTACCAGTGCTAAAGTGCTTGTTCTCACTCCCCAAAACATGGATAAATTGGCTTCTACTGAATTGGTATATTTAATTTACTTATAAGTCCCTTGCAGAGTGGTACCTGTAAAGTAAATGCTACCAGTGGGCTTGCAAATTTTATTGTGCCACTCACTTAAGTAGCACCTTAGAACATGTCCAAGGCAAGGTCTGCCACTGCAGCTTGAATGCAGATTTAAACTGCCATGTCGACTTGGCATTAAAACCACTTTGCCAAGCCTTAAACTCCCCTCTTATTAAATATAAGTCAACCCTAAGGCAGGCCGTAGGTAGACAATAGGGCAGGGAGCTGTGTGATTAAAAGGTTGAACATAAACATTTAGGTTGTTCATGCCCTGGTAGTGAGAAACCCCTAACTTTGGTTTTCACTAGTGTAAGGCCTATCCCACCTGTAGGATAACATTGGGGATTCCTTACTACAGTTAATACAAGTTAATTTTCAATTGGCAACAGGTAGATATGTCACGTGTGGTGTCTTTGGAATTGTAATGAAAGCCCTCTTTAATGGTGCAGTTGGATTTTTGATTACAATTGTGAAAATTCCAGTTTTTAAAAATTCCTGCTCTTAGCCCTTTTGTGCCTGTAGCCTGCCTTATGCCACATGACTGTGTGGAACTGACAGTTACACAGTTACACTTTGTGGATTCTTCCCAGACAGTCACACAAAAGAGGGATTGGGTATTCCAGAATTATACATCTGCTGGCAGAATTTGGGGTGGCAGAGCGGAGCACAGCCCCACTTGCATCTGAATGGCATGTGCTCTGCCTTCACACGAAGGACCTAACAACCCCACATTGTCACTGCAGCCATTTTGTAGCCAGGGCAGGGGAGGCAGGAAATTCCATGCATTTAAAAGCCATTGTCTAGAATCTTCTCCCACCTTGCTGAACCAGTTTATCAGGGTATAAAAATGGTACCTCAGACAATAAACTTCAATAAACTTCTGGACCTGTGGATTCTCTGCCAGGGAAGAGGATGTGGCCTTACGGCTAGAGCGGTCGACCTTTATGCTGGGAAACCGGGTTCAAGTATCGTCAGGGATGCTCAACATCCTGTGAATCTGGGCAAATGAATGTGTCCATCTGTAATGCAAATGGTGCTCATGTAAAGCACTCTGGTACCTTTGAGTCAAGTTTGCTCTATATAAGACACTGGAAAAAAAGGACTGCGGGCTGCTGGAAAAACTGCAACTCTGCTGGACTGATGCCTTCCTGGATTGCTGCAGTCCTTTCCTGCTGCTCTGTTACCTTCTGGCTGGGTACAAGAACTGGATCTTCAGCTGTTCAAGGTCCTCCAGAGTGATTCACAAGGGCTAACGTGCTGACCTCATATCCAGAGCAACAGGGCACAAAAGGCTTCCTCCTTGTAATACCCGTATTTGCATCCGGCCTGAGTGAGCCCTGACCCTCCAAGTGGTGCCCCTGAAGCGAGTCAAACTCACTATGGTCAAGCACAGGTTCATTTAGAGACCCTGCATAGGATTGTGGCTGAGCTTGACCAGGGCTTACACCACAGTCAACCAACAATCTAATTTCTTACAAATAGTTTACCATACAGTTTAAGCTAGAGCACAGAGTACAAGCCCATGCCAGGCACTAGACAGAGCCATGGCTCATGAATACTTTCATAACCGCTCTGTAGAAACAGGTTAGCAATACATAAGCATCATAAGCATGCACTGTCATGTCAAATGCTCTCTAGAGACTCCCCAGGAGTGACAGTTGACCCAATAACAGGGGCAAAACGGCTAAAGGCAACTGGAAAATGAGCTCTATAGGGTCCCTGCAGAAGTCACAGGTTAGTGATCCACAGGATACATACATCTACACTAGAGGATTTTCAGAGTGCAACAGGAGTGATGAGAGGTAACACATAGGGAGACAAAGCTACAGTAATGTTTTTTAGAGACTTCGAGTACCATCAGAAGAGCAATCCACAGGAGCACATTTCTTACAGTCTGCCAGAGTGAACGATGTATTGCATCCACCCATCAGCAAAAGGATCGGAACCCAAGGCATCCAACACATATAGGAAGCTGATGTAAATGGCCAAACTGAATGCCCAGGAGCTGTTAAGAGTATTCTTCCAGATGCACAGGAGAAATGCACCACAGTAAAAGCCCCTTAGGGATTAACAAGGAGCAAAATGTTAGAGGAAGCCAGGGTCTGAAGGTCACAGTCAGGCATGCAGTGTCACAAGTAAGGATTCTACACAAAGCAGAAAAGCAAAAATTAGTGATTAGGTTGTGGCATAATGTGCAGTTCCTGTAAACAACATTCAGTCTGTTGCCATGGTGAATTATTGGATTGCTAATGTCCACCCAGGAGTGATAAAGGGGAAGTCCATGACATATATTGCTTACAGGCAGTCAAGGAAAATACTGCATAGTGTCAATCCAATAGCAACAGATGTGTAATTCTTGCCATGTACGGCTTGAAGACAGCTGGGTCATTCCCAGTGCTTAATGTTAGCAAGTAATTGCTGGTAGGGATCACTGTCACTAATGTTTGGGGATCAGCACTTATTTTTTCTCAAGAGATATTGGCTGAGAGCAAGAGAGGGAAAACACACTGGGAAGAATGAGGAAGAGATTACGCGAAAAACCGCCACAAAAAAGAGAAAGCAGGATCACCAAGAGTGAGATAACAGGACAGATAGTGTCTGGTAGTGGATTAAAGAGGCCAGACATTTGATACCATTGCCTGCAGGCTTCTGAGCAGAGCTTTGGGCAATGGCACTCATTTCTTTACAAATTAAGAACTGGTCATTGCTCCATAGATGCCACAGAGGAGTGAAAGAGGGAAAGTTCATGGCATACAATAAATACAGGGTTGCCACGATAAATAGCATATGAGGTCAACCCAAGAGCATCTAAGGAGTAGCCCTCACCATGGCTTGAATATAGGCAAATGGAATCATTGCCTTCTAAGATTCCTATAAGAAAAAATGGAGGTGCAGCCCACGACATGCACTGGTTACAGGCTGACAGAATGAATGATCTATAGGTTAAATTTAGTAGTGACAAAAGAGAGCACAGAGTCTAAATTGTTTACTGGCTGTGATGCCAAATGTTGTATAGTGTATATCCAGAAGCAACAGAAGATCAGATCACACTTGTCGCCAACAACCATGAAAAATGCTCTATAAAGATCTCTGTGGGAAGAGCACCCAGACTCATGCACTGGTTAAAAGCAGCTAGGGAAATATACTGTAAAGAGTTCACCATAAGAGACCTGATGGGATTATTAAACTGGGTGCATAATTTCTAATTTAAAACATTTGTAAAGCGCAGCGTGCACCTTGCGGTTTCTTGGCGCTGGTAGGGGGTTCGGCAACTGAGGGAGAAGACAAGAGAGAAAGGTGGGAAGAATTAAACGGGGAAGGCCTGATTGAAAAGGAAAGTTTTTAGATCCTTGCGGAAGGAAAGATAGTGGGTGGCAGAACGGAGATGGTCAGGGAGGGAGTTCCAGAATGTGGGAGCCAGGGTGGAGAAGTTGGTCCCACCCCACTTTTTGCGTTTGAAACGTGGGATCTGAAGAAGAGACTTGGAGGAAGACCGAAGCTCTCTTGCGGGGACGTATTCTTTTATTAATGAAGAAATGAAGGTGGGGGCAGTGCCTTGGCGGGCCTGGAAGACCATACAGCCGGTCTTGAAAAGGGAGCGTTCCTTTACGGGAAGCCAGTGAAGCTCCCTGAGAAGGGGAGTGGAGTGGTGATGGCGTGGGAGACCATAGACCAGCCGGGCCGCCTGGTTCTGGATCATCTGGAGTCTCCACAGGCTGTATGCTGGGATGCCATGATAGAGGGCGTTGGCATAGTCCAGCCGCGATATCACCAGGGCGGCCATGATCAGCTTAAGTGCCTGTGGGGAGAAAAAACGGGAGACAGTGCGTATGGTTCGAAGAGTGAGGAAACAAGAGGAGACCACGGAACTGATTTGTGAATGGAGGGTGAGCTGGTTGTTCATTTTGACACCCAGTGTTTTGACCGTGGTTGAGGAGGAGGGTGCGGGACCAAGAGAGGTGGGCCAGAAGAGGGAGTTCCAGGGGCTGGAAGAACCACCGGTGAGAACCAATTCGGTTGATGATACTTCCATGCAATATTGCTCATGTAGGGTAATGGTGTGGAAGAAGCATGATTAGTAAGCATAACAAAATGAAAGGAACAAGAGATTAATTATGAAGGGAAATAAAAAGACCAAGGGATCTATCCCTGGTAAATTCCAGGTTCTAACAGTAAAGATACCCCCTGTCATACCACCAGTCACCTGCAAATACAGGCTGCACACCCCAGAAGGAATTGTTTAAGATCTGGAGGAGGACGCAAACATATCAAAATGGTATGGCTGTAGGATAAGAAACTGAGTGAATGGTAGGACAGAGAGGCTGACAGAAAGCCCACAACATATGCATCATTGATTGGTTAAATCAGTAATAACCCATAAATAAAAATACATTATTTATCCTCTTTCTCATGTTCACATATGGCCTTTATCGAATAATTTCTACTGAACCTATTGGTTGTCAAGGGGTTCCTTATTACATTCTAGGTTTGTTCCCTATCCTTGGAACCTTATTTTCATATTGGGATCCTGATCTTTTCACACTTGTGCAGAATCAGTAATAAAAGGAAAACACAACACAAGTAAAATCTCATACCAACTGAGAAAAATTTAGATTATTGTAATAAATAAAAGGACTTCAAAATAAACTTAATCCAATCAGTATACCTGGAGTTATGAATTTGTACAGTTTTAACTGAAAAATAGCATCTAAAAGATCAAAGAGCCAACCGCAGGTCTCTAGCTGTACGAGATAGGGGCAGTAAAAAGTTAAGGCCGACCACAAAGGAGTGCGGTTCGGCTACATGAGGTGGATTGGGCCTGGTCTTGGATTACCTTCAGACCTACAAGAAATTTGTGAAAAATGTTCCTAAGAAGGTAAAGTTTACCATGACAAGGCAGTTGCTGATGTCCGAGGAAGAGATATTGTCATCGGGAAGCATTGGATGAAGTTTCACTGAAGACTTCTACATTCTGACTCTCTCACTTGTTTGGAGGTTGAAAATCTCCAGCGCGATAAAGCTGCAGGCTGTCTTGGAAGAGGGCTCCATGATGTCAGATACCCTTCCTTCCTGAGAGGTCTCACTGTAAAGTGTTTTATGCTGTGAAAAAACATTGTGGGAGCTACTCCAAAGTCATGTCAACTGGCGATACACCACAGGTGGACCAGCAAGCATGTAGGTCCCCGATCTCCTATTGGTTATCAGGCTACTTTTTTCAGAGAACATTTATCAAGTCCCAAGTTTCAGGTTTTTACTGTTTGGGCACCTTTAGCACTACATACAATATTTTAGAACTGATTAAGTAGTAGTTGGAGGACAGGACTCACTTCAGGTAGGGTCCAGGTGCAGTGTTCAAGGTTGTTGGGGCTTGTGGTGTCCCTGTTGCTTAGAATAGAAGGCTAGCCAACTAACCTGTGGAGTCACTCTTGTAGTCCTGGAATCAAACAGCAAAGTAGGCCTCAAGCATTGGGGCAATCCTCAGAGGGTACAAGGCAGGCATTAAGCAGCAGGACAGTCTTCTAGGAGAACAAAGCAAACGTAAGAAAATGATGGACAGACCGCTGAAACTTTTCCGACACTCACTCCAGTCACAGATTTGGGTTGAATCTATCATCATAGCTTAGCTCACTTCACCACCTCAGTTCAGACCCAGCTATATGCAAATCATTCTAGACACTGTGTTGCATGGGAACAGTCCAGCCCAAACTGCCAATCCAGGTCTTCCCTGAATAGGAAAAAAACATCCTGGGACTGGTTTCTGTATAACTTCTTTCGTCAGCCAGGCTAGCTTGAATCCAGTGGCAAAGTGAGCAAGGGACCCACGTCTGGGCATACCCTGCTAACTTAGGGCAAATAAAGCAAACACAAGGAGATGATGGACGGAGCCCTGAAACTTTTCAGACACTCACCGAGTCTTCCGGGAGAAGCAGGGCAGTCCTCTGATGTACAAAGCAGGCTTCAAGCACTGGGTAGTACTCTGAAACACAAGGCAGGTTTTCTGGGGGTCCTCTGCAGGTCCAGGGGTGTACTGAAAAGTTGGTCCAAGTCTCCAATATTTATACATTGTGCTATCCTTTAAAGTGGGAGAAACATCTAAGTATCCCCCCATCTTTTTCTGGAAATTACCTTCCTTCCCTTATCCGGGCTCCAAGTGGTCCAGGGTGACAAAAGGCTGGTTTTAAGTTTCTTTGTGAGTGTGCTGGAGACAGCCCTTTGAAATATAAGTGGGGCAGGTAACAGCTCTGCATCATCCATCCTGGCAGCAGGGCCCATCCTGGCAGTATCTAGCCCCCCTTAGTCTCACTGTCTGGGAGGAATATACAAAGGCTAAGTGCCAACTATTCAATGCCATGCCACTCACAACACATGCTGCGGGCATCAAACAGTGAAGAGAAAATGCCACCTTTCTAAATGTTCAAAAAAAGGGAGTTAGGTCCTTAGTGGGACAGAAGGGAAAGCTGGACCGTTTTATAGATTCAATACATAGAATGCTTACCTTCATATATTATTTCAAGTTTGTAATTTTGTAGAGACCAAATAAACGATTTAATTGAATCTGGTCAGGTATATTTATTTTTACCTTTCACTTATTGTTTATGTAGAAAAGACTCTCATCTGAAACTAAATTTCATAGGCAGAGAGAGAAAAAACACAACATACATAATACACTTATGGTTCCATTACTTCATCACAGTGCTTTACAAACAATTATATTTACATAAAACATTACCTACGTTTTTTAAGCAAAAAATTATATCAACGAAATCACATTCAACAAACATTTACTAAACACGATATCTCAACCACTTTACAATATATTTCTTCGTTTTTGAAAGACACAATTTACAAAATTCCAAACAGTGATTTACAAAGAGCCTTGACATTTATATCATATACTTAAACACCATCCGGTGTAAAGTGGTTGAGATATCGTGTTTAGTAAATGTTTGTTGAATGTGATTTCGTTGATATAATTTTTTGCTTAAAAAACGTAGGTAATGTTTTATGTAAATATAATTGTTTGTAAAGCACTGTGGTGAAGTAATGGAACCATAAGTGTATTATGTATGTTGTGTTTTTTCTCTCTCTGCCTTTGAAATTTGGTTTCAGATGAGAGTCTTTTCTACATAAACAATAAGTGAAAGGTAAAAATAAATATACCTGACCAGATTCAATTAAATCGTTTATTTGGTCTCTAAAAAATTACAAACTTGAAATAATATATGAAGGAAAGCATTCTATGTATTGAACCTTTCTAAATGTAGCATTTTCAGAATTATGACTTAAACTTCTACTTCACTATTGAAGGGGATTGTTAATATACAGTTCTTCTGAGACCAAGCATGATATTTCACCTATCCCCAATCAAACGCTAGCATTTATTAAAGGTAATATGGTAATCCATTGTTTTCCTTAGGAAAAGGAAGGCCTCACAGTAGCAAAATAACAAGTTGGGAGTTTCACTACCAGGACGTAAAACTTAAAAGCACATGTCCTGCTTTTAAATACAATGCACCCTGCCATATGGGCTGTGTAAGGCCTACCATAGGGGTACCATATATGTATAAAAAAGGAAGGTTTATGCCTGGCAAGAGGTTTACTTTGCCAGATGAAATGTTAGTTTAAAACTGCACACAGGGTGCTGCAATGGCAGGCCTGAAGCATGTTTTAAAGGGCTACTTAATTGGGTAGCACAATAAGTGCTGCAGGCCCGCTAGTAGCATTTAAATTACAGGCCCTGGGTACTTGTAGTAATAATTTGCAAGGGACTTCTAAGTGAATCAAATGTACCAATTGGGTAAAAGCCAATTTTCCATGTTTGAAGGAGAGACTACAAGCACTTTATCACTGGTCAGCAGTCCTAATGCCAACAAAAATGAAATTCAGAAAACAGGAGGGGAGGAAGGCAACATTTTCGTGGATGACCTAGCAGAGAGGGCCAAGTCCAACAATAGCTGTTATGAAAACGAGTTTTGAAACTTATTTTCCCAAATTGGCTGTGCTTCAAGTTCTTGAAATGTGTTTAATAAGTACATAGACCAGAGAATATTGGGATAACTGCTGTTCTAAATTATTAATTTAATTATATGTTCCGGGGTACACTTCGTTGTCAGTCTTCCATCATAATCGGCTGAATTTCATCTGTGATTGTGCTCTTGGTGCATTCTGTGACAAGTAACAAATATTCTGAAGGTGTTGCACTCGAAGGGATCCAAAGTCAAGGAAAGCCTTGATGGCCTTAAATGAAGGCTGGCAGTACTTTCTTCCTTGTAACTTTTAAGACTGAACCCCTCCGAAGGACTTTTTAGTGCTAAGCCTGGATAGGCTGACTGTAAGAGTGGTACAGCAAAAAGGAGCATGGAAAGATGTGAGGTGTGTAACAATGATCAATCTTCTGCACCTCAGAGCTTTCCCTCACTCCAATGGCTGGATCTCTGTTACGTTCAGCAGAAAAAGATGGAAAGCAATGTCCTCTCAATCAATCAATCAATTGATAATTCAATCAATCATAAATGTTCATATAGCACTTAAGACTGGAATAGAGATCTAAGCACTGCGATGTACCTAGCACCTTTCATAGGGTCTTGTTCTCCATATTTCTAGAGTCTGCAGTAGGCTCAGTCAAAGGGAAAAGAGTGATACATATCATCAGTGTTCATTTGCTAATTACAAGTGAGATAATCTCTCATTCCATCCAGTCCAAATTTTCTATTGCCAATGCCCTAACCTTCTGTCTAAATGGCACACACTGCACACATGTCTTTGGGGCAAGAGCGCAGAAGCCAGAGAGTCACAAGCATAGCTTGTTTAATAAAATGGATTGCCTGACAGTGCTTCAGTGGTGGCCCTTGGTTGGTGGGGATGCCAACTCACCTGCCCAAAGGGGCCTGCTGCCATGCCCTTTAGGTCTTGCTGCCAAGTCTCACACCATCACCAACTTTAGAGATAAAATGGAAATATCTTAAGTGTCTGCAAGAGCCCAGCTCACAAGTGCCTGCATGAAGATTATGGTTCCTTCCATACATGTTGATGCCTCTTTCTTTTTTGAATCCCCCACAAATATATAGCACTGCAAACAGAGCAAAAAACAGGTAGCAAATACAAATGCTCAGAGGCTGGAGACTCCGAATACGTTAGAATGTATCAGGCTGTGCAGTATTACGATGTCCATCTGGGATGCATCAATAAACTTATTGCAATGTGCACTGCAAAGCAGGACCATCTGAGCTCATTAAAGGATTTGTTTCCATTCGAGCCACTTCAAAGGGAGATGTAGTTTTGTTAGTGGATTGTATGGATTGTAAAATTAAATTCTGGCAATAGTTGTGTTAGCTGTACTAATCAGCTTTTTTAGGTATCTTCAGAATGATCTCAGTACAATTAGAACATGTTGAGGATGTCTTACATTGATGTTTTATCTTGTATCTTTACTTCTGCAAGACGAATATCTTCAGAAATGCATGTGTAGTTTACGTTAGATAACAAGAAGTGTGAATATTTATTATATTTTAGAATTTCAATGGGACAGCTATTGTCTTATATTATCCGCCACAATAGTTAAAAATAAAGTGCCTCTGAATGCTAGTTTAACCTTATTTGGTATCAATGGGCCCGATTCACAGAATGAACTTAAGACTCAATCATAAACTTACTACTATTTTGGCATTCACAGAATGAACTTACTACTTTTGGTATTCACAGAAGTTAGGATTTTGTCTTAAGTCTGTCTTAAGTCTGTCTTAAGTTCATTCTGTGAATCGGGCCCAGAATGTATAGCTTGTTATTTTGTTTGTCAAAATAAATATGGAAGAAGTAGAAGAATAAAATGAGTCTAACCTGTTACGAAACGTTTGAAAAATGGAGCAATTATCTCCAGATTGTGTGGGGTGATTGAAATATAAATTGCAGCACGTGAGGGTAAACTAAATATTATTGAATTGTAGAATGTAAGCATAAGTGTTGGGAATCGGGTTACTGGTTAAGGTTCGTGAAACCGTATTCAAGCAACAACTACAATCTATGTCAGGGTGAAGTCACAAGCAAATCTCAAATTAACCTGTGCTTAACCCTCTGGTAGCTTGGCACAAGCAAGCAGGCTTAACTTAGAGGTAATTTGTAAAATATTCATGCAACACTTCAGCTAGTAGTAAAGTGAAAACACAACACAAAAAAAGAAAAATCCTGCACCAATTTAGAACAACTTAGTAAAATTTAATAAATTATTTGACACCAAAATGATAGAACTCTAATCAGTATAAAGTATAACTAGAGAGATGCACTTTTCTAGATTTCGGGCAAAATAATGCATAAAAGCACAAAGTGCCAACAGTGGTTATCTGATTGTGCTAGACCAGGACAAAGTCACAAGTTCAGGCTGAATGCAATGGAGTGCGAGCCAGATACATGGACAAAGTTAGACGCACTGAAAAAAAGTACCTGCATCAAGGATGTGTGCGCAGTGGCAGTTCTGAGGAGCAGCGGAGCTGGCAAGCTAAGTCCTGCATTGTTGTTGAGGATGCCATCAACGAGAGTTTTGTGATGCGAAGTCCTAAATTGAAGAAGCATGGCGCACCAGCAGCTCTGGAGCAGCTGCAAGGAGATGCGTAGAGCTGCATCAGTTCTGCTCACAAGGCCACATCTGGGCTAGCAGACCATCTTCAGGCCCATTTTCTTTTTTTTTTTTTTTTTAAATTATTTTTATTAACAGCTTTTTACAAATTATTTTTCCCCCCCTGCACCGGGGGTGAGGAACAGTTTACTATATCAAGTCAATCATATTTCCACACAGAGAAAGTAAAAACAATATATAAAAAAAAATAAAAAATAAAATAAAAAAGAAGAACACCTTATACTATAATGCACATAGAAAAACATATACATCATGGGGCGCTTAGGTTTAGAAGTTGTTCAATCCAACCGTGTGGGGCACTTGAGAATTACCAAAAAAATCATATAACACATCATATAACACCTTATTTCTTACTTTTGGCATTCACAGAATGAACTTACTACTTTTGGTATTCACAGAATGAATTTACTACTTTTGGTATTCACAGAAGGTAGGATTTTGTCTTAAGTCTGTCTTAGGTCTGTCTTAAGTCTGTCTTAAGACAAACTTAAGACAAAATCCTAACTTCTGTGAATACCAAAAGTAGTAAGTGCATTCTGTGAATGCCAAAAGTAGTAAGTGCATTCTGTGAATACCAAAATAGTAGTAAGTTTAGGATTGAGTCTTAAGTTCATTCTGTGAATCGGTCCCATTATTTCTTCCTTCCATTTTATTATTGGCTCCCATATTTTCAATCCTAACTTCCTCCCATTCTTTCCTTTTCTAGAGTATGTTGCCTTTTCCAACCTGTATATACTTATGCCCAGATGCATCAACCTTTTTAGGAAGTGCAAACGGTGCGATTCGCATAAATCGGCCTTTTGCACTTCCTAAATTGGTTACTGGGATGCATCAAGCATTTTTTGGAAATCCCTTTTTTTGCGAGTTCCAAAAAAATGCGATTGCTGTTAAGGAATCGCACATTTGCGATTCCTTAACAGCAATGCATCATCCCCAAAACATTTGCGATTTCCAAAATTGCAAATGCAAATTACCACGAAGTTGAACTTCGTGGTAATTTGCAAAAATGTTTAAAAACGCATGAAAATGCATTTTTTAAACGTGTACGTTACAGGCACACATGTCCTTAGGACATGTGTGTATGTAACTCACATGTAAAAGTGCATTTCATGAGTGCAGGGGGGGGTCCTTTGGACCCCCCTCTCCACCCTTGAAAGGCTTTGATGCATTCCGAATTGAAATTGCGAATTCGCAATTCCCATTCATTCCTATGGGCATTTCAGCCCATAGGAATGAATGGGAATATCGGATTCGCTATTTGGAACTCGCAATTTTATTGGAATTTGGTAAAAATTGCGATTTTTACCGAATTTCAATAAAATAGCGAATTTAATGATGCATTGCCATTTGCGAATCCTTAATTGCGATTCCTTATTTTTCGCAATTAAGGAATCGCAAATGACAACGTTGATGCATCTAGGGGTTAGAACCTTAGCTAACCATTGCTGAAATACTGGTGCTGGCTGCTCAAGCCAAGCTGAGGCAATACATAATCTAAAAACTGCCATAGCAACAAAGATAACGTATCTACCCTCTCCATACTCATTGCCCAAATCTACTCCCAATAACACAATCGTAGGAGTCAAGTTGACAGTTAATTTCAATGCCCTTTGAAGAAACTTTTCTGTTTCATTCAGTATTGTTGATAGACATGGACATGTTGCAAAAACATGAATTATATCGGCCTCTAGACTTCTACATCTAGGGCAATTTATGCCAGTAGTCGCCCCCCATTGTGCAAGTTTTGCTGGAGTATAATATAACCGGTATATAGTTTTATAGTGCTGAGCCTGCAATGATGCAGAGCACAGTATATTGTTTCCTAGTTCTACTGACATATTAAAACATTCCAGTTCTATATCCAACTTAGCCGACCAGCTTTCCCCCCACTTAACCATATCATCCGGCTTTGATTTGATTAACTCTGCATAAAACCTTTTAATAGTGCAGTCTACTCCATTATGTATCGCCTCAAGTATATGATTTTTCTCAAATCCTCTCAGGCCCCCCCTTTTGTTTTGCAAAAAACTTCTTACTTGTAAATATTTAAAAAAATGCCTTGTTGCCAAATCATATTTCTCCTGTAATTGCACAAATTGTTTCATCCCCTGTGCACCCATCAAGTCCCCCACTTTTATTATCCCCTTTCGGTACCATTCTATATACACTAAATCAGAAAATATATCTTCAGGGAATACTGTATTATCTTTTACTCTCGTATATCTATTAATTTTCCCCAGGCCATATTTCTTAGTAAAAGCCTTCCAAATATTATACGCTCCCAAAATGGTCTTGAATCATGTTCTTTTAAAGTAAGCTGTGTCAAAGTGTTTCAAAAATATATTTTTAACCTCTTCCCCCATCAATAAACCATATATTGCTAAGGAACCTAAATGATCTTCTCCTTCTACCTCTGCTCCACCTATCAATCCAACCATATATTGTAAAGCTGCAGCCCAGTAATAAGATTTCAGATCCGGTAAAGCCCACCCTCCTCTCTCTCTTGGGAGTACCATATATCTTGCTGCTCTCCTAGTTTTACCTTTAGACCAGATAAATCTATTGATCATTCCTTCGATCTTTTTGAACCAGAAGTTATCAAACCATAACGGGATTGTCCTGAAAATATATAAAAATTTCGGTAATATTAACATTTTTATGATATTTACTCTACCGACTATTGTAAGGTGTAAATTGTTAAGTCTATCTAAGTCTTTCCCCACCTTTCTTATGATAGGATCTATGTTTAATTCTACTAATTTTCCTAACTCTGCAGTGATCGTTATGCCCAAATATATTCCTGTCTGCACCACTCGTGGATCTTGACACACTGCCTTACTATTTTTTATGATTTGTGTTTTCCCAGTATTTAAGGAGTATCCTGACACTTTTCCAAATTTTATAGCCTCCAGTTCCACATATCTAATAGCCTCTGTGGGTTTTGGTGTTACAACAGCCACGTCATCGGCATAAGCAAGTATCTTACAATCCCCCCTAGGTGTGGCAACTGGAGGTATATTCCCATTTACTTCCATTCTGCGTATTAATGGATCCAGATATATCGCAAAAAGTAGCGGGGAACACGGACATCCCTGTCTAGTACCCCTGTTGATTTTCACTTGCTCAGTTGTTCCCGAATTTATTCTTATCATAGCCACTGGGTCTCTATACAAAGTCTTTATTGCCGTAAGGAAGCCATTTCCAAAACCCATCCTTTCTAAGACACTCCACAAATACACCCAAGATACACGGTCAAATGCTTTCTCAGCATCTAACAATAAGACCGAAAATGGTTCCCCAGTAACTTCCATTTTATCAATAAGGGTTATTAATTTCCGTGTGTGGTGCGTAGTTCCTCGTCCAGGTATAAATCCGTGCTGACTAATAGTAACTAGTGGTGTTATTACGCTAGCGAATCTTATTGCCAGTGCTTTTGAGTAGATCTTTGTGTCAGTGTTCATTAGCGTAATTGGTCTGTGCGATCTCGGATCTATGGGTGGCTTTCCTTTCTTTAAAATGACAACTATTTCTGCCCCGGACCAAGAGTTTGGTACTGATAATCCCGTCTGTGCCTGTTGCATAGTGCGTGCCATATCCTTCCCTAACTCCTCCCAGAACATCTTATAAAATTCTAGCGGAATCTTGTCCGGCCCAGCTGCTTTGCCAGATGGAAGATTCTTCAAAGCACTTCCTATCTCCTGCTGATCTAGTGGGTTATCTAGTCTCTTTCTCTCTGATTCATCAAACTCAGCCCCTTCGTAATCGTTCAAATAGGCCGCTATCTCTTCTGGATCTTTTACATCGTTTTCTTGGTATAGGTTCATATAGAATTTCCTAAAGACTTCTCTGATTTGTTGCACACTTGTTACCACCTTTCCTGAACTGTCTTTTATTGCCTTTATCTCCCCAAGCGATACTTTTTGTCTTGCTCTGATTGCTAGCATTTTACCAACTCGTTCACTCAACTCATAACAATTTTCCCTATTAACACATATTGTTTTGCTGCCTTCGCTGTTATATATTCTTCTGCTTCCATTCGCAGTTTTGCTAGTTTCATAAGAGCGGGATTTAATACACCTCCATTACTATCGGGTGGATCTGGACTCTTGCTCACTTCTTCCTCTGCTGAAAGTATCTCCCTTTTTAAGGCGTCACTTCTCTCTTTCTCCTGCTTCCTTCTCCTAGCTCCAAAACTTATAGTCTCTCCCCTCACCCCAGCCTTAAAACTATCCCATACCATCCCTACAGTTGCTGTGTCTCTATTTATTGTCAGGAATTCTGTTATCCAACTCTTCATATGCCCATTTTCAAGGGTTCATGACTAGTGTGGCACCACTTGGGGATTCAAGACTCACTGCAGAGAGAGTCCAGGTGCTGGGTTCAAGATGGTTGGAGCATTTTGTATCCCTGAGGCACCGATCAGACAGGCAGCCAACTAGCTGTTGGAGTCAGTATGGTAGTCCTGGGATCAAGATGCAGGTCCAGTGCTTCTTACTCAGGCAGCAGTGCAACAGGGAGGTAAGGCAACAGGGCAACAGAGCGGCAGTCTTTCTGGCAGAGGAGCACAGCAGTCCTTCTGAGTTTACAACAGATCCAGAGGTGTTCTGAACAGTTCGGTGTCAGGATCCACTATTTATAACCGGTGCCCATTTGGACGTAGGAGAAGGTTCTAGAGAGTTCTTGCTTCCCAGCCTTGGCTCCAGCTTGTCTTGGCTCACAAAAAAACCCTGTCTGAGAGTGCAATGATAGATCCCTTGTGATATGCAAGTTTGATAGGTGACAGCTCCTCCCCCTTATCAAGTCAGGGATAGCCCATCTTTCGACAGCCTAAGCTCCTCTGTAAATGTATAGGCCATGGGTACATGCAGTGCCACTTTACTAGGTTCCTAAAAGTAAATTAAATGTGTCAATTGGTCTTAAATCAATTTTAGCATGTTTAAAAGAGAGTGCACATGCCCTTTAGCACTACTTAGCAGTACTATGGCAAACAAAAATGAGATTAGCAAAAATAGAGGAGCAAAACTTTTGGGATAAGACCACCTTAAGTCTTACAGGTCTAATAATAGGTGTTTTTGTTCCAAGAGAGACAGCAATTACTTTAAATAGACTATGACTCCATCCCACAATTTGGTATCTGCACACCCATGTGATATGGTTCACAAATAATGTATTATCATTGGCATAGTGATGGCTAATAGGAAATGCGAAAGAAGAGGGGAAGTTATGTATACGGGTATCTGCAACCAGCACTCTAGAGTAAGAAAGGAGCAATCTAAGGGAGACTGCAAAGTCCAGAATCATTGTGCTACTGAGTAAATGTCATACAATGGAGGACTTTTGAGGTCACCCTCAACCAATGACCCTTCAGGACCCATGACCCTTCAGTGCAAGCTCAAAGGGATTTTAAACCTGAACCAAGAATGTGAGGCATCCTCTGCTGAGTTGAATTCTGCATGATTGTCACTTTGAGAACAAAAAGTTGAATTAGCAATTGATTTAAGATAGTAAATCTATACCTACCTTCATGGTATTCTGATAGCTGCTATTTGTAGTTCAATATTTTGGACGGCTGATATTATTTTTCTCAATATTCCCTAGGCAGTCTACAATAGGTAAGTGCAAACAATCCCTGAGCTAACCTGTCACACTGCTAGGATGGTATGAAAAATCACTCCAAACCTCTGTTCACAGAGCATGCCTGAATCAAGTAAGTCTTGAAAAACGCGAATATCTTTTTGAGCAGGTCCTTGACAATGCTTGCATGAGCTGACAAGCATAGACAACAATAAAGGTAACCCCATTTCACCTTTGTTAAACAAGATCTTCTGTGCGCATGAGCACTTGCAGAATGTGGTTCACCCACTGAAAGGATTATCACTGTGGAAAGGGAACAGCAGCTTTATAAGCAATGATCAAACCTGGCTCAAGCACACAGGAAATGATTTGTCATAAAAGGAAGCTGCCATTAGGTAAGGTTTGTGCGAATTGTATTTTGGTAGAAGAAGTGTTCAAAAATTTTCATAATTTGCTTTCTGGTAACTACACAAAGTTTCTGGAAAATCATGTGAAATTATGTGCATTTAATTGAAATTCAAATCTACCATTCAAAGATAAGTTTTAGCATGAATTGCACCCTTGTTTAAATCTTTGATGCAAGCACTCTTTTTCAGTCAAAAAGTAGCACAAGAAGTGTTGGGACTAACACCCGCTGGCCTTCTGGTTGTTTGCCTGATTCTTAAGTATTCCCTTCAACATTTGTCTTTGAACAGTGCTTAATTATGTGGTGCGGTGTAATTGCTTAATATCAGGAACTTCACATAACAAGGATAAGAACACATTTCCAAAAGTACCTGATTTATGCCAGTATCAATTACATTTCACTCAGACCTAGTTGAATCAAAATCATCATGGGAGAACTTCTTGGAAAATTAAGAACAATAATAGCTAACTTTGACAAACCATAAACTAAAAGGTCAAGTCAAATCGACAATGTATGAGAGAATGCAAGCAGGTTTTGAGAGCACGGAAACCATGCTTCCCGTACTTTATCAGAACCCACTTAACAGAAAGCTTTATGACAAATTATGCACCGAGTTCCCTCTAACATCTTAGCATGTGTACTCTGTTCTGGGAATGTCACAAAATTTTGTTCATCCTAGGACATGGTATTTTACAAGAAATTTGATTATCTTCTTCTTAAAACATGTTATAATACACTTTTTCTCTACACTTACTAACACAAAAGTCTCTTTGAAAAAGACCTTTGTATGCATTTGCTTCTGTAAGCGATGGAGAATGTATAATGATGTATGTAGTACATAGAGTAGAGGCAAGTATTTGCCAGGAAAAAATACGTTTAGCTTTAGTTTAATCTATCAGCCGAATGTTTGCTATTGTATTTTTGGCAACTTCCCAGCTCTTTTGGGTCTCAATAGAAAACCACTACGCATAGCCCTGATTTGTCCCCAACAGTTGAGTTACTTCAGCAATATCCTTGGATCATTCCTCTTTAACTCTTAACTAACTTGCAAGGTAACTCTCCTTCCCTTGCTAGTATGTGACATTTTTAACAGACCAGGGAACCATTTTTGTACAGTTAAGCCAACCCATATTATCCTTAGTATGGGAAGAGCATCCCCTCATAAGTTCAAATGGAGAGTGTCCAGTGGATTGACATTTGGTGACTCTATAAGCACAAATCATTTTTCTCAATTTATCCTCCCAATGTTTCTCATTACTGTTTGAAAGTTCAATAATGCCTTTTATCACTCTGTTGAAGTGCTCAAAGCTTCCATTGCCTTCTGGGGGATATACAGAGGTTGTCCTATGAATATACCAGTGTCTTTTATGATTTTTTAAAAAATATTCCCCCTTAAACTGCCCACCATTTCAGAAAGTAAGTATTTAGGAAGACCCACCCTTCCAAAAATTTCTCCCAAAAAGTACAACACATTTTCTGTATCAGCTTTCTCTACAATGTTGTACTCCCGCCATTTAGAGGAGTGATCCACTACTACAAAGATGTATTTTTGCAAACCATCTACAGTTTTAACTGGTCCAAATATATAAATGCCAATCCTTTCCCAAGGCATGTTAGGAATCACAATCGGATGTAAAGTGGTTTTGCAAGTAGTTAAACTCTTATCAGAATTAGCACATTCGAAACATTCACATTCAACCCTCTCAATGTCCTTGTCAACACCAGGCCACCAGTAGGATTGCTTACTTCTGCACTTTTTGACAATCCCTAAGTGACCTTCGTGACACAGGTTAATAACTCTATCACAAAAGATTTAAGGAGAACTATTTTGCCTCCCCCGAGTACTAAATCACTTTCAAGGGAAAGCTCATTCCTCACCGCCCAGAATGGGATGAGGGTTTTGTCTAGACTCAATTTCTGTGGCCAACCTTTGTGGCCCAATTTGCACACTTCTTGTATCACATCAGCAAGAGAAATATTCTTGATCCAGTCATCATAGGGTATGCTTGCTAGTTCACTGCTGAAAACGCTAGCTACAAACCATTGGTCCCAATCCTAATCAGTACTATCAACAACAGACATGGGACAATTGCTTAAGAAATCAGCAATTCTGTTGCAAATTCCAGGAACATACACAACGTCATACACAAAATCCTAAAGTTGTTCAGAGAAAGTGGAAATTCTAGGAGAAATGTTGTTAAGACCTTGAGATATGAGGACTTTTGTGAGTTGTTTATGGTCTGTACGTAGAGTGACACATGTTTCCCATATAAATTGTCTAAAATGTTTCAGTCCCCACAAACAAACGAGAGCCTCTCTTTCGATCACAGAATATATTTCTTCCGTGGTCGTAAGAGCTGTAGACGCAAACGCCACCACACACTCAGATCCATCACTTTGCAATTGGGACAAGACAGCGCCCAGTCCCTTTCCACTCGCATCTGTGGTAATAAAACTTTTGAGTTTACGATCAAATCCTTTGAGGGCTGGTGCAGAACAGAAATCTCTTTTTATGCTTTCCATGCATGCTTGGCAGTCATTGGACCAATGAAAGGCAATCCCTTTAAGTAATTGCCTAATACAGTACATTTTATCAGCAAAGTTACTCACAAATTTATAATAATATTCCGCAAGGCCTAGGAAAGACCTGACTTCTTCTTTGTTCTGTGGCATGGGAGCCTTTTATAAAGCATCAACAAGTTCTGATTTCGGACAGATGCCACATGCACTTATTTCATGACCAAGGTAATTCATACTTTTCCTGGCAATTGTACATTTTAATTTTTCAGCTGTTAATCCTTTCCTCTCTAACATCGGGAAAACTTTAGCTAAAACGTTATCATGTTCCTCTCTATCTTTCCCCATAATGAGGATATTGTCCTGAAAGAACAGTATGTTTCTCATGTACTTGAAAATTTGGTACATGATTCGCTGGAACATTTCAGCAGCCGATGCCAACCCGAAGGAACGCGTTTAAATTGGAATAAACCAATTGGGGTGACAAAGGCTGTGAAATGTATACTGTCTTCATGAAGGGGAACTTGATGATACATGGATGTTAAATCGATTGTGGAGAACCATACCATATCCTTAGTACTAATTCAGATATCCTAGAAAGGGGAAATACATCAATGAAAATGTTCTTATTAAGTTCTCCTAGATCCACACACAAACGGATCTTGCCATTGGCCTTGCGTGGGGAGCGACCCAATCGGACGATTCTATGCTTTCAATTATGTTCTTATCACCAAGTTTTGTATTTCGCTCTGAACTTCGTCTTTAACCCCCAAAGGAGTGTTCCTAACTTTATGAATGCAAGGTCTGGCATTGTCTTTGAGGATTATTTTATGGGAGAATCTTTTAAGCTCGCCTATACCTCCATAGAAAACTTTTGAGAACTTCAAGGTAAAATCCCGCACTGGTCTTCTTGTACTGGATCAACCCTCAAAACTGGGTCCTGACAAGCGACGGGCGGATATCTCCGTTCCACCCACGGAATGTGCAGAGATTTGCCCCTTTCGCAATGAAGGTGGAGAAACTAGGCAAATCTTCACACACTCGGGGGCGTAACGGAAGTTGGCCGCCCGCCTCCCGCCCGCAATATAAAATGACATTAAAAAGCCTAAAATAAGATTTAAATAAAACTTACCTTACCGCGGGGTCATCCTTGTCCATCTAGCTTTCTTCTTGGAAATGCGCATGCGCCGGAGCCTGTGCATGTGCATTCCTTCTGAGTTTTATTTAAATCTTATTTTAGGCTTTTAATGTCATTTAGTTTTGCGGGCGGGAGGCAGGCAGCGTAACGGAAATATGCGGAGAGGCACGGAGATTGGTTCAATCTCCGCGCATCTCTGCGTAAGTCCCTTACACGACCTCTGCCCACTCCTAGTCCTATTAGGATCTAAAAGTATCCCAAGTTTACCCTGATTCCACCAACCCAATACACAGGGTCCAGCTTTAGACACATACAATTTACATACGGCTGCCCTTCCTTTAAACTCAAAAGTGAGTTTGCGGAAACCTAAGAGGTCTAGGTTCTCCTGTGTAGCTCACTGGGCATACGTCAGAGTTTATCGAAACACAACACAAAACAGCAATGCAGAAGACTCCTATTGGGTCCGCCAGGGACAATCTCGACGACACAGCCAGGAGAAGAAAGCTCAAAACCAGGACGTGTGTCATGCACACATCAAAGGAGCGAGACACAAAGAAACAGATGTGAGAAGGTGGCCTGATATGCCGTGCTCACTATTCTAGTGAACACTATGTATCAGTCCAGCAACCCTTATAGATGATTGGTTGTAAGTCAACCTTATAGACCAGCTATCCTAGTAGCATGGATACGAGCAGTCTAAGGCTAAAGACTCGAGAGGGCGTGTTAAGCCAGCTGTTTACCACACATATAGCCCTTGAATACCAAGTGAAAGGACACCACACAAGTGTTATGAAAATAAACAAGATATTTATTAAGAATCACAACAGCCCTGTACTCTTTATGAGGACAGGGTACTAAGCACAAAACAAAACTCTTACGAAAATACTTAAGTTAGCACAGTATATACAAATGCCCGAGGGGCATGGAAAACCATATACTCTGAAAGTGGAATGCGAAATTACTAGCAGGTAAGTACAGTACTAATAGGCTTAGGAATCGCTAGGACTTGACTATAGAATCTTCAGATTACTTCTAGGAGGCCTAGGGGACTCGGGTGAAGAGTGTGCACTCTCACGCGAGATGCGGGACAAAGTCTATGGTAGCTAGTAATGACAAGGTTAGTGTTCTCGGGCGAACCCGACCTGGTAGGAGGAAAACGAAAGTGGATTCTGACCCTTGGATAGTGAGGCTATGCTGGGGCACCGAAATGCCGAAGTTACCTACCCCAGGGGCTGCAGCTGCATAGGTCTCAAAAGACGTCGGGAATCCTCGTAGACGGACCAGGAGCCTGGAAGAAAGAAGTTGCTGGCAGGCGACCAGTGAAGAAAGTTCGATGGATCCAAGCCTGGATCGAAGGGAGGTGACACCTGAAAGCAGAGGGGACCAAGTTCGAAACTACTAGCCAGTAGTCAGTGGGCACCAGGAGGGCACCGGATGGTAGTCACCTCGACTAGGTGAGTGGGTGACGTTGTGTTCGCAGATCTCACGGACCAGGAGGCGTTGTCGGTGACCAGGATGGAGGAGCGAGCTGTCCCACAAAGATTGAAGCTGTCGGCGTCGCTGGACCCAGGATTGGGCAACAAGCCTTGGCAAATTCAAGCCCACGCGGTGGACTCAAAATGGCGTCTGGAGTGGACCAGGAGGGTCCGGGGTGCCTCTCTTGAAGAAGGAAGCAAGGGCCAGTCTGGAGCAACCAGACCAGCAGCAGTGATGTCGTCGGGCGTCGTGAAGAAGGCCACAAGCCAGCCGGCTAGTAGCCACACAGCGCGGTGAGCACGCAAAAGCAGAAGGGCCCCACGCAGATCGTGGAGATGCTGGAGGGCTGATCTTCGGTGCTGGAGCTGCTCAGGGTTGGGGCTTCTTGGACCCTAAAGCATTCACCAGTGGAGCACACGGAGGGCTTGTTGCAAAGAAGTCGTGCAGTCTTGGCGATCGTCGGTCCCTCGAGGTCTCGTCGCACCCACGGTTCTCAGCTTTGCTGTAGAGGTGAGTAGAGGTCAGAGGTGCCAGGGAAGCCGGGTCTCGTCGAGCTGGGTCGTCGGATTCGTGAAGAAGGACTTGCAGCAGACCGCAGTGTTCTTAGGATGGTGCCCGCTTGATGCAGGGTGACTACTCCTTAGCCACAAGGGAGAATCTTGAAGAAGAAATCTTGATGTCCTTTCGCAGAAAGTCGTGTCTTGATTCCAAAGATGATCTAATTTGAACAAGGGGCCCGCTCCTATCTTTATACTAAAAAAGGGGGCTGACCCGGTGACTAGGTCCTGCCTATGGGTGGGACTAGGAGGGGGGTGGTTACACCCCTCTGCCATGCCGGACTTTCCCCAGGCCAGGGGCTGGTGTGCCCCTGGAACTGGTTCTGACCGGCCTATGCGTAGTGAGCACCGGGGTGCCACTCAGCAGTCACCTTCCTGTAAAGCCCTGCCTACCCAGGATACACAAAACCATGTCTGGGACGGTGCTAGCACCGCCCCTGACAGGAAACCCTTTGTCCAGGCTCCCCTCGCTGGAAGGACTCCCAGCTGCAGGGGGTCAGACTCGTGTCTGTGGTGGCAGCATCCATTTTGTGGAGCTGAGGCTTCGTTTAACTTTAACCGGGGTTCACAGTTACATACATGTCGTGTCCCTCTAGAAGGGTGGAATGCTAACCCCGTCGCCAGAATTGGCGAGGGGTTAGTATTCCAATTCGTATGACACCTTACTCGACATGTTTTGATAAAGCAATACCAAAGATAGCATTTAACCGCGAGGATTATAATGCACTTAAGAGTATATGGTATGCGATATCATGGAACAGCTATTAGGACTTGGTTCCGCAAGCTGCAGACAGGCTCAGCTCATGCCAGAGCACCATCTCACACAATTCCAAGCACTCTGCCTTCAGGATTGTCAAGGCCTGCCATAGGAGTGACTGATAGGAATCTGTGTGTCCACTTTAGGGTTAGATATAGGTATACTATATCTACAGCAAAGGGTGATTACACGACTTTGCCCCAGCTGTCATGCAGCCAGTTGTGTCAAATTTAGGAGGCCAGCCAGGGGTGGCATAATACATGATGCAGCCCCTGGCAGCCCTGGGTACACCCATGCCCTGAGTTACAGGGTCTGATAGGGTGGCCCAGTACCAATTGGAAATGCACCTAGGGTACATAGAATCCATTTTACAGAGAGAGCAGTAGGCCTGGGGTCCTGATTGGCAGGGTCCCAGGTCGACTATGTCAAAAACCAGCTAAAACACAGGGCAAAAAGTTGGGGGCAACCATAGTCAGGAGGTACCTTCCTACACAACCCCCCCCCCCCCCCCCCCCCAACGAAAGGAGATAAGGCTATCCTTGTCCAGGTAAGCCCCTATTACCTAAGTGGCCATATAAGGAAGGACCAGCTCTGGCTTGGTTTCCCCCTGTGTCATGGTCCACTAGGCAACCCCTCACCCTAAGGGTATCTGAGGGTCTCCACCATAAGGAATCTCTGTCTCTGGTGTGTCTTGGGAAAGTAAAAGGCTGATGCTGGGATGGAGTACTGAAGTGAGGCTCCTCTACCTTTGGGCTCAACTTCCTCCAATCACCATTCATCATGTGTGCCTTTCTTTCTTTAGCTGAGATGCACTGAGCTCTCAGGGTCAGCCTCTGGCTACCTAAAGCTGGAGGCTGAGTCCCTCTGTTTGGCTTACTGGAGGGACAGGTCAGGTCTGGGGTTTTCAGGCCCCATGTTTGGCTGTGCCCAAAAGTGTCCAGCTGTGGGAGGTCCCTAACTTCTTTTAAGGGGGATCCCTCAGGAGTCTGGTTTATTTTCACTTGGCTAGGTTTACCAGCTTCAGTGATCCTAATCTGCTGATTAAGGGGTTCTTTTGGACAGGGGGCCCTTTGGGGTCCACCACTGGCCTCCCTGACCTCTTCAGCCCTGGGCTGACTGAGGCAGGGTAGAGAGGTGCAGGTTACCTGCTCCAGACTGGGTCCCACCTGGGAAGGGTCCACTGCCATCAGGGGCTCTGCCAGGCTAGGCCTGACTACCTCTGGGGCAGTTCCTTCAACAGGGGTAGAGTCAGTTCCCTGAGGAGGCTGGCTTTCACCTAGTGTCTGGGAGGGGGAAGACTCTTCTTCCTCCTCAATGCTCTCTGTTTGAGTGGAGTGATCCATTGTTTCAGGCTTCACAACCTCACTATCTGTTTGAATAGAGGCTGAGACCATTTCAACCTTGCCAACCTTTTCAGGAGGGCGCTCAGTTTGTGTTTGGGCTGTGACTGTCACAGCCCTCCTATCCTGTTCTGGAAAGTCTGTCTGAGCCTGGGCAGTGGCTACCACTGCCCTTCCAACCTTTTCAGGGAGGAATGGTGCTTGGACTGGGGCTGTAGCTATTACTGCCCCACTAACCTGTCTGGATAGGCCTATCATTCTGGAGTGAGTTTCTTGCTCCACCTCAGCCCATGCTGAGAGTTCCAGGTCATTCCCCAGTAAGCAATCTACAGGTAGGTTATCTGTCACTGCCACTCTCATGGGCCCTGTGACATTACCCCAGCTGAGCTTGACTACTGCCATGGGATGCCTTCTCTTCACTCCATGAATGTCTGTCACCTGATAAGTAAAACCAGGGGTCAGTTGAGCAGAGGGGACCAGATGGTCAATCACCATGGTGATGCTGGCCCCTGTGTCTCTGAATGCCTCAACTTTCTGACCATTCACTATGACCTCTTGTCTATACTTTCCCAAAATGTGGGGTCCAGTAGTGAAGTTGGCAAACCCCATGCCAGTCTCACAGACAAGAGTGTGGTCAGGGGACCTGGCTAGGCCATAGTCCTCCCGATTGCCCAAAGTAATGCCCACCACATTCTTGGGGGCACTCCCACCACCTGGGGGATTACCACTAGTGGTAACAGGAGGTTTAGGAGTATTACCTGGGGGTATATTTCCCTTATTGCCATTTTTAGGGCAACTGGCATCACTTTTGTAATGGCCCACCTGTTTACAGGTATGGCAATAAGGTTTCTTCTGTTCTGAAGGAGTGTTCTGGGACCCACCACCCTTGTTGGAGTTTTGGGGCCCTTGGGAAGTCTTCTCTGTGGATTTATCCCCACCCTTCTCTTGAGGCTTGGTTGATTCCTTCTTTTGGTCACCACCCTAGTTTTTAGGCCTGACCCTGGTTCTGACCCATTTGTCTGCCCTCTTACCCAATTCCTGTGGAGAGGTCAGATCAGAGTCTACCAGGTGCTGGTGTAATAACTGGTTCTGACAATTACTTAAGATTTGCTCCCTCATAATTAGATTGTACAATCCTTTAAAATCAGTAACCTTACTACCCAGTAGTCAGCCTTCAAAAGCCTTAGTGGCACAATCAACAAAGTCAGTCCAATCCTGAGACTGAGTTTTCTGGGTGTCTCTGAACAGCATCCTGTATTGTTCAGTGGTTAAACCAAACCCATCAACCAGTGTATTCTTCAGGACTTGGTAATTGTTAGCATCCTCAACTCTAGTAGTGAGGAGCTTATCTCTACCTTTACCATCAAAGGAGAGCCACAAGATAGCTGCCCACTGACTTTGGGGAACACCCTGCACAGTGCAGGCCCTCTCCAAAGCAGTTATCCATTTGTGGATGTCATCCCCTTGTTTAAAGGGGGGCACTATCTTATTCAGGTGCTTTGTATCAAAACTCCTTTCCCTATTGCTAGGTTTATTGCTGCCACCAGTGGGCTGTAGAAGGGTGGAATGCTAACCCCGTCGCCAGAATTGGCGAGGGGTTAGTATTCCAATTCGTATGACACCTTACTCGACATGATTTGATAAAGCAATACCAAAGATAGCATTTAACCGCGTGGATTATAATGCACTTAAGAGTATATGGTATGCGATATCATGGAACAGCTATTAGGACTTGGTTCCGCAAGCTGCAGACAGGCTCAGCTCATGCCAGAGCACCATCTCACACGATTCCAAGCACTCTGCCTTCAGGATTGTCAAGGCCTGCCATAGGAGTGACTGATAGGAATCTGTGTGTCCACTTTAGGGTTAGATATAGGTATACTATATCTACAGCAAAGGGTGATTACACGACTTTGCCCCAGCTGTCATGCAGCCAGTTGTGTCAAATTTAGGAGGCCAGCCAGGGGTGGCATAATACATGCTGCAGCCCCTGGCAGCCCTGGGTACACCCATGCCCTGAGTTACAGGGTCTGATAGGGTGGCCCAGTACCAATTGGAAATGCACCTAGGGTACATGGAATCCATTTTACAGAGAGAGCAGTAGGCCTGGGGTCCTGATTGGCAGGGTCCCAGGTCGACTATGTCAAAAACCAGCTAAAACACAGGGCAAAAAGTTGGGGGCAACCATAGTCAGGAGGTACCTTCCTACACAACCCCCCCTCCCCCAAACGAAAGGAGATAAGGCTATCCTTGTCCAGGTAAGCCCCTATTACCTAAGTGGCCATATAAGGAAGGACCAGCTCTGGCTTGGTTCCCCCTGTGTCATGGTCCACTAGGCAACCCCTCACCCTAAGGGTATCTGAGGGTCTCCACCATAGGGAATCTCTGTCTCTGGTGTGTCTTGGGAAAGTAAAAGGCTGATGCTGGGATGGAGTACTGAAGTGAGGCACCTCTACCTTTGGGCTCAACTTCCTCCAATCACCATTCATCATGTGTGCCTTTCTTTCTTTAGCTGAGATGCACTGAGCTCTCAGGGTCAGCCTCTGGCTACCTAAAGCTGGAGGCTGAGTCCCTCTGTTTGGCTTACTGGAGGGACAGGTCAGGTCTGGGGTTTTCAGGCCCCATGTTTGGCTGTGCCCAACAGTGTCCAGCTGTGGGAGGTCCCTAACTACTTTTAAGGGGGATCCCTCAGGAGTCTGGTTTATTTTCACTTGGCTAGGTTTACCAGCTTCAGTGATCCTAATCTGCTGATTAAGGGGTTCTTTTGGACAGGGGGCCCTTTGGGGTCCACCACTGGCCTCCCTGACCTCTTCAGCCCTGGGCTGACTGAGGCAGGGTAGAGAGGTGCAGGTTACCTGCTCCAGACTGGGTCCCACCTGGGAAGGGTCCACTGCCATCAGGGGCTCTGCCAGGCTAGGCCTGACTACCTCTGGGGCAGTTCCTTCAACAGGGGTAGAGTCAGTTCCCTGAGGAGGCTGGCTCTCACCTAGTGTCTGGGAGGGGGAAGACTCTTCTTCCTCCTCAATGCTCTCTGTTTGAGTGGAGTGATCCATTGTTTCAGGCTTCACAACCTCACTATCTGTTTGAGTAGAGGCTGAGACCATTTCAACCTTGCCAACCTTTTCAGGAGGGCGCTCAGTTTGTGTTTGGGCTGTGACTGTCACAGCCCTCCTATCCTGTTCTGGAAAGTCTGTCTGAGCCTGGGCAGTGGCTACCACTGCCCTTCCAACCTTTTCAGGGAGGAATGGTGCTTGGACTGGGGCTGTAGCTATTACTGCCCCACTAACCTGTCTGGATAGGCCTATCATTCTGGAGTGAGTTTCTTGCTCCACCTCAGCCCATGCTGAGAGTTCCAGGTCATTCCCCAGTAATCAATCTACAGGTAGGTTATCTGTCACTGCCACTCTCATGGGCCCTGTGATATTACCCCAGCTGAGCTTGACTACTGCCATGGGATGCCTTCTCTTCACTCCATGAATGTCTGTCACCTGATAAGTAAAACCAGGGGTCAGTTGAGCAGAGGGGACCAGATGGTCAATCACCATGGTGATGCTGGCCCCTGTGTCTCTGAATGCCTCAACTTTCTGACCATTCACTATGACCTCTTGTCTATACTTTCCCAAAATGTGGGGTCCAGTAGTGAAGTTGGCAAACCCCATGCCAGTCTCACAGACAAGAGTGTGGTCAGGGGACCTGGCTAGGCCATAGTCCTCCTGATTGCCCAAAGTAATGCCCACCACATTCTTGGGGGCACTCCCACCACCTGGGGGATTACCACTAGTGGTAACAGGAGGTTTAGGAGTATTACCTGGGGGTATATTTCCCTTATTGCCATTTTTAGGGCAACTGGCATCACTTTTGTAATGGCCCACCTGTTTACAGGTATGGCAATAAGGTTTCTTCTGTTCTGAAGGAGTGTTCTGGGACCCACCACCCTTGTTGGAGTTTTGGGGCCCTTGGGAAGTCTTCTCTGTGGATTTATCCCCACCCTTCTCTTGAGGCTTGGTTGATTCCTTCTTTTGGTCACCACCCTAGTTTTTAGGCCTGACCCTGGTTCTGACCCATTTGTCTGCCCTCTTACCCAATTCCTGTGGAGAGGTCAGATCAGAGTCTACCAGGTGCTGGTGTAATAACTGGTTCTGACAATTACTTAAGATTTGCTCCCTCATAATTAGATTGTACAATCCTTTAAAATCAGTAACCTTACTACCCAGTAGTCAGCCTTCAAAAGCCTTAGTGGCACAATCAACAAAGTCAGTCCAATCCTGAGACTGAGTTTTCTGGGTGTCTCTGAACAGCATCCTGTATTGTTCAGTGGTTAAACCAAACCCATCAACCAGTGTATTCTTCAGGACTTGGTAATTGTTAGCATCCTCAACTCTAGTAGTGAGGAGCTTATCTCTACCTTTACCATCAAAGGAGAGCCACAAGATAGCTGCCCACTGACTTTGGGGAACACCCTGCACAGTGCAGGCCCTCTCCAAAGCAGTTATCCATTTGTGGATGTCATCCCCTTGTTTAAAGGGGGGCACTATCTTATTCAGGTGCTTTGTATCAAAACTCCTTTCCCTATTGCTAGGTTTATTGCTGCCACCAGTGGGCTGTAGCCCACATAATTCTTGCTCTCTAGCAAAGGCAAGTCTCTCTTTGGCCAGGGCAAGTTCTTCCCTTTCAATCCTCAGTTTGACTGCCCTTTCTTCAGCTTCATACACTCTCCTCTGAGGGGAAGTCATCCCTCTGTGAGAAGAGTTGTGAGAGCCATTGGTTCGAAGGGATCTGTTAGAGCCTCTTGATAGAGACCTAACTCGTCCATTCCCAATGTTAAGCTGGCCTGAGAGTGGCCCCAGGGGTCCCCTAGTACCATTCTCATGCCTGCTTAAGTTGGACCTGGTTAGTCTGCTGACTTCTACCTGTCCCTTATCTGCCTCATCCCCTGACAACTCATCCTCATCCTCATCCTCAGCATCATCTGCCTCCTGGAGGGGATGGTCATGGCTATCAAAGGGTCCTTGTAAGGAGGGCATACTCCCATCTGGATTAGAAGGGTCTGGGTTACCAGTCCTACTGGCATCATAAGCCTCTAAGAGACCAATCAGAAAGGAAGTTGTGGGGTTAGATACCTGTCTTATCTTCCTGGAGGTACACACCTGTCTCAACTCCCTGAAGCTAAGAACAGTATATCTGGAAGTGGGGACCTGTGGAGGGTCCACTGACACAAGGGGAGACTCAGAGTTTCCTCCTTTGTCTGACATACTGTTTCTAGTGTGGTGTAAGTGATGCACCTACCTACACTATGTGTTTGCCTACTGATCCCTTGCTAAGAGTTGCAGCCAAGGTGTGCTAAGCCTTAAGGAGCTGCAACAGCTGGTTCAGTAGAACTCAGAGTATTCTAAGCTAAGTTATATGTACCTATCAGCTAAGAACAGTATATCTGGAAGTGGGGACCTGTGGAGGGTCCACTGACACAAGGGGAGACTCAGAGTTTCCTCCTTTGTCTGACATACTGTTTCTAGTGTGGTGTAAGTGATGCACCTACCTACACTATGTGTTTGCCTACTGATCCCTTGCTAAGAGTTGCAGCCAAGGTGTGCTAAGCCTTGAGGAGCTGCAACAGCTGGTTCAGTAGAACTCAGAGTATTCTAAGCTAAGTTATATGTACCTATCAGTACTTATGTGATCTTTCAACAAGATATTCTTAGGATACGTGTGGTAAAACAACAGCAAGCTCAACTCCCAACCGCTGCCCACCAATGTGAGAAGGTGGCCTGATATGCCGTGCTCACTATTCTAGTGAACACTATGTATCAGTCCAGCAACCCTTATTGATGATTGGTTGTAAGTCAACCTTATAGACCAGCTATCCTAGTAGCATGGATACGAGCAGTCTAAGGCTAAAGACTCGAGAGGGCGTGTTAAGCCAGCTGTTTACCACACATATACCCCTTGAATACCAAGTGAAAGGACACCACACAAGTGTTATGAAAATAAACAAGATATTTATTAAGAATCACAACAGCCCTGTACTCTTTATGAGGACAGGGTACTAAGCACAAAACAAAACTCTTATGAAAATACTTAAGTTAGCACAGTATATACAAATGCCCGAGGGGCACGGAAAACCATATACTCTGAAAGTGGAATGCAAAATTACTAGCAGGTAAGTACAGTACTAATAGGCTTAGGAATCGCTAGGACTTGACTATAGAATCTTCAGATTACTTCTAGGAGGCCTAGGGGACTCGGGTGCAGAGTGTGCACTCTCACGCGTGATGCAGGACAAAGTCTATGGTAGCTAGTAATGACAAAGTTAGTGTTCTCGGGCGAACCCGACCTGGTAGGAGGAAAACGAAAGTGGGTTCTGACCCTTGGATAGTGAGGCTATGCTGGGGCACCGAAATGCCGAAGTTACCTACCCCAGGGGCTGCAGCTGCATAGGTCTCAAAAGACGTCGGGAATCCTCGTAGACGGACCAGGAGCCTGGAAGAAAGAAGTTGCTGGCAGGCGACCAGTGAAGAAAGTTCGATGGATCCAAGCCTGGATCGAAGGGAGGTGACACCTGAAAGCAGAGGGGACCAAGTTCGAAACTACTAGCCAGTAGTCAGTGGGCACCAGGAGGGCACCGGATGGTAGTCACCTCGACTAGGTGAGTGGGTGACGCTGTGTTCGCAGATCTCACGGACCAGGAGGCGTTGTCGGCGACCAGGATGGAGGAGCGAGCTGTCCCACGAAGATTGAAGCTGTCGGCGTCGCTGGACCCAGGATTGGGCAACAAGCCTTGGCAAATTCAAGCCCACGCGGTGGACTCAAAATGGCGTCTGGAGTGGACCAGGAGGGTCCGGGGTGCCTCTCTTGAAGAAGGAAGCAAGGGCCAGTCTGGAGCAACCAGACCAGCAGCAGTGATGTCGTCGGGCGTCGTGAAGAAGGCCACAAGCCAGCCGGCCAGTAGCCACACAGCGCAGTGAGCACGCAAAAGCAGAAGGGCCCCACGCAGATCGTGGAGATGCTGGAGGGCTGATCTTCGGTGCTGGAGCTGCTCAGGGTTGGGGCTTCTCGGACCCCAAAGCACTCACCAGTGGAGCACACGGTGGGCTTGTTGCAAAGAAGTCGTGCAGTCTTGGCGATCGTCGGTCCCTCGAGGTCTCGTCGCACTCATGGTTCTCAGCTTTGCTGTAGAGGTAAGTAGAGGTCAGAGGTGCCAGGGAAGCCGGGTCTCGTCGAGCTGGGTCGCCGGATTCGTGAAGAAGGACTTGCAGCAGACCGCAGTGTTCTTAGGATGGTGCCCGCTTGATGCAGGGTGACTACTCCTTAGCCACAAGGGAGAATCTTGAAGAAGAAATCTTGATGTCCTTTCGCAGAAAGTTGTGTCTTGATTCCAAAGATGATCTAATTTGAACAGGGGGCCCGCTCCTATCTTTATACTAAAAAAGGGGGCTGACCCGGTGACTAGGTCCTGCCTATGGGTGGGACTAGGAGGGGGGTGGTTACACCCCTCTGCCATGCCGGACTTTCCCCAGGCCAGGGGCTGGTGTGCCCCTGGAACTGGTTCTGACCGGCCTATGCGTAGTGAGCACCGGGGTGCCACTCAGCAGTCACCTTCCTGTAAAGGCCTGCCTACCCAGGATACACAAAACCATGTCTGGGACGGTGCTAGCACCGCCCCTGACAGGAAACCCTTTGTCCAGGCTCCCCTCGCTGGAAGGACTCCCAGCTGCAGGGGGTCAGACTCGTGTCTGTGGTGGCAGCATCCATTTTGTGGAGCTGAGGCTTCGTTTAACTTTAACCGGGGTTCACAGTTACATACATGTCGTGTCCCTCTAGAAGAGTGGAATGCTAACCCCGTCGCCAGAATTGGCGAGGGGTTAGTATTCCAATTCGTATGACACCTTACTCGACATGTTTAGATAAAGCAATACCAAAGATAGCATTTAACCGCGAGGATTATAATGCACTTAAGAGTATATGGTATGCGATATCATGGAACAGCTATTAGGACTTGGTTCCGCAAGCAGGAGACAGGCTCAGCTCATGCCAGAGCACCATCTCACACGATTCCAAGCACTCTGCCTTCAGGATTGTCAAGGCCTGCCATAGGAGTGACTGATAGGAATCTGTGTGTCCATTTTAGGGTTAGATATAGGTATACTATATCTACAGCAAAGGGTGATTACACGACTTTGCCCCAGCTGTCATGCAGCCAGTTGTGTCAAATTTAGGAGGCCAGCCAGGGGTGGCATAATACATGCTGCAGCCCCTGGCAGCCCTGGGTACACCCATGCCCTGAGTTACAGGGTCTGATAGGGTGGCCCAGTACCAATTGGAAATGCACCTAGGGTACATGGAATCCATTTTACAGAGAGAGCAGTAGGCCTGGGGTCCTGATTGGCAGGGTCCCAGGACGACTATGTCAAAAACCAGCTAAAACACAGGGCAAAAAGTTGGGGGCAACCATAGTCAGGATGTACCTTCCTACAACAGAGAAGGAAAGTTAGCCAGAGAGAAGAAGAGAGGGAAGGAAAGGAAGGGAGAGATTGTAAGAGAGAGCAAGAGAAGGAAGAGAGAGTGAGAGAGAGAGAGGGAAGGTAGAGAGTGAGAAAGAGAAGGAAGGGAGAGAGAGTGAGTGAGAGAGAAAAGGGAGAGAGAGTGAGAGAGAGAGAGAGAAGGGAGAGAGTGAGAGAGCGAGAGGGAAGGGAGAGAGAGTGAGAGAGAAAGAAATGAAGAGAAAGAGAGACACCACCGTCCCTGCGCACACAGGCCCCACTGCTCACCTGCTGCCACTGGTGTGTCCATCAGTAGGCACACCGCATGCCTCTGCGAACTCCAGGCTCCGGTCATGCCACCATGGCATGGTCCACATTATTCAGGCCCGCCCTGCGGGCCAGCAGGTCACGCACAGTCCTGAGTCATCAATGGCGATGACCACATCAGGGCACACATCATTGCAGGCTGTTCTCCCGCTCAGCAATTAAATGTGACGCCAACCCTGTGCAATGCTAATCAGCACCACGTGGTGGTAGGCCAGTATCGGCCGCAAGGTTAGGGTTCCCCCAACCCTGTGTGCAGCAAATCATGGGTCCTTTATGATTGAGCACTGTGGAGCGTCTGTCATCCATTCACCACTGGCAGGGGGAATGTGATGTTGTCGGCCCCTTAGATGTGTGGGGTCACATGGCCTGTGCCGCCTGTGCCAGATGGGTGTGGTGTGTGTGCAGACCTACCCTCAGGGAGTGGCCGTGACATGTTAACAACTAGACCAGTGACCTGCACACAACCAGCGAGTACGCCTGCGACAGGTAGCTATGTGGACCTCCATTGGATCGTCAGCAGAGTGGTCTGGCCTGGTGTACATCGGACCAGCGCTTGGCTTGCAAAGATGACTCTGTGGCTCTGGGTGTGGTTCAGTACATGTCCAGACAAGGAAGTGACTAATGCATGTGTCCCTGTTGTAGTGTCCACGGCACCCGGGACACAACAGGCAATGTAGCACACTGTGACTGGCATCCCACTAGATGAGCATCATTGACGTAAGGGAAATCTCAGTCCCTACTTCCATCCACACATTCATGCAGGAATGATGAAAGACATGACAAAGCAGTGCATTACTGGATGTTTATTGCACATCCAGTGGGGTTTTTCAGCTGGAGCGGTACAGGGCCATGCCAAGCACACCGCCCAATATGGGCCCGTGAAGGGCCAGCCAGTGTCCATCAGGGGCTGACAGATACTGCGGAAGAGGAAGATTACAGTCCGCAGTCTGGTCGCTGTGTCATCGGTCATCAAACTTGATATGATAGTCCATGTCGTGGTCCAAGGTGAGCACAGTGGAGTGTATCGGGGGTCAGAGGGAGGTCATGAGGCCATGAGTGACACCAAGCAGAAACAGGCCAGGCCAATCCTATCCACATCCTCATCCTCGTATGCATGCTCTACCCACCTGTGGGTGTTGCAGTACCGGCTCGGCATATCAGGGGTGTCAGAGGAGAATTATCGGCCGCAATATGTGGCAGTGGCACATCAGGTGCCGGAGTGGATACGCCTGCCGCACTCTGAGGCACTGACACACCGGAGATGTGGACAGGGTGGGGGTAGCAGCATTCAAGAGCGGGACGCCTTGTGGCAGCAATGCCATGATGAGGATCTGCAGGGCATGGTAGATCCCAGCTGCATTTCGCTGATGTGCAGCCGTGGCTGTCACCCTTTCCGCATCCATCCGCACCATGTCCTCCATGAGCATCCGCATGTGTCCAGCTCACGACTGGAATCACTGGAGCCAGTCTGAGAGGCCAGGTGTTCTTCTCTCCATGTCATGACTCCCGCAATGTCAGTCAGGGCTCGTTGGAGACCATGGAGAGTGCTGGGGCTGTGGGTGCCTCGTGCTGGGAGCTTTGGGTAGTGGGGTCTCCTCAATGCAGCTGGGCTGCCCTAATCCTGGAGGTGAGTTGCGGATGGTGTCTATGATGGGTTTCGATGCTGATGTTGTCCTCCTCATCATCAGTGAAGAGAGGCGGGATTTCTCTGCAGGGGGTGTTGACTGTACCCCTAAATGTGAAGGGGAGATGGTGTATTATGATGTGTCCACATGTATGTAGCCCCATGGTAGATGTTGACATTCAGACAGCACAGCATTGTATATTGTGAGTGTGTGTAGATCAGGGCCATGACCCAGAGTCATTGTGGGTATGCACTGGTTGATTGTTCCTGTGTGCCATTGTGGTTCTCTCCACCCGTACCTTCAGTACCTGGTGGTCACTCACCTTGTTGTGGTTGTGTTGTGTCCTGTCGAGCAGTGTCCAGTCCCCCGATTCTGGCCACGGTCTCCATAATGTTGACTGTCGACACCAGCTCCTCCATGTCATCCAGCAAGAGCTGTGGTGCTGTGCTCCCACCTTGACTCTGCATTGCTGCCTTCTGGTTGGCTGCAAGTTTCTCCTTGGTCTTTCGCTTGATGTCACTCCATCGCCTCTTGGCATTGTCCATTGACCTCTTGTGATCTCCGCCGGCATTCACCTTGTCTACGATGTTCCGCCATATCCCATTTTTGGCTCCCAAGGACAGGTTGCATGTGATGAACAGTTGTAATGGTGTTCCATCACCTCCGTAATCAGGATCCTGTTTTCCTGCGGACTGAACTTCGTCTTCCTCTTCTTCTTGTCCTTGCCCTTCCCTGTCCCGAGGTCCCAGGCTGGTCGCCCGGGGTGCTTGTGGGGTTGCGCTCCTCCTCTGCACCTGCTCCGGCTGCTTCCATGGTGCTTGGGAGTTGGTCAGTTTGTGTATGGGTGTTTTTTCTACTTTTAGAAGTATTTTTCCCACCTGCCACATGTGTGTTGCTGGCCTTGCGCTGCTTATCGCTGATTTCCTCATTGCGCTTGGACCCATTGTATATTTTTTCAGGTTGAGGTTTGTGTTTTTATCGCCTTCTAGGTGGTTGTAACGCAGACATTGGCCGCGATTTTGGCAGACTATTGCATGCTACCACCTTGCTGTGAATTCCACGTTCACACGGGGTTATTTTCCTGCGATTGGCTGCGATGTGTAAAGTTGCGCTAGCATTTTTATGGTGATGTTTAGCACACGTTCATTTGAATATACCCCTTGATTCTATTCCACCCTCCAATATATTTTCTACTCCTTAAACAGGGAAATGTTTCTAAGAACCTCCAAAATGTCTATTAGCACAATTACTATTGAGAGAGTAGAAACCAAGAAGCAGAGCTCAGAGCAGAACTTCAGGAAGGCCGCTCGTAGAAGTGCAAATGCAAATGCATGATTGTGCATTTCAAAAGGTTAATTAGCATGACAAAATGCTAGTCCATGAAAACACCCAAGGACGGTGAAAGACAGGAAAGGCTTCCTAGACGGGGAATGGGCCCTTTTGCAATAGAGTACACCTTGCTAAACGTGGACTACAGATAAGCAGCATTGCATCCAATTTGTTCGCCAAGAGAATAGCAAGAAAGGGGCCCAACATTTAAACAGGGACTCTCCGTGATTATCACTCAACCTCACTACAAAATGATGGTTACAAAAACAAAATTAAATAACATTTGCAGGCGCCATATAAAATTCAACGTGTGTGCATACAATTATTCTGTTAATTATTGCACTCCAAGCATAACCAATCCCGAGCTGCACAAGGGCCAGAGTTTGCGCTCAGTGAAAAGTTTGAGGGCGGAATGTTGGGAGGTATGGAGAAGTGTGGCTCACTGGTTAGAGAAGGCAGACCTGGAAGCAGAGGTCACCCTGGGACCAGGGTTCAATTCCCGGCTCGGCGGGGTCTTGAGTCCTAAAATGTCCATGGACTCGACAATTCTCGCTCCGGTGCCTACTCGATTCATGGGTTCACACTCTGAGACTCTGGGCAATAGCTTGCTTAATCTCCACAACGGCCCCTCGCGGCGGGATGCCTGGCTTTCACCTTGCGTATACCCTGCTGGGGTTATCTCACAGGGGAATACCAGGACGGGTTCCCTAAGCAAGCGCTTAGAAACCGCTTAGTGATTTGCGCTATATAAATTCCTGTACATTTAAATATTTGGATTCCTTTTTTATATTTCTGGCAAGTTATTCTTCTCGAGACAATATTGACTAGCTATGTTGGAGAATGCACACAGCAAACTACCCTTTCATTTCGGAAAAACATTGCTCTCACTGAACAAAAGTGTGGCGTAATACAAAGGTAAATGGGGAAGAAAGAGAGAAGACGAATAGAGACAAGGAAGAGAAGAGAATCGTAGAAAAAAGTGGAAAGGAATAAGAGGGGAGGGAGTTGGAAGACCAGGAGAATCAGGGCTATCACAGAGGGGAGATGAAAGTGCAGACAATGAAAAATAGGATCAGCTGAGAGAGGTATGCGCAAAATCGAAAGTAAAAGATAGTAACAGCTACAGTATACATGCAGTGCTGGCAAGCAAATAGCTGGGCAGAAAGGTAAGAAAGGCATGAGGTTCTGAAGGAAATAGACATGCAGGGAGTAACGAGGGGAGAGGGGCATGCAGGAAAAATGCAGGGAGGGCAGGAACTGCTGTAGAAAGAGGAGTAGTTAAGGGAACATCTGGACAGCAGCGCAATTGCGCAAGGGTCTGTCCCTTGTCCAATGAGTAGATGTTCCAGTCCTAACTTTTATTTCACTTTGACACGTGGTCGGTCTCAAGGCTACTGTTTAGGGTGGTGCAACCGGTTTAGCTGCACCTGACACTGACCATAGGCAGCGCTGCATAGAATTAACTTATGGGTTTAAAAGCACCGACTACAGAGTTCCTTGTGTGTCCAGACATTTTCAGCTTGCAGAAATGTCAGGATATCTTTGGTGATTACTGTTTCTGCTGTAGGTAGAGACTGAAAATGTTTCGAGTGGCAGTTTTGACTCATAAATAAGTAGTGCAGAGTATTAATTTGCCAGCTGCAAATAAAACTTTACCATGCAGATCACAGAACAATTTTTGTGTGTGTAGCTCAGTGGGCTACTGCGTTTGTGAGAGAGAACTGTTTGTTACTTGTAGTTCATAAGTTATAATCCTAACATGGCACAGTGATCTATGAACTGTCAATAAAGAATTGTATGCAAAGTGCACAGTAAACGTTAGAATGTTATATGCCTTATCCCCGATCTTTCATTATCCTAATGTTGCTAAAAACGTGTTTTTTTGGTTAGAAACACATTCTTATTAGTAAAACCAACCCCAAGCCCTTTGGTACATTTTAAATCCTGAGTTTGTGCTTCTCTAGCACAAGCTCTTAATGTAAACTGCCTACTAGTATGGATGAAGTGATTACTACACCTTTTAACCCTCATTGCCTTATGTAACGTTTTCTATAGACTGGTTTACACATGTATCATTCATTGTCCCAGTGTAATATGTGTGTGTGATGAAAAGTGCTCTGATACTTTGGTATGAGTAGTGCTATAAAAAACAAACTATGTGGAAGCAGTGGCGGCTCTTCCGCTTAGGTGGAGGAGCATCATCCCACTGCTTTTCTCAGTGTATGAAAATAAAAAATAAAATGATAATAACTATTATAATGTTATTTGTTGCTGGTCCCAGTGTCCTGGAGGGGTGGGGCGGTTTTGCTTTGCTGACAGAGCAGGGGAGGAATGGTTTGCACTCCCTCCGTTTGTATGAATGTTTGGCCGGACATCTCGGGCTGGCCAAACCTTCATGCCCACTTAGCATGTTCTCCACCCCGGCTGCATTACAGACTGGGTGGAGAACATGCCCAGCCTCCCATTCTTGGCTTAGGGCCAAACCACAGTCTGCAGACGAATCACAATGCTTCATTGCAGCGTTGTGATTGGCGATAGGGGACCTGGGAGCTCGAAGGCTTCCTGCATCCTGTGTGCACTGGAGAAGCCAGGAAAAGGATGGGAGAGGATGGAGGAGAGGCAGTCGCCAGCCAGCCAGATGGCCGGCCGATAGGTGAATTGTTTTTACACCTCCTCCTTCCCCTCTCCCCCCTCCCCGCCCCACTGCTGCTTCCTGGTAGCAACCACCACTGTGTGAAAGAGGGGCTATGGAGATGTGAGGGTGGTAGTGAGGCGATCTGTGGAGAAGGAGGTCATGGAGGGAGGAGTTGCCAAAAACGGTTTTCGCTCTGGGCAATACCAGCGAGAAATCCAGCCCGTGCAATCTAGCATTTGTAATGTGAAAAAGGGTTCAAGTAACAGAGGATTCCAGCTGCTGCATTGATTTAGAAATGTAGGGGCACCTAGCGGTGCTGTGTTACTGGGAAAGGGCAAGAATACACCATATTTATTACAATACTCTGCATTCCTGTCCGTTCCCCTGCACTGGTGCACATTGAGCTGCCTAGTGCTAACACAGTCACCCTTGCACCATGGTATTGTATTGTATTGTATTGTCATTTATATAGCGCGATTGCTGCCCAGTGGGCGTCCAAGCGCTGAGGCCTAAGACAGAGCTGAGTAAGCGGAAGGAAATTAGAGTACAGTGGACCTCGCAAACAAGTAGGTTTTAAGTTGTTTGCGGAAGGAGAGTAGGTTTGGGTTGGCCCGGAGCTGTAAAGGGAGTGAGTTCCACATCTTGGAGGCGTTCAAGGAGAACATCCTGCCTCCGGACCTAGCTCTCTTTACTCTGGGTACTATGGCCAGAAAGGCTTCTGTAGATCTGAGGTTTCTCTTAGGGTGGTATTGCGTGACTAGTTTGTCAATGATAACTGGGCCTGATTTCCAGAAGGCCCGGTGGGCAATACATAGTGCCTTGAATGCCACTCTCTGTCTCACTGGAAGCCAGTGTAGTTTATTCAGTGCTGGTTTAGCCGACTGAGTCCGTGGGATCTGCAACAGGGTGCGGGCTGCACAGTTCTGCACCACCTGTAGCTTTCTCAGGGTCATCTCTGGGGCTCCGACATACAGGGCATTGTTCGAGTCTAACCGGGACTGAATCAGGCCTTGTATAGCCACCTGTTTGGCTTCCATAGGTAGGAGGGGTAGAACCTTCTTTAGTGTTCTTAGTAGGCCAAAACATGTGGCAGAAAGCTTGGTGGCCTGAGTGGAGAAGGAAAGATTTTTGTCAATCCAAACTCCTAGGCTTTTTACGCTGTCCTTAGGAGTTGGAGGGGTACCTAGGCACGGAGGCCACAGGGGAGTGAGCGATACTGGGGATACTGAGCCCAGGAGCATGAGCTCAGTCTTGTCTCCGTTAAGTTTTAAGGAGGAGCAAGTCATCCACTCCTTGACGTCCTCAAGGCATTTCATCAGACCTGCTGACGTGTGTCTGGTACCCTCTTGCGCCAATGAGACCACTAGCTGGGTATCGTCGGCATACGAAACAATTTTTATTCCGTATGGTTCGACGATCCCAGCCAGCGGCCTCATATATACGTTAAACAGCGCAGGGCTTAATGAGGAGCCTTGCGGTACCCCACAGTTCAGGAATTTGATGGCTGACTCTGTATCCCCGTCAAAGATCTGAAAGGATCTATTGTTGAGGAAGGAGTCAAACCACCTTAGAGCCTCACCTGTGACGCCAGTGTTACATAGACGGTTCAGCAAGGTGGCATAGCTGACCGTGTCAAAGGCCGCACTTAGATCAAGGAGGATCACTGCCACTGATCCTCCCTGATCTAGTATCCTTCGTGACTCTTCAGTGATTGCAAGTAGTGCAGTTTCAGTGCCGTGCTTGGGCCTGAATCCTGTCTGGGTTGGGTCCAGGAGCAAGTTATTTTCCAAGAATTGTACTAATTGGGAATTTATGTACTTCTCCAGCACCTTACTTACCCAAGGAAGTAATGAGATTGGTCGGTAGCTGGAGTGGTCTTCTGGGTTAAGAGTGGTTTTTTTTAGTAGTGCCCGAACCATAGCTCTTTTCCATCCAGTGGGTACTGTACACAAGGAGATGGAGGAGTTGAGTAGGTCAAGAACCACGGGGAGGATGGCTTGGCTAGCCTGGAGCAGTATCTCGGGAGGTGCCGGGTCGCGGGGGGAGCCGGATTTAACCTGCTGTGCCAGTTTGTGAAGGGTGTCTATGTCTAGTGGAGGGAAGCGTTCTAAAGTAGGCTGATCTGGGGGGGGAGTGGTTACAGGAGAATGATTGGGTGGTCCTGGGTTATTGGCTGCTACCGGGAAAGAGGAGTAAATTTGAGAAACTTTATCATGAAAAAAATCTGCTAGCTCGTTGCATTGTACCAACGTTTTTGTCAAGGGGGGGGCAGAATTCACTTTAATGCAGTTTTTTATTAAGTGGAAAATCTCCTTAGGTTTTGAGTTAGCTGCCATAATTTTATCTGCGAAGTAGGAGGTCTGTGCCATCCTGACCCCGTTTCTATAGGCTTTGATTGCCTCTTTATATTGGGATTTTTTATCAGGGTGAAAATCTAGTCGCCAGGCTCTCTCTTTTTTTCTGCAGAGGCGTTTTTGGTCTCTCAGAGTGTCTGAGAACCAAGGTGCAGTTTTGTTTAGCCTCTTTGGTATAGATTTCCGTAGAGGTAGGATAGTGTCTAGTGAGTCCCTGACCCAACTCTCATAGTATTTATTTGCTTGGTTGGGGTCTGTGCAGGATGGTGGGCGAGAGCACTCGAGGTTGGTTATCCAAGGCTCTAAAGGGAGTTTTTTCCAGTTGCGCTTGATTACGGGTTGGGGGATGGGTGGGGAGGACTTGTTGGTGAGCCAGGTGAGTGGGATTAGGCAGTGGTCCAACCACGGAAGACGGATGGGTTGCCCCACTGTTAGCTCCGTGCAGTTGCTAAATATTGGGTCTAGGAGATTACCCTTTTCATGGGTGGGAGCTGTGACCAGCTGGGTCAACTGTAGGGCTGCGAGGTCGTCTATCAATTCCATAGCGGTGAGATCTGTGGGAGAGTTAAAATGAAAATTAAAATCTCCTAGAACCGTGTAATTGGCGGGGGTTACCATACGGTTGGCTATAATATCTGGTAGGGATTTGTGAAACAGCTTGGCTGGTTCCGGGGGCCGGTAAATCAGAGTACCAGAGAAGGAGATGTTTGCAGTGAAGTCTATGCTAAATGCTAGACTCTCGCACTCAGTAATGGCTTCGGTAGTGGTGCGGCAGCAGTGCTTGTCTTTTAGGATGATGGCCAGGCCTCCGCCTCTTCCCTTGGTTCGGTCTAGTCTGTGAATTTGGAACCCGTGGGGTAGGGCGGAGACTATGTCTGGCTCTGAATGGGGCGTGAGCCATGTCTCCGTCAGGAAGACGGCGTCTGGGTTGTGCTCCTCTAATAGTAAGGCAATTTGAGTGCTATGACGCGGTAGAGAACGGCAGTTGAGCATGTACATATGGTACTCCTGCTTCGTGACTGGCAACACAGGTTTTTCAAAAGAGTGGTCACAGCCAGGGCAGCGAGTGGGGAGTTCAGCTGGGAGGTAGGAATGTGAGCAGAGTGCAGCCATGGTATTCCTGATATTCTGGATGGCCGCCGAGCTGTAGGTTTTAGCCTGGGAGAGGGAAGGGGCAGGGGTTGTGGCCCCTGGTCCCGTCTGGTCGCGGACGGGCGCAGACGGGCTTGCCTTAGGCGCGCCTTCGGCGCGCAAACGGCGCTCCCGCTGCGCTCGTCCGCTGCGCTTGCGTGGGACGCACATTTTATGGAGGGAGGGAGGGAGGTGGGCGTGGCCTAGCGTTACCAGCGATGGCGTCCGATGTTTGCCCTTTCTACAGCGCTAAAATCCGCTGTTTTGTAGGTGCCTGCTGGTGGGAAAAGTCTCCAACTAGTTCAGGTAGGTGCAGTGAGTTTAAAAATACAGTAATCACAATTCACACAAATTTTTAAAAAAACGAGCAAATTGCACCTCCGGCTTCCGCCTCAGAGGTCTGTCTATTCCACTGTGTCGCGCTCTCCAATCAGCGCTTACATAGGGAGGGAGGTGGGCGTGGCCTAGCAAGTGGGCGTGGCCTCGCGTTACCAGCGATGGCGTCCGATGTTTGCCCTTTCTACAGCGCTAAAATCCGCTGTTTTGT